>NC_086445.1:1024238206-1024838206 GCF_028390025.1 Pseudophryne corroboree
CGGCAGTCGCCCATGTAAACCGACAGGGCAGCACAAGAAGCAGGATGGCGATGGCAGAAGCCGCAAGGATTCTCCGATGGGTGGAAAATCACATAATAGCACTGTCGGCAGTGTTCATTCCGGGAGTGGACAACTGGGAAGCAGACTTCCTCAGCAGACACGACCTACACCCGGGAGAGTGGGGACTTCATCCAGAAGTCTTCCTACTGTTGGTAAACCGTTGGGAAAGACCACAGGTGGACATGATGGCGTCCCGCCTCAACAAAAAGCTAAAGAGATATTGCGCCAGGTCAAGGGACCCTCAGGCGATAGCTGTGGACGCGCTAGTGACACCGTGGGTGTACCAGTCGGTCTATGTGTTCCCTCCTCTGCCCCTCATACCAAAGGTACTGAGAATAATAAGAAGGCGAGGAGTAAGGACGATACTCGTGGTTCCGGATTGGCCAAGAAGAGCTTGGTACCCGGAACTTCAAGAAATGTTATCAGAGGACCCATGGCCTCTACCGCTCAGACAGGATCTGCTACAGCAGGGGCCCTGTCTGTTCCAAGACTTACCGCGGCTGCGTTTGACGGCATGGCGGTTGAATTCCGTATCCTAAAGGAAAAGGGCATTCCGGAGGAAGTCATTCCTACGCTGATAAAAGCCAGGAAAGAAGTAACCGCAAACCATTATCACCGCATTTGGCGAAAATATGTTGCGTGGTGTGAGGACAGGAAGGCCCCCACAGAGGAATTTCAGCTGGGTCGTTTTCTGCACTTCCCACAGTCAGGAGTGACTATGGGCCTAAAATTGGGTTCCATTAAGGTCCAGATTTCGGCTCTGTCGATTTTCTTCCAGAAAGAACTGGCTTCACTGCCTGAAGTTCAGACTTTTGTAAAGGGAGTGCTTCATATTCAGCCCCCTTTTGTGCCTCCTGTGGCACCTTGGGATCTCAATGTGGTGTTGAGTTTCCTAAAATCACATTGGTTTGAACCACTTAAAACCGTGGATCTCAAATATCTCACGTGGAAAGTGGTCATGTTATTGGCCTTGGCTTCGGCCAGGCGTGTGTCAGAATTGGCGGCTTTGTCGTGTAAAAGCCCTTATCTGATTTTCCATATGGATAGGGCAGAATTGAGGACTCGTCCCCAGTTTCTCCCTAAGGTGGTATCAGCTTTTCACTTGAACCAACCTATTGTAGTGCCTGCGGCTACTAAGGACTTGGAGGATTCCAAGTTACTGGACGTAGTCAGGGCCTTGAAAATGTATGTTTCCAGGACGGCTGGAGTCAGGAAAACTGACTCGCTTTTTATCCTGTATGCACCCAACAAAATAGGTGCTCCTGCTTCTAAGCAGACTGTTGCTCGCTGGATTTGTAGCACAATTCAGCTGGCGCATTCTGCGGCTGGTTTGCCGCATCCTAAATCAGTAAAAGCCCATTCCACGAGGAAGGTGGGCTCATCTTGGGCGGCTGCCCGAGGGGTCTCGGCTTTACAACTTTGCCGAGCTGCTACTTGGTCAGGGGCAAACGCGTTTGCTAAATTCTACAAATTTGATACCCTGGCTGAGGAGGACCTTGAGTTCTCTCATTCGGTGCTGCAGAGTCATCCGCACTCTCCCGCCCGTTTGGGAGCTCTGGTATAATCCCCATGGTCCTTATGGAGTCCCCAGCATCCACTAGGACGTCAGAGAAAATAAGAATTTACTCACCGGTAATTCTATTTCTCGTAGTCCGTAGTGGATGCTGGGCGCCCATCCCAAGTGCGGATTGTCTGCAATACTTGTATATAGTTATTGCCTAACTAAAGGGTTATTGTTGAGCCATCTGTTGAGAGACTCAGTTGTTATTCATACTGTTAACTGGGTAAAATATCACGAGTTATACGGTGTGATTGGTGTGGCTGGTATGAGTCTTACCCGGGATTCAAAATCCTTCCTTATTGTGTCAGCTCTTCCGGGCACAGTATCCTAACTGAGGTCTGGAGGAGGGGCATAGAGGGAGGAGCCAGTGCACACCAGGTAGTACCAAATCTTTCTTTTAGTGTGCCCAGTCTCCTGCGGAGCCGTCTATTCCCCATGGTCCTTACGGAGTCCCCAGCATCCACTACGGACTACGAGAAATAGAATTACCGGTGAGTAAATTCTTATTTTCTCTGACGTCCTAGTGGATGCTGGGAACTCCGTAAGGACCATGGGGAATAGCGGCTCCGCAGGAGACTGGGCACAAAAGTAAAGCTTTAGGACTACCTGGTGTGCACTGGCTCCTCCCCCTATGACCCTCCTCCAAGCCTCAGTTAGATTTTTGTGCCCGGCCGAGAAGGGTGCACACTAAGGGCTCTCCTGAGCTTCTTAGTGAAAGTTTAGTTTTAGGTTTTTTATTTTCAGTGAGACCTGCTGGCAACAGGCTCACTGCATCGAGGGACTAAGGGGAGAAGAAGCGAACCTACCTAAGTGGTGGTAGCTTGGGCTTCTTAGGCTACTGGACACCATTAGCTCCAGAGGGACCGAACACAGGCCCAGCCTCGGAGCTCGGTCCCAGAGCCGCGCCGCCGGCCCCCTTACAGAGCCAGAAGCAAGAAGAGGTCCGGAAAAATCGGCGGCAGAAGACATCAGCCTTCAACAAGGTAGCGCACAGCACTGCAGCTGTGCGCCATTGTTACTCAGGCACACTTCACACTTCGGTCACTGAGGGTGCAGGGCGCTAGGGGGGGGCGCCCTGAGCAGCAATGTAAACACCTTGGCTGGCATAAATACACCACATATAACCCCCAGGGCTATATGGATGTATTTTAACCCCTGCCAGAACTCACCAAAAAGCGGGAGAAAAGGCCGCCGAGAAGGGGGCGGAGCCTATCTCCTCAGCACACGGGCGCCATTTTCCCTCACAGCTCCGCTGGAAGGACGTCTCCCTGATTCTCCCCTGCAGTCCTGCACTACAGAAAAGGGTAAAAAAGAGAGGGGGGCACTAATTTGGCGCAGTTTTAATACTAACAGCAGCTATAAAGGGAAAAGCACATTTTATAGTGGTATTCCTGTCTATATATAGCGCTCTGGTGTGTGCTGGCATACTCTCCCTCTGTCTCCCCAAAGGGCTAGTGGGGTCCTGTCTCAGAGCATTCCCTGTGTGTGTGCGGTGTGTCGGTACGATTGTGTCGACATGTTTGAGGAGGAAAATGAGATGGAGGCGGAGCAATTGCCTATTATAGAGTTGTCACCCCCTAGGGAGTCGACACCTGAGTGGATGAGCTTATGGAAGGAATTGCGTGACAGTGTCAGCTCTTTACGACAGACAGTTGACGACATGAGACAGCCGGCTACTCAGCTTGTGCCTGTCCAGGGGTCTCAAACGCCATCAGGGGCTTTAAAGCGCCCGTTACCTCAAATGGCAGACACAGACACGGATACTGACTCCAGTGTCGATGATGAGGAGACAAACGTGACTTCCACTAGGGCCACACGTTACATGATTGAAGCAATGAAAAATGTATTGCATATCTCTGATAATACAAGTACCACTAAAAAGGGTATTATGTTTGGTGAGAAAAAAACTGCCTGTAGTTTTTCCTGTATCCGAGGAATTAAATGAAGTGTGTGATGAGGCGTGGGTTTCCCCCGATAAAAACTGATAATTCCTAAAAGGTTATTGGCATCGTACCCTTTCCCGCCAGAGGATAGGGTACGTTGGGAAACACCCCCTAGGGTGGATAAAGCGCTCACACGCTTGTCTAAACAGGTAGCACTACCCTCTCCTGATACGGCCGCCCTAAAGGAACCTGCCGATAGAAAGCTGGAGAATATCCTAAAATGTATATACACTCACACGGGTGTTATACTGCGACCAGCAATCGCCTCAGCCTGGATGTGCAGTGCGGGCCTGGCGTGGTCGGATTCCCTGACTGAAAATATTGATACCCTAGATAGGGACAGTATATTACTGACTATAGAGCATTTGAAGGATGCATTTCTATATATGCGTGATGCACAGAGGGATATTTGCCGACTGGCATCAAGAGTTAGCGCGCTGTCCATTTCTGCAAGAAGAGGTTTATGGACGCGGCAGTGGTCAGGTGATGCGGATTCTAAAAGGCACATGGAAGTATTGCCTTATAAGGGGGAGGAGTTATTTGGGGTAGGTCTATCAGACCTGGTAGCCACGGCAACTGCTGGAAAATCCACATTTTTACCCCAGGTAGCTTCTCAACCTAAGAAGACGCCGTATTATCAGGCGCAGTCCTTTCGGCCCCATAAGGGCAAGCGGGCAAAAGGCGCCTCATTTCTGCCCCGTGGCAGAGGGAGAGGAAAAAGGCTGCAACAAACAGCCAGTTCCCAGGAACAAAAGCCCTCTCCCGCCTCCGCAAAGTCCTCAGCATGACGCTGGGGCTTTACAAGCGGACTCAGGCACGGTGGGGGCCCGTCTCAAGAAGTTCAGTGCGCAGTGGGCCCACTCGCAAGTGGACCCCTGGATCCTTCAGGTGGTATCTCAGGGGTACAAATTGGAATTCGAGACGTCTCCCCCTCGCCGTTTTCTAAAGTCTGCTTTACCGACGTCTCCCTCAGACAGGGAGGCAGTATTGGAAGCCATTCACAAGCTATATTCCCAGCAGGTGATAATCAAGGTACCCCTCCTACAACAGGGAAAGGGGTACTATTCCACACTATTTGTGGTACCGAAGCCGGACGGCTCGGTGAGACCAATTTTAAACCTAAAATCCTTGAACACTTACATACAAAGGTTCAAATTCAAGATGGAGTCACTCAGAGCAGTGATTGCAAACCTGGAAGAAGGGGACTATATGGTGTCTCTGGACATCAAAGATGCTTATAGTTATCCCTTACTTGGACGATCTCCTGATAAGGGCAAGATCCAGGGAACAGTTGGAAGTCGGAGTAGCACTATCTCAGATAGTGCTGCGGCAGCACGGTTGGATTCTCAATATTCCAAAATCGCAGCTGATCCCGACGACACGACTTCTATTCCTAGGGATGATCCTGGACACAGTCCAGAAAAAGGTGTTTCTCCCGGAGGAGAAAGCCAGGGAGTTATCCGAACTAGTCAGAAATCTCCTAAAACCCCAGGCCAAGTCTCAGTGCATCAATGCACAAGGGTCCTGGGAAAGATGGTGGCTTCTTACGAAGCAATCCCATTCGGCAGATTCCACGCAAGAACCTTCCAGTGGGATCTGCTAGACAAATGGTCCGGGTCGCATCTTCAGATGCATCTTGTCACCAAGAACAAGGGTGTCTCTCCTGTGGTGGTTGCAGAGTGCTCATCTTCTAGAGGGCCGCTGATTCGGCATTCAGGACTGGGTCCTGGTGACCACGGATGCCAGCCTGAGAGGCTGGGGAGCAGTCACACAGGGAAGAAATTTCCAGGGCTTGTGGTCAAGCCTGGAGACATCACTTCACATAAATATCCTGGAGCTAAGGGCCATCTACAATGCTCTAAGCCTAGCAAGACCTCTGCTTCAAGGTCAGCCGGTGCTGATCCAGTCAGACAACATCACGGCAGTCGCCCACGTAAACAGACAGGGCGGCACGAGAAGCAGGAGGGCAATGGCAGAAGTTGCAAGGATTCTTCGCTGGGCGGAAAATCATGTGATAGCACTGTCAGCAGTGTTCATTCCGGGAGTGGACAACTGGGAGAGTGGGGACTTCACCCAGAAGTCTTCCACATGATTGTGAACCGTTGGGAAAAACCAAAGGTGGACATGATGGCGTCCCGCCTCAACAAAAAACTAGACAGGTATTGCGCCAGGTCAAGGGACCCTCAGGCAATAGCTGTGGACGCTCTGGTAACACCGTGGGTGTACCAGTCAGTGTATGTGTTCCCTCCTCTGCCTCTCATACCCAAGGTACTGAGAATCATAAGAAGGAGAGGAGTAAGGACTATACTCGTGGCTCCGGATTGGCCAAGAAGGACTTGGTACCCGGAACTTCAAGAGATGCTCACAGAGGACCCGTGGCCTCTACCTCTAAGAAAGGACCTGCTCCAGCAGGGACCCTGTCTGTTCCAAGACTTACCGCGGCTGTGTTTGACGGCATGGCGGTTGAACGCCGGATCCTGAAGGAAAAAGGCATTCCGGATGAAGTCATCCCTACCCTGATCAAAGCCAGGAAGGATGTAACCGTACAGCATTATCACCGTATTTGGCGTAAATATGTTGCGTGGTGCGAGGCCAGGAAGGCCCCTACAGAGGAATTTCAACTGGGTAGTTTCCTGCATTTCCTGCAAACAGGACTGTCTATGGGCCTAAAATTAGGGTCCATTAAGGTTCAAATTTCGGCCCTGTCGATTTTCTTCCAGAAAGAACTGGCTTCAGTTCCTGAAGTTCAGACGTTTGTCAAGGGGGTACTGCATATACAGCCTCCTTTTGTGCCTCCAGTGGCACCTTGGGATCTCAATGTAGTTTTGGGGTTCCTAAAATCACATTGGTTTGAACCACTCACCACTGTGGACTTAAAATCACATGGAAAGTGGTAATGCTGTTGGCCCTGGCTTCAGCCAGGCGTGTCTCAGAATTGGCGGCTTTATCCTATGAAAGCCCTTACCTAATTTTTCATACGGACAGGGCAGAATTGAGGACTCGTCCTCAATTTCTCCCTAAGGTGGTTTCAGCGTTTCACTTGAACCAGCCTATTGTGGTACCTGCGGCTACTAGGGACTTGGAGGACTCCAAGTTGCTGGACGTAGTCAGGGCCCCGAAAATATATGTTTCCAGGACGGCTGGAGTCAGAAAATCTGACTCGCTGTTTATCCTGTATGCACCCAACAAGCTGGGTGCTCCTGCTTCTAAGCAGACTATTGCTCGTTGGATTTGTAGTACAATTCAGCTTGCACATTCTGTGGCAGGCCTGCCACAGCCAAAATCTGTAAAAGCCCATTCCACAAGGAAGGTGGGCTCATCTTGGGCGGCTGCCCGAGGGGTCTCGGCTTTACAACTTTGCCGAGCAGCTACTTGGTCAGGGGCAAACACGTTTGCAAAATTCTACAAATTTGATACCCTGGCTGAGGAGGACCTGGAGTTCTCTCATTCGGTGCTGCAGAGTCATCCGCACTCTCCTGCCCGTTTGGGAGCTTTGGTATAATCCCCATGGTCCTTACGGAGTTCCCAGCATCCACTAGGACGTCAGAGAAAATAAGAATTTACTTACCGATAATTCTATTTCTCGTAGTCCGTAGTGGATGCTGGGCGCCCATCCCAAGTGCGGATTGTCTGCAATACTTGTACATAGTTATTGTTACAAAAATCGGTTAATTATTGTTGTGAGCCATCTTTTCAGAGGCTCCTCTGTTATCATGCTGTTAACTGGGTTCAGATCACAGGTTGTACGGTGTGATTGGTGTGGCTGGTATGACTCTTACCCGGGATTCAAAATCCTTCCTTATTGTGTACGCTCGTCCGGGCACAGTATCCTAACTGAGGCTTGGAGGAGGGTCATAGGGGGAGGAGCCAGTGCACACCAGGTAGTCCTAAAGCTTTACTTTTGTGCCCAGTCTCCTGCGGAGCCGCTATTCCCCATGGTCCTTACGGAGTTCCCAGCATCCACTACGGACTACGAGAAATAGAATTATCGGTAAGTAAATTCTTATTATAATTTCCACCTGTTGTCTATTCCATTTGCACAACAGCATGTGAAATTGATTGTCAATCAGTGTTGCTTCCTAAGTGGACAGTTTGATTTCACAGAAGTGTGATTGACTTGGAGTTACATTGTGTTGTTTAAGTGTTCCCTTTATTTTTTTGAGCAGTGTATTTGGCCATGCTAAAATGTTGCAGGGCATGCTGGGATCTGTAGTTCAACAATAGCAGGAGGCCCGCAAGTTCCCCACCCCTGACCTAATGGATAAGGATATACAGGGTTTATGGTGCGTAGTCACGCACTATAGTTGTTAAAAAACGGCCGACATTAGCAACAGACTAAACTAGTCCTAAAAATAATACAGCGTAGGAGGCCACAAATAGGTTGAAATCTATGGACAAATTGTCTTTTTTTTTTTTTTTTCTTTTTTCTTTTTACCTCAAAAAACTGTTGCGATGTTACCTAGTCCCGGGCACAGGGCTGGCGGAGCTGAGCAGCATCCAAGTGCCGCAATGACAGAAGGATGCACGGCCCTGCTCTCTCTACTGCGGTGTATTGTTCTGCGGTAATGCATAGGTCAGTGGCCATATATAATGTGCTGGGCTGCCTAGTGTGTGTGTGTCATACAGCACAGTGCTGGAATACACACACATACCTCCATGTTATATTTTAGTGTCTATCATACAGCACAGCACTGGGTTATTATTTTTAGTGGGAGTATAATACACCGGATTCCCGACCGCTGAAAATGCCAACAGACGGATCCATGACTAACTGGCTTTTCCCACTCGCGGGTGTCCACAGCCCACATAGAGTGGGAATAAAACCTGTGTCAAACGCAGCTCGCCACCGGGCCCGCAAGGGGCTTTGTTGCGATCGCTGGACACCCACGAGTGGGTATAGACCCTGTTAGCTGGCATTCCGTCTGTCCTGTAATGCAACCACATCTTTTTGGAGCCCGTCCCTGCTATGTGCCAAGCAGGGTGTCTGGGCCTCTGCACATGCATGGTAAGCCTCACTTCCGTGCACAGGGGCCATTTCCGGCAGACCGTTTCGGAGGAAACCTGCCGGAACTACATACCGCCATGTGTAGCCCATAGGCTACAATGGGCTACTGCAATCAGGAGATATTGAAACATTGGTCAGCATTGCATCCCCCATAGAAACCTATGGGGGATGCGTCAATTCCAGTTCCTCCTTATCTACAAACCAAGGGGTATTATTACAACTTGTTTGTAGCACCGAAACCGGATGGTTCGGTAAGGCCGATTCTGAACCTCAAGTCATTGAACCCGTACTTACGAGTGTTCAAATTCAAGATGGAGTATCTGAGAGCGGTGATCTCAGGTCTGGAGGAGTGGGAATTCCTAGTGTCTTTGGATATCAAGGATGCGTACCTCCACATTCCGATCTGGCCGAATCATCAGGCTTATCTACGGTTTGCACTGCAGGACTGTCACTACCATTTTCTGGCCCTGCCATTTGGTCTCTACACGGCACCAATGGTGTTCACCAAGGTGATGGCAGAGATGTTTCTACTCCGCAAACAGGCAGTGAACATAATTCCGTACCTGGACGATCTTCTGATAAAGGCGCCGTCCAGGGAGAGGTTGCTGGACAGCATTGGTCTCTCCACCAGACTTCTCCAGGATCAGGGGTGGATTCTGAACCTTCCAAGATCTCACCTAGAGCCAAAACGGAGGCTACCGTTCCTGGGAATGATACTGGACACGGAGTCGCAAAAAGTGTTCCTTCCGTTGGAAAAGGCATTATCCAGTCGATGTTTCAGGATGTCCTGAAGCCATACCGGATATTGGTGCATCTATGCATTCGCCTCCTGGGGATAATGGTGGCCTCTTACGAGGCGCTTCAATACGGAAGGTTTCACACAAGACCCTTCCAGCTGGATCTGTTGGACAAATGGTCCGGATCGCACCTTCACATGCACCAGAGGATCCGTCTGTCGCCAAAAGCCAGGATCTCTATTTCTGTGGTGGCTACAGACTTCTCACCTCATCGAGGGTCGGAATTCAGAATTTGGTTCTGCTAGCCACAGACGCAAGCCTCAGAGGTTGGGGAGCAGTCACCCAGGCGGTGCAGTTTCAAGGAAGATGGTCAAGTCAGGAAGTCATCCTTCCAATCAACATTCTGATACTCAGGGCCATATACAACGCCCTTCTGCAGGCATCATACCTTCTTCAAGATCAGGCCATTCAGGTCCAGTCGGACAATGTGACTGCAGTAACGTACATAAACCGACAGGGCGGAACGAAAAGCAGAGCAGCAATGTCAGATGTGTCAAGAATTCTCCTCTGGGCAGAAAAACACGCTGTGGTGTTGTCAGCGGTCTTCATTCCAGGAGTGAACAACTGGGAAGCAGACTTCCTCAGCAGACATGACCTGCACCCGGGGGAGTGGGGCCTTCAACCGGAAGTGTTCAGGTGCTTCACACGTCGATGGGGATATCCACAGATCGACATGATGGCCTCTCATCTCAACAAGAAGCTCATGCGGTATTGTTCCAGGTCGTGAGACCCACAGGCGGTGGCTGTAGATGGTCTGATGGCTCCATGGGTCTATCAGATGGTGTACGTGTTTCCTCCACTTCCTCTGATCCCAAGGATTCTAAAAAGAATTAAAAAGGGAAAAAGGTTCAAGCAATCCTCATTGCTCCGGACTGGCCAAGAAGGGCCTGGTATGCGGATCTTCTCGAGATGCTCCTCGAAGATCCGTGGCCTCTACCTCTTCACGAGGATCTTCTGCAACCGGGCCCATTCATCTATCAAGACATACCGTGGCTACGTTTGATGGCATGGAAGTTGAACGGCTGATTCTAGCCAGGAGAGGGATCCCTGACAAGGTTATCCCGACTATGATCCAAGCCAGGAAGGGCGTAATGTATAAGCATTGCCACCGTATTTGGAAGAGATATGTCTCGGTGTGAGAGCAGAAATTATTCTGTGGTGGAATTTCATCTGGGCCATTTCCTGCTTTTTCTGCAGGCAGGCATGGATGTGGCCCTCCATCTGGGCTCCATAAAAGTCCAGATTTCTCCTTCATCCACTAGGGGCCACTGGAGCGCAGTTACAATGGGGAAATAGTAGGCAGTAATTGGGAGCTGGCACTTTAAAAATTCTAATACTGTGGCTAGCTCTTCCCCTACTATCTCCCCTCCAAGCCAGTCTTAGTGCCCGAGGGACCTGGTTCACTTGGGTTTTAGCTGAAGAATTTATTTATTTTTTCTTTCTTACACACACAGACTGGCAGCTCTGCCACTGCCAGTCTGCACCGCGGGAGCTGCCGGCGGGGTCCCATCGCAGCTGCGTGCGGCTCGGGATGGGCCCCGGCTGAGGGAGACACTGAGCTCTCCTGAGCTGGCCGGACACCGCTGCGTGTGGCGCGTATCGGGGCCGCTCCACCAGCAGAAGATTCTGGCAGCGGTGAGTATCAGTGGCCGGACACCGCGGCGTGTGTCGGGGCCACTCCACCACAGAAAAGGTGAGTGTGTGCTTCCCCCCCCCCCTCTTCCCCCCAGGCTCTCTGCAGGGTTGAGATCACAGGGTGGCAGGGGGGTTTGAATAAAGTTACAGTGAATGATTTTATTATTTATTTATTGTAGAGACCCTGCTCTGCCTGTTAAGCTTTTGTTACCACACGCGCCCGCCCGCTCGCCCCCCGCTCCGCTCGGATCCCCGCCAGCGCGGCTCACAGCCGCTACGGGGATCCGGCAAAAGGCGCAAAGCAGACTTTGAATCTGGCGCCTTTGCGGAGGGGGGCGGAGCTTAGTCCCGCTCTGCACCGCCGGAAGTAGCGCGGGGGGCCATTCCCTTTCAGCAGCGCGGGACGGAGGAGTGCCACGGACACAGTGAGGCTGTTACAGTGGGGAAGGGGGGCACTGGGGGACACCTAAATTGTCCTGCAAGCCTGTCACTGCACAGTATCGTGCAGGATAGATCAGGCTGCTGTGGCTGCATTTTTTTCGTGCTTTCCCCCCTCCCTCCCCTTCTGCCTAGTGCTGTTTTCCTGTGGGGAAGGGTCAGAAGTGTTAGGTCCTGCCATGGCCAATAAAGGCTCCAAGGCAACACAAAAACAGGGTCAGATTTTATGTGAGGAGTCGCAGCCGTCGGCTCACCCCTCCTCAGAACCCCAGAGCGCCCCGACATGGACGACACAACTCATAGAGGTTATGTCTCTGCTGACTGGGGAACTTAAAGCCTCTCTGGAAGATAGGGAGGCGGCCCGGTTCCTACAGCTTGTCCAGGTACCGGAGCCAGAACCTGCATGGGCTGTCTCATCGGCAAAGTCAGTGGAAGGGATTTCTAGGGCTGTGATCCCTTCCCAAGCCCCGTCCTTTAGCCCCCCTCAACAGGCTTCTAAAAAGAGATTGCTAGCCTCTGTGTTGCAGGACTTTGACGATGATATTCCTCAATTAGATGAGGCGGGGTTAGATGTACAGGATATACAGGATGTTGATATACAGGATACTGATGAGGATCAGGTATACGGGGACTCTGAACCAGTAGCTCAGGGTATAGAGGCTCTTATTACTGCTATTCGCTCAGTATTACAGGTGGAGGAGACGGGGCAGGACGCCTTACGCCCTTCAAGGTTTGGCACCAACCAATGCCTGCTGGTGACCTTTCCAGTTTCGGAGGAGGTGGATGCGCTCATAACGGCAGCCTGGAAACATCCAGACGCAAAATTTCAGGTATCAAGAAAACGGTCGTCTTATCCTTTTCCCGCAGATAGCAGGACACGTTATGAGACCTCTCCGATGGTGGATCCTTCGGTATCTCGTCTGTCCAAAAAGACGGTCCTACCGGTTCCGGGTGCAACTTCGCTTAAGGAGGCGTCAGATAGGAAGTTGGAATCTACCTTAAAGA
Organism: Pseudophryne corroboree; assembly: GCF_028390025.1. Taxonomy (NCBI): domain Eukaryota; kingdom Metazoa; phylum Chordata; class Amphibia; order Anura; family Myobatrachidae; genus Pseudophryne; species Pseudophryne corroboree. The sequence goes on from NC_086445.1 coordinate 1,024,250,651, forward strand.
ATATTTACTCTGCGGCAGGGGTATTACATCGCCCGGCGCAGGTAGGTTGTTGGGTCAACAAGGCGATCGAAGCTTGGGCGGAGCATTTGTCCTCTGGAATTCGTGACGAATTGCCGGCGGATCAATTGATAGAGTTGGCGGAACACATCCGTGAATCAGCCCTTTATCTTTGCGAAGCGTCCAAGGACATAGGTATTCTCGGAGCTAGAATTTCCGCTTTAGCAATTGCGGCCCGCAGAGCTCTCTGGCTCCAGCAGTGGCAGGCGGATACGGAATCCAAAAGGGCGGCAGAAGCGTTGCCCTTTACGGGTGAGTTTCTGTTTGGTATGGATCTGGATGCCTGGATCTCTCAGGCCACCGGAGGTAAGTAGACTTATCTTCCTTCTGCTGCTCCAGCCACTCGCAGGCCATATAGGGGTCCCTCTTTTCGATCCTTTCGAGGCCAGGCCATGGGTGGAGCTTCTACCTTCCGTGGCCATAGAGGTAGAGGCGGCGGCAGGGGTAGAGGTTCCGCAGCCTCAGCCCAGTCAGAGGTTAAGTCCTCTACCACTACCACCGCATGACGGGCTTCCCTCCCACCTGGGAGATCACAGGGTGGGAGCTCGTCTGTGGGATTTCAAGGAGGTCTGGATACAGTCCTGCCCAGACGCTTGGGTCCGGGATCTAATCACTTGCGGTTACAAGCTCGATTTTCAGGAACAACCGCCCAGCGGTTTTTTACCACCGGTTTGCCAGTTTCCGACAACCAAGGAGTTGCCTTACAGGCAGCGGTCCAGAAGCTTCTATCCGCAAGGGTGGTGATCCCTGTTCCCTCTCCTCATCGGAAACAGGGCTATTACTCAAGCCTGTTTCTGGTACCGAAGCCGGACGGCTCGGTCAGGCCAATCCTGAACTTGAAAGATCTCAATCCGTATTTGAAGGTATTCAAGTTCAAGATGGAGTCCCTCCAGTCTGTTATTGCGGGGTTGGAAAAAAACGAGTTTCTGGCATCCTTCGACATCAAGGATGCATACTTACATGTTCCCATTTGGCCTCCTCATCAGGCTTTTCTCCGGTTCGCAATACAGGACGCTCATTTACAGTTCCAGGCCCTTCCTTTCGGTCTCTCTTCTGCTTCCAGAGTGTTCACAAAGGTCATGGCGGTCATGATGGCCCTACTTCGGAAGCAGGGTGTGACTATTGTTCCCTATCTGGACGATCTGCTAATAAAAGCAAGCTCAGCAGAACGGTTACTTCAGAATATTCGGATAACACAGGACCTTCTGATTCGACATGGGTGGATCCTGAATTTCCCGAAGTCTCACTTATGCCCCTCACAACGGCTGTTGTTTCTGGGGATGATTTTCGACACAAAAATACAATAGTGTAATTTCCTGGCGCAAAGTTATCAGCCCAATCTAAATCCTCAACAGATCCGTCCAAATAACAGATCAAAGGGATACTCAAATAAAAATAAATGAAAGGATAGATCAAAGGCGATAACACAATCTTTACAATTGGATATACATCACATGTTCTGTTGTCCCTTAGGGTAGTCGCTGTATCAAAAGTCTCTTTCAGACGTCAAACATGAAAAAAAGAGATAATGCAATCTATGGGTAATATTGCTTAAAACACTGGAAACAAACAGCCTGTGAGTGTCCAGAAAAGGAGGCCTAAAGTGCCAGAACCCAATTTGATAGTAGATAGGGATAGTATCTCGCCACCACTCCGCAGATAATTTTGGACGTACCAAAACTAACATCAAGATAGGTAAGGACAGGTATATAAAGGTATCTTTTTAATACTGTATCCACCGTGTCATAAGGCAAGGAAGGAGTTTTAATCAATAAACGTACCCCACTCACTTTTGGAGGGGGATTGTTCCCACGTATAAAGGTATCTTTCAAATCAGGATAACATCCACGATAATCCAATAAAGTTTTTATTAAAAGTTCATAAAAAACAGCAATAAAATGTTTCTCTAACGTCCTAGTGGATGCTGGGGACTCCGTCAGGACCATGGGGAATAGCGGCTCCGCAGGAGACAGGGCACAAAAAGTAAAAGCTTTAGGATCAGGTGGTGTGCACTGGCTCCTCCCCCTATGACCCTCCTCCAAGCCTCAGTTGGATTTTTGTGCCCGGCCGAGAAGGGTGCAATCTAGGTGGCTCTCCTAAAGAGCTGCTTAGAGTAAAAGTTTTGTTAGGTTTTTTATTTTCAGTGAGTCCTGCTGGCAACAGGCTCACTGCATCGAGGGACTTAGGGGAGAGAAGTGAACTCACCTGCGTGCAGGATGGATTGGCTTCTTAGGCTACTGGACACCATTAGCTCCAGAGGGAGTCGGAACACAGGTCTCACCCTGGGGTTCGTCCCGGAGCCGCGCCGCCGACCCCCTTGCAGATGCCGAAAAATGAAGAGGTCCAGAAACCGGCGGCAGAAGACTTTTCAGTCTTCATAAGGTAGCGCACAGCACTGCAGCTGTGCGCCATTGTTGTCAGCACACTTCATAACAGCGGTCACTGAGGGTGCAGGGTGCTGGGGGGGGCGCCCTGGGCAGCAATGATAGTACCTTATTCTGGCTAAAAATACATCACACATAGCCCCTGGGGGCTATATGGATGTATTTAACCCCTGCCAGGTCTCAGAAAAACGGGAGAAGAAGCCCGCCGAAAAGGGGGCGGGGCCTATTCTCCTCAGCACACAGCGCCATTTTCCCTCACAGAAATGCTGGTGGGAAGGCTCCCAGGCTCTCCCCTGCACTGCACTACAGAAACAGGGTTAAAACAGAGAGGGGGGGCACTGATTTGGTGATATGACTACATATATTAAAATGCTATAAGGGAAAAGCACTTATATAAAGGTTGTCCCTGTATAATTATAGCGTTTTTGGTGTGTGCTGGCAAACTCTCCCTCTGTCTCCCCAAAGGGCTAGTGGGTCCTGTCCTCTATCAGAGCATTCCCTGTGTGTGTGCTGTGTGTCGGCACGTGTGTGTCGACATGTATGAGGACGATGTTGGGAGGCGGAGCAAATTGCCTGTAATGGTGATGTCACTCTCTAGGGAGTCGACACCGGAATAGATGGCTTATTTAAGGAATTACGTGATAATGTCAACACGCTGCAAGTCTGTTGACGACATGAGACGGCCGGCAAACATATTAGTATCTGTCCAGGCGTCTAAAACACCGTCGGGGACGTTATAATGCCCATTTTACCTCAGTCGGTCGACATAGACACGGACACTGACTCCAGTGTCGACGGTGAAGAAACAAACGTATTTTCCTTTAGGGCCACACGTTACTTGTTAAGGGCAATGAAGGAGGTGTTACATATTTCTGATACTACAAGTACCACAAAAAAGGGTATTATGTGGGGTGTGGAAAAACTACCTATAGTTTTTCCTGAATCAGATAAATTAAATGAAGTGTGTGATGAGGCGCGGGGTTCCCCCGATAGAAAATTATTGGCGGTATACCCTTTCCCGCCAGAAGTTAGGGCGCGTTGGGAAACACCCCTTAGGGTGGATAAGGCGCTCACACGCTTATCAAAACAAGTGGCGGTACCGTCTCCAGATACGGCCGCCCTCAAGGAGCCAGCTGATAGGAGGCTGGAAAATATCCTAAAAAGTATATACACACATACTGGTGTTATACTGCGACCAGCGATCGCCTCAGCCTGGATGTGCAGCGCGGGGGTGGCTTGGTCGGATTCCCTGACTGAAAATATTGATACCCTTGACAGGGACAGTATTTTATTTACTATAGAGCATTTAAAGAATGCATTTCTATATATGCGAGATGCACAGAGGGATATTTGCACTCTGGCATCAAGAGTAAGTGCGATGTCCATATCTGCCAAAAGATGTTTATGGACACGACAGTGGTCAGGTGATGCAGATTCCAAACGGCACAAAGATGTATTGCCGTATAAAGGGGAGGAGTTATTTGGGGTCAGTCCATCGGACCTGGTGGCCACGGCAACTGCTGGGAAATCCACCGTTTTTACCCTAAGTCACATCTATGCAGAAAAAGACACCGTCTTTTCAGCCTCAGTCCTTTCGTCCCCATAAGCATATCTGCCCAGGGATAGAGGAAAGGGAAGAAGACTGCAGCAGGCAGCCCATTCCCAGGAACAGAAGCCTTCCACCGCTTCTGCCAAGTTCTCAGCATGACGCTGGAGCCGTACAGGACCCCTGGATCCTACAAGTAGTATCCCAGGGGTACAGATTGGAAAGTCGAGACGTTTCCCCTCGCAGGTTCCTGAAGTCTGCTTTACCAACGTCTCCCTCCGACAGGGAGGCAGTATTGGAAACAATTCACAAGCTGTATTCCCAGCAGGTGATAATCAAAGTACCCCTCCTACAACAAGGAAAGGGGTATTATTCCACACTATATTGTGGTACTGAAACCAGAAGGCTCGGTGAGACCTATTCTAAATCTGAAATATTTGAACACTTACAAAGGTTCAAATCAAGATGGAGTCACTCAGAGCAGTGATAGCGAACCAGGAAGAAGGGGACTATATGGTGTCCCGGGACATCAGGGATGCTTACCTCCATGTCCCAATTTGCCCTTCTCACCAAGGGTATCTCAGGTTCGTGGTACAGAACTGTCACTATCAGTTTCAGACGCTGCCGTTTGGATTGTCCACGGCACTCCGGGTCTTTACCAAGGTAATGCCCGAAATGATGATTCTTCTTAGAAGAAAATGGACGACCTCCTGATAAGAGCAAGGTCCAGAGAACAGTTGGAGGTCGGAGTAGCACTATCTCAAGTAGTTCTACGACAGCACGGGTGGATTCTAAATATTCCAAAACCGCAGTTGTTTCCGACGACACGTCTGCTGTTCCTAGGGATGATTCTGGACACAGTCCAGAAAAAGGTGTTTCTCCCGGAGGAGAAAGCCAGGGAGTTATCCGAGCTAGTCAGGAACCTCCTAAAACCAGGAAAAGTGTCAGTGCATCATTGCACAAGAGTCCTGGGAAAAATGGTGGCTTATTACGAAGCGATTCCATTCGGCAGATTCCACGCAAGAACTTTTCAGTGGGATCTGCTGGACAAATGGTCCGGATCGCATCTTCAGATGCATCAGCGGATAACCCTATCTCTAAGGACAAGGGTGTCTCTCCTGTGGTGGTTACAGAGTGCTCATCTTCTAGAGGGCCGCAGATTCGGCATTCAGGATTGGATGCTGGTGACCACGGAGGCCAGCCTGAGAGGCTGGGGAGCAGTCACACAGGGAAAAAATTTCCAGGGAGTGTGATCAAGTCTGGAGACTTTTCTCCACATAAATATACTGGAGCTAAGGGCAATTTATAATGCTCTAAGCTTAGCAAGACCTCTGCTTCAAGGTCAGCCGGTATTGATCCAGTGGGACAAATCACGGCAGTCGCCCACGTAAACAGACAGGGCGGCACAAGAAGCAGGAGGGCAATGGCAAAAACTGCAAGGATTTTTCGCTGGGCGGAAAATCATGTGATAGCACTGTCAGCAGTGTTCATTCCGGGAGTGGACAACTGGGAAGCAGACTTCCTCAGCAGGCACGACCTCCACCCGGGAGAGTGGAGACTTCATCGGGAAGTTTTCCACATGATTGTGAACCGTTGGGAAAGACCAAAGGTGTACATGATGGCGTCCCGCCTGAACAAAAAACTGGACAGGTATTGCGCCAGGTCAAGAGACTTTCGGGCAATAGCTGTGGACGTTCTGGTAACACCGTGGGCGTACCAGTCGGTGTATGTGTTTCCTCCTCTGCTTCTCATACCCAAGGTATTGAGAATTATAAGACGTAGAGGAGTAAGAACTATACTCGTGGCTCCGGATTGGCCAAGAAGGACTTGGTACCCGGAACTTCAAGAGATACTCACAGAGGACTCGTGACCTCTGCCGCTAAGAAGGGACTTGCTTCAGCACGTACCATGTCTGTTCCAAGACTTACCGCGGCTGCGTTTGACGGCATGGCGGTTGAACGCCGGATCCTAAGGGAAAAAGGCATTCCGGAAGAGGTCATTCCTACCCTGGTCAAAGCCAGGAAGGACGTGACCGCACAACATTATCACCACATGTGGCGAAAATATGTTGCGTGGTGTGAGGCCAGGAAGGCTCCACGAAGAAATTTCAACTCGGTCGATTCCTGCATTTCCTGCAAACAGGAATTGGGGTCCATTAAGGTTCAAATTTCGGCCCTGTCGATTTTCTTCCAGAAAGAATTGGCTTCAGTTCCTGAAGTCCAGAAGTTTGTCAAGGGAGTACTGCATATACAACCCCCTTTTGTGCCTCCAGTGGCACTGTGGGATCTCAACGTAGTGCTGGGATTCCTCAAATCACATTGGTTTAAACCGCTCAAATCTGTGGATTTGAAATATCTCACATGGAAAGTGACCATGATGTTGGCCCTGGCCTCGGCCAGGCGAGTGTCAGAATTGGCGGCTTTGTCTCACAAAAGCCCATATCTGATTGTCCATTCGGACAGGGCAGAGCTGCGGACTCGTCCCCAGTTTCTCCCTAAGGTGGTGTCAGCGTTTCACCTGAACCAGCTTATTGTGGTACCTGCGGCTACTAGGGACTTGGAGGACTCCAAGTTGCTAGATGTTGTCAGGGCCCTGAAAATATCGGTTCCAGGACGGCTGGAGTCAGGAAAACTGACTTGCTGTTATCCTGTATGCACCCAACAAACTGGGTGCTCTTGCTTCTAAGCAGACGATTGCTAGTTGGATGTGTAGTACAATTCAGCTTGCACATTCTGTGGCAGGCCTGCCACAGCCAAAATATGTAAATGCCCATTCCACAAGGAAGGTGGGCTCATCCTGGGCGGCTGCCCGAGGGGTCTCGGCTTTACAACTCTGCCGAGCAGCTACGTGGTCGGGGGGAGAACACGTTTGTAAAATTCTACAAATTTGATACCCTGGATAAAGAGGACCTGGAGTTCTCTCATTCGGTGCTGCAGAGTCATCCGCACTCTCCCGCCCGTTTGGGAGCTTTGGTATAATCCCCATGGTCCTGACGGAGTCCCCAGCATCCACTAGGACGTTAGAGAAAATAAGATTTTACTTACCGATAAATCTATTTCTCGTAGTCCGTAGTGGATGCTGGGCGCCCATCCCAAGTGCGGATTGTCTGCAATATTTGTACATAGTTATTGGTACAAAAATCGGGTTATTATTGTTGTGAGCCATCTTTTCAGAGGCTCCGCTGTTATCATGCTGTTAACTGGGTTCAGATCACAGGTTGTACAGTGTGATTGGTGTGGCTGGTATGAGTCTTACCCGGGATTCAAAATCCTTCCTTATTGTGTACGCTCGTCCGGGCACAGTATCCTAACTGAGGCTTGGAGGAGGGTCATAGGGGGAGGAGCCAGTGCACACCACCTGATCCTAAAGCTTTTACTTTTGTGCCCTGTCTCCTGCGGAGCCGCTATTCCCCATGGTCCTGACGGAGTCCCCAGCATCCACTACGGACTACGAGAAATAGATTTATCGGTAAGTAAAATCTTATTTTTTCTATGTGGTGTCCACTTTCTGATTTGTACAAAAAACATGCAGGTCAGATGTAATAGACAAAAATTGGCATAATCCGGTTTTATGTCAATACTGGCATGCTGAACATACTTCAAAAATGGTATTCCATAGAAAAAACAAAAAAACAAAATTGATGAAAAAATCACTACCTGGTTTCACCAACGACGTTTCGACCTCCCTGGTCTTTTTCAAGGTGCCTTTCCAGGTAGTGATGACAGGGGTATTTATGCCCCCAAACAGGAAATGATGGTTATCCCATAGTATGCTGGGTAACAAAATTTGTACAATTTATGAATATATATGATAAAATACACATAAATAAAGGAACCATATTCATACATTACAGGAATATATATATATTAATACCTAAAGTGTTATATTCCTAAATAGGAACAATGAAACTGGAAAAACCGCAATGACGAACGCCATGCGTTCCACTTAACCGGAAGTGGAGCCGCGTGCGTTCCACGCTGCGTTCCATTTGCCGGAAGTGCATCTCGCGGCTCTTCCGGCCGGCGATCTTTAAAGTGAAATGAAAATGAATCTCTCTGGACCTCAATGTTACACAAAAAAGGGGACTAAAAAAGCAGCACATTCTCTCATAATTTAGTAATTTAGTAAATAAACTTGAAGAAACACTTATTGTGAATAAAGTACCTTATCCAACATATTTATATCATGGAAATATCATAAAAATCCACAAATCCACGAATGTTTGGACTGAAATCTTGGCCCATATTTCTATATCTTTAATAAAATGAAACAAAATTTATTTATGAGCTGATGAAATATTGATTCATTACATTAACCATTTGAGCTCAAAGTCGGAATTTAAACCAATAGGAATGAGTGTATTTAATTTGAATATCCAATTCATTTCAGATCTGGCCAAATTTCCTTCCGTATCTCTGGCTCTCCAATTTGACCTCACTTGTTGAATTCCAAGAAAATAAACGATTTTTGATGTAGAGCATTTGTGTATTTTAAAAAAATGCTCTGAAAGAGTGTGTGTTACACCTTTTTTAATATTACGTAGGTGCTCTGCTACTCGGGTTTTTAATGCTCTACCTGTCCGTCCTACATAAAGCAGACCGCATTCACATTTAATTAAATAAATAACATTAGTTGTATGGCATGTTATAAAATCGTGGATTTTATATTCAATGTTATTTACTGTGAAGGAGGTGGTTTTGGATGTTTCAGATTTTATAGTTCTACATGGTAGACAAGTTCCACATCTGTGAAAACCTTTAGTACGTATGGGATTAAATGAGTCAAAAGGCATGGCACTTCTAACTAGATGGTTTTTTAAATTATTACTCCTTCTATAAATGAACCTCGGTTTTTCCGGAATTATCTCCTTCAGGATCGGGTCTCTTAAGAGATGCCAGTGGTTTTTGATGATACTTTCTTGTTTTTTGTAGTCCGCTCCAAAACCTGATATAAAGGCCCATTCAGCAGTACTGTTAGTCTTCTCTGATTTATCATGAGTTTTATACAGTAAGTGTTTGCGTTCTATTTTGGACACTTCCAATTCTGCCTTCTCCACCACGTCCTTCTTGTATCCTTTAGACAGGAATTTTCTTTTCATAATTTCTTTTTGTTCTTCATAATTTTGATGTTCGCTGCAGTTTCTTTTAAGCCTTAGAAACTGCCCCTTTGGGATTCCCTTCAACCAAAGAGGATGATGCTGGCTTGTGTAAGGAATTAAACCATTACAATCAGTGGGTTTACTGGATCCTTTAGTGTGTATCAAATTTTCCTTAATGTAAATGGTAAGATCTAAAAAATTAATCTGTTCTTGACTGATGGTGAAGGTGAGTTTAATATTCAGATCATTTGAATTTAGATTGGTACAGAATGTATCCAAATCCATGAATAAACCTGAGACGATCGAAGAAGAGCCTGAGGAGTCAACCCCCTTTAAGAAGAAATCAACCTTCTTTCCCTCACATGTAAAAGGTTGTATGGTTGAGAGCTTCACAAAATCAGTCTTAGAAGATGTACGGAAGATGAAAAATAAGAAACATAACCATCTCCATAATATAACTAGGAAAGAAAGAATGGCAATCAAATCGTTGAAAGATGACACCAATATCATAATTAAACCTTGTGATAAAGGTGGGGGAATTACAATACAGGATAAGGAAGATTACATCAGGGAAATATCATCACAGCTCAACACCAATGGTACTTATCAAAAGTTGAAATCCGACCCCTCGATCAGGATTAAAAACAACTATGTTAAACATATTACTAAGTACCTAGAGAAAGGCATTCTAACTAAAGAGTATGGTTTTTTAAACATCGAACACCCTAAAACACCTACCATCTATACGCTTCCGAAAGTACATAAGGACCCTGAAAAACCACCGGGACGTCCGATAATTTCAGGATCAGGGAGTCTGACCACTAACTTATCAGAAATGATCGATTATTACCTTCAACCTCTGGTAATAGAAGGCAAATCACATTTAAAGGATACTACAGACACCATCCAGAAATTAGAGAAAATAAAATGGGAAAGTGGGTCGTTTTTGACAACAGCTGACGTCACGTCCCTCTATACAATTATTAGCCACTCAGATGGTCTGAGGGCTGTAAAATGGCATTTAGAGAGATCCAATATGATTCCGGAAAAGATTGAATTCATTTTGGAGAGTATCCAATTCATTCTGGATAATAACTATTTTTTCTTCAATGGGGATTACTTCCTCCAGAAAGTTGGTACAGCCATGGGCACCAAGTTCGCGCCGAGCTACGCAAACCTCTTCATGTCATGGTGGGAGGAGAGTGCAGTTTGGAACAACACATTGGCCGGCGCGGACTTGGTGACATGGTACCGATATATCGATGATATAATCTTCATATGGAAGGGCGACCGTCAAGATTTGGACACATTCTGTACCAATCTAAATTCAAATGATCTGAATATTAAACTCACCTTCACCATCAGTCAAGAACAGATTCATTTTTTAGATCTTACCATTTACATTAAGGAAAATTTGATACACACTAAAGGATCCAGTAAACCCACTGATTGTAATGGTTTAATTCCTTACACAAGCCAGCATCATCCTCTTTGGTTGAAGGGAATCCCAAAGGGGCAGTTTCTAAGGCTTAAAAGAAACTGCAGCGAACATCAAAATTATGAAGAACAAAAATAAATTATGAAAAGAAAATTCCTGTCTAAAGGATACAAGAAGGACGTGGTGGAGAAGGCAGAATTGGAAGTGTCCAAAATAGAACGCAAACACTTACTGTATAAAACTCATGATAAATCAGAGAAGACTAACAGTACCGCTGAATGGGCCTTTATATCAGGTTTTGGAGCGGACTACAAAAAACAAGAAAGTATCATCAAAAACCACTGGCATCTCTTATTAAGAGACCCGATCCTGAAGGAGATAATTCCGGAAAAACCGAGGTTCATTTATAGAAGGAGTAATAATTTAAAAAACCATCTAGTTAGAAGTGCCATGCCTTTTGACTCATTTAATCCCATACGTACTAAAGGTTTTCACAGATGTGGAACTTGTCTACCATGTAGAACTATAAAATCTGAAACATCCAAAACCACCTCCTTCACAGTAAATAACATCGAATATAAAATCCACGATTTTATAACATGCCATACAACTAATGTTATTTATTTAATTAAATGTGAATGCGGTCTGCTTTATGTAGGACGGACAGGTAGAGCATTAAAAACCCGAGTAGCAGAGCACCTACGTAATATTAAAAAAGGTGTAACACACACTCTTTCAGAGCATTTTTTTTAAAATACACAAATGCTCTACATCAAAAATCGTTTATTTTCTTGGAATTCAACAAGTGAGGTCAAATTGGAGAGCCAGAGATACGGAAGGAAATTTGGCCAGATCTGAAATGAATTGGATATTCAAATTAAATACACTCATTCCTATTGGTTTAAATTCCGACTTTGAGCTCAAATGGTTAATGTAATGAATCAATATTTCATCAGCTCATAAATACATTTTGTTTCATTTTATTAAAGATATAGAAATATGGGCCAAGATTTCAGTCCAAACATTCGTGGATTTTTGTGGATTTTTATGATATTTCCATGATATAAATATGTTGGATAAGGTACTTTATTCACAATAAGTGTTTCTTCAAGTTTATTTACTAAATTACTAAATTATGAGAGAATGTGCTGCTTTTTTAGTCCCTTTTTTGTGTAACATTGAGGTCCAGAGAGATTCATTTTCATTTCACTTTAAAGATCGCCGGCCGGAAGAGCCGCAAGATGCACTTCCGGCAAATGGAACGCAGCGTGGAACGCACGCGGCTCCACTTCCGGTTAAGTGGAACGCAAGACGGAACGCATGGCGTTCGTCATTGCGGTTTTTCCAGTTTCATTGTTCCTATTTAGGAATATAACACTTTAGGTATTAATATATATATATTCCTGTAATGTATGAATATGGTTCCTTTATTTATGTGTATTTTCTCTGACGTCCTAAGTGGATGCTGGGGACTCCGTCAGGACCATGGGGAATAGCGGCTCCGCAGGAGACAGGGCACAAAAGTAAAAGCTTTAGGATCAGGTGGTGTGCACTGGCTCCTCCCCCTATGACCCTCCTCCAAGCCTCAGTTAGGTTTTTGTGCCCGGCCGAGAAGGGTGCAATCTAGGTGGCTCTCCTAAAGAGCTGCTTAGAGTAAAAGTTTTATTAGGTTTTTTATTTTCAGTGAGTCCTGCTGGCAACAGGCTCACTGCAACGAGGGACTTAGGGGAGAAGAAGTGAACTCACCTGCGTGCAGGATGGATTGGCTTCTTAGGCTACTGGACACTAGCTCCAGAGGGACGATCACAGGTACAGCCTGGATGGGTCACCGGAGCCGCGCCGCCGACCCCCTTGCAGATGCTGAAGAGAGAAGAGGTCCAGAAATCGGCGGCTGAAGACTTCTCAGTCTTCATGAGGTAGCGCACAGCACTGCAGCTGTGCGCCATTGCTCTCAGCACACTTCACACCAACGGTCACTGAGGGTGCAGGGCGCTGGGGGGGGCGCCCTGGGCAGCAATGAAAGTACCTATACTGGCTAAAAATACATCACATATAGCCTCTGGGGCTATATGGATGTATTTAACCCCTGCCAGGTTGTTAGAAAAACGGGAGAAGAAGCCAGCCGAAAAGGGGGCGGGGCCTATTCTCCTCAGCACACAGCGCCATTTTCCCTCACAGAACTGCTGGTGGGAAGGCTCCCAGGCTCTCCCCTGCACTGCACTACAGAAACAGGGTTAAAACAGAGAGGGGGGGCACTTATTTGGCGATATGATTATATATTAAGATGCTATAAGGGAAAACACTTATATAAAGGTTGTCCCTGTATAATTATAGCGTTTTGGTGTGTGCTGGCAAACTCTCCCTCTGTCTCCCCAAAGGGCTAGTGGGGTCCTGTCCTCTATCAGAGCATTCCCTGTGTGTGTCGGTACGTGTGTGTCGACATGTATGAGGACGATGTTGGTGAGGAGACGGAGCAATTGCCTGTAATGGTGATGTCACTCTCTAGGGAGTCGACACCGGAATGGATGGCTTATTTAGGGAATTACGTGATAATGTCAACACGCTGCAAGGTCGGTTGACGACATGAGACGGCCGGCAAACAAATTAGTACCTGTCCAGGCGTCTCAAACACCGTCAGGGGCTTTAAAACGCCCATTTACCTCAGTCGGTCGACACAGACACGGACACTGACTCCAGTGTCGACGGTGAAGAAACAAACGTATTTTCCTTTAGGGCCACACGTTACATGTTAAGGGCAATGAAGGAGGTGTTACATATTTCTGATACTACAAGTACCACAAAAAAGGGTATTATGTGGGGTGTGAAAAAACTACCTGTAGTTTTTCCTGAATCAGATAAATTAAACACCCCTTAGGGTGGATAAGGCGCTCACACGCTTATCACAAGTGGCGTTACCGTCTCCAGATACGGCCGCCCTCAAGGAGCCAGCTGATAGGAGGCTGAAAAAATATCCTAAAAAGTATATACACACATACTGGTGTTATACTGCGACCAGCGATCGCCTCAGCCTGGATGTGCAGCGCTGGGGTGGCTTGGTCGGATTCCCTGACTGAAAATATTGATACCCTTGACAGGGACAGTATTTTATTGACTATAGAGCATTTAAAGGATGCATTTCTATATATGCGAGATGCACAGAGGGATATTTGCACTCTGGCATCAAGAGTAAGTGCGATGTCCATATCTGCCAGAAGATGTTTATGGACACGACAGTGGTCAGGTGATGCAGATTCCAAACGGCACATGGAAGTATTGCCGTATAAAGGGGAGGAGTTATTTGGGGTCGGTCCATCGGACCTGGTGGCCACGGCAACAGCTGGAAAATCCACCTTTTTTACCCCAAGTCACATCTCAGCAGAAAAAGACACCGTCTTTTCAGCCTCAGTCCTTTCGTCCCCATAAGGGCAAGCGGGCAAAAGGCCAGTCATATCTGCCCAGGGATAGAGGAAAGGGAAGAAGACTGCAGCAGGCAGCCCATTCCCAGGAACAGAAGCCCTCCACCGCTTCTACCAAGTCCTCAGCATGACGCTGGGGCCGTACAAGCGGACTCAGGTGCGGTGGGGGGTCGTCTCAAGAGTTTCAGCACGCAGTGGGCTCACTCGCAAGTGTACCCCTGGAGCCTACAAGTAGTATCCCAGGGGTACAGATTGGAAATTCGAGACGTCTCCCCCTCGCAGGTTCCTGAAGTCTGCTTTACCAACGTCTCCCTCCGACAGGGAGGCAGTATTGGAAACAATTCACAAGCTGTATTCCCAGCAGGTGATAATCAAAGTACCCCTCCTACAACAAGGAAAGGGGTATTATTCCACACTATATTGTGGTACTGAAGCCAGACGGCTCGGTGAGACCTATTCTAAATCTGAAATATTTGAACACTTACATACAAAGGTTCAAATCAAGATGGAGTCACTCAGAGCAGTGATAGCGAACCAGGAAGAAGGGGACTATATGGTGTCCCTGGACATCAGGGATGCTTACCTCCATGTCCCAATTTGCCCTTCTCACCAAGGGTACCTCAGGTTCGTGGTACAGAACTGTCACTATCAGTTTCAGACGCTGCCGTTTGGATTGTCCACGGCACCCCGGGTCTTTACCAAGGTAATGGCCGAAATGATGATTCTTCTTCAAAGAAAATGGACGATCTCCTGATAAGGGCAAGGTCCAGAGAACAGTTGGAGGTCGGAGTAGCACTATCTCAAGTAGTTCTACGACAGCACGAGTGGATTCTAAATATTCCAAAATCGCAGCTGTTTCCGACGACACGTCTGCTGTTCCTAGGGATGATTCTGGACACAGTCCAGAAAAGGGTGTTTCTCCCGGAGAAGAAAGCCAGGGAGTTATCCGAGCTAGTCAGGAACCTCCTAAAACCAGGAAAAGTGTCAGTGCATCATTGCACAAGGGTCCTGGGAAAAATGGTGGCTTCTTACGAAGCGATTCCATTCGGCAGATTTCACGCAAGAACTTTTCAGTGGGATCTGCTGGAAAAATGGTCCGGATCGCATCTTCAGATGCATCAGCGGATAACCCTGTCTCCAAGGACAAGGGTGTTTCTTCTGCGGTGGCTGCAGAGTGCTCATCTATTAAAGGGCCGCAGATTCGGCATTCAGGACTGGGTCCTGGTGACCATGGATGCCAGCCTGAGAGGCTGGGGAGCAGTCACACAGGGAAAACATTTCCAGGGAGTGTGATATAGTCTGGAGACTTCTCTCCACATAAAAATACTGGAGCTAAGGGCAATTTACAATGCTCTAAGCTTAGCAAGACCTCTGCTTCAAGGTCAGCCGGTATTGATCCAGTGGGACAACATCACGGCAGTCGCCCACGTAAACAGACAGGGCGGCACAAGAAGCAGGAGGGCAATGGCAGAAACTGCAAGGATTCTTCGCTGGGCGGAAAATCATGTGATAACACTGGCAGCAGTGTTCATTCCGGGAGTGGACAACTGGGAAGCAGACTTCCTCAGCAGGCACGACCTCCACCCGGGAGAGTGGGGACTTCATCGGGAAGTCTCCACATGATTGTGAACCGTTGGGAAAGACCAAAGGTGGACATGATGGCGCCCCGCCTGAACAAAAAACTGGACAGGTATTGCGCCAGGTCAAGAGACCCTCAGGCAATAGCTGTGGACGTTCTGGTAACACCGTGGGTGTACCAGTCGGTGTATGTGTTCCCTCCTCTGCTTCTCATACCCAAGGTACTGAGAATTATAAGACGTAGAGGAGTAAGAACTATACTCGTGGCTCCGGATTGGCCAAGAAGGACTTGGTACCCGGAACTTCAAGAAATGCTCACAGAGGACTCATGGCCTCTGCCGCTAAGAAGGGACTTGCTTCAGCAAGTACCATGTCTGTTCCAAGACTTACCGCGGCTACGTTTGACGGCATGGCGGTGGAACGCCGGATCCTAAGGGAAAAAGGCATTCCGGAAGAGGTCATTCCTACCCTGGTCAAAGCCAGGAAGGAGGTGACCGCACAACATTATCACCACATGTGGCGAAAATATGTTGCGTGGTGTGAGGCCAGGAAGGCCCCACGAAGAAATTTCAACTCGGTCGATTCCTGCATTTCCTGCAAACAGGAGTGTCTATGGGTCTCAAATTGGGGTCCATTAAGGTTCAAATTTCGGCCCTGTCAATTTTCTTCCAGAAAAAATTGGCTTCAGTTCCTGAAGTCCAGAAGTTTGTCAAGGGAGTATTGCATATACAACCCCCTTTTTGTGCCTCCAGTGGCACTGTGGGATCTCAACGTAGTTCTGGGATTCCTCAAATCACATTGGTTTAAACCGCTCAAATCTGTGGATTTGAAATATCTCACATGGAAAGTGACCATGCTGTTGGCCCTGGCCTCGGCCAGGCGAGTGTCAGAATTGGCGGCTTTGTCTCACAAAGCCCATATCTGATTGTCCATTCGGACAGGGCAGAGCTGCGGACTCGTCCCCAGTTTCTCCCTAAGGTGGTGTCAGCGTTTCACCTGCACCAGCTTATTGTGGTACCTGCGGCTACTAGGGACTTGGAGGACTCCAAGTTGCTAGATGTTGTCTGGGCCCTGAAAATATAGGTTTCCAGGACGGCTGGAGTCAGGAAAACTGACTTGCTGTTATCCTGTAGGCACCCAAAAAACTGGGTGCTCTTGCTTCTAAGCAGACGATTGCTAGTTGGATGTGTAGTACAATTCAGCTTGCACATTCTGTGGCAGGCCTGCCACAGCCAAAATATGTAAATGCCATTCCACAAGGAAGGTGGGCTCATCTTGGGCGGCTGCCCGAGGGGTCTCGGCTTTACAACTTTGCCGAGCTGCTACTTGCTCAGGGGCACACCCTGGCTGAGGAGGACCTGGAGTTCTCTCATTCGGTGCTGCAGAGTCATCCGCACTCTCCCGCCCGTTTGGGAGCTTTGGTATAATCCCCATGGTCCTGACGGAGTCCCCAGCATCCACTTAGGACGTCAGAGAAAATAAGAATTTACTTACCGATAATTCTATTTCTCGTAGTCCGTAGTGGATGCTGGGCGCCCATCCCAAGTGCGGATTGTCTGCAATACTTGTTCATAGTTATTGTTACAAAAGTCGGGTTATTATTGTTGTGAGCCATCTTTTCAGAGGCTCCGCTGTTATCATGCTGTTAACTGGGTTCAGATCACAGGTTGTACAGTGTGATTGGTGTGGCTGGTATGAGTCTTACCCGGGATTCAAAATCCTTCCTTATTGTGTACGCTCGTCCGGGCACAGTATCCTAACTGAGGCTTGGAGGAGGGTCATAGGGGGAGGAGCCAGTGCACACCACCTGATCCTAAAGCTTTTACTTTTGTGCCCTGTCTCCTGCGGAGCCGCTATTCCCCATGGTCCTGACGGAGTCCCCAGCATCCACTACGGACTACGAGAAATAGAATTATCGGTAAGTAAATTCTTATTTTATCATATATATTCATAAATTGTACAAATTTTGTTACCCAGCATACTATGGGATAACCATCATTTCCTGTTTGGGGGCATAAATACCCCTCATCACTACCTGGAAAGGCACCTTGAAAAAGACCAGGGAGGTCGAAACGTCGTTGGTGAAACCAGGTAGTGATTTTTTCATCAATTTTGTTTTTTTGTTTTTTCTATGGAATACCATTTTTGAAGTATGTTCAGCATGCCAGTATTGACATAAAACCGGATTATGCCAATTTTTGTCTTATTACATCTGACCTGCATGTTTTTTGTACAAATCAGAAAGTGGACACCACATAGAAAAACATTTTATTGCTGTTTTTTATGAACTTTTAATAAAAACTTTATTGGATTATCGTGGATGTTATCCTGATTTGAAAGATACCTTTATACGTGGGAACAATCCCCCTCCAAAAGTGAGTGGGGTACGTTTATTGATTAAAACTCCTTCCTTGCCTTATGACACGGTGGATACAGTATTAAAAGATACCTTTATATACCTGTCCTTACCTATCTTGATGTGAGTTTTGGTACGTCCAAAATTATCTGCGGAGTGGTGGCGAGATACTATCCCTATCTACTATCAAATTGGGTTCTGGCACTTTAGGCCTCCTTTTCTGGACACTCACAGGCTGTTTGTTTCCAGTGTTTTAAGCAATATTACCCATAGATTGCATTATCTCTTTTTTTCATGTTTGACGTCTGAAAGAGACTTTTGATACAGCGACTACCCTAAGGGACAACAGAACATGTGATGTATATCCAATTGTAAAGATTGTGTTATCGCCTTTGATCTATCCTTTCATTTATTTTTATTTGATGATTCTCGACACAGTCCGTCAGAGGGTTTTCCTTCCGCAGGACAAGATACTGTCTCTGCAGCCACTGGTAAGATTGGTTCTTCGACACCGTCGGGTGTCAGTGTATCTGTGCATTCGCCTTCTGGGAAAGATGGTAGCAGCGTTCGAAGCTCTTCCGTACGGTCGCTTCCACTCTCGACCGTTTCAGCTGTGTCTTCTACATCAGTGGTCAGGATCTCATCTGTTCCTTCATCAGCGGGTGACGCTATCTCCAAAGGCACGGTCGTCGCTGCTCTGGTGGCTCCAGTCGACACATCTGTTGGAAGGAAGACGGTTCGGTATATGGGATTGACTCTCCTCACCACGGACGCCAGTCTGCGAGGTTGGGGGGCAGTGACCCTGGAACATCGGTTTCAGGGGCGCTGGTCAATCCACGAATCCGCTCTCCCCATAAACATTCTCGAACTAAGGGCGGTGTACAATGCCCTGCTTCAGGCACATCACCTACTGAGCGGTCGAGCGGTCAGAGTTTAGTCCGACAACGCCACGACGGTAGCGTACATCAACCGTCAGGACGGCACTCGCAGCCGCGCGGCGATGAGGGAGGTCACCAACATCCTTCTCTGGGCGGAGAAGTATGCTCTGTCCTTCTCGGCAATATTCATTCCGGGAGTGGACAATAGGGAAGCCGATTATCTAAGCCGCCAGGACATGCACCCGGGAGAGTGGTCACTACATCCCCAGGTGTTTTGGCAACTGGTACGCCTGTGGGGAAAACCACAGATCGACCTCATGGCGTCCCGCCGGAACCATCAGTTGCTTCTTTATTACTCTCGGACAAGGGACCCGGCGGCGGCGGGCGTGGATGCCCTCATGGCTCCTTGGAATTTCTGGTTCGTTTACCTTTTTCCTCCTTTCCCGCTGTTTCCGAGGGTTCTGCAACGCATCAAGAGAGAAGACGCTTTGGTCCTCCTGGCGGCTCCGGATTGGCCACGCAGGGTTTGGTACTCCACCCTACACCTGTTGTCAGTGGCCGAGCCTTGGCCCCTGCCACTACGAGACGATCTTCTACAGCAGGGTCCTTTTCTTTATCCAGACTTACGCAGGCTACGTTTGACGGCGTGGCTGTTGAGAGAGCCATCTTGAAAAGGAAAGGGATTCCTCGTACAGTTATCCCTACTATGCTTCGGGCTAGAAAGTCAGTCACATCTTCTCACTACTACCGCATTTGGAAGGCTTATGTAGCCTGGTGTGAACGTCGAGAATTTTCTCCTTCCGTGTATAGCTTAGCCCGTCTTCTCCGTTTTTTGCAGGCGGGTTTTTCAGCAGGCCTAAGACTGGGTTCACTAAAGGTGCAGGTCTCTGCTCTTTCGGTTTTCTTCCAGAAAAAGTTAGCCTTGCTGCCTGAGGTTCAGACTTTCTTTCAAGGGGTTCTTCGAATACAGCCTCCCTTCCGTCCTCCGACAGCGCCATGGGACCTCAGTCTGGTCCTGTCTTTTCTGCAGCCTTCATTGTTTGAGCCCCTGGAATCAGTAGAGATAAATATCTCACCTGGAAGGTGGTTCTTCTCCTGGCGCTGGCTTCAGCTAGACGGGTGTCGGAACTTGGGGCTCTCTCTTGTAGGTCTCCTTACTTGGTGTTTCATGCGGATAGGGCCGAGCTTCGTACTCGTATGTCTTTTCTACCTAAGGTGGTGTCTGATTTTCACATCAATCAGCCGCTTGTGGTCCCGGCCCTCTCGGGGGACTCTCCGGATTCGAGATCATTGGACGTTGTCAGGGCGCTCAAGATCTATGTGGATAGGACTTCAGCTATTCGGAAGTCAGATTCATTATTTGTTCTCTACGATGCTGCTCGCCGTGGTTGGCCGGCTTCTAAGCAGACCTTGTTTCGATGGATTCGACTGACCATCAGACAAGCTTATTTGGCAGCTTCTCTGGAACCTCCATCTTCCATTTCAGCGCACTCCACGCGCTCTGTGGGACCTTCGTGGGCGGCTGCCCGTGGGGTCTCCATGACTACTTTGTCGGGCGGCTACTTGGTCGGGCCGTCATACGTTTGTCAAATTCTACAAGTTTGACACTTTTGCGGCCTCGGCATCTGTTTGGCCGAGCGGTTTTACTCTCAGCGCTCTGCCACCCGTTTTGGGAGCTCTGGGACGTCCCCATTGTAACTGCGCTCTAGTGGCCCCTAGTGAATGAAGGAGAAATCAGGATTTTGGTACTTACCGATAAATCCCTTTCTCCGATTCCACAGGGGCCACTGGACGCCCACCCAGCGCTGTTTCCTCCTTGTTTTTTGCTTAACGGTTTGCAGATCAATATATGACTGCTTGTGGAGTTCAGGTTAGCCTGTTTTTTGTTAGGTTCTGTTCCAGGTTTGGTTTGTGTTATCCTGGTTTACAGGGCGTCATTAACCTCCTCTACCTTAAGGTTTGTTTATTACAGCTCTCCTCGGGCACAGTTTTACGTAGACTGGCTTGGAGGGGAGATAGTAGGGGAGGAGCTAGCCACAGTATTAGAATTTTAAAGTGCCAGCTCCCAATTACTGCCTACTATTTCCCCATTGTAACTGCGCTCCAGTGGCCCCTGTGGAATCGGAGAAAAAGATTTATCGGTAAGTACCAAAATCCTGATTTCGGCCTTATCCATTTTCTTTCAGAAACAATTGGCTTCTCTCCCTGAGGTCCAGACATTCTTGAAAGGTGTTCTGCACACCCAACCTCCCTTTGTGCCTCCCACGGCACCTTGGGATCTCAATGTGGTGCTGCAGTTCCTCCAATTGGATTGGTTTGAACCATTACAGGAGGTAGACGTAAAATATCTTGCGTGGAAGACAGTCACAGTGTTGGCCTTGGCTTCAGCAAGACGTGTGTCGGAGCTGGGAGCTTTGTCTCACAAAAGTCCCTATTTAATTTTCCATGAGGACAGAGCTGAACTCAGAACTCGTCAGCAATTTCTTCCTAAAGTGGTGTCAGCGTTTCACATCAACCAACCTATTGTGGTTCCGGTTGTTACTGATACCTCTGCTACTTCAAAGTCTTTGGATGTTGTGAGGGCTTTGAAGGTGTATGTGAAAAGAACAGCTCGTCACAGAAAGATGGACTTGCTGTTTGTTCTTTATGATCCCTATAAGATTGGGTGTCCTGCTTCAAAGCAGACAATTGCACGCTGGATCAGACTTACTATCCAGCATGCTTATTCCACGGCAGGTTTGCTGTGTCTAAAATCTGTACAGGCCCACTCTACTAGGTCGGTGGGTTCTTCCTGGTCGGCTGCCTGGGGTGTCTCGGCTTTACAGCTCTGCCGAGCAGCTACTTGGTCAGGTTCTACAAGTTCGATATTTTGGCCTCTGAGGACCTTCGGTTACGTCAATCAGTCCTGCAGGAACCTCAGCGCTCTCCCACCCGTTTTGGGAGCTTTGGTACATCCCCATGGTACTAAATGGACCCCAGTATCTTCTAGGACGTAAGAGAAAATAGGATTTGAATTACCTACCGGTAAATCTTTTTCTCGTAGTCCGTAGAGGATACTGGGCGCCCGCCCAGTGTTTCGTTCTTCCTGTGCTGTTACTTGGTTAAGTAATGTTGGTTCAGCTGTTGCTGTTCCTGTTTCAAGTTTGGTTAGCTTGGCTTTCCTCTTGTTTTGTCTGTTTTTTTGGCATCTCGCCACTATCCTTATCTATCCTTCTCTCGAAGTACTGTATGTCCATCTCCTCGGGCAGAGTTTCCTAGACTGAGTCTGGTAGGAGGGGCATAGACGGAGGAGCCAGCCCACACTATCAAATTCTTAAAGTGCCCATGGCTCCTAGTGGACCCGTCTATACCCCATGGTACTAAATGGACTCCAGTATCCTCTACGGACTACGAGAAAAGATTTACCGGTAGGTATTTAAAATCCTATTTTATTTAAATTCCAATTGGGCTCTATTCTTACTCTACAACCACTGCAGCGGACAGCGCTGTGGCCGAGGAGGTGACCCTAAAGTCTGTGTGTGATTGCTGCAGGTCCCTTCTGTCGAAAATCAGTGGAAAATCTCAGATGTTTTTTTATGTTTAAATAAAGTAAAATTTTGATTTGATTTCGTCTATTCTTGAAGTACATTATGCTTGTGTGTATGAGCTGTAGGTGGCAGGGTTGAATGTTATTTTGTAACAGTACTGTTTGTCTATACCCACAGAGAACGTCTGTGTCGGAACGAACCTCCCGAATATGGGTGAGCAGCACTTGTTCCCATTTATCTGTTTTTGCTTTTTTCTTTCTTTATGCCCTTTCTTTTCTTTGTCTGCCTTTCTCTTCTGTCTATATTGTTTAAAGCCAGTTTTACACCATATTCCTATTACAATGGATACAAGGCCAAGGAATATTTAAATGATTTGGGTTTGATATGGGGCCGGATATAATGTGGCACGAGACGGCTGGAGCTCGTATGTTTTTTTGAAAGCGTCAATCATTTACAAGGCACAACCAGGTTGGTTTTGCTTTGTAAATGATTGGCGCCTTAAAAAAAAATGTACAAGTTCTGCCCGAATCTCACAGCTCCGGCCGTCTTGCGCTGTATTACATCCGGCCCATGGTGGGGTACTCTGTTTTGCCCGATGGCCGCAAAGTGCCCCCTATGCTAATTTTTCCTTTCGCCCATAGAGATGCACAAAATGATTATCAAAGATTATCTAAAATAATAAACAATTGCGTGCACAGCCAGGGATCACGAGGGATTAATACCCCCTCCCCTGTACGTTCCCCCTGGAACCTCTGCAATGATAGCATTCATTCTTTGTCCTGATTACCTGCTAATTATTAGCGCCATCGTCACACCTGGGTTTTAGCGCTATCGTCACACAGGTATTTTGTGATCCTCCCTTTGGCCAGAACGGGACAGCCATGTAGCAGAACTCACAGGCGTTCTCGTTGTTCATATAGGTGAAAACATGTCCTTTCCTGGTTCCCAAATTCTCCATTATTTTATAGAGCCCTGCCTCAGACTCTCTGTGAAATCCTTCTATACCAGTTTATGCAAGGCTGCTGCTGTTCTGTTACCGTTTACCCGGTTTTGTATCTTTGCTCAGTACGGCGCTGCTGGCCTTTTGTGGCCCCTTTACAAATAAAGGCTGTTAGCATGACCTTTTATGTATTTTTGGACCTCTACAAATAACGGGTTTTTCTCTGACGTCCTAGTGGATGCTGGGACTCCGTAAGGACCATGGGGAATAGCGGCTCCGCAGGAGACAGGGCACAAGAATAAAAGCTTTAGGATCAGGTGGTGTGCACTGGCTCCTCCCCCTATGACCCTCCTCCAAGCCTCAGTTAGATTTTTGTGCCCGAACGAGAAGGGTGCAGGCTAGGTGGCTCTCCTGAGCTGCTTAGAATAAAAGTATATTTTAGGTTTTTTATTTTCAGTGAGTCCTGCTGGCAACAGGCTCACTGCATCGTGGGACTAAGGGGAGAAGAAACGGACTCACCTGCGTGCAGAGTGGATCGGGTTTCTTAGGCTACTGGACATTAGCTCCAGAGGGACGATCACAGGTTCAGCCTGGATGGGTCCCGGAGCCGTGCCGCCGGCCCCCTTACAGAGCCAGAAGAGCGAAGAGGTCTGGTGAAATCGGCGGCAGAAGACGATCCTGTCTTCAGACTAAGGTAGCGCACAGCACCGCAGCTGTGCGCCATTGCTCTCAGCACACTTCACACTCCGGTCACTGAGGGTGCAGGGCGCTGGGGGGGAGCGCCCTGAGACGCAATATAACATGATATACCTTAGATTGGCTAAAGAATACATCACATATAGCTCTGGGGCTATATGGATGTATTTTAACCCCTGCCATTTTTTACAGAAAAAGCGGGAGATAAGGACGTCGTGAAGGGGCGGAGCCTATCTCCTCAGCACACAAGCGCCATTTTCCCTCACAGCTCCGCTGGAAGGACGGCTCCCTGACTCTCCCCTGCAGACTTGCTACTGAATCAGGGTAAAAAAAGAGAAGGGGGGGCACTATTGGCAGCTAAAAACTATATAAACAGCAGCTATAAGGGAATAACACTTATATAAGGTTATCCCTGTATATATATATATAGCGCTCTGGTGTGTGCTGGCAGACTCTCCCTCTGTCTCTCCAAAGGGCTTGTGGGGTCCTGTCCTCTATCAGAGCATTCCCGGTGTGTGTGCTGTGTGTCGGTACGTGTGTGTCGACATGTATGAGGAGGAAAATGATGTGGAGGCGGAGCAATTGCCTGGGTTAGTGATGTCACCCCCTAGGGAGTCGACACCTGACTGGATGATCGTATTTAAAGAATTAAGTGATAATGTCAGCACTTTGCAAAGAACGGTTGATGACATGAGACAGCCGGCAAATCAATTAGTGCCTGTCCAGGCGTCTCAGACACCGTCAGGGGCCCTAAAACGCCCGTTACCTCAGTGGGTCGACACAGACCCAGACACAGATACTGAGTCTAGTGTCGACGGTGAGGAGACAAACGTAATGTCCAGTAGGGCCACACGTTACATGATCACGGCAATGAAGGAAGCATTGAACATTTCTGACACTACAAGTACCACAAAGAAGGGTATTATGTGGGGTGTGATAAAACTACCAATGTTTCTCTGACGTCCTAGTGGATGCTGGGACTCCGTCAGGACCATGGGGATTAGCGGCTCCGCAGGAGACAGGGCACAAAAATAAAGCTTTAGGATCAGGTGGTGTGCACTGGCTCCTCCCCCTATGACCCTCCTCCAAGCCTCAGTTAGGTTTTTGTGCCCGTCCGAGCAGGGTGCAATCTAGGTGGCTCTCCTAAAGAGCTGCTTAGAAAAAGTTTTTAGGTTTTTTATTTTCAGTGAGTCCTGCTGGCAACAGGCTCACTGCATCGAGGGACTTAGGGGAGAGAAGTGAACTCACCTGCTTGCAGGATGGATTGGCTTCTTAGGCTACTGGACACCATTAGCTCCAGAGGGATCGAACACAGGCCCAGCCATGGAGTCCGGTCCCGGAGCCGCGCCGCCGACCCCCCTTGCAGATGCCGAAGATTGAAGAGGTCCAGAAACAGGCGGCAGAAGACTTTTCAGTCTTCATGAGGTAGCGCACAGCACTGCAGCTGTGCGCCATTGTTGTCAGCACACTTCACACAGCGGTCACTGAGGGTGCAGGGCGCTGGGGGGGGCGCCCTGGGCAGCAATGTATAATACCTTTTTTATGGCTAAAAATACATCACATATAGCCCTTGAGGCTATATGGATGTATTTAACCCCTGCCAGATCTCACAAACTCCGGGAGAAGAGCCCGCCGAAATAGGGGGCGGGGCTTATTCTCCTCAGCACACAGCGCCATTTTCCTGCTCAGCTCCGCTGTGAGGAAGGCTCCCAGGACTCTCCCCTGCACTGCACTACAGAAACAGGGTAAAACAGAGAGGGGGGGCACTTTTTTGGCGATATTACTATATTTAAGCTGCTATAAGGATACAACACTTATATAGGGTTGTTCCCATATATATTATAGCGCTTGGGTGTGTGCTGGCAAACTCTCCCTCTGTCTCCCCAAAGGGCTAGTGGGGTCCTGTCTTCAATAGAGCATTCCCTGTGTGTCTGCTGTGTGTCGGTACGTGTGTGTCGACATGTATGAGGACGATGTTGGTGTGGAGGCAGAGCAATTGCCGGTAATGGTGATGTCACCCCCCAGGGAGTCGACACCGGAATGGATGGCTTTGTTTATGGAATTACGTGATAATGTCAGCACATTACAAAAATCAGTTGACGACATGAGACGGCCGGCAAACCAGTTAGTACCTGCCCAGGCGTCTCAGACACCGTCAGGGGCTGTAAAACGCCCTTTACCTCAGTCGGTCGACACAGACCCAGACACGGACACTGAATCTAGTGTCGACGGTGAAGAAACAAACGTATTTTCCAGTAGGGCCACACGTTATATGATCACGGCAATGAAGGAGACTTTACATATCTCTGATACTGCAAGTACCACAAAAAGGGGTATTATGTGGGGTGTGAAAAAACTACCTGTAGTTTTTCCTGAATCAGAGGAATTGAATGATGTATGTGATGAAGCGTGGGTTAACCCAGATAGAAAAGTGCTAATTTCAAAAAAGTTATTGGCATTATACCCTTTCCCGCCAGAGGTTAGGGCGCGCTGGGAAACACCCCCTAGGGTGGATAAGGCGCTCACACGCTTATCAAAACAAGTGGCGTTACCGTCTCCTGATACGGCCGCCCTCAAGGATCCAGCTGATAGGAGGCTGGAAACTACCCTAAAAAGTATATACACACATACTGGTGTTATACTGCGACCAGCCATCGCCTCAGCCTGGATGTGCAGTGCTGGGGTGGTCTGGTCGGATTCCCTGACTGAAAATATTGATACCCTGGATAGGGACAGTATTTTATTGACTTTAGAGCAATTAAAGGATGCTTTTCTTTATATGCGAGATGCTCAGAGGGATATTTGCACTCTGGCATCGAGAGTAAGTGCGATGTCCATATCTGCCAGAAGAAGTTTATGGACGCGACAGTGGTCAGGTGATGCGGATTCCAAACGGCATATGGAAGTATTGCCGTATAAAGGGGAGGAATTATTTGGCGTCGGTCTATCGAATCTGGTGGCCACGGCAACTGACGGAAAATCCACCTTTTTACCTCAGACCCCCTCCCAACAGAAAAAGACACCGTCTTTTCAGCCGCAGTCCTTTCGGTCCTATAAGAACAAGCGGGCAAAAGGACAGTCATATCTGCCCCGAGGCAGAGGAAAGGGTAAGAGAGGGCAGCAAGCAGCTCCTTCCCAGGAACAGAAGCCCGCCCCGGGTTCTGCAAAGCCCTCAGCATGACGCTGGGGCTTTACAAGCGGACTCAGGAGCGGTGGGGGGTCGACTCAAGAATTTCAGCGCGCAGTGGGCTTGCTCACAGGTGGACCCCTGGATCCTGCAGGTAGTATCTCAGGGTTACAGGTTGGAATTCGAGAAGTCTCCCCCTCGCCGGTTCCTAAAGTCTGCTTTGCCAACGTCTCCCTCAGACAGGGCGACGGTATTAGAAGCCATTCACAAGCTGTTTTCTCAGCAGGTGATAGTCAAGGTACCCCTCCTACAACAGGGAAAGAGGTATTACTCCACACTATTTGTGGTACCGAAGCCGGACGGCTCGGTAAGACCTATTCTAAATCTGAAATCTTTGAACCTGTACATACAAAAATTCAAGTTCAAGATGGAGTCACTCAGAGCAGTGATAGCGAATCTGGAAGAAGGGGACTTTATGGTGTCCCTGGACATAAAAGATGCTTACCTGCATGTCCCAATTTGCCCTTCACATCAAGGGTACCTCAGGTTCGTGGTGCAAAACTGTCATTATCCGTTTCAGACGCTGCCGTTTGGATTGTCCACGGCACCTCGGGTCTTTACCAAGGTAATGGCCGAAATGATGATTCTTCTGCGAAGAAGAGGCGTATTAATTATCCCTTACTTGGACGATCTCCTGATAAGGGCAAGGTCCAGAGAACAGCTGGAGGACGGAGTAGCACTAACCCAAGTAGTGCTGCAACAACACGGGTGGATTCTGAATTTTCCAAAATCTC
The DNA here is from genome assembly GCF_028390025.1 of Pseudophryne corroboree. NCBI lineage: Eukaryota > Metazoa > Chordata > Amphibia > Anura > Myobatrachidae > Pseudophryne > Pseudophryne corroboree. The sequence goes on from NC_086445.1 coordinate 1,024,278,486, forward strand.
AGTTGACCCCGACAACACGTCTGCTGTTCCTGAGAATGATTCTGGACACGGTTCAGAAAAAGGTGTTTCTTCCGGAGGAGAAAGCCAAGGAGTTATCCGAACTTGTCAGGAACCTCCTAAAACCAGGAAAAGTGTCTGTGCATCAATGCACAAGAGTCCTGGGAAAGATGGTGGCTTCTTACGAAGCGATTCCATTCGGCAGATTCCACGCACGAACTTTTCAGTGGGATCTGCTGGACAAATGGTCCGGATCGCATCTGCAGATGCATCAGCGGATAACCTTATCGCCACGGACAAGGGTGTCTCTTCTGTGGTGGTTGCAGAGTGCTCATCTGTTAGAGGGCCGCAGATTCGGCATACAGGACTGGGTCCTGGTGACCACGGATGCAAGTCTGAGAGGCTGGGGAGCAGTCACACAGGGAAGAAACTTCCAGGGAGTATGGTCAAACCTGGAGATGTCTCTTCACATAAATATACTGGAGCTAAGAGCGATTTACAATGCTCTAAGCCTGGCAAAACCCCTGCTTCAGGGTCAGCCGGTGTTGATCCAGTCGGACAACATCACGGCAGTCGCCCACGTAAACAGACAGGGCGGCACAAGAAGCAGGAGAGCAATGGCAGAAGCTGCAAGGATTCTTCGCTGGGCGGAAGATCATGTGATAGCACTGTCAGCAGTGTTCATTCCGGGAGTGGACAACTGGGAAGCAGACTTCCTCAGCAGACACGATCTACACCCGGGAGAGTGGGGACTTCATCCAGAAGTTTTCCACATGATTGTGAACCGTTGGGAAAAACCAAAGGTGGATATGATGGCGTCTCGCCTCAACAAAAAACTGGACAGGTATTGCGCCAGGTCAAGAGACCCTCAGGCAATAGCTGTGGACGCTCTGGTACACCGTGGGTGTTCCAGTCAGTGTATGTGTTTCCTCCTCTGCCTCTCATACCAAAAGTACTGAGAATTATACGGCAAAGGGGAGTAAGAACGATACTCGTGGCTCCGGATTGGCCAAGAAGAACTTGGTACCCGGAACTTCAGGAGATGCTCACGGAAGATCCGTGGCCTCTACCTCTAAGACGGGACCTGCTTCAGCAGGGACCGTGTCTATTCCAAGACTTACCGCGGCTGCGTTTGACGGCATGGCGGTTGAACGCCGAATTCTAAGGGAAAAAGGCATTCCGGAAGAGGTCATTCCTACACTGGTAAAAGCCAGGAAGGAGGTGACTGCACAACATTATCACCGCATTTGGAGAAAATATGTTGCGTGGTGTGAGGCCAGGAAGGCCCCCACGGAGGAATTTCAACTGGGTCGATTCCTACATTTCCTGCAAACAGGATTGTCTATGGGCCTCAAATTGGGGTCCATTAAGGTTCAAATTTCGGCCCTGTTTTCTTCCAGAAAGTATTGGCTTCAGTTCATGAAGTCCAGACTTTTGTGAAAGGAGTACTACATATACAGCCCCCGGTTGTGCCCCCAGTGGCTCCGTGGGACCTTAATGTAGTTTTGGATTTTCTCAAATCACATTGGTTTGAGCCACTCAAATCGGTAGATTTGAAATATCTTACGTGGAAAGTAACCATGCTACTGGCCCTGGCTTCGGCCAGGAGAGTATCAGAATTGGCGGCTTTATCGTATAAAAGCCCATATCTGATTTTCCATTCGGACAGGGCAGAACTGCGTACGCGTCCTCCGTTTCTGCCTAAGGTGGTGTCAGCGTTTCACCTGAACCAGCCTATTGTGGTGCCTGCGGCTACTAGCGATTTGGAGGATTCCAAGTTGCTGGACGTTGTCCGGGCATTGAAAATATATATTTCAAGGACGGCTGGAGTCAGAAAATCTGACTCGCTGTTTATACTGTATGCACCCAACAAGCTGGGTGCTCCTGCTTCTAAGCAGACGATTGCTCGTTGGATTTGTAGCACAATTCAACTTGCACATTCTGTGGCAGGCCTGCCACAGCCTAAATCTGTCAAGGCCCATTCCACAAGGAAGGTGGGCTCATCCTGGGCGGCTGCCCGAGGGGTCTCGGCATTACAACTCTGCCGAGCAGCTACGTGGTCGGGGGAGAACACGTTTGTAAAATTCTACAAATTTGATACCCTGGCTAAACAGGACCTGGAGTTCTCTCATTCGGTGCTGCAGAGTCATCCGCACTCTCCCGCCCGTTTGGGAGCTTTGGTATAATCCCCATGGTCCTGACGGAGTCCCAGCATCCACTAGGACGTCAGAGAAAATAAGATTTTACTTACCGATAAATCTATTTCTCGTAGTCCGTAGTGGATGCTGGGCGCCCATCCCAAGTGCGGATTGTCTGCAATACTTGTACATAGTTATTGTTACAAAAAAAATCGGGTTGTTGTGAGCCGTCTGTTCAGAGGCTTCTACCTTTATCATACTGTTAACTGGGTTCAGATCACAGGTTGTACGGTGTGATTGGTGTGGCTGGTATGAGTCTTACCCGGGATTCAAGATCCTTCCTTATTGTGTACGCTCGTCCGGGCACAGTATCCTAACTGAGGCTTGGAGGAGGGTCATAGGGGGAGGAGCCAGTGCACACCACCTGATCCTAAAGCTTTATTTATGTGCCCTGTCTCCTGCGGAGCCGCTAATCCCCATGGTCCTGACGGAGTCCCAGCATCCACTACGGACTACGAGAAATAGATTTATCGGTAAGTAAAATCTTATTTTTTCCCTGAGTCAGATGAGTTAAATGAGGTGTGTGATAAAGCGTGGGTTTCCCCCGACAAAAAACTGCTAATTTCTAAAAAATTATTGGCACTATATCCTTTCCCGTTAGAGGTTAGGACACGTTGGGAAACACCCCCTAGGGTAGATAAGGCGCTCACACGTTTATCTAAACAAGTAGCGTTACCGTCTCCTGATACGGCCACCCTCAAAGAACCAGCAGATAGAAGGCTGGAAAATATTCTTAAAAGTATATACACACATACTGGTGTTATACTGCGACCAGCAATCGCTTCAGCCTGGATGTGCAGTGCTGGCGTCGCGTGGTCGGATTCCCTGACTGAAAATATTGATACCCTGGATAGGGACAATATACTGTTAACTATAGAGCATTTGAAGGATGCATTACTATATATGCGTGATGCACAGAGGGATATTTGCACCCTGGCATCAAGAGTAAGTGCTATGTCCATTTCTGCCAGAAGAGCGTTATGAACGCGACAGTGGTCAGGCGATGCGGATTCCAAACGACATATGGAAGTATTGCCGTATAAAGGGGAGGAGTTATTTGGGGCTGGTCTATCGGACCTGGTGGCCACGGCAACGGCTGGAAAATCCACCTTTTTAACCCCAGGTCACTTCACATCAGCAGAAAAAGACACCGTCTTTTCAAACTCAGTCCTTTCGTTCCCATAAGTACAAGCGAGCTAAAGGCCATTCCTTCCTGCCCCGGGGCAGAGGAAGGGGAAAAAGACTGCACCATGCAGCCGCTTCCCAGGAGCAGAAGCCCTCCCCTGCTTCTGCCAAGTCTTCAGCATGACGCTGGGGCTTTACAAGCAGACTCAGACATGGTGGGGGCCCTGGATTCTACAGGTGGTATCGCAGGGGTACAAACTGGAATTCGAGGCGTTTCCCCCTCGCCGGTTCCTGAAGTCTGCTCTACCAAAGTCTCCCTCCGACAGGGAGGCAGTTTTGGAAGCCATTCACAAGCTGTATTCCCAGCAGGTGATAATCAAGGTACCCCTCCTACAACAGGGAAAGGGGTATTATTCCACGCTGTTTGTGGTACCGAAGCCGGACGGCTCGGTGAGACCAATTTTAAATCTAAAATCCCTGAACACTTACATAAAGAGGTTCAAATTCAAGATGGAATCACTCAGAGCGGTGATGGCAAACCTGGAAGAAGGGGACTATATGGTGTCTCTGGACATCAAGGATGCTTATCTCCACGTCCCAATCTACCCGTCTCACCAAGGGTACCTCAGGTTTGTAGTACAAAACTGTCATTATCAGTTTCAGACGCTGCCGTTTGGGTTGTCCACGGCACCTCGGGTCTTTACCAAGGTAATGGCCGAAATGATGATTCTTCTTCGAAGAAAAGGCATCTTAATTATCCCTTACTTGGACGATCTCCTGATAAGGGCAAGGTCCAGGGAACAGTTAGAAGTCGGACTAGCACTATCTCAGGTAGTGTTACGTCAGCACGGGTGGATCCTAAATATTTCAAAATTGCAGCTGATTCCAACGACACGTCTACTGTTCCTAGGAATGATTCTGGACACAGTCCAGAAAAAGGTGTTTCTCCCGGAGGAGAAGGCCAGGGAGTTATCCGAGCTAGTCAGGAACCTCCTAAAACCAGGCCAGGTATCAGTGCACGAGGGTCCTGGGAAAAATGGTGGCTTCTTACGAAGCGATTCCATTCGGAAGATTCCATGCAAGAACGTTTCAGTGGGATCTACTGGACAAATGGTCCGGATCGCATCTTCAGATGCATCAGCGGATAACCCTGTCGACAAGGACAAGGGTGTCTCTTCTGTGGTGGCTGCAGAGTGCTCATCTACTAGAGGGCCGCAGATTTGGCATTCAGGATTGGGTCCTGGTGACCACGGACGCCAGCCTGAGAGGCTGGGGGGCAGTCACACAGGGAAAAAATTTCCGGGGCTTGTGGTCAAGCATGGAAACATCTCTTCATATAAACATTCTGGAACTAAGGGCCATTTACAATGCCCTAAGTCAAGCGAAACCCCTGCTTCAGGGTCAGGCGGTATTGATCCAATCGGACAACATCACGTCAGTCGCCCACGTAAACAGACAGGGCGGCACGAGAAGCAGGAGGGCAATGGCAGAAGCTGCAAGGATTCTTCGCTGGGCGGAAAATCATGTGATAGCTCTGTCAGCAGTGTTCATTCCGGGAGTGGACAACTGGGAAGCAGACTTCCTCAGCAGACACGACCTTCACCCGGGAGAGTGGGGACTTCACCCAGAAGTCTTCCACCTGATTGTAAACCGTTGGGAAAAACCAAAGGTGGACATGATGGCGTCACGTCTAAACAAAAAACTAGACAGATATTGCGCCAGGTCAAGGGACCCTCAGGCAATAGCGGTGGACGCTCTGGTGACACCGTGGGTGTACCAGTCAGTGTATGTGTTCCCTCCTCTGCCTCTCATACCAAAAGTACTGAGAATCATAAGAAGGAGAGGAGTAAGAACGATACTCGTGGTTCCGGATTGGCCAAGAAGGACTTGGTACCCGGAACTTCAAGAGATGCTCACGGAAGACCCGTGGCCTCTACCTCTAAGAAAGGACCTGCTCCAACAGGGGCCTTGTCTGTTCCAAGACTTACCGCGGCTGCGTTTGACGGCATGGCGGTTGAACGCCGGATCCTGAAGGAAAAAGGCATTCCAGATGAAGTCATCCCTACCCTGGTCAAAGCCAGGAAGGATGTAACCGCAAAACATTATCACCGCATTTGGCGAAAATATGTTGCGTGGTGTGAGGCCAAGAAGGCCCCTACAGAGGAATTTCAACTGGGTCGTTTCCTCCATTTCCTGCAAACAGGACTGTCTATGGGCCTAAAACTAGGGTCCATTAAGGTTCAAATTTCGGCCCTGTCGATTTTCTTCCAGAAAGAACTGGCTTCAGTACCTGAAGTTCAGACATTTGTAAAAGGGGTACTGCATATACAACCTCCTTTTGTGCCTCCAGTGGCACCTTGGGATCTCAATGTTGTTTTGAGGTTCCTTAAGTCACATTGGTTTGAACCACTCACCACTGTGGACTTAAAATATCTCACATGGACGGTGACGATGCTGTTAGCCCTGGCTTCAGCCAGGCGTGTGTCAGAATTGGCGGCTTTATCATATAAAAGCCCTTACTTAATTTTTCATTCTGACAGGGCAGAATTGAGGACTCGTCCTCAATTTCTCCCTAAGGTGGTTTCTGCCTTTCACATGAACCAACCTATTGTGGTGCCTGCGGCTACTAGGGACTTGGAGGACTCCAAGTTACTTGACGTTGTCAGGGCCCTGAAAATATATGTTTCCAGGACGGCGGGAGTCAGAAAGTCTGACTCGCTGTTTATCCTGTATGCACCCAACAAGCTGGGTGCTCCTGCTTCTAAGCAGACTATTGCTCGTTGGATTTGTAGTACAATTCAGCTTGCACATTCTGTGGCAGGCCTGCCACAGCCAAAATCTGTGAAAGCCCATTCCACAAGGAAAGTGGGCTCATCTTGGGCGGCTGCCCGAGGGGTCTCGGCTTTACAACTTTGCCGAGCAGCTACTTGGTCAGGGGCAAACACGTTTGCTAAATTCTACAAATTTGATACCCTGGCTGAGGAGGACCTGGAGTTCTCTCATTCGGTGCTGCAGAGTCATCCGCACTCTCCCGCCCGTTTGGGAGCTTTGGTATAATCCCCATGGTCCTTATGGAGTCCCAGCATCCACTAGGACGTCAGAGAAAATAAGATTTTACTTACCGATAAATCTATTTCTCGTAGTCCGTAGTGGATGCTGGGCGCCCATCCCAAGTGCGGATTGTCTGCAATACTTGTACATAGTTATTGTTAACTAAATCGGGTTATTGTTGTTGTGAGCCATCTTTTCAGAGGCTCCTTCGTTGTTATCATACTGTTAACTGGGTTCAGATCACAAGTTGTACAGTGTGATTGGTGTGGCTGGTATGAGTCTTACCCGGGATTCAATATCCTTCCTTATTATGTACGCTCGTCCGGGCACAGTATCCTAACTGAGGCTTGGAGGAGGGTCATAGGGGGAGGAGCCAGTGCACACCACCTGATCCTAAAGCTTTTATTCTTGTGCCCTGTCTCCTGCGGAGCCGCTATTCCCCATGGTCCTTACGGAGTCCCAGCATCCACTACGGACTACGAGAAATAGATTTATCGGTAAGTAAAATCTTATTTTTTTATAGACCCACAGCTACCAAATGCGTTTTAATGCCTTTCAGTATAAAACAACAGTTTGTGCAAAGGTTGCAAAATTAATTTGCTAATCACATGAATAAAATTTTAAAGGCGCAGCAGAAAGAACAGCCCAGAGGAGGGTCTCAGCATCAGGAGCCGTCACAGAAGCAGAGCAGCGGTATGTCTGTGTTCACACTTCCTCTAGGTGGCGCTACAGTCTGGTTATGAATCGTGTGTAACTAGTAATAGCCCAAAATCTGCATAAGAGGTATGGGGTGATGTAGCCTCTATATAGATGTATAAAGAAAACATACATGTGTGCAAAATTGTGTAATTAACTAAAACAGTCCTCCAAACCCTAGCCACTCAGCTTTCCCTCACTGGCAGGCTGTGATAGGCTTGCATGCCTTGTATAATAAGTTATGCAAACGCAGCTGCGCTAAACATTTTGTTTCGCATCCAGTTCTCTTGCTCCCCACATCCTGCAGTTCTTGAGCGAGTTTTGGCGCGCAAAGACTTTGTTGAAACTTTAGATGCAAAATTCACGGTTATCTCGTGAAAGAAACTGAGCTTGTTACGTCAGATTAAATATCTGGCTTGAGGGGGTCTTTGTACTAAGCCTTGGAGAAAGATAAAGTACAAACCAAAAGGCAGTTAGAAACTGATTGGCTGGCACTTTATCTGAGTCCTCTTTGTCTTTTCCAAGGCTTAGTACATATGACCCACATAAAACGTAATCGTGGAGATCTAAAAACTACAACTGAAATACCCTGATGTAACTCGCTGCCACTTGTTTCGTAGAGTTGGAAAGCAAAGTGATTTACATCATTAACGTGTTCAGCCACGGAGACATGCCCAACCTGTGTCCTCAGCCATTCGTCCCCTGTGAGATTGGCTGTGTGCGCTACTCGCTGCTGACGGGCGTAATGGGTTCTTTCCACGACTTCATTGACCCAGGTGAGAGGCTGCTTTGGTGGCCTACCTATTACTCTTCCCGTGCGGTGGGTGAATGGTTTTTGTTTCTGTGGGAAATGTACGCAACTTGAATGTGGGAACAGACCTGCGCCGTTTGTCTGCTTCCAAACTTGGTTTGATCACACTTGTAAAGTCCTCCACCTGATCCATTATAGTCTGTGGAGTTAGAAGTTCCCACAGGGAGAGGAGTGTTGTCACTGTATAAATCGAGGGAAGAGTTTAGAACTAGGAAGTGCGTTCAGATTCCATCTATCACCTTTCATGAAGTCAGGGCTATTCTTCAGACTGAGCCCTCTGTGCAGCCTAAGGTAGTCCCAAACGTTGTCGTATTCTATCAGGATAGAGGGGTCCCTGTAGTGATAACGTGGAGAGAGCTAAAGTACCAGCCAATCAGCTCCTAACTGCCATGTTACAGGCTGTTTGATAAATGACAGCTAGGAGCTGGTTGGTTGGTAGTTTCTCTCTTCACTTTATCTCTCTCCATGGCAGAGTCACTCCAGCTGCGTGGTGGTGGGTAATAGAGGGTTCCTTCCTCTTGGATGTTCCCCGGTCTGTGAGGAACTACCGTATGTTTAGAATTTTTTAAAATTTTACAAAAGGAAAATTGTATTTGACTTGTGTTCATTTCTGTTCTGTTCTGTCCTGGGGAAGGGGGGGCGGGGTGGGGGGTTGGCTTTTGTTATACCCCTTTCAGACCGCCAGCAGTATCCTGGGTTATTGCACGGGAACACACAGCAACCCGGGATATTTTGCAGTGTGAGAGCACCCTGTTTGAAATAATCTGGGTCCAGCGACTCTGGTAGTGACCAGAGTTGAACACTGCTTCAACTCCGGGTTGCGGTATAGCGTGGTAATACCCGTCGATGGGACCCGTTCCCACTATAGGAAGAGATAATGTCCTCTACAAGTGCAGCCTCAGCACGTGACGCGGTGACTTCATCGGCTTGGCAATAAGCTGGGTCTGAGCCACAAATCTGAAAGGGGTCTCAGCCAGGTCGCATCCGGGATCTACCCGTGTACAGGTCCTGGGTGCGAACCTGCATCAGCGGTGTGAGCGGTTTTACTAATTAATTGGAGTCTCCTGATGGTACGGGGGGATGTATAAGGGAACAAGTCTGGAATTCGTGTAGGTTCATATTCTGTGCACAATTCCCCGATGGGACTAAGGACTCAAAGGTTGCAGTCTCCCTCAATGGAAAGGATTTAACATGGGCATAACAATTATGTTATTAAATAAAAATAAAGTCTCAATTCCTGAGTATCTTAATACATTCCATAAGTACATTGAAAATAATTCTGATTGATCCACAGTGTTGATTCACATCCTGGCAATTACAATTATTGTTGTACAGTGTACACAGAAGACAGCTCGTATTACTGCTTTGTCTTTCTGCAGTCTTCCTCTGGGTGGCAGTGTTCTGTTGAAGTGTATGGAAACAAGTTCTCTTCCTATACATTGTGAGCAGGACCCTCTTGCCACTTTATCTTTAATACGTGAGCCCAAACATACCAGGTTCTCATTTGCTGGTCCCAGGGCAGGTCTGCCGCTACAGACGCTAGGTTTAAAGTGACAATACATTTTATAACGAAACCCACTTGGTTTTGCCTTTTTAAAATGAATTGCTAATTTCTCTGACGTCCTAGTGGATGCTGGGACTCCGTCAGGACCATGGGGATTAGCGGCTCCGCAGGAGACAGGGCACAAAAATAAAAGCTTTAGGACTAGGTGGTGTGCACTGGCTCCTCCCCCTATGACCCTCCTCCAAGCCTCAGTTAGGTTTTTGTGCCCGTCCGAGCAGGGTGCAATCTAGGTGGCTCTCCTAAAGAGCTGCTTAGAAAAAGTTATTAGGTTTTTTATTTTCAGTGAGTCCTGCTGGCAACAGGCTCACTGCAACGAGGGACTTAGGGGAGAAGAAGTGAACTCACCTGCGTGCAGGATGGATTGGCTTCTTAGGCTACTGGACACCATTAGCTCCAGAGGGATCGAACACAGGCCCAGCCATGGAGTCCGGTCCCGGAGCCGCGCCGCCGACCCCCTTGCAGATGCCGAAAAGTGAAGAGGTCCAGAAACCGGCGGCAGAAGACTTTTCAGTCTTCATGAGGTAGCGCACAGCACTGCAGCTGTGCGCCATTGTTGTCAGCACACTTCACACCAGCGGTCACTGAGGGTGCAGGGCGCTGGGGGGGGGGCGCCCTGGGCAGCAATGATAATACCTTGTTCTGGCTAAAAATACATCACATATAGCCCCTGGGGCTATATGGATGTATTTAACCCCTGCCAGGTCTCACAAACACCGGGAGAAGAGCCCGCCGAAATAGGGGGCGGGGCCTATCTCCTCAGCACACAGCGCCATTTTCCTGCACAGCTCCGCTGTGAGGAAGGCTCCCAGGACTCTCCCCTGCACTGCACTACAGAAACAGGGTAAAAAAACAGAGAGGGGGGGCACTTTTTTGGCGATATTGATATATTAAGCTGCTATAAAGGAAACAACACTTCTGTAGGGTTGTTCCTATATATTTATAGCGCTTGGGTGTGTGCTGGCAAACTCTCCCTCTGTCTCCCCAAAGGGCTAGTGGGGTCCTGTCTTCGATAAGAGCATTCCCTGTGTGTCTGCTGTGTGTCGGTACGTGTGTGTCGACATGTATGAGGACGATGTTGGTGTGTAGGCGGAGCAATTGCCGGTAATGGTGATGTCACCCCCTAGGGAGTCGACACCGGAATGGATGGCTTTGTTTATGGAATTACGTGATAATGTCAGCACGTTACAAAAATCAGTTGACGACATGAGACGGCCGGCAAACCAGTTAGTACCTGTCCAGGCGTCTCAGACACCGTCAGGGGCTGTAAAACGCCCTTTACCTCAGTCGGTCGACACAGACCCAGACACGGACACCGAATCTAGTGTCGACGGTGAAGAAACAAACGTATTTTCCAGTAGGGCCACACGTTATATGATCACGGCAATGAAGGAGGCTTTGCATATCTCTGATACTGCAAGTACCACAAAAAGGGGTATTATGTGGGGTCTGAAAAAACTACCTGTAGTTTTTCCTGAATCAGAGGAATTAATGAAGTGTGTGATGAAGCGTGGGTTAACCCCGATAGAAAACTGCTAATTTCAAAGAAGTTATTGGCATTATATCCTTTCCCGCCAGAGGTTAGGGCGCGCTGGGAAACACCCCCTAGGGTGGATAAGGCACTCACACGCTTATCAAAACAAGTGGCGTTACCGTCTCCTGAAACGGCCGCCCTCAAGGATCCAGCTGATAGGAGGCTGGAAACTACCCTGAAAAGTATATACACTCATACTGGTGTTATACTGCGACCAGCCATCGCCTCTGCATGGATGTGCAGTGCTGGGGTGGTTTGGTCGGATTCCCTGACTGAAAATATTGATACCCTGGATAGGGACAGTATTTTATTGACTATAGAGCAATTAAAGGATGCTTTTCTTTATATGCGAGATGCTCAGAGGGATATTTGCACTCTGGCATCGAGAGTAAGTGCGATGTCCATATCTGCCAGAAGAAGTTTATGGACGCGACAGTGGTCAGGTGATGCGGATTCCAAACGGCATATGGAAGTATTGCCGTATAAAGGGGAGGAATTATTTGGGGTCGGTCTATCGGATTTGGTGGCCACGGCAACAGCCGGGAAATCCACCTTTTTACCTCGGGTCCCCTCCCAACAGAAAAAGACACCGTCTTTTCAGCCGCAGTCCTTTCGTTCCTATAAGAACAAGCGGGCAAAAGGACAGTCATATCTGCCCCGAGGCAAAGGAAAGGGTAAGAGAGTGCACCAAGCAGCTCCCTCCCAGGAGCAGAAGCCCTCCCCGGCTTCTGCAAAGCCCTCAGCATGACGTTGGGCCTTTACAAGCGGACTCAGGGGCGGTGGGGGGTCGACTCAAGAATTTCAGCGCACAGTGGGCTCACTCACAGGTGGACCCCTGGATCCTGCAGGTAGTATCTCAGGGTTACAGGTTGGAATTCGAGAAGTCTCCCCCTCGCCGGTTCCTAAAGTCTGCTCTGCCAACGTCTCCCTCAGACAGGGCGACGGTATTGGAAGCCATTCACAAGCTGTATTCTCAGCAGGTGATAGTCAAGGTACCCCTCCTACAACAGGGAAAGGGGTATTATTCCACACTATTTGTGGTACCGAAGCCGGACGGCTCGGTAAGACCTATTCTAAATCTGAAATCTTTGAACCTGTACATACAAAAATTCAAGTTCAAGATGGAGTCACTCAGAGCAGTGATAGCGAATCTGGAAGAAGGGGACTTTATGGTGTCCCTGGACATCAAGGATGCTTACCTGCATGTCCCAATTTGCCCTTCACATCAAGGGTACCTCAGGTTCGTGGTGCAAAACTGTCATTATCCGTTTCAGACGCTGCCGTTTGGATTGTCCACGGCACCTCGGGTCTTTACCAAGGTAATGGCCGAAATGATGTTTCTTCTGCGAAGAAAAGGCGTATTAATTATCCCTTACTTGGACGATCTCCTGATAAGGGCAAGGTCCAGAGAACAGCTGGGGGACGTAGTAGCACTAACCCAAGTAGTGCTGCAACAGCACGGGTGGATTCTGAATTTTCCAAAATCTCAATTGACCCCGACGACACGTCTGCTGTTCCTGGGAATGATTCTGGACACGGTTCAGAAAAAGGTGTTTCTTCCGGAGGAGAAAGCCAGGGAGTTATCCGAACTTGTCAGGAACCTCCTAAAACCAGGAAAAGTGTCTGTGCATCAATGCACAAGAGTCCTGGGAAAAATGGTGGCTTCTTACGAAGCGATTCCATTCGGCAGATTCCACGCACGAACTTTTCAGTGGGATCTGCTGGACAAATGGTCCGGATCGCATCTGCAGATGCATCAGCGGATAACTTTGTCTCCACGGACAAGGGTGTCTCTTCTGTGGTGGTTGCAGAGTGCTCATCTGTTAGAGGGCCGCAGATTCGGCATACAGGACTGGGTCCTGGTGACCACGGATGCCAGTCTGAGAGGCTGGGGAGCGGTCACACAGGGAAGAAACTTCCAGGGAGTGTGGTCAAGCCTGGAGATGTCTCTTCACATAAATATACTGGAGCTAAGAGCGATTTACAATGCTCTAAGCCTGGCAAAACCCCTGCTTCAGGGTCAGCCGGTGTTGATCCAGTCGGACAACATCACGGCAGTCGCCCACGTAAACAGACAGGGCGGCACAAGAAGCGGGAGGGCAATGGCAGAAGCTGCAAGGATTCTTCGCTGGGCGGAAGATCATGTGATAGCACTGTCAGCAGTGTTCATTCCGGGAGTGGATAACTGGGAAGCGGACTTCCTCAGCAGACACGATCTACACCCGGGAGAGTGGGGACTTCATCCAGAAGTCTTCCACATGATTGTGAACCGTTGGGAAAAACCAAAGGTGGATATGATGGCGTCCCGCCTCAACAAAAAACTGGACAGGTATTGCGCCAGGTCAAGAGACCCTCAGGCAATAGCTGTGGACGCTCTGGTAACACCGTGGGTGTTCCAGTCAGTGTATGTGTTTCCTCCTCTGCCTCTCATACCAAAAGTACTGAGAATTATACGGCAAAGGGGAGTAAGAACGATACTCGTGGCTCCGGATTGGCCAAGAAGAACTTGGTACCCGGAACTTCAGGAGATGCTCACGGAAGATCCGTGGCCTCTACCTCTAAGACGGGACCTGCTTCAGCAGGGACCGTGTCTATTCCAAGACTTGCTGCGTTTGACGGCATGGCGGTTGAACGCCGAATTCTAAGGGAAAAAGGCATTCCGGAAGAGGTCATCCCTACCCTGGTAAAAGCCAGGAAGGAGGTGACTGCACAACATTATCACCGCATTTGGAGAAAATATGTTGAGTGGTGTGAGGCCAGGAAGGCCCCGACGGAGGAATTTCAACTGGGTCGATTCCTACATTTTCTGCAAACAGGATTGTCTATGGGCCTCAAATTAGGGTCCATTAAGGTTCAAATTTCGGCCCTGTCGATTTTCTTCCAGAAAGAATTGGCTTCAGTTCCTGAAGTCCAGACTTTTGTAAAAGGAGTACTACATATACAGCCCCGGTTGTGCCCCCAGTGGCTCCGTGGGATCTTAATGTAGTTTTGGATTTTCTCAAATCCCATTGGTTTGAGCCACTCAAATCGGTGGATTTGAAATATCTTACATGGAAAGTAACCATGCTACTGGCCCTGGCTTCAGCCAGGAGAGTGTCAGAATTGGCGGCTTTATCGTATAAAAGCCCATATCTGATTTTCCATTCGGACAGGGCAGAACTGCGGACGCGTCCTCAGTTTCTGCCTAAGGTGGTTTCAGCGTTTCACCTGAACCAGCCTATTGTGGTGCCTGCGGCTACTAGCGATTTGGAGGATTCCAAGTTGCTGGACGTTGTCAGGGCATTGAAAATATATATTTCAAGGACGGCTGGAGTCAGAAAATCTGACTCGCTGTTTATACTGTATGCACCCAACAAGCTGGGTGCTCCTGCTTCTAAGCAGACGATTGCTCGTTGGATTTGTAGCACAATTCAACTTGCACATTCTGTGGCAGGCCTGCCACAGCCTAAATCTATCAAGGCCCATTCCACAAGGAAGGTGGGCTCATCTTGGGCGGCTGCCCGAGGGGTCTCGGCATTACAACTCTGCCGAGCAGCTACGTGGTCGGGGGAGAACACGTTTGTAAAATTCTACAAATTTGATACCCTGGCTAAAGAGGACCTGGAGTTCTCTCATTCGGTGCTGCAGAGTCATCCGCACTCTCCCGCCCGTTTGGGAGCTTTGGTATAATCCCCATGGTCCTGACGGAGTCCCAGCATCCACTAGGACGTCAGAGAAAATAAGATTTTACTTACCGATAAATCTATTTCTCGTAGTCCGTAGTGGATGCTGGGCGCCCATCCCAAGTGCGGATTGTCTGCAATACTTGTACATAGTTATTGTTACAAAAAAAATCGGGTTGTTATTGTTGTGAGCCGTCTGTTCAGAGGCTCCTACGTTTGTCATACTGTTAACTGGGTTCAGATCACAAGTTGTACGGTGTGATTGGTGTGGCTGGTATGAGTCTTACCCGGGATTCAAAATCCTTCCTTATTGTGTACGCTCGTCCGGGCACAGTATCCTAACTAAGGCTTGGAGGAGGGTCATAGGGTGAGGAGCCAGTGCACACCACCTAGTCCTAAAGCTTTTATTTTTGTGCCCAGTCTCCTGCGGAGCCGCTAATCCCCATGGTCCTGACGGAGTCCCAGCATCCACTACGGACTACGAGAAATAGATTTATCGGTAAGTAAAATCTTATTTTAACATCTAGCGGTTATTTTGAGGAGAGCAGCAAATCGGAGCTTATTACATGTGGTCCCCGGCCCTGTTTTATTACCCTGTTCCCATACATAAAGTGCTGTGGAATGTGCGGACGCTATGTCAGTGTGCAATTGGGAAACTGCAATGACCTCATCTCCGATCTTTTCCCAGGAGAGCTGCCGCTCGGGTTCCGCTACCACTGTCACGCCGGAAGTAAGTGTTGTGGAGCCTGTGAATGGAGAGCCGCCTCTGTACTAGATAAGACGCCCCAGCAGCACTTACATTATTGATGCATTTCCACCAGGTGCTGCCACACATCAGATCCCGGTGTCCGGATTTGAGCTGGCGAACAAGGATTACCACAACATGTTCCGCGGTCTGTGTGAATTCGCCGGTCCTGCCCGCGGTTTGCCTGCAGAGGTCTATTGCAGGGTTCGTTTCACTTTCTGATCTTTAGTTTCTGTGATGTGTCAAAGGGTTATCATACCTGCTGACTCTGTTCTAAGTGGCCGCAGTGGGATTATTCTGTAATTCTGTGGTGTGCGTACTCTGTACTGGTGTGGTGTGCGTGCTCTGTACTGGTGTGGTGTGCGTGCTCTGTACTGTTGTGGTGTGCGTGCTCTGTACTGGTGTGGCGTGCGTGCTCTGTACTGGTGTGGCGTGCGTGCTCTGTACTGGTGTGGCGTGCGTGCTCTGTACTGGTGTGGCGTGCGTGCTCTGTACTGGTGTGGTGTGCGTGCTCTGTACTGGTGTGGTGTGCGTGCTCTGTACTGGTGTGGTGTGCGTGCTCTGTACTGGTGTGGTGTGCGTGCTCTGTACTGGTGTGGGGTGCGTGCTCTGTACTGGTGTGGTGTGGTGTGCGTGCTCTGTACTGGTGTGTGCGTGCTCTGTACTGGTGTGGTGTGCGTGCTCTGTACTGGTGTGGTGTGCGTGCTCTGTACTGGTGTGGTGTGCGTGCTCTGTACTGGTGTGGTGTGCGTGCTCTGTACTGGTGTGGTGTGCGTGCTCTGTACGGGTGTGGTGTGCGTGCTCTGTACTGGTGTGCGTGCTCTGTACTGGTGTGGTGTGGCGTGCGTGCTCTGTACTGGTGTGGCGTGCGTGCTATGTACTGGTGTGGCGTGCGTGCTATGTACTGGTGTGGCGTGCGTGCTCTGTACTGGTGTGGCGTGCGTGCTCTGTACTGGTGTGGCGTGCGTGCTCTGTACTGGTGTGGCGTGCGTGCTCTGTACTGGTGTGGTGTACTGGTGTGGTGTGCGTGCTCTGTACTGGTGTGGTGTGCGTGCTCTGTACTGGTGTGGTGTGCGTGCTCTGTACTGGTGTGGTGTGCGTGCTCTGTACTGGTGTGGTGTGCGTGCTCTGTACTGGTGTGGTGTGCGTGCTCTGTACTGGTGTGGTGTGCGTGCTCTGTACTGGTGTTGTGTGGTGTGCGTGCTCTGTACTGGTGTTGTGTGGTGTGCGTGCTCTGTACTGGTGTGGTGTGGTGTGCGTGCTCTGTACTGGTGTGGTGTGGTGTGCGTGCTCTGTACTGGTGTGGTGTGGTGTGCGTGCTCTGTAGTGGTGTGGTGTGCGTGCTCTGTAGTGGTGTGGTGTGCGTGCTCTGTACTGGTGTGGTGTGCGTGCTCTGTACTGGTGTGGTGTGCGTGCTCTGTACTGGTGTTGTGTGGTGTGCGTGCTCTGTACTGGTGTTGTGTGGTGTGCGTGCTCTGTACTGGTGTTGTGCGGTGTGCGTGCTCTGTACTGGTGTGGTGTGCGTGCTCTGTACTGGTGTGGTGTGCGTGCTCTGTACTGGTGTGGTGTGCGTGCTCTGTAGTGGTGTGGTGTGCGTGCTCTGTAGTGGTGTGGTGTGCGTGCTCTGTACTGGTGTGGTGTGCGTGCTCTGTACTGGTGTGGTGTGCGTGCTCTGTACTGGTGTTGTGTGGTGTGCGTGCTCTGTACTGGTGTTGTGTGGTGTGCGTGCTCTGTACTGGTGTTGTGCGGTGTGCGTGCTCTGTACTGGTGTGGTGTGCGTGCTCTGTACTGGTGTGGTGTGCGTGCTCTGTACTGGTGTGGTGTGCGTGCTCTGTACTGGTGTGGTGTGGTGTGCGTGCTCTGTAGTGGTGTGGTGTGCGTGCTCTGTAGTGGTGTGGTGTGCGTGCTCTGTACTGGTGTGGTGTGCGTGCTCTGTACGGGTGTGGTGTGCGTGCTCTGTACGGGTGTGGTGTGCGTGCTCTGTACGGGTGTGGTGTGCGTGCTCTGTACGGGTGTGGTGTGCGTGCTCTGTACGGGTGTGGTGTGCGTGCTCTGTACTGGTGTGGTGTGGCGTGCGTGCTCTGTACTGGTGTGGCGTGCGTGCTCTGTACTGGTGTGGCGTGCGTGCTCTGTACTGGTGTGGTGTGGTGTACTGGTGTGGTGTGCGTGCTCTGTACTGGTGTGGTGTGCGTGCTCTGTACTGGTGTGGTGTGCGTGCTCTGTACTGGTGTGGTGTGCGTGCTCTGTACTGGTGTGGTGTGCGTGCTCTGTACTGGTGTGGTGTGCGTGCTCTGTACTGGTGTGGTGTGCGTGCTCTGTACTGGTGTGGTGTGGTGTGCGTGCTCTGTACTGGTGTGGTGTGGCGTGCGTGCTCTGTACTGGTGTGGCGTGCGTGCTCTGTACTGGTGTGGTGTGGTGTACTGGTGTGGTGTGCGTGCTCTGTACTGGTGTGGTGTGCGTGCTCTGTACTGGTGTGGTGTGGTGTGCGTGCTCTGTACTGGTGTGGTGTGGTGTGCGTGCTCTGTACTGGTGTGGTGTGGTGTGCGTGCTCTGTACTGGTGTGGTGTGGTGTGCGTGCTCTGTACTGGTGTGGTGTGCGTGCTCTGTACGGGTGTGGTGTGGTGTGCGTGCTCTGTACTGGTGTGTGCGTGATTACGCTGGGCTGTGATTACACTGTAGGGCTGGGCTGTGATTACTCTGTACTGCTGTACTGTGATTTGTCTGTCTTTCTATTTTGCAGAACAATGACATGTACAGGGTGAAGTGGTGCCTGCAGTGGCTAGCTGACAAAGCTGGTAAGATCATTTGAATGCACTTGTCAGGTGATACCCCGCACACCCTGGCATCTGCCCTGTAATGCCTCTGCTGGGTACCAATAAAACTTATCCCAAACCTCCAAAGCTTCCCCACCTTTTAACAAAATTGAGATGCTTTCCACCTCTTTAATGCCTGTGTCAAGAAGCTGGATCTGCGCACGAGTGATGGAACATTACAGAATGTATGCCGTAGCTGATACTCATTGTTATCTCATTCCCGTCCCTTTTGGTTTAGAGTTGTAAGTGCAACATGCGGCCATGCTTCCAGGGTAAAAGGGGCACGAGGTCTACTTAAAAAAGCCAGTTCTGACATAGGGTGTGTGTGTGCTTAAATGACTTAAAAGATCCAAAACATTTGTAAATGGCAAGTAGAGTATGCAGTGTGTAATCTCACATTAGTCGTTGGTGCAGTTGAATAGGCCTTGTGAAATAATGTTTGGTGTAGCTTTGTTATAGGGGTGGTAGATCATTGTGCGTAAAGTATGCAGTGTGATATTACGTTCTAGAAGTACATATGCACATGTTCCAGGTCGTCATGTAAATGTGCTTTAGCGATCACAGACCATTAAATAATGAAAGGGGGAAGGGGGGGTGGGGCACGTCGCTACGGCGGGCATGGAGTAGCACATAGGCTGTGTAGCTCTCCAGCATCTTGATCTGACACAGACATCCTGAGACCACCCAACCCCCCCCCTTGGGCTACAAGTTGGTCCACTTGGTCTTACGGTGCTGCATCCTGGTGTCCATTATTGAGCCGGTCCGACCCTCACTGCCCGCTGTGGTAAGATTATTCTGTGCAGCCCGGGAGGAGGCCACACCATGTGGGACCGCTCCATTACCCGCTTTCCACCGCGCTGGGAGCCCCGCCTGACCCCTCTCCTAGGCTCATCCCGCTGCCTCCATCGGACCGGGACCCAGGCCGCTGACTCCGCTGCCGGGTGGTGCTCCGGTTCCTGCCCGCCCACTGGCTCTTTCCACCGCCGCTGTTCGAGAGACCTGGGGATGGCCGCGTCACGTGGTGCCCCTGCTGCTGCTGGGCGCGCTCCTCCGGCTCCCTCTCTCTCTCCCCTCTGCTGGCGTCTCTGTGGTACTGGAGCCACAGAACCATCTCCTGTACTGTGCGCCCTCCTGCTCTGGTGGGGCTCCCTGTAGTGGGCTTTACTACTCTCTGCTATATCTAGCTGCCTGTGACTGGCAGCATAAGGGATCGGGACATGTCCTGCCTTTTTGTTCTGCAATGCCAGTGGGACGGTGCTGCTATGTCTCCCCTGTCAATTAACAGCCTCTGCTAACTCGTCTTCCCTGCTGTTGCTTTTCTTATCCATATATGTGACTTTGGATGTATAGTTATACTGGGTTCATTTCTAAACTCCTGTTTGGACCCTGCTTACTCCACTGCCTCCCTCTCTGCTACTGGTCAATCCACTGAATTTCTCACCCTGCTGCAGTGGTGAGTACCGCGCTGCCTTTGGATCATATTGCATTGCTGCTGCCGTCTTTATCTGGAAGTTCACCTATAAGGCACATCCGCTCTGATTATCTCGACTCTTAGCGCTCTTCTGGAGATTCGTATAGTGTGGGATTTCTGGACAGTATTATTATCCCTTCTATCCATCGCTCCTGGTCACTGCCGACTACAATGGTTAAATATCATCATAATTCTGCGGCTGCTGCTGTGGCCAAACTGGAGATGTTTTCCAGGAAACCCCCCCCCCCCCCCCCCCCTTCCCGCTCAACAACAACCGGCGGGAGATGCACGGCATGCCTCCTCACCGCCGTCTCCCTCTACTAGCTCCTCCTCGGCCGAGGTGTCGGTTGCTGCTTTACAAAAAGTTTTGGAGGCAGTGACTGCTAGTGAAGCCAGGCTCGCGGACAAGATTGGCCAAGTACAGGTGGACTTGTCTATTATATATCCGGATCTTCAGCGGGAGCGGGTTGGGGAGGTAGAGATGCACATGTCCACGCTCGAGGATACAGTGTCACCGCTTGGGAGGCGCACTACCACCTTGGAATTCCAGCTGACTGAGGTGCACAATAAATTATCTGATATGGAGGGACGCTTACGCTGGAACAATGTCCGCTTTATCGGCTTGCCTGAAAAAAGAGGGGCTCACCCTCGAACAGTTCCTTGAGAAATGGTTGTTGGACACGTTCGGTGCTGGGGAATTTATGACACACTTTGCAGTGGAGAGAGCCCACAGGGCTGTCCATTACCTCCTGGAGCACCTCCCCGTACATTCATTGCTAAGCATCTTCATTATCGCAATTGGGACACTATACTGAAATAGCACGCAACAACGGCCCCCTCAAGTGGAATGGGACCCAAATATTGGTCTTCCCGCACTTTGCAATTGTGGTACAGAAGGACCAGGGCCCAATTTATGCCGATCAAACTGAGGCTTTGTGAGTTAAATTTAGTCTAGGCCATGCTTTTTCCTTCCAAATTGCGGGTGATCGCCAATGGTGAAAGACACTTTCTCCACTCCCCGAGAGGCAACAGTCTGGTTGGATAGCCACTTTTCGGCACAGAGAGCTCTTGCTGATGGCTGAACTAGGATTGCACTGGTTTAGCACAGATTCCAGCAAGGGAGCCTGAGTGGTTATCCTCTATCAAATCTATGATTTCTCAGATTTCAAATAGGGTTGCACAAAATGAATCTGCAACTCAGGCTTTACAGTACTCTATGGCAGTCTGGCCCAGTTCTGGTACATAAGGGCTGTATATTCACATAAACGTGTTCTTGCTCAGATCATGCAGGATGATACCGATTCTGATAGTGCAGACTGTGATGGGGATGTGGTGCGGGGGGCAGCATCTCTTGCTAAAGGGGTGCAGTTGATGATAGAGGCTATTAGGGATGTGTTGAATATTGCTGATACAACACCCGAGCAGGTTGAGGAGGCTTACTTCACTGAAAATAAGAAAGCCTCGCTAACCTTCCCTGCGTCAAAGGAGTTAAATGCTATTTTTGAAAAGGTTTGGGAAAACCCGGATAAAAAATTCCAGATCCCTAGAAGGGTTCTGGTAGCGTTTCCTTTCCCGGTAAAGGATAGGAAAAAATGGGAAAACCCGCCTATTGACGCGTCAGTATCCAGACTCTCAAAAAAGGTGGTTTTACCTGTTCCAGGATCTACCGCCTTCAAAGAGCCGGCTGATCGTAAAATTGATAATATGCTCAAGTCCATGTACACTGCTTCTGGGGCAATTCTACGTCCCACTATTGCCAGTGCTTGGATTGCCAAAGCTATAGTATAGTGGTCAGGCAGGTTACTTGAGGATTTGGATACTATGGAGAAATGTGATGTTGAATTGTTTTTATGTAACATGCAGGATTTCTGGCAGAATCCATGAAAGACCTGGGTTCCAACCGTTCCATTGCTGTGGGGATTTCCTCTATGTCCGTATCGGCTCGTTGAGGACTGTGGTTGCGCCAGTGGTCTGCCGACACGGAATCCAGGAAAAATGTGGAGACCCTACCCTACACATGTCAGGCTCTCTTTGGGGAAGCAAAAAAGAGAGTGCACACCAACAATATATGCGCAATAAAATGGACAGAGCAGCCCTGCTTCTTCACCAAGCGGGACAAACACATAAATCCCAAAAGATTCAAATAGGAAAAAATAAAGTGCAGCGTGCATTGGCGCTCATACCATAAGATGAATACCTTGTATTTTTCAGGTATGTACTAGACCATGAATTTTAAAATAAAGTGCATTTATTCCATGGACAAACTAATATACATACAAGTAATAAAACAATGACACAATAAAAATCCAAAGATAGAACCTGGAGACAGTATCTGGTAATAAGTGACTGTGCATATAGGTGAACAAACAATCTCTCACCATAACATGGCCCTGCGGTGGGCTAGCTTAAAAAAAGCAATTTGCGGTCCAGAGCTGAATCAGCCCGGCACCACCGCACAGGGCTTGGATCAGCAAAATGTCCCAGAAGTATCACTGCTCCAAAGGTCCAAAGAAATTCTTCTATCCAACTGTCAGCCTACTTATGTTTTGCAGTTAAAACCATTGTCACTTCCAGGCGCTACCGTTTTGGCTTCGTATCGGCGCCTCGGGTGGTCACAAGTACTGGCTGTCATGATAGTTCATCTCAAATTCCTGAGACTGATAACCGTTCCGTGCTTTGCAAATCTGCTCAACAAAGCTCTGTCTCAACGCTTATTCCTGCAACGTGTCTTACTAACGTACAATGGCGTCGTTCAGCACGGTTGGATTGTCAACCTAAAGAAATCAACCCTCATTCCGACACAAAGGATTCATTCATAGGAATGATTCCGTGGATAAATGGATTTACCTGTCTGAACACAACACACAAAGTGTTCGTCATTGCGTACAGTTAGTACGCAATCCACGGACAGTCTCCATCCATTTGGGCATTCAACTGTTAGGAAGGAGGGTGGCGTCTTTCGATGGACTCCAGTTCCCAAGAGTTCACTAATGTCATTGTCACCTGGATGTTATTGCACGCATCTACAGATTCATCAGTTAGTGCGGTTGTCTTCAAGGGCCAGAGAATTACTACTCTGGTGGCTCCAAATACACAATCTCAACGCAGGGAGAATGTTCGGCGTCTGGAATTGGCTAAAGACGGACGCTAGTCTCGGAGGTTGGGAAGCTGTGGTCCCAAATTATCAACTTCACAGAAGATTGCTGTCAATAAAATGTCCTGGAACTCAGGGCAATTTACAACGCGCTGCGGCAAGCAGTGCACATGCTCCGGGCTCAGCCTGTCCACGTGCAGTCAGACAACGCGACGGCTATCGCATACATCACCAAACAAGGAGGAATTCGAAGTCGCATGGCAATGTGACAAGTGCTTGAATCCTCAATTGGGCCGAGCGTCACCAGGTGATATTGTCGGCAGTGTTCATTCTGGGAGTGGACAACTGGGAGGCAGATTATCCCAGCGGTCAGGATTTTCATCCAGGAAACTGGGCATTAAATTCAGAAGCGTTCCTGATGTTGGTCAAGCGGTGCAGTTACCCACAGGGGGATCTAATGGCATCTTGCCAAAAATCATCAAACATCTCAGAATGTGTCCAGAACAAGAGCTCCAAAGGCAGGGGCAGTGGATGCTCTCATAATCGCGTGGCCGTACAGCTTTGTTCATCTGTTTCCACCGTTTCCGCTGCTTCCTCGCTTGCTAAAACAGACCAAACGAGAGTCCACGACGGTCGTACTATTGGTGCCTCATTGGCCTCGGAGAGCATGGTTCTCGGATCCCTGCGACCTCGCAGCCGATTATTAACAGCTCCTGCCACGTCCGGACCTTTCGAGAGGTGGCGCTTCACGGGGTGGCTGTTGACACCGCCCTCTTAAGAAGGGAGGGTATTCCACAATCTGTTCTACCAACCATGTTAAGTGCTAGGAAGCCAGTTACGCCAGCTCATTATCACAGAATTTGCCGTGCCTATATAGGTTGGTGGGAAGCTCGGAAGTTCCAACATTATCTTTATCATTATCCCGTCTTCTCATATTTTTACAGACTGGGTTAGGTGGAGGACTACGTTTCTACACTCAAGGTGCAGATCTTGGCCTTTTCAATTTACCTGCAAAGGCGTTTGGCTCTTTTGCCGACTGTACTTACTTTCCAGTAAGGTGTCCTCAAAGTACAAACTCCGTTTATACTACCTACAGCGCCATGGGTCTTGAATCTGGTTGATTTTTATTTTTAATTTTTTTTACAGTCTTCATATTTTGAACCCTTACATCAAGTGCAGGTTAAGTTTCTCACTTGGAAAACAGTTTCTCTTAGCCTTGGCCTCAGCAAGGCGTGTTCTACATTGGGTGCCTTGTCATGCAAGCCACCGTATCTGGTGTTTTATAATCATAGAGCGGAACTTCGGACGAATTCCGTTTTCCTACCAAAGTTGGTATAATGTTACACATCAATTACTCAATCGTAGTTCCTGTGTTATCAGTAGGTTCAGGAACTTCAGCTACTTTAGATGTGGTACGCGCATTACGCGTTTATGTAGCCAAACATCAATTGTACGTTAAACAGTTTCATTGTTTGTTCTCTATAAGGTAGTTAAGATAGCTTAGCCAGCTTCCAAGTAGACATTATACCATACGTCAGGCTTAGCTTTATAATAGGCTACAACCGCCTACATCAGTGTCAGGCCATTCCACACGTTCTTCGGAACGTCATAGGCAGGCTACAACCGCCTACATCAGGGTCAGACCATTCCACACGTTCTTTGGGAACGTCATGGGCAGCAGGTTGTGAAGTTTCTACGAAACAACTTGCACGCGTTGCTACAAGGTCATGAGTGCATGGTCATCAGTGCACACGTTTCTGCGCTGTTACATGTTTAATACGTTTACGGCATCAGCATCTTGTTTGGCCGTCTAGTGTTAAAGGTGCCAAACAGCTCTCCCGCCCAAGGGGGAACTTTGGTACGTCCCAAGAGTACTCCAGTGACCCCTAGTGGATGAAAAAGAAAATAGGATTTTGGTACTTACCAGGTAAATCCTTTTCTTTTTCATCCACTAGGGGTCACTGGAGTATTCTTGGGATATGGACGGCTTCCGCAGGAAACAGGGCACTGAATATTTAAATTTAGAACTCTCCACCCCTCCATATCCCAGAGTACCTCAGTGTTTTTTCTGTGCTCATGCACTAACAGAGGCTTGTGTGGGTTCCCACACTTTTCTTTGAATATTTTTGATTTTAATTTTTACTTTTTTATTACTATTTCAGCACATCCCTTCCCAGTTTCTACTAAAAACATGGGTCCGGGATAGTGCCGCTGCACAGAAGCAGCGCATGGCGTGTCGGTCCTCACAAAGAGCACTCTCACAGCCACACGCAGCCCACTGAACTGCTGCAAGAGCTGGACGGAGCTTACAGAAAGAAGCCCCGTCGCAGCCCTCCCTACAAGGAGACAAGGTATGCTGGGGGGAACGGGGCGGTCAGCGCGCGCTGCCGCCCCGCTGTGTGGGGTCCGTGTTTAACCGCCGCCCGCACCCGCCGCTAATACACCAGCCGCTCCGCCCGCCCCAGCCGCTCCGTCCGCGCTGTATCCAGCGCTAAGAGGGGGAGAACCGCCGCAGCTCAGCGCTCACACTAGCGCCGCCGGAAGCCGCTACAGGCCGCTCCAGCCAGCTGAACTCCGTTCACTCGGCGGCTCTCCTCACAAGCGTCCCCCGCCTCCCTGCAATGAAGGTCAGCTTCCCGGCACCCGCTCCCCGCTGAGACACAGCGCTACACGGAGCACAGGGGGAGGGGTGGGGGGACAAGTCTGATCACAGGCAGCGCTGCTGCAGGGGAGAAAAACTTATAAGGCTGCATGACAGGCTGCCAGATTTCATATGCAGGCACCATAGGTTATATTAATAGACTATTGAGCCTATATTAAACACAGGAGGCATGTATTGTAACCTGACCTGTGATTATCAGTGTAAGCATGGCATGGGGGCCATTTTAACCATGCTTCCTGTTTGTAATTCCAGAATGTTCCTGTCCTACATCTCTACTCCACCGGAGGTGCAGGGGTGTTAGTGGGAATTTTTGGTTCAGGTATCATATAGGCTGGCCATGTGAACTGCACTTCGGCTATATATATATATATATATATATATATATATATATATATATATATATATTATACACACCTTAAGTACCAATTTTACTGAGTCGTGCAAGTGTCTGTCTTTGTCTATTGTGTTGTCTGTCTGCATAATGAGTAAGGCACCAGCAAAGACTAAAAATAAGTATCTCTGCAATGTCTGTACATGGATCTACCACATGTTCAGTATGTTTTGTAGGTTTCCACTCCGGAACCCGGTTTCATTCCCAGATCCTATGTTACGCAAATGTAATGGCGGGGTTGCAATTAGAATTGGCCGCCACTCGACACGAGCGGCAAGATGGGAGTCTCGGGTGAGACCGCCAGATCTAACGGAGGAGTCTCAGACTTTGCAAAGGTCCAACTTCACTTTGGGTACAAGGTATTAATTGAATTTGTCTTATAATTTACCCGTTTCTGCTATGTTGCAGTCTGACAATTCTATGCCAGACCTCACGGCGCTAAAGAAGGGTGAGGAGGGCAAATTAGATCATCAGTCAGATAGTGCAGCTTTTGACAATCTCATCAGGCCAGTGCGTCAGTCTCTGAAGTTTACTGAGACTAAGGAGCCTCTGACATATAATAAAGTCGTATTTACTAATAAACGACAGAGATCTCCAATGGCGTTCTTATTTAGGAATATCTTAATAAGATGTTAGTAGAAATACGAACGAACCGAATAACCGGTTCTATACCTCACAGATTTAAGTCTACTTACCCGTTTCCACACTACATTGGAGAATCCGCCATTGGTGGATTCGTCTGTGTCAAACCTTACTCACTAAGGCGCTATTTGTATGGATAACAGAACATAACGATCACGTTATACTTATTGCTAATCAAATCTGAGAAGCTGCTGAGTATCTACGGCTGTCAGCTCGCTTCTCGCATTTCATCGTCGCTAGTTACAGCACGACAAGTACTCTGGCTGCGTTCTTGGCAAACGGAGTCAGAGGTCGAAAGAATACGGTGGCCAGAAGTTGTTTGGTCCTAAATTGGACAAATGCATTTCTCTGGCCAAGGAGGGGGGGGGGGGGGGAAGAGAGTCTAGTTTCCTGCCATTGCCTCCACCGGTACCAAGACGGAAATACTCTAGTCCGGCGTTTAAATCCTTTAGACTTCAGTTCTTTCAAGGCTCTGGTAGAGAACGTCAGGGCGCTAAGGTCACCGACAAGCCAGTGGCTTGACGGGCTCCCAGGCCATCTCGGATTTCCAATTGTGGGAGCGCGCCTTCAGACGTTACATTTGCCGGGTTTCCAGACATCCACTGATGGATGTATCCGCAATTTAGTGTTAAAAGAAAGCTGTCTCCCGCCACTGCGCTTTTTCAAGACAGGACTGCCTCTGTCGGACGACAAGAAGGCGCTTCGGCAAATTGCCATTCAGTCTCTGCTGGATTCAGCAGTTTTAATTCCAGGCCTGGTACACCAACAAGGTCAGGGTTATTATTCCAGTCTGTTTGTGGTACCGAAGCAGGATGGCTCCGTCAGAGTCTCAATCAGTAAGTCACTTACTACTAGTGATGAGCGGGTTCGGTTTCTCCGAAACCGAACCCCCCCCGAACTTCACCTTTTCCACACGGGTCCGAGGCAGGTTCGAACCTGCCCGCCTTGCTCGGCTAACCCGAGCGCGCCCGAACGTCATCATCCCGCTGTCGGATTCTTGCGAGATTCGGATTCTATATTAGCAGCCGCGCGTCGCCGCCATTTTCACTCGTGCATTGGAGATGATAGGGAGAGGACGTGGCTGGCGTCCTCTCCGTTTATTGTAGAAGTTGATTGGTTTACTTTATTTCTTATTTGTGGGGAGGATTGGGGAGCAGCTGTTAGGAGGAGTACAGTGCAGAGTTTTGCTGATAAGTGACCACCAGTTTTTATCCGTTCTCTGCCTGAAAAAAACGCTCCATACCATATCTGTGCTCAGTGTGCTGCATAATATATCTGTGCTCACACTGCTTAATTGTGGGGACTGGGGAGCAGCTATAGCAGGAGTACAGTGCACAGTTTTGCTGACAGTGACCACCAGTATACGTTGTCTGCCTGAAAAACACTCCATATCTGTGCTCACAGTGTGCTGCTTTATTGTGGGGACTGGGGACCACCAGTATAATTAATATTATATAGGAGTAGTACAGTGCAGAGTGCACTGCTGTACCTACCTCTGTGTCGTCACTCGTCATCCATTAAGTATACTATCCATCTACATTCTATACCTGTGGTGCATTTTAGACCGTTTTGCAGTTTGCTGACAGTGTCCACCAGTATACTATATATAGCAGTACGGTAGGCCACTGCTGTGTACCTACCTCTGTGTCGTCACTCGTCATCCATTAAGTATACTATCCATCTACATTCTATACCTGTGGTGCATTTTAGTTTTGCGCAGTAAATATAGTAGTAGGCCATTGCTATTGATACTGGCATATAATTCCACACATTAAAAAATGGAGAACAAAAATGTGGAGGTTAAAGGGAAAGATCAAGATCCACTTCCACCTCGTGCTGAAGCTGCTGCCACTAGTCATGGCCGAGACGATGAAATGCCATCAACGTCGTCTGCCAAGGCCGATGCCCAATGTCATAGTAGAGAGCATGTAAAATCCAAAACACAAAAGTTCAGTAAAATGACCCAAAAATCAAAATTAAAAGCGTCTGAGGAGAAGCGTAAACTTGCCAATATGCCATTTACGGCACGGAGTGGTAAGGAACGGCTGAGGCCCTGGCCTATGTTCATGGCTAGTGGTTCAGCTTCAAATGAGGATGGAAGCACTCATCCTCTCGCTAGAAAAAAGAAAAGACTTAAGCTGGCAAAAGCACAGCAAAGAACTGTGCGTTCTTCAAAATCACAAATCCCCAAGGAGAGTCCAATTGTGTCGGTTGCGATGCCTGACCTTCCCAACACTGGACGGGAAGAACTTGCGCCTTCCACCATTTGCACGCCCCCTGCAAGTGCTGGAAGGAGCACCCGCAGTCCAGTTCCTGATAGTCAAATTGAAGATGTCAGTGTTGAAGTACACCAGGATGAGGATATGGGTGTTGCTGGCGCTGGGGAGGAAATTGACAAGGAGGATTCTGATGGTGAGGTGGTTTGTTTAAGTCAGGCACCCGGGGAATATGGCCCTTGACATGCCTGGTCAAAATACAAAAAAAATCAGCTCTTCGGTGTGGAATTATTTCAACACAAATGCGGACAACAGGTGTCAAGCCGTGTGTTGCCTTTGTCAAGCTGTAATAAGTAGGGGCAAGGACGTTAACCACCTCGGAACATCCTCCCTTATACGTCACCTGCAGCGCATTCATCATAAGTCAGTGACAAGTTCAAAAACTTTGGGTGACAGCGGAAGCAGTCCACTGACCACTAAATCCCTTCCTCTTGTAACCAAGCTCCTGCAAACCACACCACCAACTCCCTCAGTGTCAATTTCCTCCTTACCCAGGAAAACCAATAGTCCTGCAGGCCATGTCACTGTCAAGTCTGACGAGTCCTCTCCTGCCTGGGATTCCTCCGATGCATCCTTGAGTGTAACGCCTACTGCTGCTGGCGCTGCTGTTGCTGCTGGGAGTCGATCGTCATCCCAGAGGGGAAGTCGGAAGACCACTTGTACTACTTCCATAAGCAATTGACTGTCCAACAGTCCTTTGCGAGGAAGATGAAATATCACAGCAGTCATCCTGCTGCAAAGCGGATAACTGAGGCCTTGGCAGCCTGGGCGGTGAGAAACGTGGTTCCGGTATCTATCGTTAATTCAGAGCCAACTAGAGACTTGATTGAGGTACTGTGTCCCCGGTACCAAATACCATCTAGGTTCCATTTCTCTAGGCAGGCGATACCGAAAATGTACACAGACCTCAGAAAAAGACTCACCGGTGTCCTAAAAAATGCAGTTGTACCCAATGTCCACTTAACCACGGACATGTGGACAAGTGGAGCAGGGCAGACTCAGGACTATATGACTGTGACAGCCCACTGGGTAGATGTATTGCTTCCCGCAGCAAGAACAGCAGCGGCGGCACCAGTAGCAGCATATCGCAAACGCCAACTTGTTCCTAGGCAGGCTACGCTTTGTATCACCGCTGTCCAGAATAGGCACACAGCTGAAAACCTCTTACGGCAACTGAGGAAGATCATCGCAGAATGGCTTACCCCAATTGGACTCTCCTGGGGATTTGTGACATCGGACAACGCCAGCAATATTGTGCGTGCATTACATCTGGGCAAATTCCATCACGTCCCATGTTTTGCACATACCTTGAATTTGGTGGTGCAGAATTATTTAAAAAATGACAGGGGGGTGCAAGAGATGCTGTCGGTGGCCCGAAGAATTGCGGGCCACTTTCGGCATTCAGGCACCGCGTACAGAAGACTGGAGCACCACCAAACATTCCTGAACCTGCCATGCCATCATCTGAAGCAAGAGGTGGTAACGAGGTGGAATTCAACCCTCTATATGCTTCAGAGGATGGAGGAGCAGCAAAAGGCCATTCAAGCCTATACATCTGGCCACGATATAGGCAAAGGAGGTGGAATGCACCTGACTCAAGCGCAGTGGAGAATGATTTCAACGTTGTGCAAGGTTCTGCAACCCTTTGAACTTGCCACACGTGAAGTCAGTTCAGACACTGCCAGCCTGAGTCAGGTCATTCCCCTCATCAGGCTTTTGCAGAAGTAGCTGGAGACATTGAAGGAGGAGCTAAAACAGAGCGATTCCGCTAGGCATGTGGGACTTGTGGATGGAGCCCTTAATTCGCTTAACCAGGATTCACGGGTGGTCAATCTGTTGAAATCAGAGCACTACATTTTGGCTACCGTGCTCGATCCTAGATTTAAAACCTACGTTGTATCTCTTTCCGGCAGACACAAGTCTGCAGAGGTTCAAAGACCTGCTGGTGAGAAAATTGTCAAGTCAAGCGGAACGTGACCCGTCACCATCTCCTCCTTCACATTCTCCCGCAACTGGGGGTGCGAGGAAAAGGCTAAGAATTCCGAGCCCACCCGCTGGCGGTGATGCAGGGCAGTCTGGAGCGAGTGCTGACATCTGGTCCGGACTGAAGGACCTGGCAACGATTACTGACATGTCGTCTACGGTCACTGCATATGATTCTCTCACCATTGAAAGAATGGTGGAGGATTATATGAGTGACCGCATCCAAGTAGGCACGTCAGACAGTCCGTACGTATACTGGCAGGAAAAAGAGGCAATTTGGAGGCCCTTGCAGAAACTGGCTTTATTCTACCTAAGTTGCCCTCCCTCCAGTGTGTACTCCGAAAGAGTGTTTAGTGCAGCCGCTCACCTTGTCAGCAATCGGCGTACGAGGTTACTTCCAGAAAATGTGGAGAAGATGATGTTCATTAAAATGAATTATAATCAATTCCTCCGTGGAGACATTCACCAGCAGCAATTGCCTCCAGAAAGTACATGGGGACCTGAGATAGTGGATTCCAGTGGGGACGAATTAATAATCTGTGAGGAGGGGGATGTACACAGTGAAAGGGGTGAGGAATTGGAGGATGATGATGAGGTGGACATCTTGCCTCTGTAGAGCCAGTTTGTGCAAGGAGAGATTGATTGCTTCTTTTTTGGTGGGGGCCCAAACCAACCAGTCATTTTAGTCACAGTCGTGTGGCAGACCCTGTCACTGAAATGATGGGTTGGTTAAAGTGTGCATGTCCTGTTTATACAACATAAGGGTGGGTGGGAGGGCCCAAGGACAATTCCATCTTGCACCTCTTTTTTCTTTCATTTTTCTTTGCATCATGTGCTGTTTGGGGACAATTTTTTGGAAGGGCCATCCTGCCTGACACTGCAGTGCCACTCCTAGTTGGGCCAGGTGTTTGTGTCGGCCCCTTGTGTCGCTTAGCTTAGTCACACAGCCACCTTGGTGCGCCTCTTTTTTTTCTTTGCATCATGTGCTATTTGGGGACTATTTTTTTGAAGGGCCATCCTGCCTGACACTGCAGTGCCACTCCTAGATGGGCCAGGTGTTTGTGTCGGCCTCGTGTGTCGCTTAGCTTAGCCATCCAGCGACCTCGGTGCAAATTTTAGGACTAAAAATAATATTGTGAGGTGTTCAGAATAGACTGGAAATGAGTGGAAATTATGGTTATTGAGGTTAATAATACTATGGGATCAAAATGACCCCCAAATTCTATGATTTAAGCTGTTTTTTTAGGGTTTTTTTGAAAAAAACACCCGAATCCAAAACACACCCGAATCCAACAAAAAAATTTCGGTGAGGTTTTGCCAAAACGCATCCGAATCCAAAACACGGCCGCGGAACCGAACCCAAAACCAAAACACGAAAAATTTCCGGTGCACATCACTACTTACTACAGATTAAAGATGGATTTTCTGCGGTCAGTAATTGCAGATTTGGAGCCACAAGATTGCATGATTGCGCTAGATCTCAAGGATGCGTTCTTACACATTCCGATTTGGTCACCTCATCAGAGGTTCTTGCGTTTTGCAATACGCCACAACCATTAACAGTTTCAGGTTCTACCGTTTGGCCTCTCGTCAGCGCCTCGGGTATTCACCAAAGTGTTGTATGTGATGATAGCTCATCTCAGATCCCTGGCAGTGACAATCGTTCCGTACTTAGACGATCTGCTCATAAAAGCTCCGTCTCAACAGATGCTCCTCCAACAGGCGCTGCAAACGTACGATGTACTGGTTCACCACGGTTGGAGTGTAAACTTCAAGAAATCACATCTAATTCCATCTCAACAACTTCAATTCCTAGGTATGATTCTCAATACGGTAAATCAAAGAATTTACCTACCACAACAGAAAGTACAGGTCATTTGTCATCTGGTACAATTAGTGCTCAAGCCACGCACAGTCTCGGTACATTTGTGTATTCGCCTATTAGGAACAATGGTGGCGCTTTCAAAGCGCTCCAGTTCGGAAGATTTCACTCACGTCCATTTCAACTGGATGTGCTCGCACAGTGGTCGGCCTCGCATCTGCAGATTCACCACAGGGTGAGGTTGTCGCCAAGGGCAAGGGTGTCTCTACTCTGGTGGCTCAAGGTACACAATTTAAACCGCAGGTGGCGGATGCAATTGGATAATTTTAACGACGGACGCGAGTTTCAGAGGTTGGGAAGCTGTAGTTCAAAATTGTCAGTTCCAGGGTCTCTGGGCGGATCACAACAGATTGCGGTCTATAAATGTCCTGGAACTCCGCGCAATTTAAAATGCACTACGACAAGCAGTACACATGCTTCGCTCTCAGACTGTCCAGGTGCAGTCAGACAACGCGACGGCAGTCGCATACATCAACAAACAAGGAGGAACGAGAAGCCGCATGGCAATGCAGGGACTAGCTCGAATCCTCAATTGGCCAGAATACCACCAGGTGATATTGTCGGCAGTGTTCATATCGGGAGTGGACAACTTATCTCAGCCGTCGGGATTTTCATCCAGGAGAATGAGCATTAAATCCAGAAGTGTTTCACATGTTGGTCCAGAGGTGGGGTTACCCTCAGGTGGACCTGATGGCATCTTGCCACAATCACCAAACGCCTCAGTATGTGTCCAGAGCGAGAGATCCAAAGGCAGTGGCGGTGGATGCTCTCACAATCGCGTGGCCGTACAGCCTCGTGTATCTGTTTCCACCGTTTCCGCTGCTCCCTCGGTTACTAAAACGGATCAAAAGAGAGTCCGTCACAGTCATACTAGTGGCGCCTCATTGGTCTCGGAGAGCTTGGTTCTCGGATCTCCGCGGACTACTCGCAGGCGATCCTTGGCCGCTCCCACTACGTCCGGACTTGTTACAACAGGGTCCATTCCTTTACCCCGATTTAGCGCGGATTCGTTTGACGGGGTGGATGTTGAGGCCGCCCTCTTGAGAGGGCATTCCAGAATTGGTTATACCAACCATGTTACGAGCTAGGAAGCCAGTTACGGCAGCTCATTATTACAGAATTTGGCGTGCCTATATAGGTTGGTGTGAAACTCGGAAGTTTCCGACATCATCTTTCAAGTTATCCCGTCTTTGGTTATTGTACAAACGGGGTTAGATGGAGGACTGCGTTTATCTACACTAAAGGTGCAGGTATCTGCTTTGTCAATTTACTTTCAAAGAGGATTGGCTCTATTGCCGTCTGTACACACCTTTCTTTCCACCTACAGCGCCATGGGACTTGAATCTGGTTTTAGATTTCTTACAGTCTTCATATTTTGAACCCTTACAGCAAGTGGATATAAAGTTTCTCACTTGTAAAACAATTTTTCTCCTAGCCTTAGCTTCGGCAAGGCGTGTTTCAGGTTTGGGTGCCTTGTCATGCAAGCCACCGTATTTGGGGTTTCATGATGACAGAGCGGAACTTCGGCCGAATCCCGTTTTCTTACCAAAGGGTAGTATCATCTTTTCACATCAATCAACCAATAGGAGTTCCTGTGTTAACCGGACATTCTGGAACTCTGGATGTGGTACGCGCATTCCGCGTTTATGTATTCCGAACGTCTACAGTTCGTAAAACGGATACGTTGTTTGTTCTCTATGATGCTGCCAACACAAGTTGGCAAGCTTCTAAGCAGACCTTATCCGGATGGATAAAACTGACCATACGTCAGGCTTACCTTCATGCTAGGTTACAGCCGCATACATCAGTAACAGCTCATTCCACATGTTCTGTGGGAGCTTCATGGGCATCTGGTCGTGGAGCTTCTACGACGCAGCTTTGCCGTGCGGCTACATGGTCATCAGTGCACACGTTTGTGCGCTCTTACAAGTTTGATACGTTTGCGGCATCAGCATCTAGCTTTGGCCGCCTAGTGTTACAGGTGCCAAACAGCTCTCCCGCCCACGGGGGAAGCTTTGGTACGTCCCAAGAGTACTCCAGTGACCCCTAGTGGATGAAAAAGAAAATAGGATTTTGGTACTTACCAGGTAAATCCTTTTCTTTGAATCCATAGGGGGCACTGGACGCCCACCCAGAGCAGTTTTACCTGGTTTGTGGTAAGCTCAGGGGATCTTATGGTAACACATTTTCACGACTGGTTCAAATTATAAAGTTCTATCGGTTATGGTGACAACTGTTTAGTTGTCAGTAACGTTATGTGTCAACTTTGTTGTTGTCCGTTATGTTATATGTAATTCTCCATTGTCAACCTCTCTATAGTTCCTGTTCGGCTCAGTAAAAAACACTGAGGTACTCTGGGATATGGAGGGGTGGAGAGTTCTAAATTTAAATATTCAGTGCCCTGTTTCCTGTGGAAGCCGTCCATATCCCAAGAGTACTCCAGTGCCCCCTATGGATTCAAAGAAAAGGATTTACCTGGTAAGTACCAAAATCCTATTTTCTTTGAATCCATAGGGGGCACTGGACGCCCACCCAGAGCAGTTTTACCTGTTTTGTGGTAAGCTCAGTGGATTTTATGGGAACACATTATCACCAATGGATACGTTGTTACGGTGATATCTATTATGGTGTCAACTGTTTAGTTGTCAGTTACGTTATGTGTCAACTTTAGTGTTGACCGTTATAATTTAGGTTAGGTGTCAACTTTAGTGTTGACCGTTATATTATACGGTTATATGTAATTCTCTATGGTTCATCCTCTCTATCGCTCCTGTTCGGCTCAGAAAAAATACTGAAGGGTTTATGGGAGTATGGAGGGGGTGACCAGTTACTAATTTTAAATATTTAAATGTGCCATTCCCGGCTACGCCCCGTCCATATCCCAAGAGTACTCCAGTGCCCCCTATGGATTAAAAGAAAAGGATTTACCTGGTAAGTACCAAAATCCTATTATCTCCCAGAGGAAAAAGCGTTGGTGATTCAAACGAGGGTCCGGGATGTCCTGAAGCCAGCTCGGGTGTCAGTTCATCAGTGCATTTGCCTTCTGGGGAAGTTGGTGGCCTCTTACGAGGCTCTGCAGTACCGGAGGTTTCACGCTCGGTCCTTCCAACCGGATCTCCTGGACAAGTGGTCGGGATCCCATCTACACATGCACCAGAGAATACGTCTCTGTCGCCAAAAACCCAGGATCTCACTCCTCTGGTGGCTGCAATTACCTCACCTTCTCGAGGACTGCAGGTTCGGGATTCAGGACTGGATCCTTCTAACCACAGATGCAAGTCTCCGGGGCTGGGGCACAGTCACTCAAGGGGAAACCTTCCAAGGAAGGTGGTCAAGTCTGGAATCCAGTCTTCCAATAAACATTCTGGAACTGAGAGCTGTCTACAACGGTCTTCTCCAAGCGGCACATCTTCTGCGAGATCGAGCCATTCAAGTACAGTCGGACAATGTAACTCGTAAGGTGGGGTTTTCCTGGGCGGCTGCCCAGGGTGTCTTGGCGTTACTACTTTGCCGAGCTGCAACTTGGTCTGGGTCGAACACGTTTGCAAAGTTCTACAGGTTCGATACTTTGGCCTCTGATGATCTGAAGTTCAGTAAATCAGTTCTGCAGGAGCCTCCGCTGGACCCGTCTATACCCCATGGTACTAATGTGGACCCCCAGCATCCTCTACGGACTACGAGAAAAGGATTTACCGATAGGTAACCAAAATCCTATTTTCCGATGCTTGCTAACCTGCACACTTTATATTTCTATATAACATGTAATAAATGTTGGGGAAATAATGTGATACATTTTTTCCGTGCTCCTCTACATGGGCTGACCTAACGTTTTGCTATTTAAGTGTAACAAACTGAATCCATACCCAATGTTCCTTTAATTTTTGTTTATTGTATGTTTTTTTGTTATGTTTAGTTGTCTGTTCTTCTTTGTATATGCATAACTGAAAACATTAATAAAAATGATTGAATTTACCTCAGCTAGTATAAATAAAGAGCGGGAAGACCGCGCGCCATTGCAGGTGCGGAGCTTCACTATGAGTGGATCCAGCAGTTCACAGGTGCCATTTTCCCTCTGCAGCGGACACAGACTCTGACTGACAGGGACATGCAGCTCCTCTGGAGAGACTCCAGATTACCTCAGCGGTACTAGGGGGTCATGGCAAGGGGGGAGCGATTATTAGTGTGCTAAGTCCCCTATCAGGGTACTTAGTCTGCGACCCGGCTAAGCTTTGCATTAGAGATAAAAGCGTGGTGGGGGCTGGCTCCATATTACTCTGTCTCTCCCTGAAGGGCTCTTTGTGGGTTACTTGTGCTTACCCTTTCCTGTGTGTGTGTTGTCACATTACATTGTCAGGCAGAGTGGGTGTCTTGTACAGCAGAGCGTTCCTCTTCACCTGGGGGCTCACTACTGGGTACTCGGGGTTCACAGACTAGCAGGGTTGAACCGGATTGGGTTAATTCTCAAGGGATTGGTCTCAACTCTTTCTACAAAATCTGGGTCCTGCGACCCGGTTAAGCTTGGCATTAGCAGTAAGGGCGCCGTGTGCTGGTTCCATACTTTGTGCCTCCCTAGAAGGGCTCTTTGTGGGTTAATTGTGCATTGTAACCTTTTCCTGTGTGTGTATGCTGTCACTATTACAGTATGTCAGGCAAAGAATGTGATTCGTGTAAGGCACAGTGTTCCTTTTCCCCAGGGGGTTCACTAGTGTGTACTCAATGTAGTGTCCCTTCCCAGGCTAGCGGGGCTGAGCCAGCATGGCTGGACTACATAAGGGGAGTGATTTCCAATTTCTCTTACATCCTAGAGGATGCTGGGGTCCACATTAGTACCATGGGTTATAGACTGGTCCACTAGGAGCCACTGGCACTTTAAGAGTTTAATAGTGTGGGCTGGCTCCTCCCTCTATGCCCCTCCTACCAGACTCTGTTTAGAAAATGTTCCCGGAGGAGCCGGTCACAGCTAGGGGAGCTCCATAGGTGTTTTTCTAGTTTTATTTTTTTCATTAGAGTTTAGGCACAAGGAGGCTTCTGGCAACAGCCTCCCTGCTTTGTGGGACTTAGGGGGGGGGGGGAGTAGTGTCCATCCCTGAGAGGTCAATGGCCACTATCTCCTCTGACAGGACACTGAGCTCCTGAGGGTGATGATCGTTAGCCACCTGAGACGACTGCTCACTCCCGCAGCATGCCGCCACCCCCTTACAGAGCCAGAAGATTCCGGTGACGAGTGAGTCACCGGCGACCAGGCAAGCGGGGAGCTGGTTTGAATGGCTGAAACAGGGTAGGAGCGCAGTACTAACTGTGCTCCGGAGAGCTCAGCGTCATGAGCCAGCGCAGATACCCTACACTGGTCACTCAAGGCTATCGGGGACCTCTGTAAAATTCTCAGGCCAGTATAATCTTTTGAAAATGCGGGAAGAGGCACCATTTCCAGGGGGTGGAGCATCTCCTCAGAGCAGACCCAGCAGCGTTCAGCGCCATTTTCTCCCTGCAGATACAGCACCAGAGACGCTGACAGGGAGTGCTGTCCCTCCACATGACTCCAGCTATCCTTTGCGGTACCAGGGGGTTGTAAAATGGGGGGGGACTGTGTATTATCTGTGTAGTCTAATAAGGTACACAGTCAGCGCCAGGTTAGTTATACTACCTAATTGAGCGCTGTGTGTGCTGGCTCCAAGCTCTGTGTTTCTCTGAAGGTACTTAGAGGATAGAAAAAGATGGGAAAACCCACCCATAGTTTACGCATCTGTCTCCAGACTGTCAAAAAAGGTGGTTTTACCTGTCCCTGGATCTACCGCGTTAAAAGAACCGGATGATCGTAAGATTGACACTATGCTCAAATCCATATACACTGCTTCAGGGGTGGCGTTGAGGCCTACTATTGCCTGTGCATGGATCTCAAAAGCTATAGTCAAGTGGTCAGGCACGTTACTAGAGGACTTGGATACAATGGATAGAAGTGACATTGAACTGTTTTTATGTAACATACAGGAGTCTGCGGGATTCATTGTGGAATCCATGAAGGACCTGGGTACGATGAAAGCGAGGATATCTTTCATGTCTGTCTCAGCTCGCAGGGGACTCTGGCTACGCCAATGGTCGGCAGACGCGGAATCCAGGAGAAGTGTGGAGAACCCACCCTACACTGGTCAGGCTCTATTTGGGGAAGCGTTGGATGTGTGGATTTCCACGGCAACCGCGGGTAAGTCACCTTTTCTTCCCTCAGCTACGCCTTCTACGAAGAAACACTTTTCTTCATCTGCATCGCAGTCCTTTTGGACCGCTAAGACAAAAAAGTCCAAGCCTCCTACCACCTTCTTTAGAGGTGGGCGTGCAAAATCCAAAAAGCCTGCACCTGCAGGCTCCCAGGACCAGAAGCCTGCTTCTGGTTACTCAAAATCCTCAGCATGACTGTGGACCGCACAGCTTGGAGGACGGACTGGTGGCTGCGAGGCTCCGACTTTCAGCCACGTCTGGGTGTCATCCCGCCTGGATACAGGATATTGTGTCCCAGGGGTACAGACTGGAATTTCAAGAACTCCCGCCTCACCGGTTCTTCAGATCAGGCTTGCCAGCTCTACTGACAGACAGGGCTATCCTACAGGAAGCCATCCAAAAATTGGAAGTGTCAGAGGTCATTGTTCCAGTTCCACCTCATATGCAACACATGGGTTACTATTCAAACCTTTTCGTGGTACCGAAACCGGATGGCTCGGTCAGACCGATTTTGAACTTGAAATCATTCAACCCTTATCTGAGGGAGTTCAAGTTCAAAATGGAGTCTGAGAGCGGTGATCTCAGGTCTGGAGGAGGGAGAGTTTCTGGTATCCCTGGATATCAAGGATGCATACCTCCACATTCCGATTTGGCCACCGCACCAGGCTTATCCTCAGATTTGCACTGTTAGACAGTCACTATCAGTTTCGGGCACTACCATTTGGTCTCTCCACGGCACCGAGGGTATTCACCAAGGTGATGGCAGAGATGATGGTTCTCCTCCGCAGACGGGGAGTGAACATAATTCCATATCTGGACGATCTGCTGAAAAAGGCATCGATCAAGGAGACGTTGTTGCAGTCCATTGCGCTCACAACTTGTCTGCTCAGGGAACATGGTTGGATCCTGAACTTTCCAAAGTCACATTTGGAGCCGACAAGGAAGATTGTCTTTCCTGGGGATGATCCTCGACACAGAAGTGCAGAGGGTGTTTCTCCTGGAAGAGAAAGCGTTGTTGATGCAAACAATGGTCCGGGATGTCCTGAAGCCAGCCCTGGTTTCTGTTCATCAGTGCATTCGCCTTCTGGGGAATGATGGTTGCCTTCTACGAGGCTCTACAATACGGAAGATTTCATGCTCGATCGTTCCAACTGGATCTCCTAGACAAGTAGTCGGGTTCTCATCTACATATGCACCAGAGGATACGTCTGTTGCCGAAAGCAAGGATTTCACTCCTCTGGTGGCTGCAAATACCTCCCCTTCTGGAGGGCCGCAGGTTCGGGAATCAGGACTGAATCCTTCTAACCACGGATGCAAGTTTCCGGGGATAGAACGCAGTCACTCAAGGGGAAACCTTCCAAGGAATGTGGTCAAGTCTGGAATCCAGTCTTCCAATAAACATTCTGGAACTGAGAGCTGTCTACAACGGTCTTCTCCAAGCGGCACATCTTCTGCGAGATCGAGCCATTCAAGTACAGTCGGACAATGTAACGACGGTGGCATACATAAACCGACATGGCGGAACGAAGAGCAGAGCTGCAATGTCAGGTAACAAGAATCATCCTCTGGGCAGAAAAACACGCGCTGGCAGCAATTTTCATTCCGGGAGTGGACAACTGCGAAGCGGACTACCTCAGCAGACAATATTGCCATCTAGGAGAGTGGAGCCTCCATCCAGAGGTGTTCAGAGGTGACAAATCTTTGGGCGGTTCCTCAAATAGACATGATGGCCTCCCGCCTCAACATGAAGCTACGGAGGTATTGTTCCAGGTCAAGAGACCCACAAGCAATGGCGGTGGATGCCCTGGTGACTCTGTGGGTGTTCCAGTCGGTGTACGTGTTTCCTCCACTTCTACTCATTCCAAGGATTCTAAAGCTCATAAGGAGAACAAGAGTTCAGGCAATCTTCATTGCTTCGGGCTGGCCAAGAAGGGCTTGGTACGCGTATCTTCTGGGTCTACTGCTGGAAGATCCGAGGCCTCTTCCTCTTTGGGAGGACCTGCTACAACAGGGGCCGTTCGCTTATCAAGACTCACCTGACCGAGGGCCGAAGGTTCGGGATTCAAAATTGGATTCTGCTAACCACAGACGCAAGCCTCAGAGGTTGGGGAGCAGTCACACAGGGGGAACAGTTCCAAGGAAAATGGTCAGGTCAGGAAACGATTCTTACAGTCCACATTCTGGAACTAAGGGCCATATACCACGCCCTTCTACAGGCATCACATCTTCAATATCAAGCCATTCAAGTTCAGTCGGACAATGTGACAGCAGTAACGTACATAAACCGACAAGGTGGAACGAAGAGCAGAGCAGCAATGTCAGAGGTGACAAGAATTCTCCTCTGGGCAGAAAGACACGCGGTGGCGTTGTCTGCAATCTTCATTTCGAGAGTAGACCACTGGGAAGCAGACTTCCTCCCAGACACGACCTCCATCCAGGAGAGTGGGGCCTCCACCCGGAGGTGTTCGAGTGCTTGACACGTCGGTGGGGCATTCCACAAATTACATGATGGCTTCTCGTCTAAACAAGAAGCTCCAGCGGTATTGTTCCAGGTCAAGGGACCGACAGGCCGTGGCGGTGGACGCTCTGGTGAACCCATGGGTCTACCAGATGGTGTGTGTGTGTCTCCGCTACTTCCATTGATCCCAAAGATTCTCAAAAGAATAAAAAGGAAAAAGGTACAAGCAATTCTCATTGCTCCAGACTGGCCATGAAGGGCTTGGTACGCGGATGTACTGGGATCCGTGGCCTCTACCTCTTCGAGAGGATCTCCTGTAACAGGGGCCGTTTGTCTATCAGGACTTACAACAGCTACGTTTGACGGCATGGAAGTTGAGCATCAAATTCTAGCCTGGAAAGGAATTCCGGATAAGGTTCTTCCGACTTTAATCCAAGCCAGAAAAGGGGTAATGTCTAAGCATTACCACCGTATTTGGAAAAAATACGTCTCTTGGTGTGAGAACAGGAAATTTCCTGCTGTGGAATTTCAACTGGGACTTTTTCTGCAGTCAGGTGGATGTGGGCCTGCGCCTGGGCTCCATAAAAGTCCAGGTTTCGGCTTTATCCATTTTCTTCCAGAAACAATTGGCTTCCCTCTTTGAGGTTCAGACGTCTAAGATCTGTACTGGCCCACTCTACTAGGTCAGTGGGTTCTTCCTGGGCGGCTGCCCGGGGTGTCTCGGCTTTACAGCTCTGCCGAGCAGCTACTTGGTCAGGTTCGAACACGTTTGCCAAGTTCTACAAGTTCGATACTTTGGCCGCTGAGGACCTTCAATTTGGTCAATCTGTTCTGCAGGAACCTCCACACTCTCCCACCCGGTTTGGGAGCTTTGGTACATCCCCATGGTACTAATGTGGATCCCAGATCCTCTAGGACGTAAGAGAAAATAGGATTTTAATTACCTACTGGTAAATCCTTTTCTTGTAGTCAGTAGAGGATATTGGGTGCCCACACAGTGCTTCATTTTTCCTGCACATTTGGTTAAGCTTTGTTGTTGGTTCAGCTGTTGCTGTTCCTGTTCAAGTTTGGTTAGCATGGCTTTCCTCTTGGTTTGTGTGTGCTGGTTCGAATCTCACCACTGTCCTTTGAATCCTTCTCTCAAGGTATGTCCGTCTCCTCGGGCACAGTTTCTAGACTGAGTCTGGTAGGAGGGGCATAGAGGGAGGAGCCAGCGCACACTCTTAATTTCTTAAAGTGCCCAAGGCTCCTAGTGGACCCGTCTATACCCCATGGTACTAATGTGGACCCCAGTATCCTCTACGGACTACAAGAATAGGATTTACCGGTTGGTAATTAAAATCCCTTTTTTTTTTCTTTTTCTTTTTTTTTTCCTTCTACACGTAGGCGCAAAGTTGACTCCTCTCTTTCCATATATGGCTTATCTTGCACATTGTATTCTTCGTGGTCCGCCCAAGATGGCTACCTCGCCCCGGTACTCTCGTGTGTAGAGTGAGCAATGCATGGCCCTGATGACTCTGTAAGGATTGTGTATTTCTGCAGCGGGGAACACTGATATTCCACAGGAAATAACATCGGGGTGTAGAGTTGGATCTTGATCCAAGGCACCAACAGGCTAAAGCAGTGCAGGCAGCTAACAGGATGGGCTGCGTTAGGCAGTCCTAATAAGAGTTTTTCTGAGAAGAAAGAGCACTTTAAGAGCTGCAGCACAGGCAGTAGATGCCCTGGATGTCACTGACATTCTGTGCTGCGGATCCATCACCTTCCCCAGAGGCGCTGCGTACTCCCGCGCCCTGGTTGCCGGGTACTTGCTGCAGAGGCACTCCGGTTCCCATAAGGCACACATCGCTGCTGCTGCTGCTCTCCTGGATCGCGTGGCCGTACTTAGGGAGGAGGTAAGATGGTCCCCCAGGTGGGACCCGCCGAAATCGCGATCCAGACTCGATCCCAGGTGACGGACCACGCCACTGGCGTGGACACTGGCTGTGCAGGGACCCCACTATATCCACCAGGGCAAGGAGCACAGGTCGGATTTACTAAAATCTGTTTTGCTATAGGCTTCATAGTACCCGTTGGTGAAATCCAGCAGAGGGGATATGGTGCTGACCTGTAGCCCCTCCCCCAGCTCCAGGCGCCATCTACAGCTGGTGTACCTGCCCTGGAGCTGCCTCTCTCTCTCTCTCTCTCTCTCTCTCTCTCTCTCTCTCTCTTAGCGTTTGGGCGCCATTACACAGGGCTGCGTTGATCTGGGACTGCTGGGCAATGTCTCCTCTGTAAAGCCGCCTGTCTCGTCGGCTCTGTGCATTTACAGGACACTTAAGTATTCTACATGTCGCGTAGACAGCGTTAGTTAAGAACAAGTGCATAACTATATGAATATTTAGTACAAATATTCTGTGATACACATCCAGTGTTTACTGTGCATTGTTATCTCTATACATATTATATATATGTGTATGTGTGTATGTATTATTACTAGTCCAGTGCAGTTTTATTGTTATTTGTGATAATTTCTGCATTGTACCTGTGACTGTGTGTGCCTATAGCTGCTGCGTGGTTTCCATTCTGTGTATTTCACACACATTGCTGTCACTATGGCCCTCATTCCGAGTTGTTCGCTCGTTCTTTTTCATCGCATCGCAGTGAAAATCCGCTTAGTACGCATGCGCAAAGTTCGCACTGCGACTGCGCCAAGTAACTTTACTATGAAGAAAGTATTTTTACTCACGGCTTTTTCTTCGCTCCGGCGATCGTAATGTGATTGACAGGAAATGGGTGTTACTGGGCGGAAACACGGCGTTTCAGGGGCGTGTGGCTGAAAACGCTACCGTTTCCGGAAAAAACGCAGGAGTGGCCGGGGAAACGGTGGGAGTGCCTGGGCGAACGCTGGGTGTGTTTGTGACGTCAACCAGGAACGACAAGCACTGAACTGATCGCACAGGCAGAGTAAGTCTGAAGCTACTCAGAAACTGCTAAGTAGTTAGTAATCGCAATATTGCGAATACATCGGTCGCAATTTTAAGAAGCTAAGATTCACTCCCAGTAGGCGGCGGCTTAGCGTGTGTAACTCTGCTAAATTCGCCTTGCGACCGATCAACTCGGAAT
Source organism: Pseudophryne corroboree (assembly GCF_028390025.1). Lineage (NCBI taxonomy): Eukaryota > Metazoa > Chordata > Amphibia > Anura > Myobatrachidae > Pseudophryne > Pseudophryne corroboree. The sequence continues at coordinate 1,024,322,856 of NC_086445.1, forward strand.
GAGGGCCTATATTCTGTACCCTGAGGGGGCTAAGTGCATCAGGGTCTCATATACCATATAGTGTTCCACAGGATATACTGTGTTGTATTTTTCTGTGTATTTCAGTCACCTCATACCACTTAAATCCTCTATCTGTGCTCTGCATTTGCGGTCTCATAACACGGGGTTTTTGTCAGGTATTGTGCTTGTCTGGCTATATTGTACTGTTGCGACCTAAGGCTACATTCCCAATAATGTCTGCTACACAGGGTGGGGACTCCGTGGACACTCCTGCTTCATGCAGTGCTGTCGCCACGGATTTACATGCATCCCCCAGTCAGCCTGCAGCACCGGTGGCACTCCAAGACCCACCTTGGGCTGATTTTTCTACTTTGCTGACTGCGCCTGTAACACGCCGTACGCCCCTTGTGGGACCTCCTGTGCCATTACAGCCACATATTGTACTGGTAGTCAAACCGCCATGGGTGAATACACTGTCAACTCTGTTACAGCAATTAAATCAGTCCTTGATTAAACAAAAGCCTAACCCTCGCCCTACTGGGACCAAAGGGTCATCTAAGCGGGCCATTTCTTCCTCACAAACTACTCATGTTTCGAATACTTCATCCTATGAGGATGGGGAATATACTGATCCATCAGACACTGATAAGAGCTGTTTCTTATCAGGGATCTGCAACACAGGTTGATGTTCCTGACCTAGTGGAGGCTATCAACGGATTCTTCAGATTGATGACGAAACTGACCCTCCTGATACGTCTAAGAAACCTGATAAGTTCAAACGTCAGAAGGTTACTAAATTAGTCTTACCACATTCTGACCATTTAATTGACATACGTGAGGAATCCGGGGAGTCTCCAGGAAAGAAATTTTCCCTGTCTGAAAAGTCCAGTGGACTCGCATGTAGCCTGTCTTGTGGTGTCATCTACTCTGTCACCACCGTCACTTGACGGATAAGTGTGTGGAGGGCTGCTTGAAGTCTATTTACACACTTGCAGTTGCTGTACATAGGGGGTCATTCCGAGTTGTTTGCTAGCTGTTTTCGTTCGCAGCGATCAGGCAAAAGAACGGCACTTCTGCGCATGCGTATGGGGCACAATGCGCACGCGCGACGTACTTTCACAACAGCCAATGCAGTTTCACACAAGGTCTAGCAACGCTTTTCAATCGCACTGCTGGCCGCAGAGTGATTGACAGGAAGTGGGTGTTTCTGTGAGGTAACTGGCTGTGTTCGAGGAGTGTGTGGAAAAACGCAGGTATGTCAGATACAAACGCAGGCGTGGCTGGCCGAACGCAGAGCGTGTTCGTGACGTCAAAACAGAAACTAAACAGTCTGAAGTGATCGCAAGGTAGAAGTAGGTCTGGAGCTGCTCAGAAACTGCACAATCTTTTTTTGTAGCAGCGCTGCGAACCTTTCGTTCGCACTTCTGCTAAGATACACTCCCAGAGGGCGGCGGCTTAGCGTTTGCACGGCTGCTAAAAGAAGCTAGTGTGCGAACAACTCGGAATGAGGGCCATAGACCCACTATGGCGGCCTCTTGGGCTGCAAAAGGTATTGAAGCCTGGGTTCAAGCAGTTGAGGCAGAGCTACCTCTGAATTTTCCTGATAATGCCAGACAATGTCTGTCATATATCACCACAGCCCCCCATTACATTCAGGAGGCGGCCTCTGATGCAGGTGTTCTGGCGGCCAAAGCGTCGACTACGTCCATACTGGCTCGCCAGATTCTGTGGTTACGGTCTTGGTCGGTAGACCTGGACTTTTAAGAAGACCTTGGAGGTGCTCCCTTTTAAGGGAGATATACTATCTGGGGAAGATCTGAATAAGAGTGTGACTGACTTGGCGTCTGCCAAGACTGCGTGTTTCCCAAGTAGTAAGAGTACCACCTTTCATTCATTTCGACCTCCTGGTAAAGCAAAGGGTCAGGCGTACCCGAGACAAGCACACACTTCCAAAACCTCAGCCCAAACCTAAACATTTTTGGGCTGCCCGTCGGCCTGCTTCCAAATCAGACAAGCCTGCTGCATGACGGGGCGGGCCTCCCCCTGGGGGACCCCAGGGTGGGAGGCCGACTTCTATAGTTCACCTAGGTATGGTTAAAGACCACTTCAGACGCCTGGGTGCGGGAAGTTGTCCCTCTCACGGATACGCCATCTCTTTCAAGAAACGCCCCCCTCGCCAGTTTTGCTCGACTGTTATCTCTTCGGATCCGTTTCAAGCAAAAACTCTACATTTGATTGTAAAATCCCTTCTGGACACAGGAGTGATTGTGCCGGTGCCTCTGTCTCGGAGAGGCAGGGGGTACTATTCAACGCTGTTCCTAGTTCTGAAGCCGAATGGATCCTCCCGGCCCATTCTCAACCTCAAATCTATGAACAAATTTGTGAAGATATCCAAATCCTGTATGGAAACACTTCGCTCTATTCTCGCTTTTGAGCCCAAGGATTATATGGTATCCCTGGATATACAGGATGCTTACCCACACATACCTATTGCCATGTCGCATCAGCAGTATCTGCGGTTTGCTGTTGGCAATCTACATTATCAATTCCAAACTTTGCCGTTTGGACTGACTACAGCTCCTCGGATCTTCACCAAGGTCATGGCAGTCATGACGGCCATTCTCCGTCGTCAAGGTATCAGTATCCTACCGTATCTGGATGACTTGCTGATCCTGGCGAACTCCCCAGAGGTTCTCATCCGTCATCTGGAACGGACGGTCCAATTCCTACAAGCACACGGGTGGCTCATCAATTGGAAGAAATCCTCACTGGTCCCTGCTCAGAGCATGGTGCACCTTGGGGCTTTACTGGACACACACAGCCAACGTTTGTTCTGGTCTCCAGAGAAGGTCCTGAAGCTTCAGGACAAGATAAGATACTTTGTTTCTCGCCCAAGCGTGTCGATACACTCGGCGATGCAAGTACTAGGCCTCATGGTGTCGACTTTCGACATGGTAGAGTACGCTCAATTTCATTCCCGCTCTCTGGAGAGGTTAATCCTTCCCAAGTGGGACGGCCTCCTTCACCGGATCAGATCTCGCATGATCTCCTTGACTCTGGAGGTTCGTCTGTCACTGACCTGTGGTTACAGGACCGACAGTTGAGCAGGGGTTGTCCCTTCTGGATCTCCAACTAGGTCCTCCTGACGACGGATGCCAATCTGCGAGGTTGGGGCGCGGTGTTGGAGCAACTCTCTCTCAGGTCGGTGGACCAGGAAGGAATCTCTCCTCTCGATAAATATTCTGGAATTGCAGGCAGTGTTCAATGCTCTGAAACTTGCCCTGCCTCTGGTACAGAACAGGTCTGTTCAAGTACAGTCAGACAACGCCACCACGATGGCGACATAAATCATCAAGGCGGCACTCGAAGCCACATGGCAATGACGGAAGTGTAAAAAATTCTTCAATGGGCGGAACACCATCTGCCAGCCATATAGGCAGTGTTCATTCCGGGCGTCCTCGACTGGGAAGCGGACTTCCTCAGTCGTCAGGACATACACGCCGAAGAGTAGAGTTTTCATCCGGAGGTCTTTTAACTCCTAGTGGACAAGTGGGGCCTACCAGATGTAGACCTGATGGCGTCTCGACACAATCACAAGGTTCCGGTCTTCGGAGCAAGGACATGGGATCCTCGAGCAGCGGTCGTGGACACACTGGCAATTCCATGGAACTTTCGGCTGCCATACGTGTTCCCTCCAGTGTCACTCCTTCCCAGGGTGATTCGGAAGTTCACGAAGAAGGAGGAATACTACTTCTAATCGCTCCAGCGTGGCCCAGACTGCATTGGTTCTCAGACCTTCAGGATCTCTCGATAGAGCGTCCTCTTCTACTTCCTCAACGCCCAGACCTCCTCGTTCAAGGCCCTTGTGTCTATCAGGATCTGGCTCGACTGGCTTTGACTGCGTGGCTCTTGAAGCGTCACTCCTGAGGGCCAAAGTATTCTCTGAGGTGGTCATTCAAACTATGTTGAAAGCCCGTAAACCGGCTTCGGCTCGGATTATTATAGGGTCTGGAATTCTTACTTCACCTGGTGTGCTAATAAGAATTGTGATGCATACAAGTTCAGCACTGCCAGACTTTTGGCTTTTCTGCAACAAGGCCTGGGCTTAGGCCTTCGTTTGGCCTCCCTCAAGGTTCATATTTCTGCCTTGGTGTGGTTTCAGAGAAAAATTGCATCTCTTTCTGACGTTCATACTTTCACTCAGGGTGTTTTACGGATTCAGCCTCCCTATGTCCCTCCTGTGGCTCCATGGGATCGGTCTGTTCTCGATGCCCTACAACAGTCTCTATTTGAACCTCTTGAGACGGTGGACCTTAAATGTCTTACCCTTAAGGTCGTGTCTCTGCTGGCTATTGCCTCTGCTAGGAGGGTGTCTGACTTAGGCGCTTTGTCCTGTCGTTCACCCTTTCTGATTTTTCACAGTGACCGTGCAGTTCTTCGAACTCGCCCTGGTTATCTACCTAAGGTGGTGTCCTCGTTCCACCTTAACCAAGAGATTGTGGTTCCGGCCTTTATCTCTCCTGGTTTGTCCTCCAAAGAGCGGTCTTTGGATGTAATACGGGCTCTCTGTATATATGTAGAGAGGACTGCCTCCATAAGGAGGACAGATTCTCTTTTTGTCCTTTTTTTTTTTTTTTTCACAAATGTGGCTGGCCTGCGAATAAGCAAACTTTGGCCAGATGGATTAGAATGGTGATTGCACAAGCTTATGCGCAGGCTGGTCTTCCAGCTCCTGCTGCTATTAAGGCCCATTCTACTGTCTGTTGGACCTTTTTGGGCGGCCCGCCATGGCGCATTCAGAACACTTGTGTAAGGTGGCTATGTGGTACTCAGTTAACAACATGTTCATCAGATGGGTGGTCTTCTGTTTGCCGGCGGTCGGGCTCCCGGCGCTCAGTATACCGGCGCCGGGAGCCCGACAGCCGGCATACCGACAATTATTTTCCCTCGTGGGGGTCCACGACCCCCATAGAGGGAGAATAAAATAGTGTGGCGCGCGTAGCGCGCCACCGTGCCCGTAGCGTGGCGAGCGCAGCGAGCCCGCAAGGGGCTCATTTGCGCTCGCCAAGCTGTCGGTAAGCCGGCGGTCGGGCTCCCGGCGCCGGGATGCTGGTCGCCGGGAGCCCGACCGCCGGCCACCCGTAGTGAACCCCATCAGATTCTATGCCTTTGATACTTCCGCCTCTCAGGATGCCTCCTTTGGACGCCGGGGTCTTGTGCCCGCTACAGTGCGTGAGGAACTGCTTTAGGACATCCCCGATGTTATTCCCTGTGGAATACCAGTGTACTCCGCTGCAGAAAAGGAGATTTATGGTAAGACTTACCATTGTTAAATCTTTCTGCAAGGTACACTGGATTCCACTGGGCGCCCACCCTGACGCACTAGGCTTCTTTGGGTTTGTATGGCATTAGGCGCTGGTACCTTCTCCTGTCGTGAGAATGCGGTTCTATGTGGCTAACATCTACCGTCCCTTACCTGCTACTGCATTGGACTGGTTAACAAAACTGAGCTCCAGGGCCTGGAGGCGGGGATATAGAGGAGGCGGTGCAGTGCATTCTGGGAAGTCAAATCTTTAGCCTGTTGGTGCCTTGGATCAAGATCCAACTCTACACCCCCAATGTTATTCCCTGTGGAATCCAGTGTACCTCGCAGAAGGAGATTTAACAATGGTAAGTCTTAACATAAATCTTTTCGCTTTAGTCTTCTGTAGCTCCCCCATTGTGTGTCATCCAGACATTGCCTGATCCGCTCGGTGTAACCCGCTGTATGTAGTATTCCAAGATGGCTCCCTCGCTATGTACCTCCAAGGGTAGAGAGACTAATCCTTGGAATTGATGCCCTCATGGCTTCCTCACCTCTGTATTATGTTCATGACTCCAGTAAAGGGCCTGGAGTGCTTTTGGGGAAAAGTGTTATGAATATTATTCTTCTCTCAGGCTTTTAACCAGTTGAGAAAACACAGAAATACATAACTATAGTGTTCTATGGGAGAGTGCATGTTTAGTACATAGCACACTGTACTGCAGAGATGGATAGAGAACCCGTTCAGTACAATATTTTGTTACACACCCAGCAGCAGGTTTTGTCTGCACTGTTCTCCGCTGCCCGCATGTATCTCACGTGGTATGTCACCTCCTGTCTTGCAGGAATAAGAAACCCATTTCAGCTGCAGGATATTGAAAGTTTAATCATTCAGTACTACAACGTAAAGCTCAGGGATGAGCCTTCCAAATCCAGCGTGCACCGCCTCCTCGATGTCGTCCACTGGGACTACGCAAACAATACCAGGTGATGGCGGACTGTGCGGCGACCTCCTTGTTGGGTTCTTTTCCTCCAGGCTAACTTTTTTTTAAATTAAAATTAAATAACCCTTTCAATAAAAATCGAACCCAAGAGCAGGGCCACATTTAATTATCTGTGTTATGCCTAAAACGTCTGCAACCGCGTGCATAAGACTACATCCTGAGCCGTTCGTAGCGAAACACACAAACCATCAGAGGCCCAAGTCTGGCTGATCAGTCATCGTCTGCACTTGAATCACTCACAGTAACTGGTCACCGTAACGCCCCAGTGCGTATTCATGGCAAAAGCAAATTTAGGGGGTCACCAGTCTCCCCATCTTGGGAAGTCACAGGTACACGCACACCACACTAGAAGGAGGGAAAGTGAACCGTGTAATCATGGAATTCAGTTTCTGCAGCCTGAAAGAGCTGAAATTAGCCATAAAAATAACTTGGTTGATTTGAGATGATGAACAGTTGATTAGGAAATGTGTATTTCTCTTGTTTTGTGGGAGCTGTAAGTACTCTGTTTGTTTATTATTAACAGGTGCAAATGGCACGAGGAGAATGACATGTGGTGCTGTGCGCTGGCTAGCTGCAAGAAAGTAACGTAAGTAGGACCGCTGTGCGCGTGTCTCAGCTATGCACTTACCCTGCCGTTTGTCAGAAGGTAGTTACTGCGGTGTATTGAATGACCATGTACGCTGATGCAGCATGGCTGTTTCTCCTATCTGTAATAGCAGCATGGATGGAATGGGGCAATAAGCTCGCTACTGTAAATATTATTGATCGCTTAAGGGTTCTTTATGCTGCGACAGATGTGCCAGGCTGAACGCTGTATAAAATTACGGAGTAATCTTCTAAATACTTACGAGGAAGGATGTCCCAGAGCTATTCAATTCAGCGCGCTGTTATGTCGGAGAATGCCGGTACTCTCCTCTTGAACCGGGTGGTTAGTTGCAAGAATGGGCATCCTCTGTCTTAAGTGCCTAGCGCGATGCTTTTTGCGCCGTGCTCAGGCACAAAACAGCATCGTGGACCTAGTTTTGTCGGATTTCTGCTTACACCCGGGTGCGAGCAGAAATATGGTAGTCTGACACAACAGTGCGCTGAATTGAATAGCTCCGGGACCTCCTTCCCGGCACTATTCAATTACACATTCGTCTGTGTGTAAGCTGCGAATACATCTTCAGTCTAAAATATAATCTTCAGTTAGTTGTGAATTCAATTCTTCGTTCTCTTATTCTGGAAACGTTAAATGGAAAAACAGATGGGGCTTGTAAGGGCCCAGGGCTAGGCTGAAAGGACTTCTTGGAACTTACCTGTAAGGAGTGGCTATTAAACAACGCTGATCCTCCACTGCTTCATAAGATTAGAATCCTCGGTACTAGGCTTGAGAGTTTCTTTTTCCCAGGACAACAACATGATATTCATCCTCTGTATTAAACACATATGGGTCAATTCAATTAGGGGTGATGTTCTTGCCCCCATGAGAGAGTGCTGTATGTGCTGCAATTACAGTGCCGCTGGACGCGTTAATCTCCATAGGGCTAAGGGCTGCATAGACAAATCTGCGAATCCGGGGCCAGATCGCGCTGCAAGCGGGGCAAGTTCTGCTGCCTTTGCCTGTGTTTATACATTGTTACATTGGCAACTCCTCCTCCTTCACCCCTGATTGAATTGACCCCAAAGTGCTGCTGCCGCTGAGATATAGATGACGAGCTGAAACTCTTCAGCAGATTTTCAGTTCCTCCCTGACTGATCCCAACCTAATTATACCAGCTACTGGTTTGGATCGGAGGTGAGTTCTTAATAAACAAAGACAGAACATTATTGAATAAAGTTTAATATGACTCACACTGCTTATTAAATAAAAATGGTGATAATGATTTAAAATACAGTTGAAATGAGGGTGAAGAATTCACCTGTTATAGTCACGCCTGTCTCTTTCCAGCTACTGTATGAGCAAAGCTCTGTCCTCTGTGTACGGCATAGTACTCACACCAGGTCACTTGCCAAGCCTACAGCCGGAAGACCAGCAGCAGTCTGCCAGCGCTAAGACCATTGTCCTCAACGCTAAGAGATACCAGGTCAGATTTCCCCCTATGACTTGTTTATCACTCCCTGAAATATACGTACAAAGTCCTTGCCTGTCTACAAGTCTATACTGTGCCATGGAACAGTTGCTGAATGGCTGCTGCAGGTTTATCTCCGGTTGCACCACCACTAATGACGTTTGCTCTCTTTCCTCCAGAAAAGTATGGATAGTAAATTTCCCTCTGACCACTTCAATCAGTCTACACGTATAGGTAAAGTACACTTTTTGTTCTCTGTACAGGTGCCTGAGATGTGCTGTTTTAGAACAGCAGGCAAGACCTTCATAAGTGGACGACAGCGCCTCCTGCTGTTACACAGTGCATTTCTGTTTCATTGCCCTGCTCCCTTGGGGTGGGGTTAGGGTCTGTGCCTAGGCCATCACATTATTAATAACTAGGATAACATCCTGCAAACACAAAATTGTAATGTCCCCTCTTATACACACAGGGCTGTCGAGAGATCAACTGGGCCAGGGCACTGAGAGGTGTGGCCACGTCCCCTCCTTTAAAAATAACCACACACTATGTAGTGTACTAAGGACTTATTCAGGTCGGATCGCTATTGAGACTGAAATTGCAATCGACTCAAAACTGCTAATGTTGAAATTGCATGTGACGAGTCGCCCTGGATATTACGATGCAGACCGATGCGATCGCAAACCTATCAAATGTATCTGCAGAATTGCGATGCAGTTGCAAAAAGCAAGTACCAAAAGCGTTTAACCATGGGCTACTGAGAATGTAATCGCGTCAGCGCCATGTTTTTAATCGCTAGCAATTGCAACTGATGTTAGATACACGCCCAAATAACGGCCATGACCCGTCTGCTTTTTTCCCCCAACCACTCCCCACAAATGTCATGTTAACACCCACGATCAGTCACTTCCTGTCAACTAAAGTGGGTTCGCATTTCACTTCGGCTGTGATCACATTATTGCTGTTGCATGCGCCGACTGACGATAATTGCCCAAATTGAGATTTTGATTCAGTACGATTGACTGGTGGACGGGATGCCAGCGATCTCCATATCGACATTCCGATCTGTGATATTCTGACAGCGGAGAGGTGAGTATGTGTGTTCTCTCTCCATGCAAGAAAGAAGGTGGCCTGTGCATTCACTAGGGACTGGTAACTGTGTGAACCCTAGTTGCTGGCGCCCCGACAGGCTGATTACTGCACAGTGTGTTGTGTTTGACATTGATTTGTATGGTACCACAGTGATCGACAGTGGGGAATACAGCCCAGGGGGCTGGGAAGTGATTTACCAGCGTGAGTGCACAGTGTGGGGGGCCTCAAGCTTACTACTGTTAGTGCAAAAAATATTGTAGGGATCTTTACACCCTGCCCCCCCCCCCCCCCTCCCCAAAGAAAAGATATAGAGATAGATATATATATATATCTATCTATGTTCTAATGTTCTGCCTCTCTTATACACCTCTAGAGCACGATATGCCATGGCTAGGACGACAGATGACTACTCCCTGCATGGGGCGAGGGAGAGGAATACTCAGATTGTTGGAGGCTGTCCCTGTGTCTTCCCTGCCGGCGACGCACCCTCCTCACCACTTTGGCGCATCTGATGGGCAGCAGAGCTTCTAAAGGAAATTTATAGTTTAAAAAATACAAACATTGGGCATGCCGCCATGATCTGTTATATGATGGTTCTTACTGGTGAGGGTGACCTAGTTTTTCTTTCTTCTGAGGCGGCATTCTGAGTCCATGTAACAGTATAGGCGCCTAAAACGCGTAATCAGAGGAATTTTTGGTTTAGCAATCCAAACCTGGAACGGATCATTTGTTGCCTGTATCGGTGTATGCCGTCAGTCTGATTTTCTGTTATGCATTGCCTTTTTGGAAAGGTGCCAAACCTAGAACCACACAGTGTGGGGCTGTAACAGTATTGGAACCTGTAACTTATGTGCTGATAAGGTCCCCCGTCTGTTGATGTGGCCCAATTTAGTATTTACACAGGCAAAATTAGATGGATAAATAAAGCCTTCAGGTAATATATTTCAACTTTACAGGGCCAGTGACATACAGATGGGTCCTTCCATACCTGTTCCACTTGCCCTTTGCCGCAAATAGTGTGCCCGCACTGCCTTCGTGATCCAGAGGATTGGGTGGGTGTGTACGTTCGGGATCGGTATGAAATCCCGGCATGGTCAAAATCCCGATATATAAAATGTCGACAGGTCAAAATGGCGACATGAGTTTTTCATTTTATTTTTTTTTGTGTGTGTGTATGTCGACACAGGTCAACATGGATACAATATAAGTGTACCGCGTCCCCTCGCATGGTGCCTCGCTACGCTCGGCACGCTATTATATTCCCCCTCCAGGTCCACTGGAATGGTAAAGTATGAACAAGTCTGTTTCAATAAAATAAAAAAAATCATAAAAAAATCATGTCGGCATTTTGACCTGTTGATATTTTACATGTCGGTATTTTGACCTTGTCCGTATTTTAAATGTCAGTATTTTGGGTGTAATTCCGAGTTGATCGCAGCAGGAAATTTTTTAGCAGTTGGGCAAAACCATGTGCACTGCAGGGGGGCAGATATAACGGGTCTGGGACTGAGGGTCGACAGCAAAAAGGTCGACACACCTTAGGTCGACGCCTATTGGTCGACACACCTTAGGTCGACATGGACAAAAGGTTGACATGAGTTTGTTTTTTTGGTGTCGTTTTCTTCGTAGAGTGACCGGGAACCCCAATTAGTGCACTGTGTCCCCTCGCTTCGCTCGCCATGCTTCGGGAATGGTGCCTTCGCTCCGCTACCGCTTCGCTCGGCACACTTTACCGTTCCAATCGTAGTCCGCGTGGATCGTTAAGTATGAAAAGGTTTCAAAAAAGAAAAAAAATCGTAAGTCATGTCGACCTTGTTCCTGTCGACGTTTTGTCCATGTCAACCTAAGGTGTGTCGACCAATTTGTGTGACCTAAGGTGTGTCGACCTGGAGTCCGGATACCGATATAACATGTGCAGGGAGAGGTTAGATTTGAGTGGGTTATATTGTTTCTGTGCAGGGTAAATACTGGCTGCCTTATTTTTACACTGCAATTTAGATTGCAGATTGAACTCACCACACCCAAATCTAACTCTCTCTGCACATGTTATATCTGGGTGTGGTTCATCAAATCGACAGTGTCTAGGTCGACAATGTTTAGGTCGACCACTATAGGTCGACATGGTTTCTAGGTCGACTTGTGCTGGGTCGACAGGTCTAAAGGTCGACATGAGAATTTATTTTTTTGGTGTCATTTTCTTCATAGAGTGACCGGGATCCCAAATTAGTGCACCGCGTCCCCTCACATGGCTCGCTTCGCTCGCCCTGCTTCGGGCATGGTGCCTTTGCTTCGCTTAGCACACTTTACCGTTCCAATCGTAGTCCACATGGATCGTTAAGTATGGAAAAATTCAAAAAAAGAAAAAAAAAATGTGAAACTCGTGTCGACCTTTAGACCTGTCGACCTAGCACATGTCGACCTAGAAACCCTGTCGACCTTCCATCCATGTCGACCTAGACACTGTCAACCTATAGTGGTCGACCTAAACATTGGCGACCTAGACACTGTCGACCTTCAGACCGGATCCCGTTATATCTGCCTCCCCTGCAGTGCACATGGTTTTGCCCGACTGCTAACAAAAAACCTGCTGCGATCAACTTGGAATTACCTCCTTTGTCCATGTTGGGATTTTGACCTTGTCGGGATTTTGACCGTAGGTCAATTGCGGTTGGGATTTTAATTGTCTGTAAATTGACTGTATCCTGTACGTTCCCACAAACTGCCTGCACACTGGTGCAACTAGTTGCAATCACGGTGCAGCCTGTTCACAGGATGGATGAGGACCGTCACATCTGTAAGGGGTGTGGTGTGGTAAACCCGTCCCGTGAGCTTATAGTTAACTCACATTAGTGCAGAGTTTTCCAAATTCTGTCGCTTACGGTCCAGGATTTAAAGATATCTATGCTTGAGCACAGGTGACTTAATTAGGATCTCAGTCGATTTGGTTTAACCATCTGGACTCCTTTAAAACCTGTACGGTAATAGCGGAGTTCAGGGAACTGTATCAGTGAAACAAGTGTTGTGGGTGGATATTAGTCGGTGTCAATGGAGAATGGAGTCAGTACGCACCGGAGCATTCATTGGGGCAGATGTATTAATCTGGAGAAGGCATAAGGAAGTGATAAACCACTGATTTGTGCAAGGTGATAAAGGCACCAACCAATCAGCTCCAATATGTAAATTAACAGTTAGGATCTGATTGGCTGCTGCCTTTATCACCTTGCACATATCACTGGTTTATTACTTCTTTATGCAGTCTCCAGGTTAATACATCTGCCCCATTGTTCCCTGCATGGAATGAGCTGCCAGCTGATCGTGCATCGTATACAGAGGTTTGTGCAGGTTCTTAAACAGGATATATGTACGCTGATGCCAGTATGAAGGCTGGAGACTTTTCTGAAGGGCTATTAATGTTTACGTTCCTTTGCCTTACACCAGATACAGCCGTTCCTGTTTGGTTACAATAAGGATGTTGCATGTTCTTTTGCAGTGACGTTTCTCTGTAGTTTGATGCTCATGCAGAATTTTCAGTTAAAAAAAAAAAAAGTCCTCCTTTATTTTACATACAAAATGTCTGTTTATTGCAACAAGAATAAAGCAGTTGTTTTGTCCGTCTTCCGCGTTGGTAAAGCTGAGTGCAATCCTGGGGTAGATGCATTGGAAAGAGATTTGATCCTTTCAAATTATTTGTGTTTTGCCTAAAGGGTCTTCTCATAAAGGACAACTACAGTAATCTGCCTGCTATAATGGTAAAACCCACAAAAGGAATTTAACATTCAGTAAATTACAGATAGGATGTACAATCTAAGGCAGGCTTTCCCAACCACGGTCCTTAAGGCACACTAACAGTGCATGTTTTAGTGATATCCAGGCTTCAGCACAGGTGACTTAATTAGTAGCTCACTTATTTTGAATTAACCATCTGTGCTGCAGCCTGGATATCACTAAAACCTGCACTGTTGGTGTCCCTTGAGGACCGTGGTTGGGAAAGCCTAATCTAAGGTGTAAAGTTACCCACGTCTTTCTCTGTCACTGAAGGCAAACTGTGCGTGGGTGACGGGCAGTGTGTGTGGCCTGCTTACCCTCTAAAACTAATCGCCTGTTGCTGATATACTCTAGAACACAGGTTCTCAAACTCTGTCCTCAGGACCCCACACAGTGCATGTTTTGCAGGTCTCCTCACAGAATCACAAGTGAAATAATTAACTCCACCTGCGGACCTTTTAAAATGTGTCAGCGAGTAATTAATACACCTGTGCACCTGCTGGGTTACCTGCAAAACATGCACCGTGTGGGGTCCTGAGGACCGAGTTTGAAAACCACTGGTCTAGAACAATGTCCTTGCTACCAGCCAACTAGTTGGACATAAAACTGAACAATTTGCTTTAAATGTTCGTCTTCACTGTCCTTTTATTCTGATGTTTGAAAAAAAAAAAGGTTGTGAAATGCATCAGTGCTGGATGCCCAAAAATAGGATAACCAGCACTGGGCATTGCCAGCTGCGCCTGCTGGAACTGTAGTGTGGGGTCTTCCAACCATGATTCCAGACAGCAGGGGAGGGGAGTGGTACTCTCCAAAAAAAAATAAAAAAATAAGTAGCCCTCAATCTGGGTGTAATGAACCCAGTTGTACCATGGTAATGTACCCTGTGCTTTTTGTAAGGTGGCAATAACGGGGGAAAGGGTGGGTGGGGGTTAAACATTTTTTTTTTTTTTTTTTTTTAGGTCTGCCCATAATGTACCTTTAGTTCACTGAAAGAAAAAGAGTTTTATGGTAAGAATTTACCATTGTTAAATCTTTCTGCGAGGTACACTGGGTTCCACAGGGTTAACATCGGGGTGTAGAGTAGGATCTTGATCCGAGGCACCAACAGGCAAAAGCTTTGACTGTTCCCAGAAGGCATAGCGCCACCTCCTCTATAACCCCGCCTCCGTGCACAGGAGCTCAGTTTAGTTAACCAGTGCAGTAGCAGACAAGAGATGACAACAGTTAGTAGCCACATACACCACATTCCCACGACAGGAGAAGGTATCAGCGGCTAATGCCATATAAACCCAAAGAAGCTAAGTCCATCATGGTGGAGCCCAGTGTACCTTGCAGAAAAATGTAACAATGGTTGTCTTACCATAAATCTCCTTTTCTGCAGCGTGGTACACTGGGTTCCACAGGGAAAACATTGGGGATGTCCTAAAGCAGTTCCACAAGGGAGGGGACGCACTGTAGCGGGCACAAGAACCCGGCGTCCAGAGGAAGCATCCTGGGAGGCGGAAGTATCGAAGGCATAGAACCTTATGAACGTGTTCACTGAGGACCACGTAGCCGCCTTGCACAATTGTTCAAGGGTTGCAACACAGCGGGCCGCCCAAGAAGGTCCAACAGACCGAGTAGAATGGGCTTTAATGGTAGCAGGAGCTGGAAGGCCAGCCTGTACATAAGCATGTGCAATCACCATTCTAATCCATCTGGCCAGGGTCTGCTTATTCGCAGGTCAGCCACGTTTGTGAAAACCAAAAAGGACAAAGAGAATCAGACTTCTGAATGGAAGCTGTCCTCTTCACATAAATAAAGAGAGCCTGTACCACACCCAAAGACCGTTCTTTGGAAGACAATTAAGGAGAGAGCGAGGCTGGAACCACAATCTCTTGGTTAAGGTGGAAGGAAGACACCACATTAGGTAGATAACCAGGTCGTGTTCGAAGAACTGCCCGGTCACGGTGAAAAATCAGAAAGGGAGACCGACAGGATAAAGCACCCAAATCTGAAACCCATCTAGCAGAGGCAATAGCCAGTAAAAATAAAACCTTAAGAGTAAGCCACTTAAGGTCCGCAGACACAAGAGGTTTAAACGGAGACTCTTGCAAGGCCTCCAGAACCACCGACAAATCCCAAGGAGCCACAGGCGGGACATAGGGAGGTTGAATCCGCAACACACCCTGAGTGAATGTGTGAACATCAGGCAGAACCAAACCGACAAGGCAGAAACATGAACCTTGAGGGAGGCAAGACAAAGGCCCAAGTCCAGGCCCTGTTGCTGCGCACCAAGCAAAGTAAGAATTCCAAATCCTATGATAAATCCGAGCAGAAGCCAGTTTCCGGCCCTCCAACATGGTTTTAATGACCGCCTCAGGAAATCCTTTGGCCCTCAGAACTGAAGCTCCAAGAGCCACGCCGTCAAAGCCAGCCGGGCAAAATCCTGGTATACACAGGGGCCCTGAACGAGGAGGTCTGGGCATTGCGGAAGTAGAAGAGGACACTCTATCAAGAGACCCTGCAGGTCTGAGAACCAATGCCGTCTGGGCCACGCTGGAGCGATCAGAAGCAGGATTCCTCCTCCTTGCTTGAACTTCCTTAACACCCTGGGCAGAAGTGACACCGGAGGGAACACGTACAGCAGCCAAAAGTTCCATAGAATTGCCAGTGCGTCCACGAACGCTGCTTGAGGATCCCTTGTCCTTGCTCCGAAGACCGGAACCTTGTGATTGTGTCGAGACGCCATCTGGACTATGTCTGGTAGGCCCCATTTGTCCACTAGGAATTGAAATACTTCTGGATGGAGGCTCCTCTCTCCGGCGTGTACGTCCTGACGACTGAGGAAGTCCGCTTCCCAGTTGAGGACCCCAGGAATGAACACCGCCGATATGGCTGGTAGATGGCGTTCCGCCCACTGAAGAATCTTTGACACTTCCATCATTGCCATGCGGATTTAAGTGCCAGCTTGATGATTTATGTATGCCACCGTGATGGCGTCTGACTACATGAACAGGCCTGTTCTGTATCAGATGCTGGGCCAGGTTCAGTGCATTGAACACTGCCCGCAATTCCAGGATGTTTAGCGGGAGGAGAGATGACTCCTGGGTCCACTGACCCTGAAGGGAGTGTTGCTCCAACACCCGCCCTGCCCCAACAGACTGGCATCTGTCGTCAGAAGTATCCAGTTGGAGATCCAGAAGGGACGACCCCTGCTCAATCGTTTGTCACTAAACTGGTGGCTCCAGGACCAGACGATCTTCCGGAGACGATGAAATCAGTTGAGACCTGATTCGGTGAGGCAGGCCGTCCCACTTGGCAAGAATCTGCTTCTGCAGAGGGCGGGAATGAAATTGAGCGTACTCCATCATGAGGCCTAGTACTTGCATCGCCGAGTGAATTGATACTCACGGACGAGAGAGGAAGCATCGAATTCTGTCCTGAAGGTTCAGGACCTTCTCCTGAGACCAGAACAACCGCTGGTTGTGAGTGTCCAACAATGCCCTCAGGTGCAGGGACCAAGGAGGATTTCTTCCAGTTGATGAGCCACCTGGGGGCTGGTAGAAACTGGACCGTCAGATCCAGATGACTGAGGAGAATATCTGGGGAATTCGTCAGGATCAGCAAGTCTTCCAGATACAGTAGGATCCTGACAGCGGAGGAGTCTCGTCATTACTGCTATGACCTTTGTGAAGACTCGTGGAGCCGTGGTCAAACCAAAAGGTAAAGCTCGAAATTGAAAATGGAGGTAGCCAATAGCAAATCGCAGGTACTGCTGATGCGACATGGCAATAAGAATATGGAGATAAGCATCCTGTATGTCCAGGGAGACAATATAGTCCCCAGGCTCCAAAGCCAGAACAATAGAGTGAAGCGTTTCCATCCGAAACGTGGAGACTCTCAACAATTTGTTCAAGGACTTAAGCTTGAGATTGGGCTGGGAGGAACCATTCGGTTTCGGGACTAGGCACAGCGGTGAATAGTGCCCCTTGCCTCTGAGCCAGAGGCATCGGTGCTACCACTCCTGTGTCCAGAAGGGATTGTACCACCAAATGAAATGTTTTTGCCTTCACCTGATCCGAAGGGATGTCTGTCAGGCAAAATCGACGAGGGAGACGATTCTTGAAAGATATGGCGTATCTGTGAGTGACGGTTTCCCGTACCCAGGCGTCTGAAGTGGTCTTCAACCATTCCTGGGTAAACCTTAGAAGTCGCCCTCCCACCCTTGGATTTGCCAGGGGGAGGCCCACCCCGTCATACAGCAGGCTTGTCTGATTTTGAAGCAGGGTGACGGGCAGCCCAGGCACGTTTAGGCTTGGGTTTAGTGGTTTTGGAACTGCGAGCCTGTTTCGGGTATGCCTGACCCTTTGCTTTACCTGGAGGATGAAAGGAACGAAAGGAAGTACTCTTAACCTTTGGGACAGAAGGAGCAGTACTAGGTAGACACGCCGTCTTAGCAGAAGCTAAATCAGCCTCAAGCTTGTTGAGATCCTCACCAAAAAGAATGTCTCCCTTAAAAGGGAGTACCTTCAGGGTTTTCTTAGAGTCCAGATCCACAGACCAGGACCGTAACCAGAGAATACGGCGAGCCAAAATGGACGTAGCAGAAGCCTTGGCTGCCAGAATACCGGCATCAGAAGTCGCCTCCTTAATGTAATGAGATGCTGTGACAATATACGAGAGGTTTTGTCTACCATTATCAGAAAAGTTGGACGGCAGCTCTGCTTCCACCTCCGGAGCCCTCACTTCAATAGCTTCTGCAACCCAAGTAGCTGCAATAGAGGGTCGATGCACAGCTCCTGCGAGGGTGTAAACAACTTAAGCAACCCTCCACATGCTTATCCGTCATTTCTTTCAGAGAGGTGACGGTAGTTACAGGCAAAGCACAGGACACCACAAGCCACGCCACTTGCAAATCCTCCGGTGGTGGTGTTTCCCAATTCTTACTTGGCTCCGCAGCAAGGGAATAGAGGCCAGCATCTTCTTGTGAGGTGTGAATTTCTTTCCTGGATTTTTCCAGGATTCCTGACGTATGTTAACTAAGTGGTCAGAATGAGGCAAAACTTGTTTAGTAACCTTCTGACGTTTTAAATCTATCCAATTTCTTAGAGGTAACAGGTTCTTGGTCATCTTCCATTTGAAGAATCAGCCTGATAGCCTCCAATAAGTGAGGAACATCCACCTGTGAAACAGATTCCCCATCAGAAGCATCTGGGTCAGTGTCTGAGGGACCAGTATATATGCCATCTTCATCAGACGAAGTGTCTGGAACATGGGTGGATTGTGAGGAAGTAATGGCCCGCTTAGAGGACCCCTTGGTCTTAGGTGGGCGAGGGTTAGGTTTTTGTTTGTTCAGTGAGTGATTCAATTGCTGTAACTGAGTGGACAGGAGATCTGCCCATGGCGCATTAACCGCAGGGATAATATGTGGCTGTTCCGACACCTGAGGTCCCATAGGGGGTGTAAGTCTAGTTACCAGCGTACTTAGTGTAGAGGAAAAAGTAGCCTAAAGTGGGTCATTATAAACCCCTGTTGCTACGGCCTTACTGGGGGGCAGGGAACTCCCCCGAACCTGAACACGCTGCTATGTTTTCCTCCAAAATGTCTGCAGTGTCGCCACCACGCAGTGTGGGATCAGCCGCAGAACCGTCGCCCCTGAAAGCTGACATGATATGAAAGGGCAACACAATATTAGCAGTATAACACCTAAGCAAGAACCCCCTGTGATACCTCTTGAATCCTCTGTTTGTGCTATGTCGTGACTGAAAATCAGAGAAAAATAGGCAAGTATATACTGTAAAAAGGGGAGAAAATTGCTGCGCCTGTGTCTACCAATTAGGCTGATCTCATATCCTAAACCTGGAATTAATAATGTCAAACGTACGTTCGCCTCTATAAGGGGTTGTGTGATACTCCTATAACTAGATAATCAGAAAAAAGAAATAATAGAGGCGCTCATTTCATTTTGACATCATGAAGTCCTGAATTCTTTCACAACCAAAGAGTCAGATGAAAATAGAATAAATATTTATTATCAAAATAAATCAATAAAAAACACTTTGTTTATAAAGGTCCATACACACTTAACGATAAAATGAGCGACGTCGCTCATTTTCCCCCTCCTTGAGCGACGTCGCTCGTTTTATCGTTAAGTGTGTATGCCGCCAGCGCCGACCGATGCGCGGCCCCGTGGGTCGGCAACGATCGTCGCTGTCGGTAGGGCATGCATGAAGGATGTGGACTGTCGTCCACGACCTTCATGCAGGGCTGGCGGGGGCGTGACGTCACTGAGCGATATGAGCGGTCATATCGCTCAGTGCGTACAGGCGGCCGCCGACCGGCCAGCCCGGGAGGGGGAAACGTTAGACGATGTCGCTCACAGAGCGACATCGTCTAATGTATATGGGCCTTAACAAGCTCATATCTAATTTGCAATTCATAATCCCTGTCCTCACTAGATTGCCGCTTATGTAAAGATTTGAAGCTCACATAAATTGCATATATTATTTCAACAGCACAGAGCAATAAACCAAACTGAATAGCTGACGGCAGTCCAAATGTAACAAGCTGTTACAATGCTTATAAAACACTGTTGCCAAAATTGCTGTATGAAGATGTGTAGCTGTTAAAGGAAACACAGTTACTAAATGTAAAGGAGAATGCTGAAGGCAATTGTGTGCTTTAAATTATTCGGCTATAGTGAGTCGCCTCAAAGTTCAGGAAGCCGGTATATAGGTAGCAATGGAATGTTAAGTTACCTCTCCAATAGGGCTAGTGGACCCGAGCGTCCTCGGGTGAATCCGAAAAGTTGTAGAATGGGAGAGTTCGTAGCTGTTTGTCCGTGCTGATCAGGATCCCACTGCTGTTAATCAGTTTCCCTGGGCGTGCACCGCCCGCTGCAGTTTTGGGGAAAAGGCAGATGTGCGGCTGATTGAATGAAAGCCGCCACGAGGATCCGGCTGTATGTGGGTCTCCTCCGATGCTCCTCCTCCGATGCTCCCGTCCGTTGATGATCAAAGGGAGAGAGGCTGAAATGTCAACCACAGCAGCCGCACGGAACTCACACGTCGGCTAAGTCCTGTGTTAGGACGCGTTCCGCTCGCTCCTATAGCCGGTGGAACAGGGCTGTGAGATGTATCCCAGAGCGTGCGGTCAATCAATGAGGAGGGGAGGAGTTCTGACGCGTTTCGTCACGCAACCCGTGACGTGAAAACCGTGAAAGATCTATGTCAAATAACCCTGATGCACTTACCCCCCTCAGGGTACAGAATATAGGGATAGCAATATGAGTGAGAATGGAAATCACGCAGCATCTCTATGCACACACAGTCACATGTCCAATGCAGAAATTATAATCAGCAATAAAACTGCACTGGACTAGTAATACTAAGTAAAGCTATAAGGATCAATAGATATAACAATGCACAGTAAAACACTGGATGTATATCACAGGGTACTTGTACTGGGTGGTCTTCATTATGCCGGCTGTCGGGATCCCGGCGCACAGTATACCGGCGCCGGAATCCCGACAGCCGGCATACCGACACTTATTGTCCCTCGTGGGGGTCCGCGACCCCCCTGGAGGGAGAATAAAATAGCGTGGCGAGCGCAGCGCGCCCGCAAGGGGCTCATTTGCGCTCGCCACACTGTCGGTATGCCGGCCGCCGGGAGCCTGACCGCCGGCATACCATACTACACCACTTGTACTACATAACCCTGAAGTAATGCCCCGTTTCTTATCTAACACTGTCAGACATGTAGAATACTCAAGTGTCCTGTAAAATGCACAGCGCTGACAGGCAGGCGGCTTTACAGAGGCTTTGCCCAAACATCCCAGGATCAGCTCAGCTTGTCCTAATGGCGCCCAAACGCTGACAGGGAGTGAAGGAGAGAGATGCAGTTCCAGAGCGGGAACATTTACTCTAAATGGCGCCCAGGGGCTGGGGGAGGGGCTACAGGTCAGAGCCTTATCCCCTTTGCTGGGCTTCACCACCGGGTACAGTGGGCCATATATAAAGTTTTTTAGTAAAACCAACCTATGCCCCTGCCCTGGTGGTCTATTGGGGTCCCTGTACTGCCACAGTGTCCACGCCAGCGCACGCGTCCCTCCTCCCACTGGCCGCCTGGGGGACCCTCCTACCTCCTCCCTGAGCGCGGCCACACGATCCCGGAGAGCTGCAGCTGGTGTGTGTGCCTGATGTGTAAAACCGGAGCCTCCGCTGTAAGTACTCGGCAACCAGGACACGGGAGTATACAGCGCTGCTGGGGGAGGTGATGGAGCTGCAGCAGTAGATATCAGAATGATATCTAGAATTAGAGTGCCTCTGCTGCAGCCCTTGAAGTCTTCTATCTTCTTTAAAATAGCTCTTAGGGCTGCTGGAGCAGCCCTGCCTGTTAGTGTCCTACAACTACAAACTGAGCTCCTGTGCACGGAGGCGAGGTTATAGAGGAGGCGGCGCTGAGCATCTTGGGAACAGTCCAAGCTTTTAGCCTGTTGGTGCCTCGGATCAAGATCCTGCTCTACACCCCGATGTTATCCCTGTGGATCCCAGTGTACCCCGAAGCAGAAATGCTAATTTACAAAGTTTAAATAGAATCATTACTCTAGTTTATGGTCAGTATTTTTTATTTCATACTTATCTGGCATTTGGCCTGTAGTCCTGAAATAATCCTGTTGGACTCAGGGCAGTAGCCAAAATGGGAAAGGTAGGGGGGGGGGGGTGTCAGGGACATCATCTATTGTGGCAGGATCACACTACTTCAGTTGGAGAGAAGTTTGCTGGTCTCATGGATTAAGTCGCTTATGGAGCCACTGTTTAGTGGGAGAGACATGTTGAGAGATAGTTGGCCTTGGGTGTGGCCCGCTTTAATGTCCGTAATAAAATATATCCATGCATTCAGCTAACCACATGCCACGTGAAGTCTACTGTAGATACCACAACATGCCTTATACCTGTCCATCTGCTTTCATAGTCGCTTAGTGCTGAGAGCAGGGCCTGCGGGTGGTGTTCAGTTGGACATAAGCCAGAGAGTCACAGGTAATAAAAATGTGACGCCCCCTACAAGTCATAACGTAGGCAGGAATTGGGGACCACCAGTTGCCCATCACTGGTACAGTATATGTAGACATTAGCTGCAGGTTACATCCCAACATGTTTCTTAAGGGAAACTGAATTTTAATCTTTCTCATACGTCCTAGAGGATGCTGGGGTCCACTTCAGTACCATGGGGTATAGACGGTTCCGCAGGAGCCATGGGCACTTTAAGACTTTTCAAAGGGTGTGAACTGGCTCCTCCCTCTATGCCCCTCCTCCAGACCTCAGTTTTAGAAATGTGCCCAGGCAGACTGGATGCACTCCAGGGGAGCTCTACTATTATTATTTATTTATATGTAGTGGTATTTATATATAGTGGCTCTTTTTTATATAAATATAATTCCAGTATTATGATTTAAATTGTGATTCTAAAAAAGAAAATAATTAAATAATTGTTTTGCTGCAGGTATACATATTTTGTGATAAGTGAATACACACTAATAGGGTAGTATAGGGTTAATAAGCAAAGAAAATCAGTGAAATGGCCTTATTGCACATGTGTATATCATCCATATGGTTATTTAAAGGAAGCAATAGAGAGTAAAAAGAATGACACTGAGGAAGCCGCCGATGCTCTCGAGTAGGCGGGGAAACGCGTCTGTCAGACACTCTCATATAGACCGCAGCATTTTGCACATCAACTGGTCGGTGACTGCTAACACCCCGAAGGCGCGGGGTTGTGTATGCCTTCTCTGCTGACAAGTTCTATAACCTCCAGTAAGGCTGACGAGGAAATATTCCAGCCGCACGGCCAGCCGCCGGGAGGATAAGAAACGGCGAGTGACATATGAAGTGATTCCCCTCCAAAGTGAACGGACAGTGACGAGAAACACTAACCAGGAGGGACGCCGTATGTATGCTTGCAAGCCGGTTAACAGAAGCACTCTGTACGGTACACAAATTTCAACCTGATACATAGTAATTTCATTAGTTACAGTTGTAACAAAATTTATACGAACTACCTTAATGGAACTGTTCAGCTGTGAGGAAAACTGTGGTTTAGATCATTACTAAACTACCTACTTGGCGTCAATATTTGTTTAAGAGATTGCTAATTAATATATTTGATGCAATAAGCTGCTAAACATTTTTTCGTATATACATGGACTTGTGCAGACAGATTGGAGCTGCTGATAAGAACTCAGTACAATGAAAATTTAAATACTTAGGAAATGTGTTTTGATTATATGCCAGTATTGTTTATACTATATTGGAAATAAGTCTTTGTATATAGCCGGCCGGCTGATATTAGATTATATAGAATTGCATGTATACAATAATAAGTTTTTTAAACAAATTTTAATATAATAAAATCTACATTGGATTTGATAAGCGCACTCTCATATTGTATTTTTTCTTGATCTATATTGGGGTAAATGACCTAGTACCCCAGAGAGAGCTGCTTTCAAAGCCGACAATTGCAGCGCCAGGAATATTGTGTTGTTTTTTCCTAGTTTTGGTCATCCAGGCAGCTGCAATTGATTGTGGATTATAGATCACAATTTAAGAGCCAAAGTATTGTGAGTATATTTAGTTGTGGTTTTATAGAGACACGCATACAATTGTTTAGGGATAACTATATTTGGGTATAGTAACTATGGCACAATTAATGTGCATAACCAATAGACTTGAAAGAAGAGATTTATATTTAAAAGGTAAAATTACCACTAATAGAGAAGAAAGTACTGGGGCGGTGGCAGAGATGCATGGGTGGTTCAATAAATTGGAGAACCTATGTGTCTCTGAAACCAAGCACTGGTGGGACCAAATATCATTACAAAAATATGTAGATGGGGGTCTTATCCCTAGGGGTCTTAGAATCCTAAAGGAATCTACCTTTAAGGAAGATAGGACCTTTACGGACCAATGGAATACCACATTAGATAATTGTTCCAAACAACTTATGTTACTACTTATTAAGTATAGGGAACAAAAAGTACAAGAGTTACAAGCGGAAATTGAAAAAGTACATTTGACATTAAAGGGATATGAAAAATTAGATGAATTTAAGGAGAGAGACTCCAAAGTTAACAAAAAACTATTAGAATTTGAACAAACATTAGTGGATAGAAAGGAACACAAAATGGAAAGAGACGTTACAGACTATGAGAAGGGTGTGTCTCGTGATTATAGAAAAACAAATACATATGGCCAATATAAACAATTTAACCATTTTACCCTAAAGAAAGATATAGGAAGAACACACCCTTCAGACGACAAAATAGAACTCAACAATGGGATAGAAATAATGGAGAGGGAAGATCAGGGCCCAAAGCCCCATATTATAATAAGAGAACAGATTATACGCATAAAAATAGGTACCAGGTATTAGATGAATCTAAAAAGGAAAATTCCACCAGCAGAAAAGTTAGGCCCTCTGAAACTGAAGATGAACAGGACTCTACACCAGGTAATCATGGTTTTTTAGACAGACGCCAGGGATCCAACATGTGGCATACAACCAATTACCAGAAAAAGAGAGGAAGAAACAGAGAAGTAGAGGATGTAGAGGAGGGAGAGGAAGAAAACAGATTCAAAACACCGTGCAGAAGGTAACTAAAGGTGGAAAAAGGAAAGGCATATTTAATTTATCTAAAAGAATCTTAACAGAGGAGGAAATAGTATTACTTGAAAAAGGCCTTAATTATGCACCTGCGGCTAGGCCAAACCTGTTCCAACTATTCGTGGATCTAAATCGCTATACCCGCACACTTAGCAGAAAAAGATACTTCGCACTTAAAGGTCTAAAAAAGAACCTAAGCGATGAAGTTCCTATAGTACTTGATGCGGATGATGATTATGTAAGGGAGATCCTCGAGTGCTTGGGACAGGAGGGGGCCATAGATGGAGGTGATCCAGAGACAACAATCCCATTATTTGATGTAAGGACAAATAAGTTTAAAAAGAAAACAGATTTTTACCCTTTATCATATAAGGGTCCTTTTGTGGATAGTTTTTACAAATCCACACTTGCCAAATTTAAGGATATCTGCGAAAAGTCGGATGATGGGAGATATTGGGATAACTTGACCCCTGGGGAGCGTATGGCCATGAAATCACTGCGAGAAGACTCATCAATCATAATAAAATCAGCGGATAAGGGCGGTGGGATTGTAATCCTAGATACCGAAAATTATGTCTTAGAATGTTCTAGACAATTGGTGGACACAAAATTCTATGTTAAAATGGATGCAAATCCCACCGCCCTATTCCAAAAACAATATATGGGACTGCTTGATCAGGCTATGGAAGATGGCTCTATATCCAAAGAAATATTTGATTTTTTACTTTGTGCACACCCTATCACACCCACATTTTATGTTTTACCAAAAATTCACAAGTCACTCACTAATCCACCGGGACGACCTATAATTTCTGGTGTTGGGTCACTGACAAATAACCTATCATTTTTTGTCGACCATCACTTGCATGGACACGTGGAGAGCCTAAGGTCGCATATAAAGGACACACAGCATTTTTTAAACCTCATAAATAAAATTACATGGAAAAAACATTATTATTTAGTTACGTGCGACGTAGAAGCACTATATTCGAATATACCACACTCAAAAGGGGTTTCTGTGGTAGATTATTATTTGAAGCAAGGTAATCTTATGGACTCTCCACGTGTCTTTGTTGTGGAAGCGATAAAATTTATATTATCACATAATTATTTTATGTTTGACAATCAGTATTATTTACAGACACGTGGTGCGGCGATGGGGGCCAGATTCGCTCCGAGTTTCGCCAACCTCTACATGGGAGCCTTTGAGGACGAACATGTATGGGGGAGGGGGCTCGGGGCGGATTTGGTCTACTATGGCCGTTTTATAGATGACTTATTTATTGTTTGGGGTGGCACGTTAGAAACACTTCACAGTTTCACTAGTAGTTTGAATAATAATGAATATGGTCTCAAATTCACATCTCACCATAGCACTACAAATATTAGTTTTTTGGATATAGAGCTATCTATTGAGAATGACACTTTAGTCACAAAAACTTTTATCAAGGAAGTGGATCAAAATAGATATTTAAACTATAAAAGCTCCCATAAGCAGTGTTGGAAGGACAACATCCCCAGGGGTCAATTTGTCAGATTAAGACGTAACTGTACGTCTGTTCTCTCATATCAGGTTCAAGCAAAAAAACTCATGGAATCATTCTCCGAACAGGGCTACCCACAAACATTGTTGGATAAAGCCTATTCAGAGGTAGAAAAAATAGAAAGAGCTACATTACTTAGACCAAAATTGGTAGAAGAAAGTAATGAAAATAAGAAAGATAGAAGTTTATCCTTCATCACACAATATAACAGCAGTGCACATAGAATTAGTCAGGTCATCAAGAAAAACACTTCATTATTACTTCTGGATGATGTATTAAAACCATACATCAATCCAACAGGGGGTACCATTTTTAGAAAAGCGGATAATCTGCACAAGATCTTAGTGCCAAGTCATTTTGTGAAAGGTAAGAAATCTATTTCAGATATATCTAGTACCTGGCTTCCTGTGAGGCCACCAGGATACCATAAGTGTGGAAAAAGTAACTGTCAGTCGTGTAACAATATACCCAGAAAGAGTATTAACTTTCAGTCCTTTACAACAAGTGAGTCCTTCGCCATTAAAGATTTCATTAATTGCATGTCCACATATGTTATTTATTTAATTTCATGTCAATGTGGAAAACAATATATCGGACGAACCACAAGAACATTGCATGTAAGATATATGGAGCACAGGAGGAATATAATGAAAGGAGCAAAACACCCCCTATCAGACCATGTTATACAGTGTCAAAATGGGAAATGGGAAAATATAACTATGATAGGTATTGAACAAACAAAGATGACTAATAGAGGAGGAGACCGATTCAATAGACTTCGGAGGCGAGAGGCCTATTGGATATTTAGAATGGATACCATGGTCCCATTGGGCCTCAATGATACTGTAGAACTTAATGGGATATAGAGGGATATACACTATATGTAGTTCCCTCTTAGGATTGTATATAAATTTCTAATGGCCCATTGACATACAAAATTGCTTACAAAATCATGACATGTATTCTAAATAAAATATGTAATAAATAGTATCTACATGTTTATACTGGTATATTAATTCATTATATTCACCATAAATTAGAAGAAAAATGTTATACACCTTTATGCTCTAAATGTATTTTTTGGGGAAATATCAGAAAAATATGATGATGTTTGTAATGAGTAAAATATAATAATTCCCTGTGTGGTTATTGTTTAAATATATCGGTCCATTATTAGTGGTATTAGGGTGACAGCGATATGTATGATTAATTAAATATATATATGTATTACATTCAATATGAAATGAATACACATACATACAAGACTCTGTAGCTGTCCCCCTTATATGTATGCGTGTCTCTATTTTTAATTGTAATTTTTAGTTGCAATTTATTGTAATTTATTATATCTTAATTTAGCTTATTTTAATTATGGTATTTATCTTATATATATATATAATTATTATTATTATTATTTATTTATATGTAGTGGTATTTATATATAGTGGCTCTTTTTTATATAAATATAATTCCAGTATTATGATTTAAATTGTGATTCTAAAAAAGAAAATAATTAAATAATTGTTTTGCTGCAGGTATACATATTTTGTGATAAGTGAATACACACTAATAGGGTAGTATAGGGTTAATAAGCAAAGAAAATCAGTGAAATGGCCTTATTGCACATGTGTATATCATCCATATGGTTATTTAAAGGAAGCAATAGAGAGTAAAAAGAATGACACTGAGGAAGCCGCCGATGCTCTCGAGTAGGCGGGGAAACGCGTCTGTCAGACACTCTCATATAGACCGCAGCATTTTGCACATCAACTGGTCGGTGACTGCTAACACCCCGAAGGCGCGGGGTTGTGTATGCCTTCTCTGCTGACAAGTTCTATAACCTCCAGTAAGGCTGACGAGGAAATATTCCAGCCGCACGGCCAGCCGCCGGGAGGATAAGAAACGGCGAGTGACATATGAAGTGATTCCCCTCCAAAGTGAACGGACAGTGACGAGAAACACTAACCAGGAGGGACGCCGTATGTATGCTTGCAAGCCGGTTAACAGAAGCACTCTGTACGGTACACAAATTTCAACCTGATACATAGTAATTTCATTAGTTACAGTTGTAACAAAATTTATACGAACTACCTTAATGGAACTGTTCAGCTGTGAGGAAAACTGTGGTTTAGATCATTACTAAACTACCTACTTGGCGTCAATATTTGTTTAAGAGATTGCTAATTAATATATTTGATGCAATAAGCTGCTAAACATTTTTTCGTATATACATGGACTTGTGCAGACAGATTGGAGCTGCTGATAAGAACTCAGTACAATGAAAATTTAAATACTTAGGAAATGTGTTTTGATTATATGCCAGTATTGTTTATACTATATTGGAAATAAGTCTTTGTATATAGCCGGCCGGCTGATATTAGATTATATAGAATTGCATGTATACAATAATAAGTTTTTTAAACAAATTTTAATATAATAAAATCTACATTGGATTTGATAAGCGCACTCTCATATTGTATTTTTTCTTTCTCTACTGAGTTTCTCTGAAAAGACTTATGTTAGGTTTTTTATTTTCAGGGAGAACTGCTGGCAACAGTCTCCCTGCTTCGTGGGACTGAGGGGGCAGAAGTAGGAACCAATTTCCTAAAGAGTTTCATGGCTCTCCTGGCTGACAGGACACCATTAGCTCCTGAAGGGTACTGAATGCTAGCTGTGCCTAGATGCTCACTCCCACAGCACGCCGTCACCCCCCTTGCAGAGCCAGAAGTCAGAAGAGAGGTGAGTGTTAGAAGACAGATCTTCAATCAAGGTGACAGCTAAAGGTACCGTGCAGCTGGCGGGAGCGCAGCGCGCCATACTGCCCACACAACACAGGCACTGCACGGGCGCCCTGGGCAGCATGAAACTTTTTAAAACTGGTGAAAAGGGGGCATAAGATGCCGAGGCACAGCCCTACCCCCGCCAGTATAAATAAGTGTCAGAATCTCTGAGGAGAAACACGACATTGCGGGGGCAGAGCTTCCTCCTCAGTCAGCCAGCACACTGTTCAGCGCCATTTTCTCTCTCAGGATGCAGAGACAATGCTGGTCCTCCTCCACTACTGAATACAAGTATCAGGGTGCAAAACGGGGGGGGGGGGGGGGGGGGGGCACAGTGAAATTGGTGCTTTACATTGTGTATTTACATTATAAAAAAGCGCTGCATGTCAGTGGGCATTTTATGTTGCACAGACATTGTATTACTGGCGCTGGGTTTGTGAACTGGCTGCTCCTATCTGTGTCCTTCTGACAGATTTGACTGTGGGTCTGTCCCCTATAAGTCCCGGAGTGTCTGTGGTGTGTTTGTGCACATGTGGGACATGTCTGAGGCAGGGAGTTCTTCCCCTGAGGGAGCCATTTTAGGGACACAGAGTTGTAATGTGGTGGCGCTGCCGGCACACCACGAGCCTGAATGGGTGAAAGAAATACGTGATAGTGTGAGTCATATCAGTAGGAGATTAGATAAGTCTGAGTCTCATGCAGAAAGCTGGAGAAAATCGGTGAAAGATGTGATTTCTCAGGGTTCTGCTGTCTCATCCGCAGGTGACCCCCCTGGGTCACATAAGAGACCGTTTGCAAACATTGTACATACTGATACCGACACGGACTCTGATTCTTGTGTCGACGATAGTGACTCCAGGGAGATAGATCATAAATTGGCAAAAAACATACAATATATGATTGTTGCTATAAAGGAGGTTTTAGAAGTTACGGAAGCCCCTACTGTACCTCAGGAGAAGGCTTATTTCTATAAGGAAAATAAATGTAAGGTAACGTTCCCTCCTTCCCACGAGCTAAATACTCTTTTTTAGGGGGTTTGGGTGAATCCTGAAAAGAAATTTCATATTCCCAAAAGGATTCAGATTGCTTATCCTTTCCCATTAGAGGACAGGAAAAGATGGGAGTCACCCCCGGTGTTAGACAGTGCACTGTCAAGGTTAACAAAAAAGGTGATTCTCCCTGCACCTGGGACGGCTTCACTAAAGGAGCCGGCAGACCGCAAAAATAAGAATTTACTCACCGGTAATTCTATTTCTCGTAGTCCGTAGTGGATGCTGGGAACTCCGTAAGGACCATGGGGAATAGACGGGCTCCGCAGGAGACTGGGCACTCTAAAGAAAAGATTAGGGGGGTCATTCCGAGTCGTTCGCTCGGTAATTTTCTTTGCATCGCAGCGTTTTTCTGCTTAGTACGCATGCGCAATGTTCGCACTGCGACTGCGCCAAGTATTTTTGCTATGAAGATAGTTTTTTTACTCACGGCTTTTTCTCCGCTCCGGCGATCGTAATGTGATTGACAGGAAATGGGTGTTACTGGGCGGAAACATGGCGTTTTATGGGCGTGTGGATAAAAACGCTACCGTTTCCGGAAAAAACGCGGGAGTGGCTGGAGAAACGGGGGAGTGTCTGGGCGAACGCTGGGTGTGTTTGTGACGTCAAACCAGGAACGATAAGCACTGAACTGATCGCAGATGCCGAGTAAGTCTGAAGCTACTCTGAAACTGCTAAGTAGTTTGTAATCGCAATATTGCGAATACATCGTTCGCAATTTTAAGAAGCTAAGATTCACTCCCAGTAGGCGGAGGCTTAGCGTGTGTAACTCTGCTAAAATCGCCTTGCGAGCGAACAACTCGGAATGACCCCCTAGGTACTATCTGGTGTGCACTGGCTCTTCCCTCTATGCCCCTCCTCCAGACCTCAGTTAGGGAAACTGTGCCCGGAACAGCTGACATTACAAGGAAAGGATTTTTGGAATCCAGGGTAAGACTCATATCAGCCACACCAATCACACCGTACAACTTGTGATAACCATACCCAGTTAACAGTATGAACAATAACTGAGCCTCATTCAACGGATGGCTCATAACAATAACCCTTATTTAAGCAATAACTATATACACGTATTGCAGAAAGTCCGCACTTGGGACGGGCGCCCAGCATCCACTACGGACTACGAGAAATAGAATTACCGGTGAGTAAATTCTTATTTTCTCTGACGTCCTAAGTGGATGCTGGGACTCCGTAAGGACCATGGGGAATAGCGGCTCCGCAGGAGACTGGGCACAACTAAGAAAGCTTTAGGACTACCTGGTGTGCACTGGCTCCTCCCACTATGACCCTCCTCCAGACCTCAGTTAGATTCTTGTGCCCGGCTGAGCTGGATGCACACTAGGGGCTCTCCTGAGCTCCTAGAGAGAAAGTATATTTTAGGTTTTTTATTTTACAGTGTGGTCTGCTGGCAACAGACTCACTGCACCGAGGGACTAAGGGGAGAAGAAGCGAACCTACCTAACTGGTGGTAGCTTGGGCTTCTTAGGCTACTGGACACCATTAGCTCCAGAGGGATCAACCGCATGGAACCGGCCTTGATGATCGGTCCCGGAGCCGCGCCGCCGGCCCCCTTACAGAGCCAGAAGCAAGAAGTGATCCGGAAAATCGGTGGCAGAAGACTCCTGTCTTCAACAAGGTAGCGCACAGCACTGCAGCTGTGCGCCATTGCTCCTCATGCACACCTCACACTGCGGTCACTGATGGGTGCAGGGCGCTGGGGGGGGGGGGGGGCGCCCTGAGCAGCAATATAAACACCTTGCC
This sequence comes from Pseudophryne corroboree, assembly GCF_028390025.1. Classification (NCBI taxonomy): domain Eukaryota; kingdom Metazoa; phylum Chordata; class Amphibia; order Anura; family Myobatrachidae; genus Pseudophryne; species Pseudophryne corroboree. Next base: position 1,024,354,841 of record NC_086445.1, read on the forward strand.
TGGCAAAATAATCACAATATATAGCCCCAGAGGCTATATATGTGATATATTACCCCTGCCAGAATTCCTGAAAAAAGCGGGAGAAGTCTGCAAAAAAGGGGCGGAGCTATCTCCCTCAGCACACTGGCGCCATTTCTCCCTCACAGCTCCGCTGGAAGGAAGCTCCCTGGCTCTCCCCTGCAGTCTACACTACAGAAGGGTAAAAAAGAGAGGGGGGGGGGGGGGCATTTAATTTAGGCGCAATATACATATATAGCAGCTATAAGGGGATATAATTTAGTTAATCCCTGTATTATATAGCGCTCTGGTGTGTGCTGGCATACTCTCTGTCTCCCCAAAGGGCTTTGTGGGGTCCTGTCTTCTGTCAGAGCATTCCCTGTGGTATATTTACTAAGCTCCCGATTTTGACCGAGATGCCGTTTTTTCTTCAAAGTGTCATCTCGGTAATTTACTAAACTCAAATCACGGCAGTGATGAGGGCATTCATATTTTTTTGGAAGTCCTGAAAGCGGTGAGGTTACTTTCGGTCAACCGCTGACCGCAAAGTTCCCACCATTGGTTACAATGGAGCGCATAGGCGCTACATTGTAACACTGCCGTGTGCCGCCTGTCAGTCAGTACAGGAGCACACAGCCGATCAGGAGGGTGCTACAATGTGGCGCTCCCTGATTGGCTGAAGAAACCCACTTAGACAGAAGTCAGAGGGGGTTTCTGCCATTCGGGGAAAGGGGTCCCATGTGAAAACATGGGGCCCCTTTCAGTGCTAGGTCGGGTCTCCGTTTTTTTTATTTCTCTAACGTCCTAGTGGATGCTGGGGACTCCGTCAGGACCATGGGGAATAGCGGGCTCCGCAGGAGACAGGGCACATCTAAAAAGCCTTTTAGGTCACATGGTGTGTACTGGCTCCTCCCCCTATGACCCTCCTCCAAGCCTCAGTTAGGTTTTTGTGCCCGTCCGAGAGGGTGCAATCTAGGTGGCTCTCTTAAAGAGCTAGTTAGAAAAGTTTTTTTTTTAGGTTTCTAATCAGTGTCTCCTGCTGGCGACAGGAGCACTGCAACGAGGGACTTAGGGGAGAGACTTGCAACTCACCTGCCTGCAGGAGGATTGAAGTCTTAGGCTACTGGACACTGAGCTCCAGAGGGAGTCGGAACACAGGTCAGCCTGGGGTTCGTCCCGGAGCCGCGCCGCCGATCCCCCTTACAGACGCTGAAGAACGGCAGAACGGAGGTCCGGAAACAGGCGGCAGAAGACTTCAGTCTTCATAGAGGTAGCGCACAGCACTGCAGCTGTGCGCCATTGTTGCTACACGGCTCACGGATCTCGGTCACGGAGGGTGCAGGGCGCTGCTGGGGGCGCCCTGGGCAGCAATATAGAGTACCTTAGAGGCAAATAAATACATCACATATAGCCATTAAGGCTATATGTATGTATTTAACCCAGGCCAGTTTATTAGAAAAACCGGGAGAAAAGCCCGCCGGAAAAGGGGCGGAGCTTATTCTCCTCAGCACTCGGCGCCATTTTCCTGCACGGCTCCGCTGGTGAGGAAGGCTCCCACGACTCTCCCCTGCACTGCACTACAGAAACAGGGTAACAAAGAGAGGGGGGGCATAAATTGGCGATATAATTATATATTGAGAGCGCATATATAGAAACAACACCTTCTAGGGTTGTTATATACAGTATAGCGCTTTTGGTGTGTGCTGGCAAACTCTCCCTCTGTCTCCCCAAAGGGCTAGGAGGGTCCTGTCTTCAATAGAGCATTCACTGTGTGGCTGCTGTGTGTGTCGGTACGTGTGTGTCGACATGTATGAGGACGAAGTTGGTGTGGAGGCAGAGCAATTGCCGATGATGGTAATGTCACCCCCTAGGGAGTCGACACCGGAATGGATGGCTTTGGTTATGGAATTACGTGATAATGTCAGCACATTACAAAAGTCAGTTGACGAAATGAGACGCCCGGCAAACCAGTTAGTACCGGTTCAGGCATCTCAGACACCGTCAGGGGCTGTAAAACGTCCCTTACCTCAGTCAGTCGACACGGGTACCGACACAGATGAATCTAGTGTCGACGGTGAGGAAGTAAACGTATTTTCCAATAGGGCCACACGTTATATGATCACGGCAATGAAGGAGGCTTTGCAGCTCTCTGATACTACTGGTACCTCAAAAAGGGGTATTATGTGGGGGGTTAAAAAACTGCCTGTATTTTTCCCAGAATCAGAGGAATTGAATGATGTGTGTGATGAAGCGTGGGTTACCCCCGATAGAAAATTGCCAATTTCAAAGAAGTTATTGGCATTATACCCTTTCCCACCAGAGGTTAGGGCGCGCTGGGAAACACCCCCTAGGGTGGATAAGGCGCTCACACGTTTATCAAAGCAAGTGGCGTTGCCGTCTCCTGATACGGCCGCCCTCAAGGATCCAGCAGATAGGAGGCTGGAAACTACACTGAAGAGTATATACACGCATACTGGTGTTATACTGCGACCGGCAATAGCCTCAGCCTGGATGTGCAGTGCTGGGGTAGTGTGGTTGGATTCTCTGTCTGAAAATATTGATACCCTGGATAGGGACAGTATTTTATTGACTCTAGAGCAATTAAAGGATGCTTTTCTTTATATGCGAGATGCTCAGAGAGATGTTTGTACTCTAGCATCAAGAGTAAGCGCAATGTCCATATCTGCCAGAAGAAGTTTATGGACGCGACAGTGGTCAGGTGATGCGGATTCCAAGAGGCATATGGAAGTATTGCCATACAAGGGAGAGGAATTGTTTGGGGTCGGTCTTTCGGACTTGGTGGCCACGGCAACTGCCGGCAAATCCACTTTTTTACCTCAGACTCCTTCCCAACAGAAAAAGACACCGTCTTTTCAGCCGCAGTCCTTTCGCTCCTATAAAAAGCGACCAAAAGGACAGTCTTATCTGCCGCGAGGCAGAGGAAAGGGTAAGAAAGGGCAGCAAGCAGCCCCTACCCAGGAACAGAAGCCCGCCCCGGTTTCTACAAAGCCATCAGCATGACGCTGGGGCTGTACAAGTGGACTTAGGAACGGTGGGGGGTCGGCTCAAAAATTTCAGCAATCAATGGGATCACTCACAAGTAGACCCGTGGGTCCTGCAGATAATATCTCAGGGGTACATGCTGGAGTTCGAAAGGTCTCCTCCTCGCCGGTTCCTAAAGTCTGCTTTACCAACGTCTCCCTCAGAAAGGACGTTGGTTTTGGAAGCCATTCACAAGCTGTATTCTCAGCAGGTGATAGTCAAGGTACCCCTCCTACAACAGGGAAAGGGGTATTATTCCACACTATTTGTGGTACCGAAACCGGACGGTTCGGTAAGACCTATTCTAAATCTGAAATCCTTGAACCTGTATATACAGAAATTCAAGTTCAAGATGGAGTCACTCAGAGCAGTGATAGCAAACCTGGAAGAGGGGGACTTCATGGTGTCCTTGGACATAAAAGATGCTTATCTACATGTCCCAATTTACCCTTCACACCAAGGGTATCTCAGGTTCGTGATACAAGACTGTCATTATCAGTTTCAAACGCTGCCGTTTGGTTTGTCCACGGCTCCTCGGGTCTTTACCAAGGTAATGACCGAAATGATGGTTCTTCTACGAAGAAAAGGCGTATTAATTATCCCGTACTTGGACGATCTCCTAATAAGGGCAAAGTCCAGAGAACAGCTGGAAGCCAGTGTGGCACTATCACAAGTAGTGCTTCGGCAACATGGGTGGATTCTAAATCTTCCAAAATCTCAATTGACTCCGACAACACATCTGTTGTTTTTGGGCATGATTCTGGACACGGTTCAGAAAAAGGTATTTCTCCCAGAGGAGAAGGCAAAGGAGCTATCCGAACTTGTCAGGAACCTCCTAAAACCAGGAACTGTGTCAGTACATCAATGCACGAGAGTCCTGGGAAAAATGGTGGCTTCGTACGAAGCGATTCCTTTCGGCAGATTCCATGCACGGACATTCCAGTGGGATCTACTGGACAAATGGTCCGGATCGCATCTGCACATGCATCAGAGGATAACATTGTCACCAAGAACAAGATTGTCTCTCCTGTGGTGGTTACAGACGGCCCATCTGTTAGTGGGCCGCAGATTCGGCATACAGGACTGGGTCCTGGTGACTACGGATGCCAGCCTACGAGGTTGGGGAGCAGTCACAAAGGGAAGAAACTTCCAGGGTGTGTGGTCAAACCTGGAAAAGTCTCTTCACATAAATATACTGGAGCTAAGAGCGATATACAATGCCCTAAGCCAAGCAAGACCTCTGCTTCAGGATCAGCCGGTGCTGATCCAGTCCGACAACATCACGGCAGTCGCCCACGTCAACCGACAAGGCGGCACGAGAAGCAGAAGTGCAATGACGGAAACTGCACGGATTCTGCGCTGGGCGGAGAATCATGTCGTAGCACTGTCAGCAGTGTTCATCCCGGGAGTGGACAACTGGGAAGCAGACTTCCTCAGCAGACACGACCTTCACCCGGGAGAGTGGGGACTTCATCCAGAAGTTTTCAACATGATGGTGAACCGTTGGGAAAAACCAAAGGTGGACATGATGGCGTCTCGCCTCAACAAAAAGTTGGACAGGTATTGCGCCAGGTCAAGAGACCCACAGGCAATAGCTGTGGACGCTCTGGTAACACCATGGGTGTACCAGTCAGTATATGTGTTCCCTCCTCTGCCTCTCATACCAAAGGTACTGAGAATTATACGGAAAAGAGGAGTAAGAACAATACTGGTAGCTCCGGACTGGCCAAGAAGAACTTGGTATCCAGAACTTCAAGAGATGCTCACGGAGGATCCGTGGCCTCTACCTCTAAGAAGGGACCTGCTTCAACAGGGACCTTGTATGTTCCAAGACTTACCGCGACTGCGTTTGACGGCATGGCGGTTGAACGCCGGATTCTAAAAGAAAAGGGCATTCCTGAGGAAGTTATTCCGACTTTAATTAAAGCCAGGAAAGATGTGACCGCACAACATTATCACCGTATTTGGAGAAAATATGTTGCGTGGTGTGAGGCCAAGAAGGCTCCAACGGAAGAATTTCAATTGGGTCAATTCTTACATTTCCTGCAAGCAGGATTGTCTATGGGCCTAAAATTGGGGTCCATTTAAAGTTCAAATTTCGGCCTTATCAATTTTCTTCCAGAAAGAATTGGCGTCAGTGCCTGAAGTACAGACTTTTGTAAAAGGTGTACTACATATACAACCCCCAATAGTGCCTCCAGTGGCACCGTGGGATTTGAACGTGGTTCTAAATTTTCTCAAATCTCATTGGTTTGAGCCTTTAAAATCGGTAGATTTAAAATACCTTACATGGAAGGTAACCATGCTATTGGCCCTGGCTTCAGCCAGGAGAGTTTCAGAATTGGCGGCTTTGTCGTACAAAAGCCCATATCTGATTTTCCATTCGGACAGGGCAGAATTGCGGACACGTCCTCAATTTCTCCCTAAGGTGGTTTCGGCTTTTCACTTGAACCAGCCTATTGTGGTGCCTGCGGCGACTAGCGACTTGGAGGACTCCAAGTTACTGGACGTTGTCAGAGCATTGAAAATATATATTTCAAGGACAGCTGGAGTCAGAAAATCTGACTCGTTGTTTATATTGTATGCACCCAACAAGATGGGTGCTCCTGCGTCTAAACAGACGATTGCACGTTGGATATGTAGCACAATCCAACTTGCACATTCTGTGGCAGGCCTGCCACAGCCTAAATCTGTAAAGGCCCACTCCACAAGGAAAGTGGGCTCATCCTGGGCGGCTGCCCGAGGGGTCTCGGCATTACAACTTTGCCGAGCAGCTACGTGGTCAGGGGAGAACACGTTTGTAAAATTTTACAAATTTGATACTCTGGCTAAGGAGGACCTGGAGTTCTCTCATTCGGTGCTGCAGAGTCATCTGCACTCTCCCGCCCGTTTGGGAGCTTTGGTATAATCCCCATGGTCCTGACGGAGTCCCCAGCATCCACTAGGACGTTAGAGAAAATAAGATTTTACTTACCGATAAATCTATTTCTCGTAGTCCGTAGTGGATGCTGGGCGCCCATCCCAAGTGCGGATTGTCTGCAATGTTTGTACATAGTTATTGTTACAAAAATCGGGTTATTACTATTGTTGTGAGCCATCTTTTTAGAGGCTACTTCGTTTTGTTATCATACTGTTAACTGGGTTCAGATCACAAGTTGTACGGTGTGATTGGTGTGGCTGGTATGAGTCTTACTCGGGATTCAAGATCCTTCCTTATTGTGTACGCTCGTCCGGGCACAGTACCTAACTGAGGCTTGGAGGAGGGTCATAGGGGGAGGAGCCAGTACACACCATGTGACCTAAAAGGCTTTTTAGATGTGCCCTGTCTCCTGCGGAGCCCGCTATTCCCCATGGTCCTGACGGAGTCCCCAGCATCCACTACGGACTACGAGAAATAGATTTATCGGTAAGTAAAATCTTATTTTTTTCAAGTACGTGGATTACAAAAGGAGTATCCGAGGAGCCTTCTACCCTGGATTATGTGAGTATAATTTTTTCAACAGGTACACCATGGATTCTACTGGAGAAGAGGACCGACCTGCGTGGGAACATAAGGTAAGTATGTGTATATGGTGGTATGGATGGATGTAATAAAGTTATACTATCAAGGTGTGTGTGTGTTGTCTTTATTGGGGGTATTTTTTAGTAGTAGTACTACAGGTACCAGCAGGCCCGTTTTTCCGCCGAATGCTGGTACTTGTGGTTCTCCAAGTACCAGCTTGCGGGGGAGGCTTGCTGGGCCTTGTAGTACTGCTACTAAAAACAATATCAAACAATTTCAACTAAGGCTATCAGCCCCCCATCCGCAGCCCATTGGATGGGAGGGGACAGCCTCGGGCTTCACCCCTGGCCCTTGGGTGGCTGGGGGGGGGACACCTTGATTGAAGGGGTCCCCACTCCCCCAGGGTACCCCGGCCAGGGGTGACTAGTTGGATATTTGATGCCACAGCCGCAGGGCACTGTATAAAAGTGACCCCCAGCTGTGGCATTATCTGTCCAGCTAGTGGAGCCCGGTGCTGGTTTCAAAAATACGGGGGACCCCTACGCTTTTTGTCCCCCGTATTTTTGGAACCAGGCGCAGAGCCCGATGCGGGTTGTTTAAATATGGGGGAACCCCTGTCCATTTTTTCCCCATATTTCGGCAACAAGGATCGGCTCAAAGAGCCCGAGGCTGGTTTGCCTTAGGAGGGGGGACCCCACGCAATTTTTTTTTAACATTTAAACTATTTTTTTGTTTTTTTACAAGGTGCACAATGAAGCCCAGCATGGATCTCTCAGATCCGGCCGAGATTCATTGTATTAAAGTCGGCAGTGTTTTACAATTCACTCACGTAAAACACTGCCAAAAAAAACGAATGACATCGACATCGGAAAACCCGAAAATGCAGAATACGGCAGCTTAGTAAATTAGTCGTAATCAATTCAAAAAGTTGCAATTTTACACTTTCGATGTCATTCGTGATTGAACTTTGACCTCTTTCGGAAAAATACGAATTTTAGTAAATATACCCCCCTGTGTGTGTGCGGTGTGTCGGTACGGCTGTGTCGACATGTTTGATGAGGAGACTTATGTGGAGGCGGAGCAGATGCCTATAAATGTGTTGTCACCCCCTGCGGGGCAGACACCTGAGTGGATGGACTTATGGAAGGAATTACGTGAAAGTGTCGACTCCTTACATAAAAAATTTGACGACATGCCAAATGCGGGACAGCCGGCTTCTCATCTCGTGCCTGCCCAGACGTCTCAAAGGCCATGGGGGGCTCTAAACCGCCCGCTACCTCAGATGGCAGACACTGATGTCGACACGGATACTGATACCAGTGTCGACGACGAAGAGACTAATGTAATGTCCAATAGGGCCACTCGTTACATGATTGAGGAAATGAAAAATGTTTTACACATTTCTGATGTGACCCCAGGTACCACAAAAAAGGGTATTATGTTTGGGGAGAAAAAACTACCAGTAGTTTTTCCCCCTTCTGAAGAATTAAATGAAGTGTGTGAAGTGGCGTGGGCTTGCCCAGATAAAAAATTGGTAATTTCTAAAAAGTTACTAATGGCGTACCCTTTCCCGCCAGAGGATAGGTCATGTTGGGAAACACCCCCTAGGGTGGATAAAGCGCTTACACTCTTATCAAAAAAGGTGGCACTACCGTCTCCGGATACGGCCGCCCTAAAGGAACCTGCTGATAGAAAGCAGGAGGCTCTCCTGAAGGCTATATATACACACACTGGTATTATACTGAGACCAGCTATTGCTTCAGCATGGATGTGCAGTGCTGCAGCTGCGTGGTCAGATTCCCTGTCAGAAAACATTGACACCCTAGACAGGGACACTATATTGCTAAACATAGAGCATACTAAAGACGCTGTCTTATACATGAGAGATGCACAGAGGGATATTTGCCGGCTGGCATCTAAAATAAGTGCACTGTCCATTTCTGCCAGGAGAGGGTTATGGACTCGGCAGTGGACAGGTGATGCAGATTCTAAAAGGCACATGGAAGTTTTGCCTTATAAGGGTGAGGAGTTGTTCGGGGATGGTCTTTCAGACCTAGTGTCCACAGCAACGGCTGGGAAGTCAGCATTTTTACACATGTCCCCTCACAACCAAAGAAAGCACCGTATTATCAGGTACAGTCCTTTCGTCCCCAAAGGAGCAGGAGGGGTAGAGGCGCGTCCTTTCTGCCCAGAGGCAGAGGTAGGGGAAAAAAGCTACAGCATACAGCCAGTTCCCACGAACAAAAGTCCTCCCCCGCTTCTTCTAAGTCCGCCGCATGACGCTGGGGCTCAACAGGCGGAGCCAGGTACGGTGGGGGCCCGTCTCAAAAACTTCAGCAATCAGTGGGCTTGCTCACAAGTAGATCCCTGGATCCTTCAAGTGGTATCTCAGGGGTACAGGCTGGAATTCGAGACATTTCCCCCCCGCCGTTTCCTCAAATCTGCCTTGCCAACAACTCCCTCAGGCAGGGAGGCTGTGTTAGAGGCAATTCACAAGCTGTATTCCCAGCAGGTGATAGTCAAGGTGCCCCTACTTCAACAAGGACGGGGTTACTATTCCAAAATGTTTGTGGTACCGAAACCGGACGGTTCGGTGAGACCCATTTTAAATTTGAAATCCTTGAACACATATATAAAAAAATTCAAGTTCAAGATGGAATTGCTCAGGGCGGTTATTGCAAGCCTGGAAGAGGGGGATTACATGGTATCACTGGACATCAAGGATGCTTACCTGCATGTCCCCATTTACCATCCTCACCAGGAGTACCTCAGATTTGTGGTACAGGATTGTCATTACCAATTCCACACGTTGCCGTTCGGTCTGTCCACGGCACCGAGGGTGTTTACCAAGGTAATGGCCGAAATGATGATACTCCTTCGAAAAAAGGGAGTTTTAATTATCCCATACTTGGACGATCTCCTGATAAAGGTGAGGTCCAGGGAGCAGTTGTTGGTCGGCATAGCACTATCTCAGGAGGTGCTACACCAGCACGGTTAGATTCTAAATATTCCAAAGTCACAGCTGGTTCCTGCGACACGTCTACTTTTCCTGGGGATGATTCTGGACACAGTCCAGAAAAAAGTGTTTCTCCCAGAGGAGAAAGTCAAGGAGCTGTCATCTCTAGTCAGAGGCCTCCTGAAACCAAAACAGGTGTCGGTGCATCACTGCATGCGAGTCCTGGGAAAGATGGTAGCTTCTTACGAAGCAATTCCATTCGGCAGGTTCCATGCCAGAACCTTTCAGTGGGACCTGTTGGACCAATGGTCCGGATCGCATCTTCAAATGCATCGGTTGATAACCTTGTCTCCAAGGACCAGGGTGTCTCTGTTGTGGTGGCTGCAGAGTGCTTATCTCACAGAGGGCCGCAGATTCGGCATACAGGACTGGGTCCTGGTGACCACGGATGCCAGCCTTCGAGGCTGGGGGGCAGTCACACAGGGAAGAAACTTCCAAGGACTTTGGTCAAGTCAGGAGACTTCCCTACACATAAATGTTCTGGAACTGAGGGCCATTTACAATGCCCTAAGTCAGGCAAAACCCCTGCTTCAAAACCAGCCGGTTCTGATCCAGTCAGACAATATCACGGCAGTCGCCCGTGTAAACCGACAGGGCGGCACAAGAAGCAGGGCGGCGATGGCAGAAGCCACAAGGATTCTCCGATGGGCGGAAAGTCACGTGTTAGCACTGTCAGCAGTGTTCATTCCGGGAGTGGACAACTGGGAAGCAGACTTCCTCAACAGGCACGACCTCCACCCGGGAGAGTGGGGATTTCATCCAGAAGTCTTCCAACTGATTGTAAACCGTTGGGAAAGGCCACAGGTGGACATGATGGCGTCCCGCCTAAACAAAAAGCTAGAAAAATATTGCGCCAGGTCAAGGGACCCTCAGGCGATAGCTGTGGACGCTCTAGTGACACCGTGGGTGTACCGGTCGGTTTATGTGTTCCCCCCTCTTCCTCTCATACCCAAGGTACTGAGGATAATAAGGAAAAGAAGAGTAAAAACTATACTCATTGTTCCGGATTGGCCAAGAAGGTCTTGGTACCCGGAACTTCAAGAGTTAATCTCAGAGGACTCATGGCCTCTGCCACTCAGACAGGACCTGCTGTTGCAGGGGCCCTGTCTGTTCCAAGACTTACCACGGCTGCGTTTGATGGCATGGCGGTTGAACACCGGATCCTAAAAGAAAAGGGTATTCCGGAGGAAGTCATTCCTACGCTCATTAAAGCTAGAAAAGACGTAACCGTACAACATTATCACCGCATATGGCGAAAATATGTTGCGTGGTGTGAGGCCAGGAAGGCCCCAACGGAGGAATTTCAGCTGGGTCGATTTCGGCACTTCCTACAGTCAGGGGTGACTATGGGCCTAAAACTGGGTTCCATTAAGGTCCAGATTTCGGCTCGGTCGATTTTCTTCCAAAAAGAACTGGCTTCACTGCCTGAAGTTCAGACATTTTGTTAAGGGAGTGCTGCATATTCAGCCTCCTTTTGTGCCTCCAGTGGCACCGTGGGACCTCAACGTGGTGTTGGGTTTCCTAAAGTCACATTGGTTTGAGCCACTTAAAACAGTGGATTTAAAATATCTCACGTGGAAAGTGGTCATGCTTTTGGCCTTGGCTTCGGCTAGGTGAGTGTCAGAATTGGCGGCTTTGTCATGTAAAAGCCCCTATTTGATTTTCCATATGGATAGGGCAGAATTGAGGACTCGTCCCCAGTTTCTCCCTAAGGTGGTATCAGCTTTTCACTTGAACCAACCTATTGTTGTGCCTGCGGCTACTAGGGACTTGGAGGACTACAAGTTACTGGACGTAGTCAGGGCCTTAAAAATGTATGTTTCCAGGACGGCTGGAGTCAGGAAGACTGACTCGCTATTTATCCTGTATGCACCCAACAAGCTGGGTGCTCCTGCTTCAAAGCAGACTATTGCTCGCTGGATTTGTAGCACAATTCAGCTTGCGCATTCTGCAGCTGGCCTGCCGCAGCCTAAATCTGTAAAAGCCCATTCCACGAGGAAAGTGGGCTCTTCTTGGGCGGCTGCCCGAGGGGTCTCGGCTTTACAACTTTGCAGAGCTGCTACTTGGTCAGGGGCAAACACATTTGCAAAATTCTACAAATTTGATACCCTGGCTGAGGAGGACCTTGAGTTCTCTCATTCGGTGCTGCAGAGTCATCCGCACTCTCCCGCCCGTTTGGGAGCTTTGGTATAATCCCCATGGTCCTTACAGAGTCCCAGCATCCACTTAGGACGTCAGAGATAATAAGATTTTACTCACCGGTAAATCTATTTCTCGTAGTCCGTAGTGGATGCTGGGCGCCCGTTTCAAGTGCGGACTGTCTGCAATACTTGTATATAGTTATTGTTAACTAAAGGGTTATTGTTGAGCCATCTGTTGAGAGGCTCTGTTATGTTCATACTGTTAACTGGGTATAATATCACGAGTTATACGGTGTGATTGGTGTGGCTGGTATGAGTCTTACCCGGGATTCAAAATCCTTCCTTATTGTGTCAGCTCTTCCGGGCACAGTATCCTAACTGAGGTCTGGAGGAGGGTCATAGTGGGAGGAGCCAGTGCACACCAGGTAGTCCTAAAGCTTTCTTAGTTGTGCCCAGTCTCCTGCGGAGCCGCTATTCCCCATGGTCCTTACGGAGTCCCAGCATCCACTACGGACTACGAGAAATAGATTTACCGGTGAGTAAAATCTTATTTTCTCTGACGTCCTAGTGGATGCTGGGAACTCCGTAAGGACCATGGGGATTATACCAAAGCTCCCAAATGGGCGGGAGAGTGCGGATGACTCTGCAGCACCGAATGAGCAAACACAAGGTCCTCCTCAGCCAGGGTATCAAACTTGTAGAACTTTGCAAAGGTGTTTGAACCCGACCAAGTAGCCGCTCGGCAAAGCTGTAAAGCCGAGACCCCTCGGGCAGCCGCCCAATAAGAGCCCACCTTCCTTGTGGAATGGGCTTTTACTGATTTTGGATGCGGCAATCCAGCCGCAGAATGAGCCAGCTGAATCGTGCTACAGATCCAGCGAGCAATAGTTTGCTTTGAAGCAGGAGCACCCAGATTGTTGGGTGCATGCAGGATAAACAGCGAGTCAGTCTTCCTGACTCCAGCCGTTCTGGAAACATATATTTCTCTGACGTCCTAGTGGATGCTGGGGACTCCGTAAGGACCATGGGGAATAGCGGCCCGCAGGAGACTGGGCACATCTAAGAAAGATTTAGGACTACCTGGTGTGCACTGGCTCCTCCCTCTATGCCCCTCCTCCAGACCTCAGAATTTTGTGCCCGGCCGAGCTGGATGCAAACTAGGGGCACTCCTGAGCTTCTAGAAAAGAAAGTATATATTTAGGTTTTTTATTTTCAGTGAGATCTGCTGGCAACAGACTCACTGCTACGAGGGACTTAGGGGAGAGAAGCGAACCTACCTGCTTGCAGCTAGCTTGGGCTTCTAGGCTACTGGACACCATTAGCTCCAGAGGGATCGAACACAGGCCCAGCCTCGGTCGTCCGGTCCCGGAGCCGCGCCGCCGTCTCCCTTGCAGAGCCAGGAGCAAGAAGAACGTCCAGGAAATCGGCGGCTGAAGACTCCGGTCTTCATTAAGGTAGCGCACTGCAGCTGTGCGCCATTGCTCCCCATGCACACCATACACTCCGGTCACTGATGGGTGCAGGGCGCTGGGGGGGGGGGGGGGGCGCCCTGGGCTGCAATTAGAGTACCTTAAATTGGCAAAAACACACATAATATAGTCAGTAGGACTATATATGTGTAAAATCCCCTGCCAAAATATCCATAAAAAAGCGGGAGAAGTCCGCCGTGAAGGGGGCGGGGCTATCTCCCTCAGCACACTGGCGCCATTTTCTCTTCACAGTGCAGCTGGAAGACAGCTCCCCAGGCTCTCCCCTGTAGTTTTCAGGCTCAAAGGGTTAAAAAGAGAGGGGGCACTAAATTTAGGCGCAAAACTGTATATATAAGGCAGCTATAGGGAAAAATTCACTTTTGTTAGTGTAAATCCCTGATTATATAGCGCTGTGGTGTGTGCTGGCATACTCTCTCTCTGTCTCCCCAAAGGACTTTGTAGCATCCCCTGTGTGTGTGCGGTGTGTCGGTACGGCTGTGTCGACATGCTTGATGAGGAAGGTTACGTGGAGGCGGAGCAGGTGCCGATAAATGTGATGTCGCCTCCTGCGGGGCCGACACCAGAGTGGATGGATATGTGGAAGGTATTAACCGACAGTGTCAAGTCCTTACATAAAAGGCTGGATGACGTAACAGCCGTGGGACAGCCGGCTTGTCAACCCGCGCCTGCCCAGGCGTCTCAAAGGCCATCAGGGGCTCAAAAACGCCCGCTACCTCAGATGGCAGACACAGATGTCGATACGGAGTCTGACTCCAGTGTCGACGAGGTTGAGACATATACACAATCCACTAGGGACATCCGTTGCATGATTTCGGCAATAAAAAACGTGTTACACATTTCTGACATTAACCCAAGTACCACTAAAAAGGGGTTTTATGTTTGGGGAGAAAAAGCAGCCAGTGTTTTGTTCCCCCATCAGATGAGTTGAATGATGTGTGTGAAGAAGCGTGGGTTTCCCCCGATAAGAAACTGGTAATTGCTAAAAGGTTACTGATGGCGTACCCTTTCCTGCCAGAGGATAGGTCATGTTGGGAGATATCCCCTAGGGTGGATAAGGCGCTCACACGTTTGTCAAAAAAGGTGGCACTGCCGTCTCAGGATACGGCCACCTTGAAGGAGCCTGCTGATAGAAAGCAGGAGGCTATCCTGAAGTCTGTATATACACACTCAGGTACTATACTGAGACCTGCAATTGCCTCAGCATAGAGGTGTAGTGCTGCTGCAGCGTGGTCTGATACCCTGTCAGATAATATTGACCCTCGACAGGGATACTATTTTGCTAACTATAGAGCATATTAAAGACGTCGTCTTATATATGAGGGATGCACAGAGGGATATTTGCCGGCTGGCATCCAGAATTAATGCAATGTCCATTTCTGCCAGGAGGGTATTCGGGACCCGACAGTGGACAGGTGATGCTGATTCTAAAAGGCACATGGAGTTTCTGCCTTATAAGGGTGAGGTATTGTTTGGGGATGGTCTCTCGGACCTCGTATCCACAGCAACAGCTGGGAAGTAAAACATTTTTTACCTCAGGTTCCCTCACACCCTAAGAAAGCACCGTATTATCAGGTACAGTCCTTTCGGCCTCAGAAAAGCAATCGGGTCAAAGGCGCTTCCTTTCTGCACAGAGACATGGGAAGAGGGAAAAAGCTGCACCAGACAGCCAGTTCCCAGGATCAAAAATCTTCCCCCGCTTCCTCTAAGTCCACCGCATGACGCTGGGGCTCCACAGGCGGAGCCAGGTGCGGTGGGGGCACGTCTCCGGAACTTCAGCGACCAGTGAGTTCGCTCACAGGTGGATCCCTGGGTTCTGCAAGTAGTATCACAGGGATACAAGCTGGAGTTCGAGGCGACTCCCCTTCGCCGTTACCTCAAATCAGCCTTGCCTGCTGCCCTCAGAGAAAGGGAGGTAGTACTGGCGGCAATTCACAAGCTGTATCTTCAGCAGGTGATAATCAAGGTACCCCTCCTTCAACAGGGACGGGGTTACTATGCCACAATGTTTGTGGTACCGAAACCAGGCGGTTCGGTGAGACCCATTCTAAAATTAAAGTCCTTGAACATGTATATAAAAAAGTTCAAGTTCAAGATGGAATCGCTCAGAGCGGTTATTACAAGCCTGGAAGAGGGGGATTTTATGATGTCATGGGACATCAAGGATGCCTACCTGCATGTCCCCATTTATCCACCCTACCAGGAGTACCTCAAAGTTGTGGTACAGGAATGTCATTACCAATTCCAGACGTTGCCGTTTGGTATGTCCACGGCACCGCGGGTATTTACCAAAGTAATGACCGAAATGATAATGCTCCTCCAAAAGAAGGGAGTCATGATTATTCCGTACTTGGACGATCTCCTTATAAAGGCGAGGTCCAATGAGCAGTTGCTAGTCAGCGTAGCACTATCTCAGGAAGTGCAGCATCAGCAGGGCTGGATTCTGAATATCCCAAGGTCGCAGCTGATTCCTGCGACGCGATTGCTGTTCTTGGGCGTGATTCTGTACACAGAACAGAATATTTCTCCTGGAGGAGAAGGCCCAGGAATTATCATCTCTGGTCAGGAACCTCCTGAAACCAAAGCAAGCGCCGGTGCATCACTGCACGCAAGTCCTGGGAAAATTGGTAGCTTCTTACGAAGCAATTTCCTTCGGCAGATTCCATGCAAGGATCTTCCAGTGGGATCTGTTGGACAAGTGGTCCGGATCGCATCTCCAGATGCATGGGTTAATCACCCTGTCCCCGAGGGCCAGGGTGTCTCTGCTGTGGCGGCTGCAGAGTGCTCCTCTGCTCGAAGGCCGCAGATTCGGCATACAGGACTGGGTCCTGGGGACCACGGATACAAGCCTCCGAGGTTGGGGGGCAGTCACCCAGGGAAGAAACTTCCAAGGAAACTTCCCTACACATAAATATTCTGGAACTAAGGGCCATTTACAACGCCCTAAGTCAAGCGGAATCCCTGCTTCAAAACGAATCGGTTCTGATTCAGTCAGACAACATCACAGTGGTCGCCAGGGCGGCACAAGAAGCAGGGTGGCAATGGCAGAAGCCACAAGGATTCTTCGAGGGCGGAGAATCAAGTGATAGCACTGTCAGCAGTGTTCATTCCGGGGGTGGACAACTGGGAAGCAGACTTCCTCAGCAAGCACGACCTCCACCCGGGAGAGTGGGGACTTCATCCAGAAGTCTTCCAGCTGATTGTGAACCAATGGGAACGGCCACAGGTGGACATGATGGCGTCCCGCCTCAACAAAAAGCTAAAAAGATATTGCGCCAGGTCAAGGGACCCTCAGGCGATAGCTGTGGACGCTCTAGTGACACCGTGGGTGTACCAGTCGGTTTATGTGTTCCCTCCTCTATCTCTCATACCCAAGGTACTGAGGATAATAAGAAGGAGAAGAGTAAGAACTATAATCGTTGTTCCGGATTGGCCAAGAAGAGCTTGGTACCCAGAACTTCAAGATGATATCAGAGGAACCATGGCCTCTGCCGCTCAGACAGGACCTGCTGCAGCAGGGGCCCTGTCTGTTCCAAGACTTACCGCGACTGCGTTTGACGGCAAGGCGGTTGAACGCTGGATCCTGAAGGAAAAGGGCATTCCGGAGGAAGTCATCCCTACGCTGATTAACGCTAGGAAGGAGGTGACCGCAAACCATTATCACCGCATATAGCGAAAATATGTTGCGTGGTGTGAGGCCAGGAAGGCCCCAATGGAGGAATTTCAGCTGGGTCGATTTCTGCACTTCCTACAGTCAGGGGTGACTATGGGCCTCAAATTGGGTTCCATTAAGGTCCAGATTTCGGCTCTGTCGATTTTCGTCCAAAAAGAACTGGCTTCACTGCCAGAAGTTCAGACATTTGTTAAAGGAGTGCTGCATATTCAGCCCCATTTTGTGCCTCCAGTGACACCTTGGGATTATGAATGTCATTTTTAAATTTCTCACAAATATTTAAGATTCCCGCTCTAATATATATATATTGTAAATGCCTGCACATCTTATTACCAAATCCCATAAATGTGCGCTTACATCGCACAACACCTCATAAGCATACCACAGCATCCCATAAGAGAAAACGATACACCCACACATTATCTGAGTTCCAAAGCTCAATGAAGTATATATTTCTTGTAAAAAGGTTTTGGATACAATATATATTACAAAGTACAGTATAACTATAGTTATATGGTTACACTCACAACGAAAACAGTTAGAACATAGTTAAAACACAGTTACATATAGTTACAGTTAAATGCCTGCGATACAATTACCAGATCCTTCTCATATAAGTTTGTCCCTCCATATGACTCTGTCTTTCTCTCTTTCCTCTGTAAAATCATGCAAGACCTCCATCTCCCTCTGAGACCACCAGCAACTGACCCCGACCCCCCTAGACAGGAACTACTTTCCTGTGTTTTGTTCCTGGGGGAGGGGTCTCTCCTGCACGATTCAGTCACTATTCTCTTTGTATATGCTGATCAGGTTCAGCCCTGAAAACTGCTAAAAGGGTTGGCTTTAGTTCCCTGTTCACTGTATCATTCATTGTTCTAACAAAGTGATTTTAGCTTTTATACATATAATCATAACTATCTGCTGCAATGTCCCACAACTTCACAACAAGTATCAAATTAATCTACACACCAATCTGCTTGTTTTAATAGCAAACATGACAGGTGTATCTGGTTCCGTTCAAATAATACACATTCATGACATTAATTCATTAGGTGATTTTAAATGACCATGATATCCGGCGCTTGATATTATTATAATTATGTACCGTATGAAATAAGTGTCGAATCCATCTCTGTGCCATGTCCGTGTAAATGCGTGTGTTACCATATATTGCTGTGCTCGCTGCGCATATTTGCAAGTTTAGTTAAATGTGTGCAGTTTGTATGTTCTCTCTATGTAATATTTTTTTTACTTTGACAGTCCACCCTTTGGCAGTCACCAATAACTGCCACTATCTAAACAATTTAAGCAGAAAAATATATAATACCATGAACTATCTAAACAATTCAAACAGAAAAATATATGTCATCATGTAAGTACCTTTTTATGATTGGGTAAAGGGAGGAGAGGAGAAGGTGGGAAAAGGTATAACCTAGTGAGATAGTAGAAGCATGTGTGTATGAATCCATGTTTGAGGGGTCATGTATCATCGTGCCGTACGTGTTTTAAATCAAGCTTCGAGGTATTGCGAAGTATACATTTGAATCCTTCTTATCCCGTATTAAGGGTCTGTGGATGGGCTGTCAAACTCTACCGAGCTCTTTTCGGCTTTTGGTTGCAACAAATGGGGAAGCACATTCCGTTCCCGGAGCCGCGTCGTCACCCCCCTCACAGAGCCAGAACAAAGAAGCCGGGGGGGAGTATTACGAAGAAAAGAAGACTTCAGTGACGGCAGAAGACTTCAGTATTGAGGTACCGCGCAGCGCGCCATGCTCCCACACACAGATGGCGGTACTAGCAGGGTGCAAGGGGGGCGCCCTGGGCAGCATGAATACTGGAGTTGATCACTGGCCAAAAATATATATTAGAAGTGCCTAGGCACTAAATATAGCCCCGGCCAGTATAAAAAATTTGACTCTGAGTTGGACTGAAGCGCGCCGGTGAGGGGGCGTGGCTTAGCCCTCACAGCTCTAACCAGCGCCATTTTCTCTTCACAGGAGCTGCAAAGACGCTGGCCCTGACTTCCACACTTCTGTACAAGTAACAGGAAGTTGGAGTGGGGGCAGAAAAAGCGCTGGGAGTGACCCTGTCAGACCCAGCCAACGGCTGATTGGGTAGATATGTTGAGGACGTTGAATGCAAATGTGACTAAAAGGCTGGATAAATCTGATTCTCAGACCCAAACATGGAGAAAATCCATAGAGGATGCCTTGTCTCCGGTCCAGACCCCCTCGGGGTCACAAAAGCGTTCATTTACCCAGTTAACAGATACCGACACGGACTCTGACTCCAGTGTCGATTATAGTGAGGCCAGATTGAATCCTAAACTGGCTAAGAGTATTCAGTACATGATTGTGGCAATGAAAGACGTATAGCATATCACAGAAGTCCCTGCTATTCCTGATACAAGGGTCTATTTGTTTAAAGGGAAAAAACCTGAGGTAATGTTTCCCCCCTCTCATGACCTGAACACTCTTTTTGAAAAAGCTTTGGAAACTCCTGACAAAAAGTTACAGATTCCCAAAAGAATTCTGATGGCGTATACATTCCCCTCTGAGGACAGGGAAAAGTGGGAGTCAACCCCCAATGTGGACAAAGCTCTGTCACGTCTAGGGTGGCCAATCCCAGGGATCGGGATCGGCGGGATCCCGGGATTTCGGCCCAAAAATGGCCGGGATTCAATCCCGGGATTGGAAGCTCCAATCCCGGGGATTGAGGGATCAGCGTTGAGCGTCCACAGGACGCTCAGACGCTGCCCGGCTTCCTCCTTCCGGGTCCCCAGCGCAGCGTGAAAGGTCATGCTGCGCTGTCAGGAGCCGCCAGCAGTAATGAAGGGATGATCCCCTCCCGCCTGCCCTCGGTATATGGTAAGTTATATGTGCGGGGCGGGGTGGGGCGAGAGGGCGGCCACCTATCTAAAAGCCAATCCCGGGAATCCCGGGATTGGCTGTTTTTCAATCCCGATACCCGGGATTGAAAAAATGGCCCGGGATTGGCTTCCCTAGTCACGTCTGTCCAAAAAGGTGGAGCTTCCGTCTCCTGACACGGCTGCCCTAAGGGACCCTGCGGATCGTAAGCAGGAAACGATCCTAAAATCCATTTGTCACTACGGGTACGCTTCTCAGACCTGCTGTTGCGTCGGCATGGGTGAGTAGCGCTATTGGAAAGTGGGCAGATAACTTTGCATCTGACATAGATACCCTGGATAGGGAAAGCATTCTTTTGACTCTTGGTTATATCAGGGACGCTGCAGCCTACCTAAAGGATGCGGCGAGGGATATTGGCCTGTTGGGATCAAGGGCCAATGCCATGGCAGTCTTGGCCAGGAGAGCACTGTGGATTCATCAATGGAATGCTGATGCCGACTCGAAGAAAGCTATGCAGTCTCTCCCGTATAAAGGTGGTGTCTTATTTGGTGACGACCTCGCTGACCTGTTATCTACGGCTACCGCGGGTAAGTCATCATTTCTACCTTATGTCCCTGCACAACAGAAAAAGACGCCCCACTATCAGATGCAGTCCTTTCGGCCCAATAAATACAAAAAAGGAAGAGGGTCGTCCTTCCTCGCCTCTAAAGGTAGAGGAAAGGGGAAAAGGTCACCTGCTGTGGCAGGTTCCCAGGAGCAGAAGTCCTCCCAGGAGTCCGCACCAGTGTGGGCACGTCTCCAACTCTTCAGTCAGGTTTGGGTTCATTCGGGCCTGGTTTCTTGGGTGTTAGAAATAGTGTCCCAAGGATACAAGCTGGAGTTTCAAGACATGCCCACCCACTGATTTTTCAAATCAGCCTTGCCAGTTTCTCTTCCGGAAAGGGAAGTAGTGTGCGCTGCAATACAAAAGCTGGGTCAACAGCAAGTCATTGTCACGGTACCCCCGTCACAACAGGGAGAAGGCTTTTATTCGAGCCTGTTCGTGGTCCCAAAGCCGGATGGCTCGGTCAGACCGATTCTGAACTTAAAATCCCTCAATTTATATCTGAAAAGATTCAAATTCAAGATGGAATCTCTCCGAGCAGTGATCTCCAGTCTGGATGGGGGGGGATTTTATGGCATCAGTCAACATAAAATATGCCTACTTACATGTCCCAATATAGCCTCCACATCAAGCTTACCTGAGGTTTGCTGTTCAGGATTGTCATTACCAATTTCACATGCCAGGGTGTTTCAGTGGGACCTGTTGGACAAGTGGTCCGGGTCTCCCCTACACACGCACCGGAAAATAAGCCTATTTCTCTAACGTCCTAAGTGGATGCTGGGGACTCCGTAAGGACCATGGGGAATAGCGGCTCCGCAGGAGACTGGGCACAAAAGTAAAAGCTTTAGGACTACCTGGTGTGCACTGGCTCCTCCCCCTATGACCCTCCTCCAAGCCTCAGTTAGATTTTTGTGCCCGAACGAGAAGGGTGCACACTAGGTGGCTCTCCTGAGCTGCTTAGTGAAAAGTTTAGTTTTAGGTTTTTTATTTTCAGTGAGACCTGCTGGCAACAGGCTCACTGCACCGAGGGACTAAGGGGAGAAGAAGCGAACTCACCTGCGTGCAGAGTGGATTGGGCTTCTTAGGCTACTGAACATTAGCTCCAGAGGGACGATCACAGGCCCAGCCATGGATGGGTCCCAGAGCCGCGCCGCCGGCCCCCTTACAGAGCCAGAAGACTGAAGAGGTCCAGAAAATCGGCGGCAGAAGACGTCCTGTCTTCAATAAGGTAGCGCACAGCACCGCAGCTGTGCGCCATTGCTCTCAGCACACTTCACACTCCGGTCACTGAGGGTGCAGGGCGCTGGGGGGGGGCGCCCTGAGACGCAATAAAAACACCTTAGATGGCTAAAAATACATCACATATAGCTCCTGGGCTATATGGATGCATTTAACCCCTGCCAGAATTCACAGAAAAACGGGAGATAAGGCCGCCGAGAAGGGGGCGGAGCCTATCTCCTCAGCACACTGGCGCCATTTTCCCTCACAGCTCCGTTGGAGGGAAGCTCCCTGGCTCTCCCCTGCAGTCACTACACTACAGAAAGGGTTAAAAAAGAGAGGGGGGCACTAATTAGGCGCAGTATTAAAGATACAGCAGCTATAAGGGGAAAAACACTTATATAAGGTTATCCCTGTATATATATAGCGCTCTGGTGTGTGCTGGCAAACTCTCCCTCTGTCTCCCCAAAGGGCTAGTGGGGTCCTGTCCTCTATCAGAGCATTCCCTGTGTGTGTGCTGTGTGTCGGTACGTTTGTGTCGACATGTATGAGGAGAAAAATGATGTGGAGACGGAGCAGATTGCCTGTAATAGTGATGTCACCCCCTAGGGGGTCGACACCTGAGTGGATGAACTGTTGGAAGGAATTACGTGACAGTGTCAGCTCTGTATAAAAGACAGTGGTTGACATGAGACAGCCGGCTACTCAGCTTGTGCCTGTCCAGACGTCTCATAGGCCGTCAGGGGCTCTAAAGCGCCCGTTACCTCAGATGGCAGATATAGACGCCGACACGGATACTGACTCCAGTGTCGACGGTGAAGAGACAAATGTGACTTCCAGTAGGGCCACACGTTACATGATTGAGGCAATGAAAAAAGTACCACCAAAAAGGGGTATTATTTTCGGTGAGGAAAAACTACCTGTAGTTTTCCTGAATCTGAGAAATTAAATGAGGTGTGTGATGATGCGTGGGTTTCCCCCGATAACAACTGATAATTTCTAAAATGTTATTGGCATTATATCCTTTCCCGCCAGAGGTTAGGGTGTGTTGGGAAACATCCCCTAGGGTGGATAAAGCGCTCACACGCTTGTAAGAACAAGGGCTCTACCCTCTCCTGAGATGGCCGCCCTTAAGGATCCTGCTGATAGAAAGCAGGAGGGTATCCTAAAATGTATTTACACACATACTGGTGTTATACTGCGACCAGCAATCGCCTCAGCCTGGATGTGCAGTGCTGGGTTGGTGTGGTCGGATTCCCTGACTGAAAATATTGATACCCTAGATAGGGACAGTATATTATTGCCTATAGAACATTTAAAAGATGCATTTCTATATATGCGTGATGCACAGCGGAATATTTGCCGACTGGCATCAAGTCTAAGTGCGTTGTCCATTTCTGCCAGTAGAGGGTTATGGACACGACAGTGGTCAGGTGATGCGGATTCCAAACGGCATTTGGAAGTATTGCCTTATTAAAGGGAGGAGTTATTTGGGGTCGGTCTTTCAGACCTGGTGGCCACGGCAACAGCTGGGAAATCCACGTTTGTACCCCAGGTCGCCTCTCAACATAAGAAGACGCCGTATTATCAGGCGCAGTCTTTTCGTGAGCAAGCGGGCAAAAGGTTCCTCATTTCTGCCCCGTGACAGAGGGAGAGGAAAAAGGCTGCAGAAATCAGCCAGTTCCCAGGAACAGAAGCCCTCTCCCGCCTCTGCCAAGCCCTCAGTATGACGCTGGGGCTTTACAAGCAGAATCAGGCACGGTGGGGGCCCGTCTCAATGAATTTCAGCGCGCAGTGGGCTCATTCGCAAGTAGACCCCTGGATCCTTCAAGGGATATCTCAGGGGTACAAATTGGAATTCGAGACGTCTCCCCCTCGCCGTTTCCTAAAGTCGGCTTTACCGATGTCTCCCTCTGACAGGGAGGCAGTTTTGGAAGCCATTCACAAGCTGTATTCCCAGCAGGTGATAATCAAGGTACCCCTCCTGCAACAGGGAACGGGGTATTATTCCACACTGTGGTGGTACCGAAGCCGGACGGCTCGGTGAGACCGATTCTAAATCTAAAATCTTGAACACTTACATACGGAGGTTCAAATTCAAGATTCAGTCACTCAGAGCAGTGATTGCGAACCTGGAAGAAGGGGACTACATGATGTCTCCGGACATCAAGGATGCTTACCTTCATGTCCCAATTTACCTTTCTCACCAAGGGTACCTCAGGTTTGTGGTACAGAACTGTCACTATCAGTTCAGACGCTGCCGTATGGATGGTCCACGGCACCCCGGGTCTTTACCAAGGTAATGGCCGAAATGATGATACTCCTTCGAAGGAAGGGAATTTTAGTTATCCCTTACTTGGACGATTCCCTGATAAGGGTAAGATCCAGGGAACAGTTGGAGGTCGGTGTAGCACTATCTCAGGTAGTGTGGCGGCAGCACGATTGGATTCTCAATATTCCAAAATCGCAGCTGATTCCGACGACTCGTCTTCTGTTCCTAGGGGATGATCCTGGACACAGTCCAGAAAAAGGTGTTTCTCCCGGAGGAAAAAGTCAGGGAGTTATCCGAGCTAGTCGGGAACCTCCTATAACCGAGCCAAGTCTCAGTACATCAATGAAAGGGTTCTGGGAAAAATGGTGGCTTCCTACGAAGCAATCCCATTCGGCAGATTCCACGCAAGATCTTTCCAGTGGGACCTGCTGGACAAATGGTCCGGGTCGCATCTTCAGATGCATCAGCGGATAACCCTGTCACCAAGGACAAGGGTGTCTCTCCTGTGGTGGTTGCAGTGTGCTCATCTTTTAGAGGGCCGCAGAATCGGCATTCAGGACTGGGTCCTGGTGACCACGGATGCCAGCCTGCGAGGCTGGGGGGGCAGTCACACAGGGAAGGAATTTCCAGGGCTTAGGGTCAAGCCTGGAGACATCACTTCACATAAATATCCTGAAGCTAAGGGCCATTTACAATGCTCTAAGCTTAGCAAGACCTCTGCTTCAAGGTCAGCCGGGGTTGATCCAGTCGGACAACATCACGGCAGTCACCCACGTAAACAGACAGGGTGGCACAAGAAGCAGGAGGGCAATGGCAGAAGCTGCAAGGATTCTTCGCTGGGCGGAAAATCATGTGATAGCACTGTCAGCAGTATTCATTCCGGGAGTGGACAACTGGGAAGCAGACTTCCTCAGCAGATACGACCTCCACCCGGGAGAGTGGGGACTTCACCCAGAAGTCTTCCACATGATTATAAACCGTTGGGAAAAACTCGACAGGTATTGCGCCAGGTCAAGGGACCCTCAGGCAATAGCTGTAGACGCTCTGGTAACACCATGGGTGTACCAGTCAGTGTATGTGTTCCCTCCTCTGCCATCTCATACCCAAGGTACTGAGAATTATAAGATGGAGAGGAGTAAGCACTGTATTAGTGGCTCCGGATTGGCCAAGAAGGACTTGGTAACCGGAACTTCAAGAGATGCTCACGGAGGATCCGTGGCCTCTACCTCTAAGGAGGGACCTGCTCCAGCAAGGACCCTGTCTGTTCCAAGACTTACCGCGACTGCGTTTGACGGCATAGCGGTTGAACGCCGGATCCTGAAGGAAAAAGGCATTCCGGATGAAGTCATCCCTATCCTGATCAAAGCCAGGAAGGATGTAACCGAAAAACATTATCACCGCATTTGGCGAAAATATGTTGCGTGGTGCGAGGCCAGTAAGGCCCGACGGAGGAAATTCAAATGGGTCGATTACTACATTTCCTGCAAACAGGAGTGTCTATGGGCCTGAAATTGGGGTCCATTAAGGTTCAAATTTCGGCCCTGTCAATTTTCTTCCAAAAAAAAAAAAAAAGAACTAGCTTCAGTCCCTGAAGTTCAGACGTTTGTAAAAGGGGTACTGCATATACAGCCTCCTTTTGTGCCTCCAGTGGCACCTTGGGATCTCAATGTAGTTTTTTGGGTTCCAAAAGTCACATTGGTTTGAACCACTTAAATCTGTGGAGTTAAAATATCTCACATGGAAAGTGGTCATGCTGTTGGCCCTGGCCTGTGCCAGGCGCGCGTCAGAATTGGCGGCTTTATCCTGTAAAAGCCCTTATCTGATTTTCCATTCGGACAGGGCGGAATTGAGGACTCGTCCTCAGTTTCTCCCTAAGGTGTTTTCAGCGTTTCACCTGAACCAACCTATGGTGGAGCCTGCGGCTACTAGGGACTTGGAGGACTCCAAGTTGCTAGACGTTGTCAGGGCCCTGAAAATATATGTTTCCAGGACGGCTGGAGTCAGAAAATCTGACTCGCTGTTTATCCTGTATGCACCCAACAAGCTGGGTGCTCCTGCTTCTAAGCAGACTATTGCTCGCTGGATTTGTAGTACAATTCAGCTTGCACATTCTGTGGCAGGCCTGCCACAGCCAAAATCTGTAAATGCCCATTCCACAAGGAAGGTGGGCTCATCTTGGGCGGCTGCCCGAGGGGTCTCGGCTTTACAACTTTGCCGAGCAGCTACTTGGTCAGGGGCAAACACGTTTGCTAAATTCTACAAATTTGATACCCTGGCTGAGGAGGACCTGGAGTTCTCTCATTCGGTGCTGCAGAGTCATCCGCACTCTCCCGCCCGTTTGGGAGCTTTGGTATAATCCCCATGGTCCTTACGGAGTCCCCAGCATCCACTTAGGACGTTAGAGAAAATAAGAATTTACTTACCGATAATTCTATTTCTCATAGTCCGTAGTGGATGCTGGGCGCCCATCCCAAGTGCGGATTGTCTGCAATACTTGTACATAGTTATTGTTACAAAAATCGGGTTATTATTGTTGTGAGCCATCTTTTCAGAGGCTCCTCTGTTATCATGCTGTTAACTGGGTTCAGATCACAGGTTGTACGGTGTGATTGGTGTGGCTGGTATGAGTCTTACCCGGGATTCAATATCCTTCCTTATTGTGTACGCTCATCCGGGCACAGTATCCTAACTGAGGCTTGGAGGAGGGTCATAGGGGGAGGAGCCAGTGCACACCAGGTAGTCCTAAAGCTTTTACTTTTGTGCCCAGTCTCCTGCGGAGCCGCTATTCCCCACGGTCCTTACGGAGTCCCCAGCATCCACTACGGACTATGAGAAATAGAATTATCGGTAAGTAAATTCTTATTTTTCCAGGAACAGAGTATCTCTCCTGTGGTGGCTCCAAAGTTCTCACCTCCTAGAGGGACGCAGGTTCGGGATCCAGGATTGGGTCCTGGTGACCACGGATGCGAGTCTCCGAGGCTGGGGGGCAGTCACACAGGGGGAAAACTTCCAGGAAAGATGGTCAAGCCTGAAAACTTGTCTACACATAAACGTTCTGGAGTTAAGAGCCATTTACAATGGCCTTCTTCAAGCGGAACATCTGCTTCGCAGTCTGCCCGTACTGATCCAGTCAGACACTATAACAGCAGTAGCGTACATAAACCGCCATGGCGGAACGAAAAGCAGAGCGGCAGTGGCAGAGGCCACGAGGGTTCTCCGCTGGGCGGAAATACATAGCAGTCTTCATTCCGGGAGTGGACAACTGGGAGGCAGACTTCCTCAGCAGACACGATCTCCATCCAGGAGAGTGGGGTCTTCATCAAGAGGTCTTCACAGAAGTGACAGGGCTTTGGGGAATTCCTCAAGTAGACATGATGGCGTCTCGTCTCAACAAGAAGCTTCAGAGATATTGTTCCAGGTCGAGGGATCCTCAAGCAATAGCAGTGGATGCCCTAGTGACACCATGGGTGTTTCAGTCGGTATATGTATTCCCTCCGCTTCCGCTCATTCCAAAAGTGCTAAAGATCTTAAGAAGAACAAAGGTTCGGGCGATCCTCATTGTTCCAGACTGGCCAAGGAGAGCTTGGTATCCAGATCTTCAGGAATTACTCATAGAAGATCCCTGGCCGCTTCCTCTACGAGAGGATCTGTTTCAATAGGGGCCGTGCGTGTATCAAGACTTACCGCGGCTGCGTTTGACGGCTTGGCGGTTGAACGCCGGATCCTAACCCGAAAGGGTATTCCCAGTGAAGTCATTCCCACACTTCTTCAGGCTAGAAAGGGAGTAACGTCCAAACATTACCACCGTATTTGGAGAAAATATGTATCTTGGTGTGAATCCAAGAAGGCTCCTACGGAAGAATTTCAGTTGGGACGTTTTCTCCATTTTCTACAGGCAGGTGTGGATGCGGGCTTGAAGTTGGGCTCAATTAAAGTACAAATTTCAGCCTGATCGATTTTCTTTCAAAAACATTTGGCCTCCCTTCCAGAGGTTCAGACTTTCGTGAAAGGCGTGCTGCACATCCAATTCCATTTGTGCCCCCAGTGGCACCAAGGGATCTTAATGTGGTGTTGCAGTTCCTTCAATCACATTAGTTTGAACCTTTACAAAAGGTGGAATTGAAATTCGTCACTTGGAAAGTTAGCCTTGGCAACCGTAAGGCGGGTATCTGAGTTAGCGGCTTTGTCTCACAAGAGCCCTTATTTGATCTTCCATGAAGATAGAGTAGAGTTGAGGACTCGTCAGCAATTTCTGCCGAAGGTGGTTTCGTCGTTCCACATGAACCAACCTATTGTGGTGCCAGTGGCTACTGACGCCTTGGTGGAGTCGAAGTCTCTCGATGTGGTCAGAGCTTTGAAAATTTATGTCGCCAGGACTGCACGGTTTAGGAAAACGGGGGCTCTGTTTGTCCTGTATGATCCCAACAAGATTGGGGCTCCTGCTTCCAAGCAGACTATTGCACGCTGGATCTGTTCTACGATTCTGCAGGCTCATTCTACGGCTGAATTGCCGTTACAGAAATCGGTGAAGGCCCATTCTACCAGGAAGGTGGGCGCGTCCTGGGCGGCTGCCCGGGGGGTCTCGGCGCAACAACTATGCAGAGCAGCTACTTGGTCGGATTCGAACACTTTTGCAAAGTTTTACAAGTTCGATACCCTGGCCGAGGAGGACCTCGTGTTTGGTCAATCGGTGCTGCAGAGTCGTCCGCACTCTCCTGCCCGTTCTAGAGCTTTGGTATAACCCCATGGTTCTCATGGTTACCCCAGCATGCTCTAGGACGTATGAGAAAATAGGATTTTAATACCTACCGGTAAATCCTTTTCTCTTAGTCCATAGAGAGTGCTGGGCGCCCGTCCCAGTGCGTACTGTATCTGCAGTTATTAGTTCTGGTTATACACAGGTTGTTACGTTATAGTCAGCCTGTTGCTGACATTGTTCATGCCGTTAGCTGGAGTTCTGTTGAATGCCATGTTGTGCGGAATTTTTGAGGTGTGAGCTGGTATGTATCTCACCTTAATTTAACAATAATTCCTTTCCTCGAAATGTCCGTCTCCCTGGGCACAGTTCCTATAACTGGAGTCTGGAGGAGGGGCATAGAGGGAGGAGCCAGTTGACACCCATTTAAAGTCTTAAAGTGCCCATGTCTCCTGCGGATCCCGTCTATACCCCCCATGGTTCTTATGGTTACCCCAGCATCCTCTACGGACTAAGAATAAATGATTTACCGGTGGGTATTAAAATCCTATTTTTTTCAAATCGACCTTGCCAGCTTCTCTTCCAGAAAGAGAGGCAGTAACAACGGCAATTCAAAAATTATGTCAGGATCAGGTCCTTGTCCTGGTACCCTTGTCACAACAAGGAGAATGTTTTTATTCAAGCTTCTTTGTAGTTCCGAAGCCGGACGGCTCGGTCAGACCGATTTTAAACCTGAAAAATCTGAATCTCTACCTGAAAAGGTTCAAGTTCAAGATGGAATCCCTGAGGGCAGTGATTTCCAGTCTTGAGGAGAGGGACATCATGGTGTCAGTAGACATAAAGGATGCTTACTTGCATGTTCCCATTTATCCTCCTCACCAAGCTTATCTGAGATTCGCAGTACAGGATTGCCATTACCAGTTTCAGACGTTGCCGTTCGGACTCTCCACTGCACCGAGGGTATTCACCAAGGTGATGGCGGAGATGATGGTCCTCCTTCGTCAAAAAGGAGTCAATATAATTCCTTATCTGGACGATCTCCTGATAAAAGCGAGATCTAGGGAACAGTTGATGCACTCTCCCTGTCAATACTCCAACAACACCGTTGGATCATGAATTTTCCAAAGTCGCAGTTGGAACCAATGACAAGATTGTCCTTTTTAGGGAAGATTCTGGACACAGAAGTACAGAGAGTATTTCTTCCAGTGGAAAAGGCTCTGGAAATCCAGAAAATGGTCAAACAAATATTGAAACCAACAAGCGTGTCGATCCATCAATGCATTTGGTTGTTGGGGAAAATGGTAGCGGCCTACAAGGCCATACAGTTTGGCTGATTTCATGCCAGAGTATTCCAGTGGGTCCTGTTGGACACGTGGTCCGGATCCCACCTACACATGCACCGGAAGTTAATCCTGTCATCCAAAGCCAGGATTTCGCTCCTGTTGTGGCTACACAGTTCTCACCTACTAGAGGGACGCAGGTTCGGGATTCAGGACTGGGTCCTTGTAACCACGGATGCAAGTCTCCGAGGCTGGGGGAGCTGTCACACAGGAGGGGGAAAGCTTCCAAGGAAAATGGTCAAGTCAGGAAGCCTGCCTTCACAGAAACATTCTGGAATTGTGAGCCATTTACAACTGCCTTCTACAAGCGGTACATCTTCTTCAAGATCATCCCGTGCAGATCCAGTCGGACAATGTAACAGCAGTCGCGTACATAAACAGGCAAGGCGGAATGAAAAGCAGAACAGCAATGGCAGAGGTGACAAGGATTCTCCTCTGGGCAGAAAGGCATGTAAGAGCTCTGTCAGCAATTTTCATTCTGGGAGTGGACAACTGGGAAGCAGACTTCCTCAGCAGACACGCTGTCCATCCAGGAGAGTGGGGCCTCCATCAAGAAGTCTCCGCAGAGGTGACAAGTCTTTGGGGAGTTCCTCAAGTAGACATGATGGCATCTCGTCTAAACAAGAAGCTACAGAGATATTTTTCCAGGTCGAGAGACCCTCAAGCAATAGCAGTGGATGCACTGGTGACCCAGTGGGTGTTTCAGTCTGTATGTTTTCCCTCCACTTCCACTGATTCCAAAAGTTCTCAAAATAAGAAGAAGAACAAGAGTTCGAGCAATCTTCATTGCCCCAGACTGGCCAAGGAGGGCTTAGTATCCAGATCTTCAGGAGTTGCTCATAGAAGATCCTCGGCCTCTTCCTCCTCGCGAGGACCTGCTGCAGCAGGGGCCGTGCGTGTATCAAGACTTACCACGGCTACGATTGACGGTATGGCTGTTGAGCGCCGGATCCTAGCCCGAAGGGGTATTCCCAAGGAAGTCATCCCCACTCTTATTCAGGCTAGGAAAGGAGTAACATCTAAACATTACCACCGTATTTGGAGAAAATATGTGTCTTGGTGTGAATCCAAGAAGGCTCCTACGGAAGAGTTTGAGTTGGGACGTTTTCTCCATTTTCTGCAGGCTGGTGTAGATGCGGGCCTTACATTGGGGTCAATCAAGGTCCAGATTTCGGCCTTATCAGTTTTCTTTCAAAAACAATTGGCCTCCTTTCCAGAAGTTCAGACCTTTGTGAAAGGGGTTCTGCATATCCAGCCTCCATTTGTGCCTCCAGTGGCACCATGGGACCTTAATGTGGTGTTGCAGTTCCTTCAATCGGATTGGCTTGAACCTCTGCAGGAGATAGAATTGGAGTTTCTCACTTGGAAAGTGGTGATGCTTTTGGCCTTGGCATCCACAAGGCGGTTGTCTGAGTTGGGGGCCTTGTCTCACAAGATCACCTGATCTTCCATGAAGTTAGGGCAGAGTTGAGAACTCGCCAACATTTTCTTCCAAAGGTCGTTTCATCTTTCCACATAAACCAACCTATTGTGGTGCCAGTGGCTACTGACACTTTCACTGAGTCAAAGTCTCTAGATGTGGTTAGAGCTTTGAAGATTTATGTCGCAAGAACAGATCGGATACGGAAAACAGGATCTGTTTGTCCTGTATGCTCCCAACAAGATTGGGTGTCCTGCTTCTAAGCAGATTATTGCGCGCTGGATCAGAGGTACGATTCAGCATGCTCATTCTATGGCAGGATTGCCGATACCGAAGTCGGTGAAGGCCCATTCTACTAGGAAGGTGGGCTCATCCTGGGTGGCTGCCCGGGGCGTCTCGGCTTTACAACTTTGCCGAGCAGCTACTTGGTCAGGGTCAAACACATTTGCTAAATTTTATAAGTTTGACACTTTGGCCGGTGAGGACCTCAAGTTTGGTCAATCGGTGCTGCAGAGTCATCCGCACTCTCCCGCCTGTACTGGAGCTTTGGTATAACCCCATGGTACTGAAGTGGACCCCAGCATCCTCTGGGACGTATGAGAAAATAAGATTTTAATACCTACCGATAAATCCTTTTCTCCTAGTCCGTAGAGGATGTTGGGCGCCCGACCCAGTGCGTACTTTACCTGCAGTTTTGTTCTTTATAGTTACACAAGTTGTGTTTCATTTGTTTTCAGCATGTTGCTGTAAAATGGTTCATGCCTGTTTGTGTGTTATGTTGAATGCCATGTTGTGCGGCATGGTTGAGGTGTGAGCTGGTATGAATCTCACCATTAGTATAAAAGTAAATCCTTTCCTCAAAATGTCTGTCTCCCTGGGCACAGTTCCTATAACTGAGGTCTGGAGGAGGGGCATAGAGGAAGGAGCCAGTTCACACCATTGAAAAGTTTTAAAGTGGGGTATAGACGGCTCCTGCGGCTATAACGTGGCTCCTGCAGTTTTAAAGTGGGGTATAGACGGCCCCTGCGGAACCGTCTATACCCCATGGTACTGAAGTGGACCCCAGCATCCTCTATGGACTAGGAGAAAAGGATTTACCGGTAGGTATTAAAATCCTATTATTGAGCCTCTGCTGCAGAATGACCTGATGTGCCTGCTGGTGAGAGGTGGGGCATCACATGCTACAGCTTCAATAGGAACGGCTGCAAGACCCTGGAGTTTGGTGTGGCAGAAATGACCAAAGGGTTCTGTTAATGTATTTCTTACTGAATATGTAATTCAATGTATGTAACATGTAATGAGAGGGTGAATAGTATGTGCACATGGAGGTCTAGGGACTCTGGGGATCATTCCGACCCGATCGCTCGCTGCAGTTTCACCTGGGGTCCATATTAGTACCATGGGGTATAGACTGGTCCACTAGGAGCCACTGGCACTTTAAGAGTTTGAGAGTGTAGGCTGGCTCCTCCCTCTATGCCCTTCCTACCAGACTCAGTCTAGAAACGGTGCCCCAGGAGACAGACAACTTCGAGAGAGGGATTTTACACAGATAGTGGCGAGATTCACACCAGCTCACACACAAGGCAAACCAAGCTAACTAGCTTGAAACATCAGCAACGGCTGAACAATGGGGGTCATTCCGAGTTGTTCGTTCGTTATTTTTTTCTCGCAACGGAGCGATTAGTCACTAATGCGCATGCGCAATGTCCGCAGTGCGACTGCGCCAAGTAAATTTGCTATGCAGTTAGTAATTTTACTCATGGCATTACGAGGTTTTTTCTTCGTTCTGGTGATCGTAATGTGATTGACAGGAAGTGGTTGTTTCTGGGCGGAAACTGGCCGTTTTATGGGAGTGTGTGAAAAAACGCTACCGTTTCTGGGAAAAACGCGGGAGTGGCTGGAGAAACGGAGGAGTGTCTGGGCGAACGCTGGGTGTGTTTGTGACGTCAAACCAGGAACGACAAGTACTGAACTGATCGCACTGGCAGAGTAAGTCTCGAGCTACTCAGAAACTGCACAGAGATGTCTTATCACAATGTTGCGAATCTTTCGTTCGCAATTTTAAGAAGCTAAGATTCACTCCCAGTAGGCGGCGGCTTAGCGTGTGTACTGCTGCTAAAAGCAGCTTGCGAGCGAACAACTCGGAATGAGGGCCAATATTACTTAACCAAGTAACAAAACAGTACTAAACCGAGAACTAAGCGGTACTGAACTAAGTAACCACTGCGGGATCACGAAGCGCTGTGCGCGCGTCCAGCATCCTCTACGGACTACGAGAAAAGGATTTACCGGTAGGTAATTTAAAATCCTATTTTCTGCTGCGGGGTACACTGGGCTCCACAAGGAAATAACATTGGGGTGTAGAGTAGGATCTTGATCCGAGGCACCAACAGGCTCAAAGCTTTTGACTGTTCCCAAGATGCACAGCGCCGCCTCCTCTATAACCATGCCAGTGAGCTCAGTTTGTATTTGGTGCCCGCAGTAGCAGATCACTGAACAGGGGGCTGCTTCAGGCAGCCTATTCTTTGCTTAAACTTTACAGACAGAAGAGGACTTTACAAAGGGCTGCAGCAGGCTGTGTCTGATCGACGTTTCTGCTGCAGCTCCATCACCCCCAGCGGCGCTGTATACTCCTGCGCCGCGGTTGCCGGGTCACTACAGCGGAGGCGCCGACTTCTTCCTCTGTCCTCCAGTGGGTCACACAAACGCCACCGTCTCCCGGATCGCGGGGCCGATGTCAAGGCGGAGGTAAGGGGCTTCTGTGCCGCACTTTGCACAGCGATCCCGCACGGCCGTAGGAGGCGAGCCGCACGCGCACTGGCGTGGACGCAGATTACTGGTTCCACTAGCCACCAGGGTGTTTCCATATGGGCACAGGTCTGGGGGGACATTGTACCATTACCCCGCCGCTTTTGTTTTACTGCCCGCACGCCCGGTGGGGATGCCAGCAAGGGGAGCAGGCCAGACCTGAGGCCCCTCCCCCCAGCGCGCCATTTCTACCATGTTCCCGCCCTGGAGCTGCATATCTCCCCCTCACTCCTGACCAGCGGCCATCACAGATTGAGCTGAGCTGTTTCTGAGCTGTTTCTAGGACTGCTGGGGCAAATCCTCCTCTGTGGAACCGCCTGACTGCCAGCGCTGTGCTTCCTACAGGACACTTGAGTATTCTACCTGTCACTGTGACTGTGCTAGTTAAGAAAGGGTGCATACTGTCAGGGTTGTGTGGTATACATCCAGTGCTTTCTGTGTTTGTTACATCTATTATTATCACATATTACCATACTGAGTATTACTTTGTATTGCTAGTCCAGTACAGTTTTATGGTACATAGGGGGTAATTCCAAATTGATCGCAGCAGGAAACTTTTAAGCAGTTGGGCAAAACCATGTGCACTGCAGGGGGGGCAGATATAACATGTGCAGAGAGTTAGATTTGGGTGGGTTATTTTGTTTCTGTGCAGGGTAAATACTGGCTGCTTTATTTTTACACTGCAATTTAGATTGCAGATTTAACTCACCACACCCAAATCTAACTCTCTCTGCACATGTTATATCTGCCTCTCCTGCAGTGCACATGGTTTTGCCCAACTGCTAAAAAATTTCCTGCTGCGATCAACTCAGAATTACCCCCATAGGCCCTCATTCCGAGTTGTTCGCTCGCTGTTAATTTTAGCAGAATGGCTAATAGACTAAAATCCGGCAGTTCTGCGCATGCGTATGCATCTCAGGGCGCACGCGCTAAGCAAATTTACACAAAACTATGCTATTTTACTCACAGGCGAACAAAGCTTTCAATCACTCTGCTGATTGACAGGAAGTGGGTGTTTCTGGGCGGAAACTGGCCGTTTTCAGGGAGTGTGCTAAAAAAACGCAGGCGTGGCAGGTAAAAACGCAGAAGTGGCTGGAGAAACGGGGGAGTGGCTGGTCGGACGCTGGGCGTGTTTGTGACGTCAAACCAGGAACTAAACGGACTGAGGTGATCGCAATCTAGGAGTAGGTCTGGAGCTACTCCGAAACTGCAAGGAAATTGCTTTCGTTAGCAATTCTGCTAATATTAGCAGAATTGCTAATCTTTCGTTAGCAATTGCTAATCTTTCGTTAGCAATTCTGCTATGCTAAGATACACTCCCAGAGGGCGGCGGCTTTGTGTTTGCATTTCTGCTAAAAGTAGCTAGCGAGCGAACAACTCGGAATGAGGGCCATCATTTCTTTATAGTACGTTTGTGACTATGGCCCTCATTCCGAGTTGTTCGCTCGTTATTTTCCTTCGCATCGGTGCGATTTTCCGCTAACTGCGCATGCGCAATGTTCGCACTGCGGCTGCGACAAGTAAATTTTCTAAGAAGTTTGGTATTTTACTCACGGCATTATGAGGTTTTTTCTTCGTTCTGCTGATTGTAGTGTGATTGACAGGAACGACAAGCACTGAACTGATCGCACTGGAAGAGTAAGTCTCGAGCTACTCAGAAACTGCAAAGAAAAATCTTTTCGCAATAATGCGAATACTTAGTTCGCAATTCTGCTAAGCTAAGATTCACTCCCAGAGGGCGGTGGCTTAGCATGTGCACTGCTGCAAAAAGCGGCTAGTGAGCGAACAACTCGGAATGAGGGCCTATATACGTGTGTGTGCATGTGGCTGCTGTGTGGTTACCTTATTGCAGGGTATTTCACTCAGCGTGCTATTCCTATATTACGATACCTGAGGGGGCCAAGTGTTTCAGGTTTTTTTCTGATAATATAGGTTTGTTTCACAAGATATGCTACTGGAGTATTTTTTCTTGTAAATTATAGTCACCATATATTCTATTCCTATTGGTCTGTGCCAGCTTCGGCTGTTCCTCTGAGAGTTCTCACTAGGTATAGTGCTGCTATAAATAAAAACTAAAATAATTTTTTGTACCGCATTGCCCATTACTGTGCGCATTGTTATGTCTGCTACATGTGGCAACGATATTGGGGCCTCTCCCACACTGCGTGGTAGTGAGGCCACTGACGGAATGGAGGATAATTTAGCAGCTGAGAGTTCAGGTTCAGGAGCTTCCTTGCCCCCCAGTGGGTCGATGGCACTCGGAGCATCACAAGAACCACCTTGGGCTACATTTTCCACGTTGTTATACACTCATGTAACTAAATTGACGCCCCCTGTGGGACCACCTGTGCCGCTACCACAGATTATGGTTCCCACGGCTTCTCTGTACCTTAAGGAGGCGGCCTCCGATGCCGGGGTGCTCACGGCCAAGGCTGCTACTGCGTCCGTTTTGGCCAGACGTATCCTTTGGTTGAGATCCTGGTCGGTGTATTTGGATTCCAGAAAAACCCTGGAGGTTCTTCCTTTCAAGGGAGACATTCTCTTTGGAGAAGACCTTAATAAGATTGTGGCTGATCTGGCTACTGCTAAAACAGACTGCCTACCTAGTACGGCTCCTTCCGCACAGAAGGCTAAAAGTACTTTCCCTCGGCCCTTTCATACTCCAGGTAAAGCAAAAATTCAGGCGTACCCAAAGCAAGCCCGTGCTTCCAGACCTGCCCAGCCCAGACCGAAGCGTGCTTGGGCCGCCCGTCAGTCAGCTTCAAAAACTGATAAGCTATGACAGGGCAGGCCTACCCCTGGGGGAGCCCAGGGTGGGGGCCGACTTCTAGGTTTTACCCAGGAATGGTTGAAGACCACTTTGGATACCTGGGTGAGGGAAGTCGAGGTTACGCTATACCCTTCAAGAATCGCCCCCCTCATCGATTTTGCCTAACAGATGTGCCTCTATATCCAGCAAAAGCAAACACGTTGCACTCGGTGGTACGTTCCCTCCTGTCCATAGGAGTGGTGGTACAGGTGACTCAGAGGGGCAAGGGGTTCTATTCATTGCTGTTTCTAGTCCCGAAGCAGAAAGGGTCCTCGCGGCCATTCTCAATCTGAAGCTCTATTCTGGCCATGGTGTTACGATCCTGATGCTCAGGACAGGGGAGATCTTATGTAGTGAGTCCTGAGCACCAAGACGGAATGTTGGGATTGGGAAATGGGAAGGAAATAGCCCCTAGCACCCTACCTCCGTTGTCTTACCCGTGTTATCAATTCACGCCTGAACAACTATGGTTTCTTGGGCCCATGGCAGCCGCGTTTGAAGGGCGGATTAGGTCTGCCCAACTCCGATGCCCCCTCAGGTCTTAAAGAGAGACAAGGCATGAACTGAGACAGGGTAATAACAAGGGGACCTCTAACTGAAACAACCACGCTAGGGGCAATAAACGACCTAAAAACTAAACGTATGTGCGGCACGCCGCCAAAGGAAAAAAACTACAATGAAACCACTGTCCACTCCCCACACGGCACCGCCGAGTTCCGGGGAGGACAGTGAAAGCGGAAACCTCCGCAAATGCACCAATTCACAGAGAAGTAAACCCTAAGCGGCAGAAGCCGCTACTCACGAAACCGGGCGAGAACCCCAGCTGACAGAAACAGGTTCGCAAGGACTAGAAGGATTCCCAGGACCGGCTTCGGACCTCCAAAGTACCAGAGGGCAGGGAGCAAGATCCACCAAACATGGCTGACAGGAACAGAGTTCTGCAAGGCAGGAACACCATACAAGAAGCTATCACCGGCGGGGCTGCAGTGTGCTGGC
This sequence comes from Pseudophryne corroboree, assembly GCF_028390025.1. Lineage (NCBI taxonomy): Eukaryota > Metazoa > Chordata > Amphibia > Anura > Myobatrachidae > Pseudophryne > Pseudophryne corroboree. The sequence goes on from NC_086445.1 coordinate 1,024,392,729, forward strand.
TCACATAAAAAGGCCCTGCTGGCCAATAACAGGAGGACCAGCCCCCAGACCCTAATTACTAGTTGCCGTGCAGCTGCCCTGCTGCACGAGCAACCTAATAAACTATTCTTTAGCAACGGGGAACGCGATCCACCTGTGGCGTCCCCGTTGCTATCCTGCGTTGCCAGGGACCCGGCAGCTATCGTGCGCACGGCGTCCTGGCGTTGCTAGGCGCCGTGCGGGAGACAGGGAAGGAGAGAGGCGCGGCGGCCGTGACCACTGCTCAGTCAGGGCACGGCCGAAGACCGCCGCGCCTAACAGTACCCCCCGTTGAGGAGGGATTAAAGAACCCATAGAGCCAGGTTTCTGAGGAAACTCCTGAAAGAATATCATCTTAAGCTTAGGAGCATGTAAATCCTTATCCAACACCCAAGATCTTTCTCAGGGCCATAACCTTTCCAGTGGACCAAAAAATAGAGCCGACCCCGAGAAAGCTTAGAATCTAAAACCTTCTCCACCAAGAACTCTTGTTGCCCCTGAACATCCACCGGAGATCTACCCTGGGAAGTCCTCTGAGGAAATCTCCTGGAAGAAAAATACTGTTTCAAAAGAGAACAGTGAAAAGTATTGCCAATTTTGAGAGATCTCGGCAAGCGTAGCCGAAAAGCAACTGGGTTGACCTTCTTAATGATAAGGAATGGTCCAATAAATTTGGGTCCCAATCTAGTCGAGGGTTGTCGGAGCTTGATGTTGCGAGTTGACAACCATACCTTATCTCCCACCTTAAAAGTGCAAGGACGTCGGAGCCTATCAGAAAATTTCTTTTCTCGGAAGGCAGCTTTTCTCAAGGCAAGGTGCACCTTTCTCCAAATTGTTCTGAGATGGGAGGTTAAGGTCAACGAGGAGACTGGAGAATGAGGAAAAAAAGAGTTGGCTCTAGGATGAAAGCCAAAGACTGAAAAGAATGGGGACTCCTTGGTGGAAGAATGACAAGAGTTATTATAAGCAAATTCGGCTAAAGGAAGAAATTCAGACCAATCATTCTGGAGTTTGGCCGAATACAACCGTTAATACTGTTTTAATGACTGGTTAACTCGTTCGGTTTGTCAGTTAGATTGTGGATGGTACCCAGATGTTAAAGAGAGTTTCATATTTAATGAGGCACAAAAACGTTTCCAGAAACGAGCAATGAATTGCGGACCCCGATCAGAGACAATATCCCTGGGCAACCCATGGAGCCTGAACACATGACGGAGAAACAAGACTGCCAACCCTTGAGCAGAGGGTAATCGGGGAAGAGCAATGAAATGAGCCATCTTACTAAAACGATCTACTACCACCCAAATGACTCAAAATCCGGCTGAAAGAGAAAGGTCCACCACGAAATCCATGGATACATGTGATCATGGCCTGAGAGGAAAGGCTAAAGGTACGAGTTGCCCGATCGGCAATGAACGAGGAACCTTATGCCGTGCACAAACCTGACAGGAATGGACAAATTCCCTTACATCTTTAGAAAGACTAGGCCACCACACCGAGCGAGAGACTAACTCCAAGGTCTTAGTGATACCTGGATGACCAGAGACTTTGTTGTCATGAAACTCAGCTAAAACAGTGCCTCTCAGAAATTCAGGGACAAAGAGACGATCAGCAGGAGTAAGTTTAGGAGCCTACTGTTGAAGCTGGACTAACTGAGTAAATAAATCCTGTGTGAGGCCTGCCCGGATGACAGATGATGGAACTATGGGGGTAGTAGCAGGATGGTTATTGTGAACCGGGAGAAAACAACGTGACAGGGCATCAGCTTTAGTATTTTTTGGAACCGGGCCTGAAGGTGATAATAAACCTGAAACGAGTAAAAAACAATGCCCAACGTGCCTGCCGAGCATTAAGCCGTTTAGCTGACTCAATATACTGCAGGTTCTTATGGTCAGTAAACACTGTAATGGTATGCCTAGCTCCCTCCAGCCAATGCCTCCACTCCTCGAAAGCCCATTTAACTGCCAGCAATTCTCGATTACCAACGTCATAGTTGGATTCTGCGGAGGAGAATTTCCTGGACATGAAGGCACAAGGGTGTAATTCCTGAGACTCCGGATCTTCCTGAGATAGGATAGCCCCCACTCCAACCTCTGAGGCATCTACCTCGACTATAAAGGGGAGCTCCGGGTTAGGGTGCCTGAGAACAGGAGCCGAGACAAAGGCCTGCTTTAAGGCCCGAAAGGCAGACTTGGCTGCAGGCGACCAATTGGAAGGGTCCGCTCCTTTTTTAGTCAATGCTACTATAGGAGCGACCAAATCAGAAAAGGTATGAATGAACCGCCTATAATAGTTTGCAAACCCTAAAAAGCGCTGAATTGCTTTTAAATTTGTGGGTTGCGCCCAATTAAGGATGGCCTGGAGTTTTTTCGGTTCCATGAAAAATCCCTGGGGAGAAATACTATACCCCAAGAAGGACACTTCCGTGATGTGAAAATCACATTTCTCTAGTTTTGCGTATAAATGATTCTCCCGTAGTTTTTGAAGAACCAGACGCACATGGGTAATATGTTGTTCCATAGACTCAGAATAAATCAAAATGTCGTCTAAATAAACGACAACGAACTTTCCAAGAAAGTCACGAAGAACATCATTGATGAGGTCTTGAAATACCGCAGGAGCATTTGACAGCCCAAAGGGCATCACTAGGTATTCATAATGACCCCACTGTGTGCTGAAAGCCGTCTTCCACTCATCCCCAGATCTTATTCGGATGAGATTGTAAGCTCCTCTAAGATCGATTTTTGAGAAGATAACGGCAGAGCGTAACTGATCAAAAAGTACTGAAATCAAAGGTAAAGGGTAGGTGTTTTTAACAGAAATTTTATTCAGAGCCCGAAAATCAATACATGGTCTGAGCGACCCATCTTTTTTCTCAACAAAAAAGAATCCTGCACTCAAAGGAGATTTCGAGGGCCGAATGAAGCCTTTTTTCAGGCTTTCCTGGATATAATTATCCATAGCCGTGGTTTCTGGCCCGGAGAGGGCATATAATCTCCCCTTAGGTAAAGTGGCCCCGGGAACTAAATCTATAAGCGCAGTCATAGGACCGATGGGGAGGCAGAACGTCCGCATTACCCTTGGAGAAAACATCAGCAAAATCCTGATATTCCAAAGGAATAAGTTCTGGGGTAACTGCCGCAACCCGGACTGGATGGGAAATACACTCCTTAACACAAAAAGGACCCCATTGGGAAATCTCCCCAGACCGCCAATCCATGGTGGGATTATGAAAGGCAAGCCAGGGGTGAACCAAAACTACTGGAACTGCCGGACAATGTGTGAGGTAAAATTCTATTTCTTCTGAATGTAGGGCCCCCACTGTCAGCAATACTGGAGGTGTGCGGTGAGTAATAACCCCATTGGAAAGCGGACCCCCATCCAAGCCGTGCATGGTGATACGTCTATCTAAGGGTATCTGTGGAACGCCTAAAGCCTTAGCCCAAGCTAAATCCATAAAATTTCCTGCAGCTCCACTGTCGACGAAGGCCGACACCAACGAACTGAGGCTGCCAAAGGAAATCTTTACCGGAACTAATAGAGAATTATCAGAGGAGATTAACTGCAGACCCAAGTGAACTCCCTCACAATTCACTTGGTCAGAGCGTTTCCCGGCTTGTTCGGGCAGTTACGTGCGATATGTCCCTTACCACCACAATATAAACAAAGACCAGAACTTAACCTTCTGGTTATTTCCTCTGGGGACAGCCGGGAGAGACCCATTTGCATGGGCTCCTCGACGTCCTCAGGAAAAGTATATACACATGGATTAGGCCTAAAAGTTGTTCCTCTTTCAGCCCTCCGCTCTCGGAGACGACGATCAGTTTTAATAGCGAGCTCCATGAGTTTGTCTAGAGTCTCAGGAGCGGGGTACTGAAGGAGACTGTCTTTAATAACTTCCGACAAACCGAGGCGAAACTGACTGCGCAGGGCCGGGTCATTCCAGCCACAGTCGTTCGACCAACGGCGAAATTCGGTACAATACACCTCTGCTGGATTTTTGCCTTGCTTAAGGGCACGCAGGTGACTCTCAGCTGATGCTTCTCTATCTGGGTCGTCATATAAGAGGCCTAAGGATTTAAAAAAGGCGTCTACTGATAACAAAGCAGCATCATCCGCTCTTAGCCCAAACGCCCAGGTCTGTGGATCACCCTGAAGTAGAGACATCACAATCCCGACCCGCTGAGACTCAGTACCAGAGGAACGGGGCCTTAAACGAAAATAAAGCTTACAAGCTTCCTTAAAATTAAAAAAATCCTTTTGGTTACCCGAAAAACGGTCAGGTAAATGCATCTTTGGTTCTGGAACCATACTCGGGGAGGCTCGCAAAAGATCTTCCTGCGATCTCACCTGAAGAGTAAGGTCCTGAACCATCTGAGTTAATTCCTGTATTTGGTTAACCAAAAGCTGACTGGGGTTTGGCCCTAAACCTGCCGGATTCATGAGGCCGAATTTCTAGGCCCACCAATACAACGAAAAAAATAAAAACCCCTTTTTATTTTTTTTTGTTGGCCGGTGATAATGTTACGATCCTGATGCTCAGGACAGGGGAGATCTTATTTAGTGAGTCCTGAGCACCAAGACGGAATGCTGGGATTGGGAAATGGGAAGGAAATAGCCCCTAGCACCCTACCTCCGTTGTCTTACCCGTGTTATCAATTCACGCCTGAACGACTATGGTTTCTTGGGCCCATGGCAGCCGCGTTTGAAGGGCGGATTAGGTCTGCCCAACTTCGATGCCCCCTCAGGTCTTAAAGAGAGAAGGCGTGAACTGAGACAGGGTAATAACAAGGGGACCTCTAACTGAAACGACCACACTAGGGGCTATAAACTACCTAAAAACTAAACGTATGTGCGGCACGCCGCCAAAGGAAAAGAACTACAAAGAAACCACTGTCCACTCCCCCACACGGCACCGCCGAGTTCCGGGGAGGACAGTGAAAGCGGAAACCTCCGCAAATGCACCAATTCACAGAGAAGTAAACACTAAGCGGCATAGGCCGCAACACGCGGCAGAAGCCGCTACTCACGAAACCGGGCGAGAACCCCAGATGACAGAAACAGGTTCGCAAGGACTAGAAGGATTCCCAGGACCGGCTTCGGACCTCCAAAGTACCAGAGGGCAGGGAGCAAGATCCACCAAACACGGCTGACAGGAACAGAGTTCTGCAAGGCAGGAACAGCATACAAGAAGCTATCACCGCAGTGTGCTGGCTCACATAAAAAGGCCCTGCTGGCCAATAACAGGAGGGCCAGCAGGACCAGCCCCCAGACCCTAATTACTAGTTGCCGTGCAGCTGCCCTGCTGCACGAGCAACCTAATAAACTATTCTTTAGCAACGGGGAACGCGATCCACCTGTGGCGTCCCCGTTGCTATGCACCCGGCGGCCATGCACGCACGGCGTCCTGCGTTGCCAGGGACCCAGCGGCTATCGTGCGCACGGCGTCCTGGCGTTGCTAGGCGCCGTGCGGGGGACAGGGAAGGAGAGAGGCGCGGCGGCCATGACCGCTGCTCAGTCAGGGCACGGCCAAAGACCGCCGCGCCAAACACATGGAGCCTGGGGACTATATGGTCTCCCTGGACATACAGGATGCCTACTTACATATTCCTATTGCGGTATCTCATCAGCAGTACCTGCGGTTTGCAGTGGACAGCCCTCATTACCAATTTCAGGCGTTACCTTTTGATTTGACAATGGCTCCGCGAATCTTCACCAAGGTCCGTCTGTCACTGAGCTGGTGGCTTCAGGACCAACAATTGAGCAGGGGCCGTCCCTTCTGGATATCCAACTCGGTCTTGCTGATGATGGATGCCAGTCTGAGCGGTTGGGCCGCGGTGTTGGAACAACAGTCTCTCCAGGGTTGGTGGACTGAGGAGGAGTCTCTGCTCCCGATAAACATTCTGGAATTGCGGGCAGTGTTCAATGCGTTGACAATGGCCCAGCGTCTGATACAGAACAGACCTGTTCAAGTACAATCGGACAACGCCACCACGGTGGCGTACAACAATCATCAGGGTGGCACTAGAAGCCGCATGGCAATGAGGGAAGTATCAAGGATTCTACAGTGAACTGGGAGGTGGACTATCTCAGTCGTCAGGACGTGCACGCCGGAGAATGGAGCCTACATTCGGAGGTGTTTCAACTTCTCGTGGACAAGTGGGGTCTCTCAGATGTGGACCTGATGGCGTCTCGACACAATCACAAGGTTCCGGTCTTCGGAGCAAGGACAAGGGATCCTCAAGCAGCGTTAGTGGATGATCTATCAATCCCGTGGAACTTTCGGCTGCCGTATGTGTTCCCTCCGGTGTCCCTCCTGCCCAGAGTAATACGGAAGTTCAAGCAAGAAGTAGGAAACCTACTTTTGGTCTATTCAGTGTGGCCCAGGCGTCACTGGTTCTCTGATCTGCAGGGCCTCTCGTTGGATCGTTCCCTTCTATTTCCACAACGACCAGACCTCCTTGTTCAGGGCCGTTGTGTTTACCAGGATTTGGCCCGTCTGGCTTTGACAGCATGGCTCTTGAAGCTTCCGTCCTGAGGGCCAAGGGTTTTTCTGAGGCGGTCGTTCAAACTATGTTTAAGGCCCGTAAGCCGACTTCTGCTCGGATATACCATAGGGTCTGGAATGCTTACTTTACTTGGTGTGCGTCTCACAATCATGACGTTTTCAAGTTTAGTACAGCCATACTATTGGCCTTTCTACAACAAGGCCTGGATTTAGGCCTGCGTCTGGCCTCCCTCAAGGTTCACATCTCGGCCTTGTCGGTTAGGTTTCAGAGAAAGATCGCTACCCTACCTGATGTCCATACATACACTCAGGGTATGCTGAGGATTCAGCCTCCTTATGTGCCACCTGTGGCCCCTTAGGATCTGTCGGTGGTCTTGGAGGCCTTACAAGAGTCTCCGTTTGAACCTCTTACCTCTGCTGACGTTAAGTGGCTATCCCTTAAGGTGTTGTTTTTGCTGGCTATTGCTTCAGCTAGAAGGGTATCGGACTTGGGTGCCTTATCCTATAAGTCCCCCTATTTGATTTTTCACCGTGAACGGGCGGTTCTTCGGACACGCCCAGGTTATTAACCCAAGGATTACCTCCATTAGGAAATCCGATTCTCTTTTTGTGTTGTTTGGTTTTCACAAACGTGGCTGGCCTGCTTCTAAGCAGACATTGGCCAGATGGATTAGAATGGTGATTGCACATGCTTATGTACAGGCTGGTCGTCCGGTTCCTGCTACCATCAAAGCCCATTCTACTCGGTCGGTTGGACCTTCTTGGGCGGCCCACCATGGTGCGACCCTTGAACAATTGTGCAAGGCGGCTACGTGGTCCTCGAACACGTTTGTCAGGTTCTATGCCTTTGATACTGCCGCTTCCCAGGATGCTTCCTTTGGACGCCGGGTTCTTGTGCCCGCTACAGTGCGTCCGCTCCCATAAGGAACTGCTTTAGGACATCCCTGATGTTATTTCCTTGTGGAGCCCAGTGTACCCCGCAGCAGAAAACGAGATTTATGGTTAGAACTTACCGTTGTTAAATCTATTTCTGCGAGTTACACTGGGCTCCACAAGCGCCCACCCTGACACACTTAGCTTTTTTGGGTTGGTATTGGCATAGCCGCTGACACCCTCTCCTGCGGTGAGTGTGTGGTGTAATTGGCTACGAGCGGTTGTCGTCTCTGGTACCTGCTACTGCATTGGGCTGGTTAACTAAACTGAGCTCACTGGCATGGAGGCGGGGTTATAGAGCAGGCGGTGCTGTGCATCTTGGGAACAGTCTAAAGCTTTGAGCCTGTTGGTGCCTCGGATCAAGATCCTACTCTACACCCCAATGTTATTTCCTTGTGGAGCCCAGTGTACCTTGCCGAAAGGGATTTAACAACGGTAAGTTCTTACCATAAATCTGATTTTCTTTTACGTCCTAGAGGATGCTTGGGTCCACATTAGTACAATAGGGATGTACCAAAGCTCCCAGAACAGGAGGAACAGCGCGAAGGCTCCTGCAGAACTGACGGACCAGACTTCAGGTCCTCAGCAGCCAAGGTATCAACTTGTAGAACTTAGCAAACGTGTTCGACCCCGACCAAGTAGACTCTCTGCAAAGCTGTAAAGCCAAGACACCCCTAGCAGCCGCCCAGGAAGAACCCACCATTACGAGTAGAGTGGGCCTTAACAGACGTAGGACACGGCAATCCTGCTGTAGAATATGCATGCTGGATAGTGAACCTGATCCAGCAGGAGATCGTCTGCTTAGAAGCAGGACACCCAAGTTTCTTGGGATCATACAGGACAAACAGTCCGATTTTCTGTGACGAGTAGTCCTCTTTACATAGGTTTTCAGAGCCCTTACAGCATCCAAGGACTGTGATGAAATTGAGGAGTCTGTGGCAACTGTCACCACAGTAGGTTTGTTGAGATGAAATGCCAACACAACCATCGGAAGGAACTGCTGACGTGTCCGGAGCTCAGGTCTATCTTCATGGAAGATCAAGTAGGGGCTCTTACAAGACAAAGCCCCCAGCTCCGATACATGTCTAGCAGAACTAAGGCCAACAAAGTGACAGCCTTCCATGTGAGAAACTTGACCTCAACCTCCGGTAGAGGCTTGAACCAATCCGATTGGAGAAACTGAGCACCACGTTAAAATCCCATGATGCCGTAGATGGCGCAAAGGGAGGCTGGATGTGCAGAACCTCTTTCAAAAAGGTCTGAAGCTCCGGGAGGGAAGCCAACTGTTTCTGGAAGAAAATGGATAGGGCCGAAATCTGGACCTTTTACGGATCCTAACCTCGGGCCCATATCCACACCTGTTTGCAGGAAGAGGAGAAACCGTCCCAGTTGAAACTCCACCGTAGGAAACTTCTTGGACTCACACCAGGATACATATTTTTCCAATACGATGGTAATGTTTAGACGCTACTCCCTTCCTAGCCTGTATCAGGGTAGGAATAACCTTGTTCGGAATGCCCTTCTGAGCTAATATCTGGCGTTCAACCTCCATGCCGTCAAACATAGCCACGGTAAGTCTTGATAGTCGAACGGTCCCTGCTGCAGCAGGTCATCCCATAGAGGAAGAGGCCTCGGCTCTTCTAACAGTAGATCCAGAAGATCCGCGTACCAAGCCCTTCTTGGCCAGTCCGGAGCAATGAGGATCGCCTGAACTCTTGTTCTCCTTATGAGTTTTAGAACTCTTGGAATAAGTGGAAGTGGAGGAAACACGTACACCGACTGGAACATCCACGGAGTCACTAGGGCATCCACCGCCACGGCTTGCGAGTCCCTCAACCTGGAACAATACCGCTGAAGCTTCTTGTTGCGACTTGTTCATGTCTACTTGAGGTACACCCCAAAGATCTGTTACCTCCGTGAACACCTCCGGATGAAGTCCCCACTTTCCTGGATGGAGATAGTGTCTGCTGAGGACGTCCGCTTCCCAGTTGTCTACTCCCGGAATGAAGATTGCGTGTTTTTCTGGCCAGAGGATGATTCTTGTTACCTCTGACATTGCAGCTCTGCTCTTCGTTCTGCCCTGTCGGTTTATGTAATCTACTGTCGTTACATTGTCCGACTGCACTTGAATGGCTCGATCTCGCAGAAGATGGTCCACTTGGAGAAGACCGTTGTAGACTGCTCTTAGTTCCCGAATGTTTATTGGTAGGCTGGATTCCAGGCTTGACCACCTTCCTTGGAAGGTTTCCCCCTGAGTGACTGCGCCCCAGTCCCGGAGACTTGCATCCGTGGTTAGAGGGATCCAGTCCTGAAGCCCGAACCTGCGGCACTCCAGAAGGAGAGGTAGTTGTAGCCACCAGAGGAGTGAAATCCTGGCTTTTGGTGACAGACGTATTCTCTGGTGCATGTGTAGATGAGATCCTGACCATTTTTCCAGGAGATCCAGTTAGAAGGGCCGAGCATGAAACCTTCCGTACTGTAGAGCCTCATAAGGGGCCACCATCTTCCCCAGAAGGCGAATGCACTGATGAACCAAAACCCGGGCTGGCTTCCGGACATCCAGGACCGTTGTTTGTATCACCAACGCTTTTTCCCCCGGAAACACACCCTCTGTACTTCTGTGTCGAGGATCATTTCTAGAAAAGACAACCTCCTGGTCGGCTCCAAATGTGATTTTGGAAAATTCAGGATCCAACCGTGTTCCCTGAGCAGATGAGTCATGAGAACAATGGACTGAAACAACCTCTCCCTGGACAAAGCCTTTATCAGCAGATCGTCCAGATATGGGATTATGTTCACCCCGTTAGCGGAGGAGAACCATCATCTCTGCCATCACCTTGGTGAACACCCTCGGTGCTGTGGAGAGGCCGAATGGTAGTGCCTGGAATTGATAGCTCAGATTTGTACTATTGGACAGTCACTAAGCCTGGTGAGGCGGCCAACTCGGAATGGGGAGTATGCATCCTTGATATCCAGGGATACCAGTTGCTCTTAGAGACTCCATTTTGAATTTGGACACCCACAGGTAAGGGTTCAACGATTTCAAGTTCAAAATTGGTCTGACCGAACCATCCGGTTTCGGTACCACGAAAAGGTTGGAATAATAACCCTTGTTTTGCATATGAGTTGGAACTGGGACAATGACCTGTGATTTTTACCAATTTTAGCATGACTTCCTGTAGGATAGCCCTGTCAGAAAAGCTGCCAAGCCTGATTTGAAGAATCGGTGAGGCGGGAGTTCTTGAAACTCCAGTAAGTACCCCTGGGACACAATATCCTGTACCCAGGGATCCAGGCCGGATGACACCCAGACGTGGCTGAAACGTTTTTGAGTCTGGCACCCACCAGCCCGTCCTCCAGACTTTGAGGTTCATTGTCATGCTGTGGATTTTGAGGAACCAGAAGCAGGTCTCTGGTCCTGGGAGCCTGCTGGTGCAGGCTTTTTGGATTTTATAGGACAGAAGTGACAGAAAATAGATCACAATGCGCTAAGAGGGTGTGATAAAAATAAAACTGAATACGTTCATTACTTTTTTTTCTCCACGTTTGCGTATGTGGATATATTCCTCATGTGCATGTAAGGAAATTAAAGAGAAAAATATGCCATATGGTGAAGCACAGTTTACTATATCAAAAACATATCAAAATTTCCAACATCAACATTTAAAAAGTGCAATGTAATAATAACAACAAGTGTGGGGAATCCTTCGGAGGCTGCAAAGTGAACAATTACCGGCTGGATGTAAGACTATTCTTGACAGTGCATAAGTCCGTTAGATAGCCCGGGTTCCACAGACCACATATGCAGATGGCTCTCCTGTCGGTTCTGAGTCCGGTCAGCTGCCTCCGTCGCCCCACACGTCCACCAACGCGTTTAAACCCGCCAAATCGGGTCTTTTTCAAGGTGTGTATCCAGAAAGAAGATGTCCATCCCCATCCAGCTGTCCATTTTTAAATTCACTCTGTCCAATCCCCGGCCGGCGAGCGCAGCCGATTCCTATACACAAATCGAAACTACATGTCCCATGAATCATTGTTGCGCTCGTCCTGCCGGTTTCCTGTTTCCTCTATGCGCCGATACGTCACTTCCGGTGAGTAACCATGGTGATGCTTGCGTAGCTCCCTCGGTCATTCATATGAAACAGATGTTTCCTATGTCATACAAAAGTCCATATTCTTCCAGATTCCAAATATAGCACCTCCGGAAGGAAGGGGACATAAAAATGAATACAGATCCTATCTATAGTATCTTGATAATTAACCTTTTTTGGATTTTGCCCGACCACCTCTAAAGAAAGTGGTAGAAGACTTGGGCTTTTTTGTCTTAGCGGTCCGAAAGGACTGCTGCACAGCTGAAGAAAACGGTTTCTTCCTAGAAGGAGTAGCAGAGGGAAGGAAAGGTGACTTACCCACGGTTGCCGTGGAAATCCACGCATCCAACGCTTCCCCAAATAGAGCCTGGCCTGTGTAGGGTAGGTTTTCCACACTTCTCCTAGGATTCCGTATCTGCATACCATTGGCGTAGCCATAGTCCCCTGCGAGCGGATACCGACATGGAGGATATCCATGCAGTCAGCGGACCCAGGTCTTTCATGGATTCCACCAACATACAGAATCCTGTATGTTACCTAAAAACAATTCAATGTCACTTCTATCCATTGCACCAAATCCTCTAGTAAGGTGCCACCACTTTACTATGGCTTTAGAAATCCATGCACAGGCAATCGTGGGTCTTAAGGCCACTCCTGAAGCAGTGTATATGGATTTGAGCGAAGTGTCAATCTTACAATCAGCTGGTTCTTTCAACGCAGTAGAACCAGGGACAGGTAAAAACCACCTTCTGGACAGTCTGGAGACAGATGCGTCAACAATCGGCAGGTTTTCCCATTTTTCCTATCTTCCTCAGGAAAGTGAAAAGCAACCAGAACTCTTTTTGGGATCTGGAATTTTTTTCTCCGGGTTTTCCCAGGATTTTTCAAATATAGCGCTTAATTCTTTAGACGCGGGAAAAGTTAGCGGGGCTTTCTTATTATCAGTGAAGTAAGCCTCCTCAACCTGCTCAGGTGTATCATTAATGTTTAACACATCTCTAATGGCCTCATCATGAGCTGCACCCCCCCTTTGCAAGGGATGCCACCCCCCTCAGCACATCCCCATCACCGTCTGAAGTATCAGAATCGCTATCCGTGTCATCTTGCATAATTTGGGCAAATGCACGTTTCTGTGGGAACATGCTAGGGGATTTTGCAGGAATAGGGACAGAGCCTGACCAAACTACCATAGACTTCTTCAACACCTGTTATGAGCCACGGCTGTGGCTCATTCCTGTTTTGCATGTCAGTTAGGTATTTTATGTTATTCTTCTGTTCATGTTCCCCGTGGGTGTCATGGGGTGCTCGGAACTCACCCTTAAGGAGGGGATACTGTTATGAACCACAGGTAGTGGTTCATTCCTATTTTATGTTTATAAGTTGTTTTGCAGGCCAGGATTTCCCGTTGCTCTGTTTAAGAATACTCTTGGTTGCTGCCGCTGGTGAGTCTGTGTAATTGCAGCTTGTTCCCATGTGTTCAGCCTCACCTGGCTGCTAATTGCATCTTGTCAGTTTGGAGTCATGCAACAGGGCAGCTGCATGACATTATTAATTAGGCCTCTCTGTTATATGCTGGCTGAGTGCAATTCACAGACGCTGGTGATATTTCTAAGTTTCCAGTCTGCTTGAGTTCTGAGCTTGTTCCTGCCAGTTCCTGAGCTCAGTCTAGCAGTGTCTGACTAGCTGCTTCCTGTGTCGATTCCTGTGTCAGTTCCCATGTCGATTCCTGTGTCTGATCCCGTGTCCTGCCGTGAGGCGTTCCTGTCCTGAGGTCCTGTGGCTTTGCCTGTGCCTGGTCGAGTTTCTGGCTTCTTGGTGTCCAACGGTCTGTCGTTTGGGATTCTGCCTGTCCTCCAGTTCTGAGAGTCTGTGTCGGCAGCATTGGGGGTTCCTGTCCGTTTGCCAGTATTCGTACCGGTTCCGTGAGTAGCGGCTCTGCCGCGTCCGTTGGCCTAGGCCGCTGTATTCCGTTATTATTTCTGTCACTGGTGTTTTGCAGAGGGTTCTGCTTATGCTGTCACCGCCGGTACACAAAAGTATTGTGTCGGCGTGTGGTCAGCATTTCCTTTGTTCTTTTCCTTTGGCGGCAAGCCGCACATACTTTGGTTTTAGGTTTGTTAGTAGCCCCTGGCCTTGTTGTTTAGTTAGAGGGCCCCTTGTTATCACCCTGTCTCGGTTCACTCTTTGTCTCTCATTAAGACCTGAGGGGGCATCGAAGTTGGGCAGACGTAATCCGCCCTTCAAACGCGGCTGCCATGGGCTCAAGCAACCATAGTCTCGCAAGAGTGTACTGACAGCACGGGTGAGACAACGGAGATAGGGCGCCAGGGGCTATTCCCTTTCCATTCCCCTTTCCCAGCATTACGTCCTGGTGCTCTGGACTCGCTTCATTACATCTCCCTTGTTCTGAGCACCAGGAACCTAACAACACCTGAGTTTCAGTCTCAGTATTCGCTTCAATAATAGGGATTTGAGATAAAGCATTACAATCCTGTGTACATGGAATGGATCCCTCCTGAGAGGAAACATCTTCTACAGCCTATGATACAGAGGGATGGTCTTCAGTATGCCGGCTGTCGGGATCCCGACAGCCAGCATACCGACACTTATTCTCCCTCGTGGGGGTCCACGACCCCCCTTGGAGGGAGAATAAAATAGCGTGGCGCGCCACCATGCCCGCAGCGTGGCGAGCGCAGCAAGCTCACAAGGGGCTCATTTGCGCTCACCACACTGTCGGTAAGCCGGCGGTCAGGCTCCCGGCGCTGGTATGCTGGTCTGGACTACCATACTACACCCGATACAGAGTCCCTAGACATGGCTATGTGAGATGGTAAACACCCACACACCCAGGGAAATGTCAGACACAGTTTCCCCCCAGGCATGCCACAGAGATTGGAGCCATCCCACACACAGCACTTTTTAAAGTAGAACTAATGAAACTACCAGCGCTGTCTGTGTACCTTAATAGACTACACAGACTTTACACAGCCTCCCCCTCCCTTCCACAACCCTCTGGTACCGTACAAGATAGCTGGAGTTGACTTGGAGGAACAGCTCTTCCTGTGAGCGCTTCTGCAGGCAGGAAGATGGTGCTGAACACTGCTGGGTCCGCTCTGAGAAGCTCCGCCCCCTTTCATGGCGCTGCTTCCCGCTCTCCTGTAGTTTTATACTGGCCTGTGGAATTGTGCTGGCAGTGATCCTGGGACCCTGACAGGCTTGCTGGAGAGAGTAGGGTGTAGGTGCTGGCTCACAGCGCCGCACCATGTACCGCTGAGCCCTGGAGCGGTTAGTACTGCACTCCCTACCCTGTTGCCACCATCTTCACACCGACTGCCCGCTTGCCAAGGGGGGGGGGGGGGGGGCGGTGACTAACTCGCCACTGAAGTCTTCTGGCTTTGTAAGGGGGTGGCGGCATGCTGCTGGGGTGAGCGATCCCCTGTGGCGGCGAACGTTCGATCCCCTTAGGAGCTCAGTGTCCTGTCAGCGGAGATCATGGTTCAGGCCCCTCAGGGCGGACACTACTCCCCCCTTAGTCCCTCAAAGCAGGGTGGCTGTTGCCAGCAGCCTCCCTGTGCCTAATATCTAAATACAAAGAAAAACTAAAATAACTCTTATGGAGCTCCCCTAGCTGTGCCCGGCTCCTCCGGGCACATTTTCTAAACTGAGTCTGGTAGGAGGGACATAGAGGGAGGAGCCAGCCCACACTCTCAAAGTCTTAAAGTGCCAATGGGTCCTAGTGGACCCATCTATACCCCATGGTACTAATGTGGACCCCAGCATCCTCTAGGACGTAAGAGAAAATGGGAAAACCCACCCGTAGTTGGCGCATCTGTCTCCAGACTGTCAAAAAAGGTGGTTTTACCTGTCCCTGGATCTACCGCGTTAAAAGAAAGGTGTTGGATTTTAGGAAGGCTGATTTTGTAGGGATGGGAAAATGTGTAAGCGATTCTTTGGCAGAGTGGAGGAACTTGGAAGCAGTGCAGGAGAGGTGGGAAACATTAAAATGTGCAATATTAAAGGCAACAGACCTTTGTATCAAAAGTGTTACGAAAAACACAAGGAAAGGGAAGCCAGTGTGGTTTGCGAAAGAAGTAGCAAATATTGTGAAAGCAAAAAAGATGGCTTTTAGGAAATATAAGTAGACACAAAATAATGAAGACAAAGAGATATCTTGTTAGACAGAAGGAGACTAAGAAGGTAATCAGAAGTGCAAAGGCACAAGCTGAGGAGAAAATGGCCCAGTCAGTGGGTAAAGGAGGAAAAACTTTTTTTTTAAGGTATTTAAGCGAAAGAAGAAAAACAAAAGGCGGAATAATAACACTAAAGACAGAGACTGGGAGTCTTGTTGAGGGAGACAATGTAATAACAGATCATCTTAATAATTATTTTTGCTCAGTATTTACTACTGAAAGAGGGAAACGGGCCACAGTTAAGTTGCAAGGACATTCAGGAAAATGAAACAAGTACATTTACGGAGGAGAAGGTCCTAACAGAACTTTCAAAGCTGAAAGTGGACAAATCTATGGGGCTAGATGGGATACATCCGAGGATACTAAAAGAACTTAAAGAGGTGCTGGTAACACCATTGACAGAATTATTCAACCAGTCATTAGCTACAGGAGTATTTCCAGAGGACTGGAAAAAAGCAAACGTAGTCCCACTGCACAAAAGTGGAAGCAAGGAAGAGGCAAACAACTACAGACCAGTGAGTCTTACATCAGTAGAAGGGAAATTGATGGAAACACTCTTAAAAGAAAGAGTTGTAGATGAGCTGAAATCCTGTAATTTACAGGATCCCAAACAGCATGGATTCACTGGGGGGAGTTCATGTCAAACAAATCTTTTTGACTTTTTTGACTGTGTGACTAAAGTGATGGCTAAAGGTAGAGCCATGGATATAGCTTATCTAGACTTTAGTAAGGCTTTTGACACTGTTCCACATCGCAGACTGTTAAAAAAACTTGAAAGTTTGGGATTGGATATTAGGATTATTGAATGGATAAGATCTTGGTTGAAGGATAGAAAACAGAGAGTTGTGGTAAATGGAGTGCATTCACAGGAGGGAAATGTTACCAGTGGAGTACCCCAAGGATCTGTACTTGGACCAGTGCTTTTTAATATCTTCATTGGTGACATTGCAATGGCATTAAAGGGAAAGTATGCCTTTTTGCAGATGACACAAAGGTATGCAACAGGGTAGACACACCAGGTGGGGTAAAACAAATGATTGAGGATCTAGGTAGACTAGAGTAATGGTCAAGAGTGTGGCAATTACAGTTTAATGCCAAAAAATACAAAATCATGCACTTGGTTCTCAAAAATCCAAAGGATAAATATAGTATTAATGGCACTATACTGGAAACTACTGAGGAGGAAAGGGATCTAGGAGTCACTATTTCAGGTGACATAGGCAGGTAAGCAATGTAACACAGCAATGAGGAAGGCTAGTCAGATGCTTGGCTGCATTGGGAGAGCAATCAGCAGCAGAAAGAAAGAAGTAATAATGCCACTGTATAGGTCATTGGTACGGCCTCATCTAGAATACTGTGTTCAGTTCTGGAGGCCATATCTTCAAAAAGATATTAATACATTAGAAACTGTACAAAGGGGGGCAACTAAAATGGTGCATGGCCTACATCACAAAACATACCCAGAAAGACTAAAAAATCTCAATATGTATAGTTTGGACAGAGAAGGGAAAGGGGGGACATGATAGAAACTTTCAAATAAATCAAGGGTTTTAACAAAGTCCAGGAGGGAAGCATTCTCCAAATGAAGAGAAGCAACAGGACACGAGGACATGCACTGAGACTGGAGGGGGGGAGCTTCAGGGGAAATTTGAGGAAAAATTAACTTCACAGAAAGTGTAGTGGACAAGTGGAATAGCCTCCTATCAGAGGTGGTAGAGGCTAAAACATTAGAGCAATTTAAACATGCATGGGATAGACATAAGGATATCCTTACAAAGAAATAAGGATCAAACAAGTTTAGAGATAAAAACAATGTTAAAAAAAAGGGGCAGACTAGATGGGTCAAGTGGTTCTTATCTGCCATCAAATTCTATGTTTCTAAAAGAACCTGCTGATCGTAAGATTGACACTACGCTCAAATCCATATACACTGCTTCAGGAGTGGAGTTAAGGCCCACTATTGCCTGTGCATGGATTTCTAAAGCCATAGTAAAGTGGTCAGGCACATTACTAGAGGATTTGGATACAATAGATAGAAGTGACATTGAATTGTTTCTACGTAACATACAGGATTCTAGGGGGTTCGTGGTGGAATCCATGAAGGACCTGGGCACACTGCACGAATATATTCCATGTAGGTCTCAGCTCGCAGGGGACTCTGGCTACGCCAATGGTCTGCATACGCGGAGTCCAGGAGAAGTATGGAGAACCCCTACACAGGTCAGGCTCTTTTTGGGGAAGCGTTGGATGTGTGGATTTCCACGGCTACTGCGGGTAAGTCACCTTTCCTTCCCTCTGCTACACCTTCTACGAAGAAACCATTTTCTTCAGATGTGCCGCAGTCCTTTCGGGTCACTGAGGCAAAATTTTCCTAGCCTCCTACCACTTTCTTTAGAGGTGGTCGTGCAAAATCCAAAAAGCCTGCACCCGCAGGCTCCCAGGACCAGAAACCTGCTTCTGGTTCCTCAAAATCCTCAGCATGACGGTGGACCGCACAGCCTGGAGGACGGGCTGGTGGGTGCGAGGCTCAGACGTTTCAGACACGTCTGGGTGTCGTCCGGCACGGATCCCTTGGTGCACGATATTGTGTCCCAGGGGTACAGACTGGAGATTCAAAAACTCCCGCCTCACCGATTCTTCAAATCAGGCTTGCAAGGTCTATCCTACGGGAAGCCATCCTAAAATTGGAAAAGTCACAGGTCATTGTCCCAGTTCCACCTCATATGCAAAACAAGGGTTATTATTCAAACCTTTGCGTGGTACCGAAACCGGATGGTTCGGTCAGACCAATTTTGAATTTGAAATCGTTGAACCCTTACCTGAGGGTGTTCAAATTCAAAATGGAGTCTCTCAGACCAGTGATTTCAGGTCTAGAGGAGGGAGAGTTCCTGGTATCCCTGGATATCAAGGATGCGTACCTCCACATTCCGATTTGGCCGCCACACCAGGCTTATCTCAGATTTGCACTGTTAGTCACTATCAATTTCAGGCACTGCCATTCAGCCTCTCCACAGCACCAAGGGTGTTCACCAAGGTGATGGCCGAGATGATGGTTCTCCTCCGCAGACTGGGGGTGAACATAATCCCATATCTGGACAATCTGCTGATAAAGGCATCGTCCCGGAAGACGTTGTTGCAGTCCATTGTTCTCATGACTCATCTGCTCAGGGAACACGGTTGGATCCTGGACCTTCCAAAGTCAAATTTGGAACCTACAAGGAGATTGTCTTTTCTGGGGATGATCCTCGACACGGAAGTGCAGAGGGTGTTTTTGCCGGAGGAGAAAGAGTTGATGATTCAAACAATGGTCCAGGATGTCCTGAAGCCAACCCGGGTATCGGTTCATCAGTTGTGATAGCCGGGCAGCGGCCGGGCCATCAGTCATTTTTAAAAGCATTGTCACGCCAGGCCGTCTCATCACATAAGCAAGCAGTTTATTCACAGTTCAGACAGGGTTATCACGACAGTAACATTTAACTTTTTCTTCTCTCCAGCACAATATTTATTTGGGTTACATCAGGTTACATCTCCTTTCATTTGCTTCACGGGCAATAACAGCATTGCAGTACAGTACATACCAGCGCAGTCTCTGGGAATCAGTAGTGCGGCTTCCGCAAACTGAGATTCATTTCGGTGTGCTCTCCCCCATTCGCTAGGGGCTCTATCTAAGCGGGATATCTCATGGACACATTACTGGGGGCCTTCCGCCACACGTGATTTCCTATCACTCACCCAGCTCGTCCTCTCCCGCAGACTCACACCTCCCATCCTGCTTCTGGGGTACCCCTGAAGGTGAAGATCCCCTTTATTTCTTCCACCAATTGTTCATGCTGTAACTTCTCTCACACTGCAAATCTGGATATCTCTTGCTCTTCCTAGCAGCACCTACATGCTGTTCCATAATGCCAGGGACTGTGGAGTTATAGATGCTTGTTCCACAGTCCCCAGACTGCGTTTCTCCTGGACATTAGCCTGTGCCCTCCATCTCAGTCCTCAGCTCACATTGAACTGTCTTGTGCTTTGTTCCTTTTGCTAAAAATCCCCCTGCACTTCCTGTCCTAACCCCCTAGATGTGGCAGGGTCTGCCAGAACTGGTTTTGGGGCCATAAAACTCCCCCACTCACTGATAAGAATTAAATGGCTTTTGGAACTTTCCAATATCTCTTGTCTCCTAACATTCCAGTATGCCACACAGTGCATTCGCCTTCTGGGGAAGATGGTTGCCTCCTACAAGGCTCTACAGTACGGAAGGTTTCATGCTCTGTCCTTCCAACTGGATCTCCTAGACAAATGGTCAGGTTCTCACCTACACATGCACTAGAGGATAAGTCTGTCGCTGAAAGCCAGAATTTCACTCCTCTGGTGGCTGCAAATGCCTCACCTTCTGGAGGACCACAGGCTCGGGCTTCAGGACTGGATCCTTCTAACCACGGATGCAAGTCTCCGGGACTGGGGCGCAGTCACTCAGGGGGAAACCTTCCAAGGAAGTTGGTCAAGCCTGGAATCCAGTCTTCAGCTAAACGTTCTGGAACTAAGAGCAGTCTACAATGGGCTTCTCCAAGCGGCTCATCTTCTGCGAGATCGAGCCATTCAAGTACAGTCAGACAATGTAATGACGGTGGCCTACATAAACCGACATGCCGAAACGAAGAGCAGAGCTGTAGTGTCAGAGGTAGCAAGAATCATCCTCTGGGCAGAAAAACACGCGGTGGCGCTGTCTGCAATCTTCATTTCTCTTACGTCCTAGAGGAGGCTGGGGACTCCGTAAGGACCATGGGGGTATAGAAGGGCTCCGCAGGAGATATGGGCACTATAAAGAACTTTTAGTATGGGTGTGTACTGGCTCCTCCCTCTATGCCCCTCCTCCAGACCTCAGTTAGATCTTGTGCCCAGAGGAGATAGGGTGCATTACAGGAAGCTCTCCTGAGTTTTCTGTGTAAAAGAATTTTGTTAGGTTTTTTATTTTCAGGGAGCTTTGCTGGCAACAGACTCCCTGCATCGTGGGACTGAGGGGAGAGAAGCAGACCTACTTAAATTATAGGCTCTGCTTCTTAGGCTACTGGACACCATTAGCTCCAGAGGGAGTCGGAACACAGATCTCACCCTGGGGTTCGTCCCGGAGCTGCGCCGCCGTCCTCCTCGCAGAGCCGGAAGATAGAAGCCGGGTGAGCATGAGAAGAAAAGAAGACTTCAAGGCGGCAGAAGACTTCAGATCTTCCTGAGGTAAGCGCGCAGCAGTAACGCTGCGCGCCATTGCTCCCACACAACACACACATGGCACAGATGGGCGCAGGGGGGGCGCCCTGGGCAGCAATAAATCTCATTACTGGCAAAAAGATATGTATTAGGCTGCGGAGGCAGCAAATAGATGATCCCCCGCCATTTTTTTTTATTAATTGAAGCGGGACCGAAGCCCGCCGCTGGAGGGGGCGGAGCTTGATCCCTCAGCACTAACCAGCGCCATTTTCTCCACAGAAGCTGCAGAGAACGCTGGCTCCCCGGATTCTCCCCTGCTGAACGAGCTCAGGGGGCTGAAAAAAAGAGGAGGGGGGCACATTACAGGCGCAGCAAGTGGGAAAATCAGTGTAATTTCATATAAAAGCGCTATCTGGGTTTATTCCAGTGTCAGTTTGGCGCTGGGTGTGTGCTGGCATACTCTCTCTCTGTCTCTCCAAAGGGCCTGGTTGGGGAATTGTCCCCTTATAGTTATATCCCTGTGTGTGTGGGGTGTCGGTACGTGCGTGTCGGCATGTCTGAAGCGGAAGGCTTATCCAAAGAGGAGGTGGAGCATATGAGTGTGTGTCCCCGTCGGTGGTGCCGACTCAGGAATGGATGTATATGTGGCATATCTTAAATGCAAGTGTAGCATCATTACATAAGAGACTGGACAAAGCAGAGTCCAGGGTGTCGACAGGGGGTCAATCCACGGATTACACTGACTCACAGGGCCCGTCGGGGTCTCAGAAACGTCCCTTGTCACAAATAGTAGACACAGATACTGACACGGACTCTGATTCCAGTGTCGACTATAATGAAGCGATATTGCTCCCTAGGGTGACAAAAAGTATTCAGTGCATGATTATTGCAATAAAAGATGTTTTGCATATCACTGATGAACCCTCAGTGCCCGACACGAGGGTGCACATGTTTAAGGAGAAGAAACAGGTAGTAAACTTTCCTCCATCTCATGAACTTAACGAGTTATGTGAAAAAGCTTGGGAAACTCCAGATAAGAAGCTGCAGATTCCCAATAGGATTCTTATGGCGTACCCTTTCCCTACACAGGACAGGGTACGTTGGGAATCCTCTCCCACAGTGGACAAGGCTTTAACACGCCTGTCCAAGAAGGTGGCGCTGCCGTCCCCTGACACAGCGACCCTCAAGGATCCTGCGGACCGCAGGCAGGAGACTACATTAAAGTCTATTTATACACATACTGGTGCTTTACTTAGACCGGCAATTGCCTCGGCATGGGTATGTAGTGCAGTAGCGGCTTGGACAGATACCCTGTCAGCTGACCTTGATACCCTTGATAAGGATACCATTTTGTTAACATTAGCCCATATTAAGGACGCGGTCTTATATATGCGGGACGCTCAAAGAGACATTGGATTACTGGGTTCAAGAGCCAATGCCATGGCTGTTTCTGCGAGACGATCTTTATGGATCCCCCAATGGACGGGTGATGCGGACTCAAAAAAGCATATGGAGGTCTTACCTTACAAGGGTGATGTATTGTTTGGGGATGGTCTCGCCGACCTGGTTTCCACAGCTACCGCGGGTAAATCTACCTTTTTGCCCTTTGTTCCCCAACAGCAAAAGAAACCTCCACAGTATCAGATGCAGTACTTTCGGTCGCATAAGTCCAGAAGAGGTCGGGGCTCCTCTTTCCACGCCAGAGGTAAGGGTAGAGGTAAGAGAACACCTGCTTCGGCTAGTTTCCAAGAGCAGAAGTCCTCCCGGCTTCCACTAAGTCCAACCGCATGACACTGGGGCTCCCCTACGGGAGTCCGCACCGGTGGGGGCACGCCTTCGACTCTCCAGCCAAGTCTGGGTTCAGTCAGACGTGGACCCTTGGGCGAGGGAAATGGTTTCCCAGGGCTACAAGCTGGAATTCGAGGAGGTGCCCCAGCGCCGGTTTTACAAGTCGGCCTTACCAGCTTCTTCCCCAGCGAGGGAGGTAGTATTAGCTGCAATTCAAACGCTGTGTCAACAGCAAGTGATTGTCAGGGTTCCCCTGCACCACCAGGGAAAAGGATATTATTCGACCCTGTTTGTGGTCCCAAAGCCGGATGGTTCGGTCAGACCCATTTTAAATCTAAAATCCCTAAACCTGTACTTGAAACGGTTCAAATTCAAGATGGAATCGCTCCGAGCTGTAATATCCAGCCTGGAAGGGGGGGGGGGGGATTTTATGGTGTCGCTAGACATAAAGGATGCTTACCTTCATGTCCCCATATATCCCACTCATCAGCAGTACCCGAGATTCGCTGTACAGGATTGTCATTACCAGTTTCAGACTTTGCCGTTTGGGCTTTCCACGGCCCCAAGGATTTTCACCAAGGTAATGGCGGAAATGATGGGCAGTGTGTCACAATTATCCCATACTTGGACGATCTCCTGATAAAAGCAAGATCAAGAGATCAATTGCTGAAGAACGTGTCGCTCTCCCTGAGGGTGCTCCAACAACACGGTTGGATTCTCAATCTGCCAAAGTCGCAATTGGTTCCAACGACTCAACTATCGTTCCTAGGCATGATACTGGACACGGAACGAAAGAGGGTTTTTCTTCCGTTGGAAAAAGCCCAGGACCTCCAGAACATGGTCAGAGATCTGCTAAAGCCAAAAAGAGTGTCAGTTCATCAATGCACTCGAGTTCTGGGAAAAATGGTGGCAGCATACGAGGCCATTCCTTTCGGCAAATTTCATGCAAGGACATTTCAGTGGGACCTTCTGGACCAGTGGTCCGGGTCCCATCTACAGATACACCAGAAAATAACACTGTCCCCCAGGGCCAGGGTATCTCTCCTATGGTGGCTGCAAAGTGCTCACCTTCTAGATAGTCACAGGTTCGGCATTCAAGACTGGGTTCTGATAACCACGGATGCGAGCCTCCGAGGATGGGGAGCGGTCACCCAAGGAAGAAATTTTCAGGGACTTTGGTCAGACCAGGAGTCCTGTCTGCACATCGTGCTAGAATTAAGGGCCATATACAACGGCCTTCGACAAGCGGAGAATCTTCTTCGCAACCTACCGGTTCTGATTCAATCAGACAATGTCACAGCCGTGGCACATGTGAACCGCCAAGGCGGGACAAGGAGCAGAGTCGCGATGGCGGAAGCCACCAGGATTCTTCGCTGGGCGGAAAATCACGTAAGCGCTCTGTCAGCTGTCTTCATTCCGGGAGTAGACAACTGGGAAGCGGACTTCCTCAGCAGACACGATGTCCATCCAGGAGAGTGGGGACTTCATCAAGAAGTCTTTGCAGAGATAACGGGTCTCTGGGGAATTCCTCAAATAAATAGACATGATGGCGTCAACAAAAAGCTTCGGAGACGCCCTGGTGACGCCATGGGTGTTTCAGTCGGTCTATGTGTTTCCTCCTCTTCCTCTCATCGCAAAAATTTTGAGGATAAGAAGACAGAAAAGAGTACAGTCAATACTCATTGTTCGAGACTGGCCTCGAAGGGCCTCGTACTCAGATCTTCAGGAAATGCTCACAGAAGATCCTTGGTCCCTTCCTCTCAGGGAGGACCTGTTGCAGCAGCGGCCCTGCGTATTCCAAGACTTACCGCGGTTGCGTTTGACGGCATGGCGGTTGAACGCCGAATCCTAGCTGAGAAAGGTATTCCGGAGGAGGTCATACCTACTCTGATAAAGGCTAGGAAGGAGGTGACGGCGAAACATTATCACCGTATCTGGCGGAAATGTGTCTCTTGGTGTGAAACCAAGAATGCTCCTACGGAGGATTTCCATCTGGGCCGTTTTCTCCACTTCCTACAGACAGGAGTGGATATGGGCCTAAAGATAGGCTCTGTTAAGGTACAGATTTCGGCCCTATCTATATTCTTTCAGAAGGAATTGGCTTCTTTACCAGAAGTCCAGACTTTTGTTAAAGGAGTGCTGCACATCCTGCCTCCTTTTGTGCCCCCAGTGGCACCCTGGGACCTTAACGTGGTGTTACGGTTCCTTAAATCTCACTGGTTTGAGCCCCTTCAAACGGTTATATTAAAATTTCTCACCTGGAAGGTGGTCATGTTATTGGCCTTGGCATCTGCAAGGCGTGTGTCAGAATTGGCGGCCTTGTCTCACAAGAGCCCCTATTTGATTTTTCATGTGGATAGAGCGGAATTGAGGACTCGTCCTCAATTTCTACCTAAGGTGGTGTCTTCATTTCATATGAACCAACCTATAGTGGTGCCTGTGGCTACGAGTGACTTTGAGGACTCCAAGTCCTTGGATGTAGTCAGGGCCTTAAAAATTTATGTAGCCAGAACGGCTAGGGTTAGGAAAACAGAGGCTCTGTTTGTCCTGTATGCAGCCAACAAGATTGGCGCGCCTGCTTCAAAGCAGACTATTGCTCGCTGGATCTGTAACACGATTCAGCAGGCTTATTCTACGGCTGGATTGCCGTTACCTAATTCAGTAAAGGCCCATTCCACTAGGAAGGTGGGCTCTTCTTGGGCGGCTGCCCGAGGCGTCTCGGCATTACAGCTTTGCCGAGCAGCTACTTGGTCGGGTTCAAACACTTTTGCAAAATTTTACAAGTTTGATACCCTGGCTGACGATGACCTCGCATTTGCTCAGTCGGTGCTGCAGAGTCATCCGCACTCTCCCGCCCGATCTGGAGCTTTGGTATAAACCCCATGGTCCTTACGGAGTCCCCAGCATCCTCTAGGACGTAAGAGAAAATAAGATTTTAAACCTACCGGTAAATCTTTTTCTCGTAGTCTGTAGAGGATGCTGGGCGCCCGTCCCAGTGCGGACTGGATCTGCAAGACTTTTATATAGTTATTGCTTACATAAGGGTTATGTTACAGTTGGAATCGGTCTTTGACTGATACTGTTATTTGTTCATACTGTTAACTGGTTATGTGTATTCCAGGTTATATGGTATGATTGGTGTGGGCTGGTATGAATCTTGCCCTTAGATTAACAAAATCCTTTCTTCGTATTGTCCATCTCCTCTGGGCACAGTTCTCTAACTGAGGTCTGGAGGAGGGGCATAGAGGGAGGAGCCAGTGCACACCCATACTAAATTCTTTATAGTGCCCATGTCTCCTGCGGAGCCTGTCTATACCCCATGGTCCTTACGGAGTCCCCAGCATCCTCTACGGACTACGAGAAAAAGATTTACCGGTAGGTTTAAAATCTTATTTTTGGGAGTAGACAACTGGGAAGCAGACTTCCTCAGCAGACATGATCTCCATCCAGGAGAGTGGGGACTCCATCCGGAGGTGTTCACAGAGGTAACAGATCTTTGGGGTGTTCCTCAAATAGACATGATGGCCTCTCGTCTCAAGAAGCTTCGGGGGTATTGTTCCAGGTTGAGGGACCCACAAGCCGTGGCGGTGGACGCCCTAGTGCAGCGGTGGCCAACCAGTTGCTCTTGAGCCTCATGAGGCGCTTTCTTTATTTAAATGTGGCTCCCAACACTCTAAATCATGTGACCACAACACATACAGAAACTGCTACACTCCAGCCAGAGATGCAGCAGCATTACAGGGACTGAAAATTGAATAAGCCAGATACTAGAGGCGAGACACCCACTGGCAAACAGAACACATTAGGGACTGCAGCAATGGCACGACTTGGTGGGGGAACTTTAGTGACACATGAAGGTGGGCTAGAGTGACACATGGAGGAGCTGACTGGAGTAATTTAGGAGGGTGCTGGAAGTAGTGACACATGGGAAAGCTGGCTGGAGTGACATAGGAGGTTGGTAGCAGGAGTGACATAGGAGGGTACTAGCAGGAGTGTCACATGGGGAGCTGGCTGGAGTGACATAGGAGGGTGCTAGCAGGAGGGACACATGGGAGAGCTGGCTGGAGTGACATAGGAGGGTGCTAGCAGGAGTGTCACGTGGGGAGCTGGCTGGAGTGACATAGGAGGGTGCTTGCAGGAGTGTCACATGGGGAGCTGGCTGGAGTGACACATGGGGGAACTTAAGTTTATTATGTGAATCTGGCTTTCTCAATTATTTTATGTGAAAGTGGCTTTTTCAATGTATCTGACGTTAAAAAATTTTTATTTTATGTCGTTCTGGCTTTTTCAATGTATTTTATACCAGGGGTGTGGTCTAGCAGGCACAAGGCCACATTCCATTGTTGCATGCACGCCTTCGGCTCGATGTCGGCTCTTTAACGTACCTAACAAGGTTTTTTGGCTCTTTGTCACTGACTGGTTGGCCGCCCCTGCCTTAGTTACTCCGTGGGTGTTCGAGTCAGTGTACGTGTGTCCTCCATTTCCACTCATTCCAAGAGTTCTAAAACTCATAAGGAGAACAAGAGTTCAGGCAATCCTCATTGCTCCAGACTGGCCAAGAAGGGCTTGGTACGTGGATCTTCTGGATCTACTGCTGGAAGAGCCGAGGCCTCTTCCTCTTCGGGAGGATCTTCTGCAGCAGGGGCCATTCGCTTATCAAGACTTACCGCGGCTACGTTTGATGGCATGGAGGTTGAACGCCAGATATTAGCTCGGAAGGGCATTCCAAATAAGGTTCTTCCTACCCCGATACCGGCTAGGAAAGGAGTAACGTCTAAACTTTACCATCGTACTTGGAAAAAATATGTATCTTGGTGCGAGTCCAAGAAGTTTCCTACGGTGGCTCAGAGAGGCAGGGGGTACTATTCAACGCTGTTCCTAGCCCCGAAACAGAATGGTTCCTCCTGGCCCATTCTTAACCTCAAGACTTTGAACACGTTTGTGAGGGTATCCAAGTTTCGTATGGAAACTCTTCGCTCTATTGTACTGGCTTTGGAGCCAGGGGACTATATGGTATCCCTGGACATACAAGATACCCTATTTTCCTATTGCCATGTCGCATCAGTAATACCTGCGGTTTGCTATTGGCAACCTCCAGTATCAATTCAGGGCCTTACCTTTTGGACTGACCACGGCTCAGCGAATCTTTATCAAGGTCATGGTGGTGATGACGGCCCTGCTTCGCCGTCAGGGTATCGGGATCCTGCCGTATCTGGACGACTTGCTGATCCTGGCGAATTCCCCAGAAGTTCTCCGCCATCTGGATCTGAAGGTTCAGTTTCTTCAAGCCCATGGGTGGCTCATCTACTGGAAGAAATCATCCCTGGTCCCTGCCCAGAGCATGGTGCACCTGGGGGCATTGTTGGACACACACAACCAGCAGTTGTTCTTGTCACAGGAGAAGGTCCTGAAACTTCAGGACAAAATACGATGCTTCCTCTCTCGCCCGCATGTGTCAATACCTCGGCGATGCAAGTACTAGGCCTCATGGTGTCGGCTTTAGACATGGTAGAGTACGCGCAATTTCATTCCTGCCCTCTGCAGAAGCTGCTTCTTGCCAAGTGGGACGGCTTGCCTCACCGGATCAGGTCTCGCATGATCTCCTAGTCTCCGGAGGTTCGTCTGTCACTGAGCTGTGGTGGCTACAGGACCAACGATTGAGCAGGGGTCGTCCCTTCTGGATCTCCAACTGGGTCCTCCTTACAACAAATGCCAGTCTGAGGGGTTGGGGCACAGTGTTGAAGCAACACTCTTCTGGGTCGGTGGACCAGGGAGGAGTCTCTCCTCCCGATAAACATTCTGGAATTGCGGACGGTGTCCAATGCTCTGAAACTAGCCCAGCATATGATACAGAACAGGCCTGTTCAAGTACAGTCTGACAACGCCACCACGGTGGCGTACATAAATCATCAAGGCGGCACTGGAAGCCGCATGGCAATGATGGAAGTGCCAATGATTCTTCAATGGGCGGAACGCCATCTGCCAGCCATATCGGCAGTGTTCATGCCGGAGGTCCTCAACTGGGAAGCGGACTTCCTCAGTCATCAGGACGTACACGCCGGAGTGTGGAGCCTTCATCCAGAAGTATTTCAACTCCTAGTGGACAAGTGGGGCATACCAGACGTAGACCTGATGACGTCTCAACACAATCACAAGGTTCCGGTCTACGGAGCAAGGACAAGGGACCCTCAAGCAGCGTTTGTGGGCGCACTGGCAATTCCATGGAACTTTCGGCTGCCGTACGTGTTCCCTCCAGTGTCACTCCTGCCCAGGGTAATAAGGAAGTGCAGGCAAGAAGGAGGAATCCTACTTCTGATCGCTCCAGCGTGGCCCAGATGGCATTGGTTCTCAGATCTACAGGGTCTCTCGTTACAGCGTCCTCTACTGCTTCCGCAATGCCCAGATCTCCTCGTTCAGGGCCCATGTGTCTACCAGGATTTGGCCTGGCTGGCTTTGACGGAGTGGCTCTTGAAGCTTCAGTTCTGAGGGCCAAAGGATTTCCTGAGACGGTCATTCAAACTATGTTGAAGGCCTGTAATCTGACTTCTGAACGGATTTATCATAGGGTTTGGAATGCTTACTTTGCTTGGTGCACGTCTAACAATCATGAAGTCAACAAGTTTAGTACGGCCAAACTTTTGGCTTTTCTGCAACAGGGCCTGGACTTGGGCCTTCGTCTGGCCTCCCTCAAGGTTCATATTTCTGCCTTGTCGGTATGGTTTCAGAGAAAAATTGCGACTCTGCCCGATGTTCATACATTCACTCAAGGTGTTTTATGGATTTAACCTCCCTATGTCCCGCCTGTGGCTCCTTGGGATTTGTCGATTGTTCTGGAGGCCTTACAAGAGTGTCCGTTTGAACCTCTTGAATCTGTGGACCTTAAGTGGCTTACTCTTAAGGTCTTGTTTCTGTTGGCTATTGCCTCTGCTAGACGAGTTTGAAACTTGGCTGCCCTATCCTGTCGGTCACCCTTTCTGATTTTTCACAGTGACCGGGCAGTTCTCCGAACTCCTCATGGTTATTTGCCTAAGGTGGTGTCGGCTTTCCACCTTAACCAAGAGATTGTGGTTCCAGCCTTTATCTCTCCTGATTTGTCTTTCAAAGAGCGGGCTTCGGATGTGGTACGGGCTCTCCGTATTTATGTGATTAGGAGATCCGATTCTCTTTGTCCTTTTTGGTTTTCACAAACGTGGCTGGCCTGCTAACAAGCAGACCTTGGCCAGATGGATTAGAATGGTGATTGCACATGCTTATGTACAGGCTGGCCTTCCAGCTCCTGCTACCATCAAAGTCCATTCTACTCTCTCTGTTGGACCTTCTTGGGCGGCCCGCCGTGGTGCGACCCTTGAACAATTGTGCAAGGCGGCTACGTGGTCCTCAGTGAACACGTTCGTAAGGTTCTATGCCCTCGATACGTCGGCCTCCCAGGATGCCTCCTTTGGACGCCGGGTTCTTGTGCTCACTACAGTGCATCACCTCCCATGAGGAACTGCTTTAGGACATCCCCGATCCCAGTGTACCCCACTGCAGAAAAGGAGATTTATGGTAAGAACTTACCTTTGTTAAATCTCTTTCTGCGAGGTACACTGGGCGCCCACCCTGACGCACTTAGCTTCTTTGTGTTTGTGTGGCATTAGCCGCAGACACCTTCTCCTGTCGTGAGAATGTGGTGTATGTGGCTACTAACTTATTGTTTTTTACCTGCTACTGCATTGGACTGGTTAACAAAACTGAGCTCCTGTGCACGGAGGCGGGGTTATAAAGGAGGCGGTGCTGTGCATCCTACTCTACACCCCCGATGTTATCCCTGTGGAACCCAGTGTACCTCGCAGAAAGATTTAGAGGGTAAGTTCTTACCATAAATCTCCTTTTCTGGTCTGGAGTGTTTGTACAGTCCTATGTAGTTATGTGCACCCACATCATAAACACAAAATCAAACACACACATCACTATAAGAATATAACATTTTAATTTTCTTTCCTACGCAAGTTTGCCCAGACAGCTTTTAAACAATTTTCTGAGATATGATTTTGTATATAATTTTTTTACCTTTACATACAAATGTTTTTTCAATTTGAATGAAAAAAAAAAAAAAAACTTTCTAGTTAAATATTTTCTAAAAAAAAAAAAAGAAGAAAGAAACAAACAGTACAATGCGAATACCACAGTTATTTTAAAGAGACAGACACATGCATGAGTCTGTAGGGATTATCCAGCTTCTTTTTCTCTCCACTGTAGAAAAATCTGTTGTGCATCAACTTTATATAATATTTTTTTGTTCTTCACGGTCATGGCTGCATTTTCACTTTAGAAGTAGAAACTTGTAGTTAAAACATATTGTCTGGTTGCGGCAATCCGAAATCACACTCCATCATTTACTAGGACAGGCTATAAAGAGAGGTTGGTCTGTAGTTTGCATTATTGCCCAATTATCCATTTTAATGAATGTGTCATTAGGGTAATTAGTTTTCATTAGCTGTATCGGTTACTAAATTTTCCTAGAGATCTAATCCAAAAACTTTGTCCCAGAGATCAGTAATTAGGTTAGTGTTTGATGGGGGGTTTTAAAGGTCATTAAATATTATAGTCTTTAGTAATTTTAGGTTGTGTCGTACCTGCCTTCAGAAGTCAATCTTGCTTTATTGCTAGGGATACAAGCACATTTATTTAAAAAAATAGGTACATTTTAATGTTTTTGCAAACAACATATTTAAAAAGAAAAAAAGGATTTTGGCGTCTGCTCTTCTGTATCTAGAGCAGCAGGTCCGGCAGCAGTATCAGCAGTGAAACAAGTCCATTATATTATTAGAAAAAATATATAATAACACACAAATATAAACGGCTTTATTCAACTGATGAGATAACTTGATATTGTTCTAGAAGGAATATTTAAAAAAAAAAAAAAACAACAACAACTTGGTGGTATTCCTTTGACACCTACTGTAAAAAATATTGTGCCAGAAAAGAGCCCATCACTGTGCAGACATCTGTGCATTACACTTTATTTTTCGTCTCTCTCACTACTCAAGTAGTTAAAATGTTTACAAATATTTCACATGCTTGTTTCAAAATGTTAAAAAGGATGAAAAAAAAGTTTTGTATTGGCTAATTTAGGCATTTACTGGATCAATAACCAAACGTGGTTTGTTTGCTGGAGGCATAGGTGGTTTGTGCTCGTTACTCTCCTCTAAGTCATCGTCGCCTTCATCATCATGGTAATACTGCTGCTGCTGCTGCTTTGTTTGACTTTTTTGTGGGGGCTCGTCTGGGTCTTCTTCTCCTTCCCTAAAATAATGAACAAACAATATTCATTATAAAAACACAACCTTGGTGCTACTTTGATAGAGATTACGATTTTAAAAGCGGGGTTTCATTTGTTTCTATAAAATGGGCCACTCATCCTCAAATATAAAGGAAATAAAAAAATAGTTAAGATACATCTACGCACATGATGCAGATCTTGGCACATCCTCTTTCCTTAATATTCATATGGGTGGCCCTATGAAGTCAATATTTTCTAGACGTAAACCATGCAATTATTTTTTGTAAATTAAAAATATAAGTGATTTTTTAATACTCCATTTTTTTAGGTTTTCTCCTTTTGCTTTAGTAAACTAGGTCTGCAATGTGAAGGTTACAGAAATGGTTTAGGGACTGTATGTTAAGATCCTGTAGAATTATTTGGAAGATATAGAGTAGATCAATGAAGGGCATGGCGAAAACTATTTCTGACAGCAGTGAAGCTGGCATTATCCAGACACTAGCTTTGCCAGTACAATAGAAATGGTAAAGGTGGATTTTAAACAGCAACCTACTTTGGGCCTAATTCAATGTTGATTGCACAACAACATTTTCCTCTAATGGGCAAAACCATATGCACTGCAGGAGGAGCAGATATAACATGTGCAGAGAGAGTTAGATTTGCGTGGGTTATATTGTTTCTGTGCAGGGTGAATACTGGCTGCTTTATTTTTGCAGTCCAATTTAGATTGAACACACCCCACCCAAATCTAACTCTCTGAAACCATTACATCTGCCCCACCTGCAGTGCACATGGTTTTACCAATTAGAGGAAAATGTTGTTTTGCAATCAAACTTGAATTAGGCCCTTTATCCTTTACAGAGGATTCCACAAGAGGAATAAGCTGCCTGGCCTGTAGGTTTGGTTGCATTTGTCCTGATTATGGGGGTCACTCCGACCTGATCGCACGCTGCCGTTTTTCGCAGTGCAGCGATCAGGACAGAACTGTGCATGCGTATGCACCGCAATGCGCAGGCACGTCATATGGGTAAAAAGCGGATTGTTGCTGAGCGATGGATTTAATGAAGAATCCATTCGCACAGCAGATTGCAAAGAGATTGACAGGAAGAGGGCGTTTATGGGTGGCATTGACCGTTTTCTGGGAGTGTTTGGAAGAACGCAGGCGTGTCCAAGCGTTTGTAGGGCGGGTGTCTGACATCAATTCCGGGCTCGGACAGGCTGAAGTGATCGCAGAGGCTGAGTAAGTCCTGGGCTACTCAGAAACTGCACAAAACTTTTTTGTACCGCTTGGCTGCACATGCGATCGCACACTTGCAAAGCAAAAATGCACTCCCCTATGGGCGGTGACTATCTGATTGCAGCGCTGCAAAAAGTAGCTAGCGAGCGATCAACTCGGAATGATGCCCTATGTTCCATACAACCTATACCCTTTCAGGGAGGCTGTGTCTACACCGTTTCACATGCAGTGCAAACAAACATGACCTAATAGGGCATTGTGTGCTTGTCCAGGTCATACTAACTTGCACCCAAAAATATTTGGGCCCAAAGAGCAGGTTTCCAGTGGAGGTTTCAAGTGCAACAGAGGCGCTAAATGTTATAAGATTAATTTGCACAAGAGAAAAGTGTGGTGGTCACAGCTATATACTGTAGTAGAAGGTACTGCATATACAACAGTCAAATGTAGGGGAAACTTGAAGAGTAAAACTTACGCCATCTCATAATCCTCCTCGTTCCCTTTATCTCTGCAGCAGCAGCAATAGACAATTATTCCAATGACTATGATCCCAGCCACACTCCCGCCAATCGCTCCAGCGTACAACGCAATGTTCATGGAGGCTGTTCAAATAGAAGAAAAAATATATTATTTATAATGACCAGATGACTTCATCACTCCAAGGGATTCCCTCTAAATACCTGTTACCGACTCCTATCCCCCCCACCCCCACCCCCCCACCACCACTGACGAATGGGCAGGTAACTCGCTGCCACCACCAGACTCCTACACCAGTACCTGGAGCTACTTGTTCAAACCTGACTTCTACCACTGGTGCTTGGAACCTCTCTCTTGGTTGGCGTTGGACTAGGTAGCACGCAGAGGCTTGAGCTTGGAGGCACTGGGCTCAATCCAGGACATCCAGAGTGGTCCATTTTGCACTATTCTGGTGGTCACAGGGTACAAGCAAAAACGTTTCCCTGGCGCAATTCTTATACTTTCCCATCACTGGGACTTGTCTACTGCTCTGTCCCAAAGCATTGCGATGGGACCTGACCTGTAATTGCCGCAGCTGACAGTCTCAGTTTTACGCCTCCAGCACATTTAAAAAAGCACAATTAAATTTTTATGAATTAATCCAGTGTTGGACTGGGGCATGAAGGGCCCAACAAGGAAATGCATTAGGGGTATGGCCAGCTAAGACAGAGGATTGGCTAACCTTTAGAGAGTGCATGGTCTGGGGCCCTTAAAATACTGCTAGTGCATGCATGATAATGTACCAGATTAATAACAGCAATGCACCATAGAAAATACACCATAGTCCTGTGCAACTTAAGGTAACTGGTAACGGTCGACTCAACTTAGGTCGACCACTGAAGGTTGACATGACCATTAGGTCAACAGGTGAAAATGTCGACATGAGTTTTTGTACTTTTTTTGGTGTCGTTTTCTCCGTAAAGTGACAGGGAACCCCAATTAGTGCACAGCTTCGTTCGCCATTCTTCAGGCAAGGTGCCTCACTTCGCTCGGTGCAGGTTACCGTTCCAATCGTAGTCCACGTGGATCGTTAAGTATGAAAAAAATCCCCAAATTAACAAAAAAAATACGTGAAAAACTCATGTCGATCTTTTGACTTGTTGACCTAGTTCATGTCGACCTAATGCCAATGTCGACCTACTGTACGTTGGGTCGACCGTATCCCAAGATAACATGTATAATTCAAGTGCAGTCTGGAACCTGATGCCTAGAGGAGGTGGTGGGCCCTCAGGGAGCAGGTTTCCTGTATACCCCTGTAGGACAGTCCGACCCTGGGAGGGATACAGGCAAATTCAGATGTCTTTACAGTCACATATCCAATGGGGATCCCGGCGGTCGATAAACGGACGCCGGAATCCTGAGGGACACCATAAAGCCAGCATCTAAATCCCCACGGAGGTTGGTATCCCAGCATTAAAATATCGACAGCTGGAATCCCGACGTTCTTCCAGCAAGACGAGCTCGCCGTCAGAATTCTTTTGGTCGAGATGCCATTATCAGTATTCTGACCGCTGGCGTCCAGTCCATTGGGATATCATACCGAATCCATCCAATGCAACAGAGATTCGCATTTCCTGCAACGTGTGACCGACTGTCCTGCTCTGCAGCGTTTTCTGGCACCTTACAAATAAATACAATTATGACACCACCATCTGAGCCTTCTACCATCCTGATACGTTCACACATATAACACACATACAGTAACTCTGTTCTCCGCAGCTCATCTTACAGTTTAGGATTAATGGCAATTCGCTGGTCACTAGCGGTTTTACATTATAGTAATAATCAGCTACAACGCAGATACGGCGGGTGTCTTACGTGGCATCACGGCTAGTGTGAGATTGCAGAACTCCTCTCCAATCCTATTGGTGGACGTGCAAATAAAAAATCCGGACGAGTCCATGGAAATATTTTTCAACGTCAGCTGTCCTCCGTCTGCAGGAAATGGACACGTTGTGTTATATCACAGTTGTATAATAACCAGATTACTTCATTGTTAACAAAATTTAAACTCTCAGAATGTGATCGAGCTTCGCAGCTGTGTCGTGGACCCGAAAACAGATAAATGCAAAAAGGTCCTTTTCATGTAATTGTTAATTATACAGATGCATCATTCAACTGCAAGTTCTTAAACTGTCAAGACTCATTGTCCTATTAATGATATACATTTGTGCACAACCAAACAAAATACTATTCGTACGTATAGACCCAAATGTCCCATACATAGGACACTTCAAATATCTTCATGTATAACAACTTTGTTTTTTCTAATAAACAAAGATATAAATATATATTATAAATATATATTAGTATGATCCCTTAGTGCGCTCTTAGTGTACACTACTGAAATGTTTAATTACTATATGTCAGTTAGTGAATTTGCTAACATAAATATTGTTATATTTCCAAATGGGAAAACAAGCTTCAACACAGAGCGGATCCTTTGTCGATAAGGATCAAAAGTAGATAAAAAAGAAAAAATATCTCTGTGGAGCGCTCTTATTCTATAAACTGATATAATTAGATAATTATTGGCGGATGTTGTATAAAGAGAGGATGACCTTACACATTTAGACACCCATATTAGAATCACATATATCTCTTTATTAAAAGATTTAGATTTAAAATGAATTAATCATAAAAATGTCTTTTACATTGAAGATACAGTTGTATATTTCAGCATTATTCGTATAAGAAATGTATATAATACAATATAATGAGCTTCCACCCAACACGTTTCGTCTATATCGACTTCTTCAGGGGTGTTCTTCAGGGTGCAATTTCTAAATAACAGCTCTCTGTTTAAATTGGAATAACTGTAGCATTCATAAAAGGTATGGAGTTCTAATTGGACCAAAGTTGTACTGAAAAATATTTAAAACTAAGTTGAAAAACTTGAAGAAGAAGATTATTCCCAGAGTATGATAGCATTTAATGGGGTTCCTTATTGTAGGCCACCTAATGAATTATATTCTTCTCCAGCATGTAGATATATAATTCATTCATTTATCTTGACTCATTAGGTTGGCAATTCCGCAGTTTTTCAAAGTATCAGTGAAGTCCAAAAGAAGGGATCCACTTGTAAACTTGGGATAAAAATATCCCTTTAATTTTCCAGCAGTTGTCCTATAGGTCTGCCTGCATAGGGATTCGTGTGTGTGTGTGTGTGTGTGTGTGTGTGTGTGTGTGTGTGTGTGTGTGTGTGTGTGTGTGTGTGTGTGTGTGTGTGTGTGTGTGTGTGTGTGTGTGTGTGTGTGTGTGTGAGAAAAAACAAAACACTCAGGAAAAATATATTTGCAATTTTTATTTTAGATTTAGCAGCCCAGTAGCTCTAGTTATGTCATTACCATTGTGGGAAGACATATCCCACCATGATGCATGTGCAGTTCTACAACAGAACTGAAGGTGGTATACCTGCATCATAGCAGGTGCCTCCTGTAATATCCTGTTTAGTACCGCCCTATACAAATACTCTAGTGCCCCCTTGTGGCATGATTGCAGTTATGGCACTGTATCATCAGAAAAGGACTGAGCCAGTTTGGATTTCATGCAAAGGTTTCCATAAAAAAAAAAAAAAAACCCACAGTGAAAACAAAAAATAAAACAAGGCATTTCCATACGGCTTTGTAAACATAAGCTGCATTTGATTGACACACGATACGTCTGTCCCGACGAGACCAAAAGTGGAGTTGATGTATTAATGCATAACACTGGGGTTGGTAAATGAAAGCCCGCATAATTAACCACCAGGACCTTGTAAAAACTGGATAGTGTTGGTGGTGAACTGGAATTGTTCTTTACCCACACGACTTGCAATCACTGAATTCACCATGAACTCTTTATATCATTATATTGTAGCGGAAAAATACTAGCACCTGGTGAGTGACGCTAGGAATGATCAGCACCGGATGCCTGTCTGTACCACAGGTGGTTACCTATACTCTCCCAACCTGCTTCAGAGTTGCACTCAAGTCCACTTTGCACATCTTGCGTCAGAACCTGTATGTGCAACTCTGAGCAATTACAGGCGATAGAGTCGCAAGTAACATAGTATCTAAGGTTGAAAAAAAGACAATTGTCTATCGAGTTCAACCTATTTGTGGTCTCCTATGCAGGATTATTTGGTATAAAATTTTGACTGATGCCGATGTCTGCCGTTACGTTTATCCCTCTTTTTTATAATAACCATAGTGCGTGACTATGCACCATAACCCTGGATATCCGTATCCATTAGGAATTTATCTAACCCATTCTTAAAGGTGTTGACTGAGTCGGCCATTACAACTCCCTCAGGCAGGGAATTTCAAACACGTATCGTCCTTACCGTGAAAAAGCCTTTACGCCATATTTTGCGGAATCTCCTCTCCTCTAACCTGAGCGAGTGTCCACGAGTTCTCTGTGTTGATCTAACCAAAAACAGGTCCTGCGCAAGATCTGTGTATTCATTGTCCCCTTATATATTTGTAGATGTTGATTATGTCCCCTCTTAGTCTCCTCATATCCAGTGTAAACATGCCTAGTCTTGCAAGCCTTTCCTCGTATTCCAGAGTCTCCATACCCTTAATTAGTTTGGTCGCCCGCCTCTGAACCTTTTCTAGCTCCAGGATATCATTTTTGTAGTATGGTGCCCAAAATTGCACACAGTATTCAAGGTGTGGCCTCACTAGTGATTTATATAACAGGAGTATAACACTCTCGTCCCTAGCATCAATTCCCCGTTTTATGCATGCTAATATCTTACTGGCCGTCCACATATAGGTAAATATCCCATGGGTGCAGGCTATTTGGACTTGTGTGCACTTAGTTCCAAATTATTTTGGATTGCTCCAAGGATAAGGCTATTGTGGATATGTGCTCATAGGAATGAAGGCTATTGTCATAAGTGGGTCTTATAGGGTCGATCTGGCAACCTCTTAATACAAGCGGACTGCATGCAATTGTTCATAAGAGCTTATATGCTATAAGCTACTGCCTAGCAGGATGTACTTGCGTTCCTATATAGCCGCTTCATTAAAATCCGTTCTGGGTTATTTGTTACAGGAGATCAGTTTTAGCAAATTTAGGAGTAAATGATAATTATGTCCTATCCTACCATATGTAGACCCCTTAGTACATAGGCCCCACAGTTTGGTAAGATAGGAAGGTAGGATAGATCTATACCTATGACTGCAGTCTGCGGTATTACCCGTTGCACATCTTGCGGGGTGTAACTCTTCCATGCATACTGGGGGATGGGGGACCCCTCCTTGGAGTTGCAAGTCAGTGTGATGACCTGGCCATATTCTGCGGTTCCCACAATGCCGCAGTCCGGTTTGGATGGGGCCACTAGAAAGACAAAATCCATTATTTTAAGAAAACTCTGACATTTCTATGATGGTCTCACAAGAACATTTCCTCAATGCAACATTTAGTGTCCAATAGCCCAGAAGTGGGCAAAATAACACATGGGCAAGAGACCTCGCTCAAACCAACTTGTAAACATATAATGGGGGAGATGTATCAAAGCTTGGCTAGAGATAAAAGTAACAACCAATCAGCTCCTGTTGCTCATTGTTTAAACACAGCCTGTAACATGGCAGTTAGGGGCCGATTGGTTGGTATCTCTTTCTGAGGTTTCATACATCTCCCCCTGGGGGGCGAACCAATTTGTTTTGGGTGTCTATTTTACCCGTGTAAATGGGATGTTTGGACAGTCAGTATTTAAGGTTTTTTGGGCATCCATGCATACTGCACCCAAACAGACAGGGATTAATTAACCCCATAAAACATCGTAGGCAGTACTACTTTGCCCAAAGTGCATCAGGAGGCTGCGAGAAGAAGTGTCACCCCCTACATTGCTCCGTTTGTGCCCCCTAGTGGTTGCCGCAGGGGAAAATAGCTTACCTAAGACAATAAGGTCCATTTTAGCCTGACGTGTGCCGGTTCGATCTCTGGGAATCTTCACTTCGCACTGGTAAGTACCATTATCCTCCATCGTCAGTTTATCAATAAGAATTGAGGCATCACTACCAAACACATTGCCAGTGAATGACACTCGCCCTTCATAAGAGGGATCGCTGTGGTTGAGACTTCCATAGAAGGCAGCAATAACTTCATTCTAGAAAGGCGGAAAGAAAATACATATTAAGATGTAACACAACTGCTTATCTCCTCATGAACTTGCAAGCAGCCAGACCTCTTCCCTTCTATAACGGAGATTCACAGGTATCTTGAACCTGCCCTGTGGATTGGTCTACAGAGCTACAGTACTGTACTTTTGAGACATATATATTTTATATATATATATATATATATATATAATATATTTTATATATATATATATATATATATACATACATATACACACACACACATACCTACAGGTAAATCCTTTTCTCTTAGTCTGTAGACGATGCTGGGGATGCTTCAAGAACCATGGGGTATAGACGGGATCCGTAGGAGACATGGGCATTTTAAGACTTTAAAAGGGGTGGGAACTGGCTCCTCCCTCTATGCCCCTTCTCCAGACTCCAGTTATAGGACAGACATTTCGAGGAAAAGGATTTATTTAATTATTTTCAAACTAAGGTGAGATACATACCAGCTCACACCTCAAACACGCCGTACAACATGGCATTCAACAACGCCGCATGCAACGGCATGACCAACATCAGTCACAGACTGACTGAACTTAACTCACATGAGTGTAACCATATCCAATAACTGCAGATACAGCCTGCACTGGGACGGGCGACCAGCATCCTCTATGGACTAAGAGAAAAGGATTTACCGGTAGGTATTAAAATCCTATTTTCTCATACGTCCTAGAGGATGCTTCAAGAACCATGGGGTTTATAACAAAGCTCTAGAACGGGCAGGAGAGTGCGGATGACTCTGCAGTACCGATTGACCAAACAAGAGGTCCTCCTCAGCCAGGGTATCAAACTTGTAAAACTTCGCAAAGGTGTTTGATCCCGACCAAGTAGCAGCTCGGCAAAGCTTTGCCGAGACCCCTCGGGCAGCCGCCCAGGATGAGCCCACCTTTCTGGTAGAATAGGCCTTCACAGATTTCGGTAACGGCAATCCTGCCCTACAATGAGCCTGCTGAATCGTGTTACAGATCCAGCGCGCAATAGTCTGCTTAGAAGCAGGAGCCCCAATCTTGTTGGGAGCCCACAGGACAAACAGAGCCTCTGTTTTCCTAATCTGAGCGACAGATTTTCAAAGCTCTGACCACATCGAGAGACTTCGATTCCGCCAAGGCGTCAGTAGCCACTGGAACCACAATAGGCTGGTTCACGTGAAATGATGAAACCACTTTTGGCAGAAATTGCTGACGAGTTCTCAACTCCGCTCTATCAGCATGGAAGATTAAATAGGGGCTTTTGTGAGACAAAGCCGCCAATTCAGATACCCGCCTTGCGGATGCCAAGGCCAACAACATGACTACTTTCCAAGTAAGGAATTTTAACTCAACCTTACGTAAAAGGTTCAAACCAATGAGATTGCAGGAACTGCAAAACCACATTAAGATCCCACGGTGCCACAGGGGGCACAAATGGAGGTTGGATGTGCAGCACGCCTTTCACGAAGGTCTGAACTTCTGGAAGGGAGGCCAATTCTTTCTGAAAGAAGATTGATAAGGCCGAAATTTGTACTTTAATAGAGCCCAACTTTAGCCCCGCATCCACACCTGCTTGCAAAAAATGGAGCAAACGCCTCAGCTGAAAATCCTCCGTAAGAGCCTTCTTATACATATTTCCTCCAAATACGGTGGTAATGCTTTGCCGTTACTTCTTTTCTAGCCTGAAGAAGTGTGGGAATGACTTCACTGGGAATACCCTTTCGGGCTAGGATTTGGCGTTCAACCGCCATGCCGTCAAACGCAGCAAGTCTTGAAACACGTACGATCCTTGTTGTAACAGGTCCTCCTGTAGAGGAAGAAGTCAGGGATCTTCTATGAAAAACTCCTGAAGATCTGGATACCAGGCCCTATTTGGCCAGTCTGGAACAATGAGTATCGCCTGAACCCTTGTTCTTATAATCTTTATCACCATTGGAATGAGTGGAAGTGGAGGGAACACATAGACCGACGGAAACACCCACGGTGTCACTAGGGCGTCCACCGCTATTCGGAAGCTTCTTGTTGAGGCGAGACGCCATCATGTCTATTTGAGGAATTCCCCAACGACTTGTCACTTCTGCAAAGACCTCTTGATGAAGACCCCACTCTCCTGGACGGAGATCGTGTCTGCTGAGGTAGTCTGCTTCCCAGTTGTCCACTCCTGGAATGTAGACTGCTGACAGAGCGCTTGCATGTCTCTCCACCCAGCGAAGAACTTTCATGGACTCCGCCATCGCCGCTCTTTGTTTCACCCTGGCGGTTTATGTACGCCACTGCTGTCATGTTGTCTGACTGAATCAAGACGGGCAGACCGCGAAGATGATGTTCCGCTTGCAGAATGCAGTTGTAAATGGCCCTTAATTCCAGAATTTTTATGTGCAGACAAGCTTCCTGGCTTGACCATTTTCCCTGAAAATTTCTTCCCTGTGTGACTGCTCCCCATCCTCGGAGACTTGCATCTGTAGTCCCTAGCATCCAATCCTGAATCCCGAACCTGCGTCCCTCCAGGAGGTGAGAACCGTGCAGCCACCACAGAAGGGAGATTCTGGTCCTGGAAGATAGGATTATTTTCTGGTGCATGTCCAGGTGAGACCCGGACCACTTGTCCAACAGGTCCCACTGAAACACTCTGGCATGGAACCTGCCAAACTGGATGGCCTTGTAGGCCGCCAACATCTTCCCCAGCAACCGAGTGCATTGAAGAATCGACACTCTTGCCAGTTTCAGAATCTGTTTTACCATGTTCTGTATTTCCAAAGCTTTTTTCTCTGGAAGAAAAAAAACTCTTTGTAATTCTGTATCCAGAATCATACCCAGGAACGACAGCCGTGTTGTCAGAACCAGCTGTGATTTTGGCAAGTTTAGGAGCCAACCATGTTGTTGCAGAATAGTCAGTGAGAGCGCAACGTTTTTCAGCAATTGCTCCTTGGATCTCGCCTTTATGAGGAGATCGTCCAAGTACGGGATAATTGTGACACCCGGCTTGCGCAGGAGAACCATCATTTCCGCCATAACCTTGGTGAAAATTCTCGGAGCCGTGGACAGACCAAACGGCAACGTCTGAAATTGGTAATGACAATCCTGAACAGCAAACCTCAGGTAAGCCTGATGTGGAGGATATATGGGAACGTGTAAGTAGGCATCCTTTGTGTCGACCGACACCATAAAATCCCCCTCCTCCAGACTGGAGATCACTGCTCGGAGAGATTCCATCTTGAATTTGAATTTTTTTAGATAGAAATTGAGGGATTTTAGGTTCAGAATCGGTCTGACTGAGCCATCCGGCTTCGGGACCATGAACAGGCTTGAATAAAAGCCTTCCCCCTGTTGTGACGGGGGTACCATGTTCTTGGGAACTTGCAACAGCCTGTGACCTTTTTTCCCCTTCCTCTTGTAGCAAGGAAAGAGGACCCTCGTCCTTTTTTGTATTTATTGGGCCGAAAAGGACTGCATCTGATAGTGGGGCGTTTCCTTTTGTTGTTCAGGAACATAAGGTAAAAATGATGACTTACCCGCTGTAGCCGTAGATACCAGGTCAGTGAGGCCGTCACCAAACAAGACACTACCGTTAAATGGTAGAGACTCCATAGTCTTCTTAGAGTCAGCATCAGCATTCCATTGATGAATCCACAATGCCCTCCTAGCTGAGCCATGGCATTGGCCCTTGATCCCAAAAGGCCAATATCCCTTGCAGCTTCTTTTAAATATGCTGCAGCGTCCCTGATATGACCCAGAGTCAAAAGCACGCAATCCCTGTCCAGAGTATCTATTTCAGATGACAAGTTATCTGCCCACTTTTCAATAGCGCTACTCACCCATGCCGAAGCAACGGCGGGCCCGAGTAGCAAACCAGTAGTGACATAAATGGATTTTAGTGTATTTTCCTGCTTACGATCCGCAGGATCCTTTAGGGCTGCCGTGCCAGGAGACGGAAGCGCTACCTTTTTGGACAGACGCGAGAGAGC
This sequence comes from Pseudophryne corroboree, assembly GCF_028390025.1. Classification (NCBI taxonomy): domain Eukaryota; kingdom Metazoa; phylum Chordata; class Amphibia; order Anura; family Myobatrachidae; genus Pseudophryne; species Pseudophryne corroboree. The sequence continues at coordinate 1,024,436,533 of NC_086445.1, forward strand.
TTTGTCCACCGTGGGGGTTGACTCCCACTTTTCCCTGTCCCCAGAGGGGAATGGATATGCCACTGGAATTCTTTTGGGAACCTGTATCTTCTTGTCAGGATTTTCCCAAGCCTTTTCAAAAAGAGCGTTCAGTTCATGAGAGGGAGGAAACGTCACCTCAGGTTTATTTCCTTTAAACATACAGACCCTTGTATCAGGTACAGCAGGATCCTCCGTGATATGTAATACGTCTTTTATCGCCACAATCATGTACCGAATGCTTTTAGCCAGTTTAGGATTTAATCTGGCATCACTATAGTCGACACTGGAATCAGAGTCCGTGTCGGTATCTGCTATCTGGGTAAAAGCACGTTTCTGTGACCCCGAAGGGGTCTGAGTTTGCGACAATGCAAGATTCAGATTCATCTAATCTCTTAGTCAACCGAGCCACATTTGCATTCAAAACACTCAACATATTTACCCAGTCAGCAGTCGGCGGTGCCGACACAGTCACTCCCATAGTCTTTTCTGTCCCCACTCCAGCCTCCACCTGGGAAGAGCACTCAGCCTCAGACATGTCGACACACACGTATCGACACCCACAACCACACTGGGCTATAGGGGACAGACCCACAGCAAAGCCTGTTAGAGAAACACAGAGGGAGTTCTGTCAGCTCACATCACAGCGCCTATCCCGGTACTGAAGCGTGTAGTATACTGCCCAGACCTGTTAGCGCTTTTATAGTTAATAAAATAGCACCAAATCTCGTCCCCCCCGTTTTGCACCCTGTTACTTGTACAGTAGTGTGGGAGGCCAGGCTCAGCGTCTCTGCAGCTGTGAAGAGAAAATGGCGCTGGTCAGAGCTGTGAGGGCTAAGCCATGCCCCCTTAATGGCGCGCTTCAGTCCCGCTTAATTTTATATATTTATACTGGCGGGGGTCTGTATTTAGTGTCCAGGCACTGTATACACTTGTGCCAGTAGCAAATTAGGTTTTATGTTGCCCAGGGCGCCCCCCCCCCTGCACCCTGCAGTGCCGTTTTGTATGTGGGAGCATGGCGCGCAGCGCGACCGCTGCGGGGTACCTCAAAAGCAGTCTTCTGCCGTCACTGAAGTCTTCTGATCTTCTTCTACTCACCCGGCTTCTGGCTCTGCAAGGGGGGTGACGGCGCGGCTCCGGGAACGAGCATCTAGGCTTACCTAGCGATCAGACCCTCTGGAGCTAATGGTGTCCAGTAGCCTAAGGAGCAGAGCCTTGAAACTCACAGAAGTAGGTCTGCTTCTCTCCCCTCAGTCCCACGATGCAGGGAGCCTGTTGCCAGCAGTACTCCCTGAAAATAATAAACCTAACAAAGTCTTTTTCTGAGAAACTCTGGAGAGCCTCTCAGTGTGCATCCAGTCTCACTGGGCACAGAATCTAACTCGAGTCTGGAGGGGCAAAGAGGGAGGAGCCAGTTCACACCCCTTTTAAAGTGCCCATGTCTCCTGCGGATCCAGTCTATACCCCATGGTTCTTGAAGCATCCTCTAGGACAGGCCTGGCCAACCCGTGGCTCTCCAGCTGTTGTAAAACTACAAGTCCCATCATGCTTTGCTACAGTTTTGCTATTAGGGAAGGCTAAAACTGTGGCAGGGCATGCTGGGATGTGTAGTTTCACAACATCTGGAGAGCCACAGGTTGGCCAGGCCTGCTCTAGGACGTACGAATATTATATATATATATATATATATATATATATATATATATATATATATATATATATATATATATATATATATATATATATATATACACACACACACATATATATATATATATACATATATATATATATATATATATATATATATATATATATATATATATATATATATATATATATATATATATATATATATATATATATATATATATATATATACACATACATACATACATAAATACACATACCTCCCGACTTTGTTTCTTTGTGAAGCGGGATACTCACGCGCGCTCCCGAAAAGGGACGTGGCCTATAAAAGGGGGCGTGGCTTTGCGGGAGGACTCGCGATCGCGAGCCACGCCCCCGTTTTCGTCACTGAGGGGGCATGCCCAGCGCTCAGTGAGCCGCTGGCATGCTCCCTCTGACTCCACTGAATAGACGCTGTGCGCATGTGCACAGTGTCTATTCACCGCTGCTCTGCTAAGCAGAGCAGCGATTGACAGAGCCTCCCAACTGACCCCCCCACCGCGGGACACTGTGGCCCGCGGGTGGGACAGTCCCCAAAAAACGGGACTGTCCCACGAAAATCGGGACAGTTGGGAGGTATGCATACATACATACACACACACACACACACACATTATCTCCCTTCCTGATTGCTGCAAACAAACGGTCTGCAGGAGTGATAATACATATAAGTGTTAGTCATTGGACTTTTATCATACACTACTGGCTCTTTTGCACAAATCAGTTTACCAAGCTGTGTGAAGGGGAAGTTTCAGACTATTTCTATTTGGTTTTAGTCCGGATCCCTGCTGTTATTCACTGTGGATCATTTGTTCTTTTAGAAATGGTGGCACACTACCTCTATACTCTTTGTGGCTTCAAAAACATTCTAGATCACATCGATTTGAAGTCTTTTACGCCTACATTTTAGATTCAATTCTTTGTGGCACATCGGTTCCTAATGAATTAAATTTAAGCAGATAGTCTCCTTTGTGGAACTCGGCAAGATATATTTTTAGACATTATTTACCCCCTGAAGAACAAAAACAAGAGGTAGAATCTTCTCCTTTTGCGCTCAATCCAGATGCAAGCAGGCTGCCAGTAAAAAATAAAGAGAGCACCCGCTCTCAAACAGATATATGCAAAACTTGGGGTGATACCAGCTTTTTGCGCATCCGGATGTACTCAATCACTTAGACACAATAGGGCTATTGGCAGAGCCGGCCTTAGGCATAGGCAAACTAGGCAAATGCCTAGGGCATTTGGTATGCTTAGGGGCACCAGCAGCTTCTGCTGATTAAAATGATATGTGCCATGCCTATATTGTGTGTGTGACTGTGGCTGTATCTGCATACAAAATCCTACGTTGCAGTGTATTCCTGGAAATCACTGTAATGTAGCATTTCGTATGCAGATACAGCCGCAGTCTATACAGAATATAGGCATGCTGCATATAATTTTAATCAGCAGAAGCTGCTTGTGCATCCTAGCCACATAGTAATGCAAATAAGATGCATTTTCGTAAACAAAAGGCGTCCGACATTTGCAGAGCTGCCAGCTGACTCATGCCAGGCATCTCCTGCAGAACTAGCGGCGGTGCTAGGGGGCACCAGTCAAAATCTTGCCTAGGGCATCATATTGGTTAGGGCCGGCTCTGGCTATTGGGTATGAACTTACATATTAGTTCAATCCTGCGTACACATAAGTTTCTTTGATTTTCATAAAACGGGGATGAGCCTCAATCAAAAATCAACTTACATTAGATTTCTGTCACGCATGCCCATAAAGGTTTCTTTCACTTTTCTTCAGAAGTTTGAGTATCCACACCAAAAGGACTTTGTTAAAAAAAACTTTTTTATTTCTTAAAAAGCTGGATATACAACAACATAGTCCAAAATATCAAGTCCCATAAAAATAGATCATAAAATTCCGCAAGTATATTTTTCAGTGCCCGGATATCACAATGGATTCCTATTGAAGAGAAGGATCTTGGTAACCCTCTGCAGTGGTTAGTTACCTCACACTTCTCTCCGTTTGGTTTCCAGTGAAGCGTCCAGAGCACAGGCGGCACGAATGATCCACAGCAGCACGGCACAAAGCAACGCGTTTCAGAGCTACCTGCTCCTTCGACAAGCTTGACGCCCGCGGTGTCTCGTCTTTACAGCTCTGCCGAGCAGCTACTTTGTCTGATTCGAACATGTTTACTAAGTTCTACAAGTTCGATACTTTGGCCTCTGAGGACCTTCAGTTTGGTCAATCAGTTCTGCAGGAACCTCAGCACTCTCCCACCCGGTTTGGGAGCTTTGGTTCTTCCCCATGGTACTAAATGGAACCCAGGTATCCTCTAGGACGTATGAGAAAATAGGATTTTTATTACCTACCAGTAACTCTTTTTCTCATAGTCCGTAGAGGATACTGGGCGCTCGTCCGGTGCTTCCTTCTTCCTGCACTGTTACTAGGTTAAGTATTGTTGGTTCAGCTGTTGTTCCTGTTTCAAGTTTGGTTAGCGTAGCTTTCTTCTCGTTTGTGTGTGCTGGTTCGGAATCTCGCCACTATCCTTTTATATCCTTCTCTCAAAGTATGTCCGTCTCCTCGGGCACAGTTTCCTAGACTGAGTCTGGTAGGAGGGGCATAGAGGGAGGAGCCAGCCCACACTATCAAGTTCTTAAAGTGCCCATGGGTCCTAGTGGACCAGTCTATACCCCATGTTACTAAATGGAACCCCATTATCCTCTATGGACTACGAGAAAAGGATTTACCGGTAGGTAATTAAAATCCTATTTTTTTTTATTCCCCCCCTCACAGCAAAATAGTAATTGAATACTGCAATATACGGTGACAACACACAATCACTGCCATGAAAGACTAAATATACCTCTTCAGGTAACTTCTGCCACTCGACGCTGGCTCCAATCCTGTCCGCCTCACTGGTTTGGTAGGTACATGGTAGCGCCATACTTCCCCCTCGCGGAGCTTCAGCTATTTTTTTCGGCGTCTGCACAGTGATGGCAGAAATGGCCACAAACGCTGAGGAGAGACAGGAATACCATTACAGAAATGAAGGTAAAAAGGTCCCCAGGTTGCTTGTAAAGCCGGAACAGAGAGTGTTACAGTGTCGTCTGTCCGTCTCCCACCCCACACCACACGGCTGTGGACAACAGCAGGAATCACTACATGTTCATTGGAAAATACTGTGCTGTACATATAATAGGACAGCATTAATAATTGTGTTATGATGATATGGATCATTAAGAGTTAACACAGCCCCTGGTACAAGTCCCGGGGTAAGTTTCCTAAAGCTTCTAAAACAGAGAATTGGTGATGTTGCCCAGTGCAACCAATTGGATGCTGTTTTTCATTTCTCTATTGCCTTTTAGAAAATGATAGACGGCATCTGATTGGTTGCTATAGGCAACATCACCAATTCTCTGTTTTAGAAGCTTTAGTAAATTTACCCCCCATTGTCCGTGATCACAGACAGGTCAGGATTTCTCTCTGTGCTCCTGGCATCCTAATTTAGATTGTAAGCTCAACCAGGCAAGGAAAATGCTTTACATAGTTTAAATAGGATTTAAAAGAATTTAGTTTACATAATTGTTGCATCCAGTCTTGGGGGTGGGGGGAGCGAGGGGGGTAATTATTTGTGTATGGATTATAGCAGGTCACACGCTGAAAGTCCTGGCTTGCTGAATTGTAACAACACTACTCTTATAGTAGCCAGCGGTGAGGGAATAGCAGAGCTGGGAGCCGCTCCCTAAGCGGCACTGCAGTGCCTTCCCTTTTGGGACACCCAGGTTTAGCGCTCTTGCAGGGGTCATAAGAAACCTTCTGGAGCAATTGGAAGGCTTCCAATTAAGTGTCCAGTGGGAACAGTCTGACAACACCAGGCCTCCCCCAGTCAGTCACTGGACCACCAGCTGCAGGTTTACTGCATGTAGTCTTGCCATACTATCCCTTTAAACAGGTGAGGTATAGCAAATCTACAATGTGTAGGTCGAAAGTCATTAGGCAAACTCCATATGGTTGACATTGACAAAAGGTTCACATGAAACTGGGCAACATTTTTTTTTTTTTTTTTTTTGCATTTTTGGGGTTATTGTGGAAAGTTTTTTCATCTGGGACCACAATTTGTAGAAACGAGACCCTTTACCGGCTCACTTCGGGCATGGTGCTTCACACCGCTTGACACAACGTTAATAAAGGTTATGATATGTGACATGGATAGTCAATGATGGGAAAAGTCCAAAAACACACAATATGAAAAAAATTATAATAAATATATATATATATATATATATATATATATATATATACATACATACATACATACACACACACACACACACACCTATCTCATATATATACTAGGTGCTTCATCGCGCCCTACGGGCGCTCTTCACACCGTCGCAAGGGGCTACGCCCCCTTAACCCGTGCATGCCTTTCTGGGGTTTAATATTTGTATTATATGGAGTATTACCTGCATTCCTTTGTTAGTTGTTAAATATTGCACAATGAAAGGGCGTGCGATGGTGAAGGAGGCGCAGCCCCTTGCGACGGCGTGAACAGCACCTGCAGGGCACGATGTACAGAATGTAGCGGGTGTGGGGGGGACTGCGGATGGTGTCTGTAGATGCTGCGGGTGGAGGGAGGCAGAAGTGGGGGTGGGGCCCGGATGGGGAAGGTTCGGGAGGTGCTGCGCGTGGGGGAGGGGCAGAGGAGTGGGGGATGCAGATGGGGGAGGGGTCCGGAGGCACTGAAGGTGGGAGAGGGGCAGGTGTGGGGATGTTGTGGATGGATGAAGGGTTCCGGAGGTGCTGTTGGATGGGAAGGGACGGGAGTGCCGGGGGTTGGGTAGGGGACCGCAGGCACCATGGGTAGGGTAGGGGCAGGTACGGGTGTTGCGGCGGATGGGAAAGGAGGTCCGGAGGTGCTGCAGGTGGTGGAGGGGCAGGTGCGGGGGTGCCATTGGTGGGGGAGGGGTGGGTGAGGGGGGGACCGCTGATGGAGGAGGGTGTCTGCAGATGCTGCGGGTGGAGGGGAGCAGGTGTTGGGGGGAGACATATAAGGGGGGTGAAGGGTGGAAGGGGCCTGGAGGTGCTGTGGGTGGTGAAGGGGTGGAGGAGTGGGAGCCACGGGTGGTGTAGGGGGTCTGGAGGCACAGCATGTGGGGGAGGGGTGGAGTGCCGCATGTGGTGGAGGGGAAGGTGCGGAGGTGTGGTGCATTGGGGAGAGGTCTGGAGGCGCTGCGGGTACTGTACATGCCATAAAAGGTAGTTGGAGGGTATGCAGTAACAGAGCCAGAACAGGGGTGACAGGGTCAGTACAGGGTTGACGGGGCCAGGACAGGGGTGACGGGGCCAGGACAGAAATGATAGGGACAGGATAAGGGTGACAGGGCCAGGATAAGGGTGAAAGGGCCAGGATAAGTGTGGCAGGGCAAGGCCAGGGGTGACAGGGACATGACAGAACACAGGGCACGGGAGAGATTGGTATTAGGGACAAAACAGTGGTGACAGACAGATGTGTCTTACCGGAGTCACTGCTGCTGGCTGCTGCTGTTCCACTCCAACCTGTTGGGATCTGCTGCTGCTGGAGACTTGGCATGGCTGACTCTCTCAGGCTGGAGTCCTGCTTCCTCTGCCCGTCCGCATCCCTCCCCCCCTCCTCAGTCACACACCGCAGACCTCGCGCAGCTGCCGGGCACTGTGGTAAGGTGAGACTGGAAATGACTGGTTAGCCCCCAGGAGATGCTGCGGCTGGAGGGAGGAGGGGGTCATAGCATGCACGTGGCGCGGACCTCACGGCTTCCGGGCACTGTGGTAAGGGGAGCCTGGGAGTGACTGGTTAGCTCCCAGGAGACGCTGCGGCTGGAGGGAGGAGTGGGTCAGAGCCTGCAAGCAGCTCGGATTTCTGCAGCGCTACCCGCCAGCTAAAGTGTGTGAATGAGCTGGGCGCACTCCACTGCGGGTGGCAGCGCTGCAGCTAGCGGTGGGGTTGCCGGGGCTGGAGATAACAGAGGCAGTATGGAACCTGCACAGCGGCAGGTGCCCCACTAAACTGCAGCTAAGAAGCGTGGAGTGTGCCAGAAAGTGACGCTCCTCCGCATCAGAGACCCTGCTGAGTATGCCGATGTGGGGGTCAAGCACGCAGTGAGCCGGTGCCCGTCTGTCTGTATGACATACCCCTCACACACCCCCATACCTCCCAAATGTCCCGATTTTCGCGGGACAGTCCCATTTTTTGGGGTCTGTCCCGCTGTCCCACCCGCGGGTCGCAGTGTCCGGCGGTGGGGGGGGGGGGGGGGGGGGGGCAGTTGGAAAGCTCCTGTACTCGCTGTTCTGCTTAGCAGAGCAGCGGTGAATAGTGGAGACAGAGGGAGAGGGGGCATCAGGGGGTACGGATTAATGGGGGGGTTCCAGCAGCAGAGCCGGATTAAGGTGTGGGGGGGGCAGGGGATACGTACCGTTGGCCCCACAGTTTTAGGGGACCCCCCGGCTGGAGTAGCTCTGTCCCAGCTCAGAAGCTACCCCCCCCCGTCCTGCCAGTAACAGCGGTAGCATTGTGCTACAGTCAGCACACGCTGCTGCATATTGGCAGGTCTGTGGTGTTGCAGGGAGGCAGCAGTTTCCCTGCTTTCTTCTGCCTGTGCGGGTGTGTAGGGGGGGAGCGACCACCTCCTCTGGATTTAGCCCTAGCTGAGGGGCCAAAATCCCATCAAAAAAATAAAAATCGAAATTTGCATAAGGGGGCGTGGCCGCGCGGGCCGCGATTAGGCCACGCCCCCAACCCACAGCAGGCACAGCAATGAGATAGGGCTCGCCTGTCACAAGTGCCCTGGGCCCCCCGACTCATAATCAGCCCCTGGGAGCATGCCAGCAGCTCACAGAGCGCTGGGCATGCTCCCTCACTGACGAAAACGGGGACCCTCCTGTGAAGCCACGCCCCCTTTTCGCCGAGTGTGTTTCCCTCCTTCTGCCTGGATAAAGCTCCTGCAGAAAGCTGGGAGGTCTGCACCCCTGCCTGTGCCATGCCCAATGCCCATGCTATCTGCTTCTGCTCCTAGTCTCCTGTAGATTTGGCCAGATCTCTGTGACTCATTTGAATAACTCCGCCCACTGTTGTAACTCCGCCCAGCGTTAGCAAATTAATCACAAGGTCACAGAATAGGGCTATTATATAGGAGATTATATATATATATATATATATATATATATATATATATATATATATATATATATATATATATATATTACACACACACACACACTGATTCAAAAGTTACAGTACACCCTTTTGTTTCAAAAACTGCAGGAAATGGGAAAACTGAATACTTCAGTAAGGTATGGGTGAGGTGGGCTATCTTTTATGGTATGTACCGAACATGGGCGTCATCTTGAAATCGGCCATCTTGAATCTATGTCAGTTTTTTCAAATTGAAAGGGGGTCGTGTAACATGTCAAACATCAGAATTTGCTGAAAATGTTATTGCTGAAAACAGATTTGAAATAGCATTTATGGTTCAAAAGTTACAAGACTTTTTTGTTGCAGGTAACTGAAGATGGCTTTGACAAAAGGAGAGAATTGAGGTAATTTTGATGTCTGGAGAATGAAGTTTCTGTGTCATAGCTGCAGACTTTAACAACCGGCACCGAGAAAGACCTCCAATTTCACATAACACTATCAGGTGCCTAATTTCCAAATTCCGAGAAACTGGAACTGTGGCTGACAAGTCACGGAGTGGTCGTCCAAAAAGTGCTACTGACGAGACAACCTCAACAATGGTTTTGGCATCCTTTGTGAAGAGCCTACAATGCAGCACGACGCCCACACATTAAATGACTGTCCTTTATGGAGAACAGTTCAGCCTGTAATTCCAACAAAAAAAAGTGTTTTAACGTTTGAACCATAACTGCTATTTCAAATCTGTTTGCAGCAACAAAACTGACTTAGATTCAAGATGGCCGATTTCAAGATGGCACCCATGTTCGGTACACACCCTAAAATATAGCCCACCACACCCATACCTTACCGGGTTTTCCCATTTAATGCAGTTTTTGAAACAAAAGAGAGTGTACTGCAACTTTTGAATCACTGTATCTATTGACCCTGCCGACCTTTTGTCTATGTCGACCTTTCATAGGTCGGCTTTTTGTCCATGCTGACTTTTGTCAATGTCGATCATATGGTGTCGCCCTATTGACTGTCTACCTAGACATGGTAGATCTATAGACCGTTCCCTTTTAAAACTGGCTGACGTCAAGCCTGCATTTCACCTGGTTTTAAAGGAGCTAGAGAACCTGTGTAATCTAGTAGGGGCTCCTAAAAGACAAAGCCCCCAACTCCGACACACGTCTAGCAGAAGCTAAGGCCAACAAAGTGACAACCTTCCACGTGAGAAACTTGACCTCAACCTCCTGTAGAGGTTCGAACCAATCTGATTGGAGGACCTAACACCACGTGAAAATCCCAGGGCGCCGTAGGTGGCACAAAGGGGGGATGGATGTGCAGAACCCCTTTCAGGAAAGTCTGAACCTCAGGGAGGTAAGCCAATTGTTTCTGGAAGAACATGGACAAGGCCGAAATCTGGACCTTTACGGATCCAACCTCAGGCCCATATCCACACCTGCTTGCAGGAAGAGGAGAAACCGGCCCAGTTGAAGCTCCACCGTAGGAAACTTCTTGGACTCGCAACAAGATACATATTTTTTCCAAATACGATGGTAATGTTTAGACGTTACTCCTTTCCTAGCCTGCATCAGGGTAGGAATAACCATGTTCAGAATGCCCTTCCGAGCTAATATCTGGCGTTCAACCTCCATGCCACCAAACATAGCCGCGGTAAGTCTTGATAAGCGAACGGCCCCTGTTGCAGAAGGTCCTCGCGAAGAGGAAGAGGCCATGGATCTTCCAGCAGTAAGTCCAGAAGATCTGCGTACCAAGCTCGCCTTGGCCAGTCCAGAGCAATGAGAATTGCCTGAACCTTTGTTCTCTTTATGAGTTTTAGAATGCTTGGAATGAGTGGAAGTGGAGGGAACACATACACTGACTTGAACATGGAGTTACCAGGGTATCCACCACCACTGCTTGTGGGTCTCTCGACCTGGAACAGTACCTCCGAATTTTCTTGAGACGCGAGGCCATCATGTCTATTTGAGGCACGTCCCTATGACTGGTCACGTCCGTGAACACCTCCGGATGAAGGCCCCATTCTCCTGGATGGAGATCGTGTCTGCTGAGGAAATCCGCTTCCCAGTTGTCCACTCCTGGAAGGAAGATTGCCGACAGCACCAATGAGTGCCTTTCTGCCCAGAGGAGGATTCTTGTCACCTCTGACATTGCAGCTCTGCTCTTTGTTCCTCCCTGTCGGTTTATGTATGCCACCATCATTACATTGTCTGACTGAACTCGAATGGCCCGATCTTGTAGAAGATGTGCCGCCTGGAGAAGACCGTTGTACATGGCTCTTAGTTCCAGAATGTTTATTGGAAGAACGGCTTCCAGAGCTGACCATCTTCCTTGGAAGGTCTCCCCTTGGGTGACCGCTCCCCAACCTCTGAGACTTGCATCCGTGGTTAGGAGGATCCAGTCCTGAACTCCAAACCTGCAGCCCTCTAGAAGGGGAGTCATTTACAGCCACCAGAGGAGCGAAATCCTTGCCCTTGGTGAGAGACGTATTCTCAGGTGCATGTGCAGATGAGATCCTGACCATTTGTCTAGGAGATCCAGCTGGAAGGGTCATGCATGGAATCTTCCGTACAGTAGAGCCTCGTAGGAGGCAACCATCTTCCCCAGAAGTCGAACGCACTGATGAACCGATACCCGGGCAGGCTTAAAGACATCCCGGACCATTGATTGTATCACCAACGCTTTCTCCTCTGGGAGTAATAGCCTCTGCACTTCTGTGTCTAGGATCATCCCCAGGATGGACAATCTCCTTGTTGGTTCCAAATGGAACTTTGGAAGGTTCAGGAATCAGGATCCAACCGTGATCCCTGAGCAGTCGAGTCGTGAGTGAGAGCAATGGACTGCCACAACTTCTCCCTGGACACCGTCTTTATCAGCAGATCGTCCAGGTATGGAATTATGTTCACTCCCTGCTTGTGGAGGAGAACCATCATCTCTGCCATCACCTTGGTGAACACCCTCAATGCGTGGAGAGGCCAAATGGTAGTTCCTGGGACTAATAGTGACTAACCATGCGAATCGGAGATAAGACTGATGTGGCGGCCAAATCGGTACGCATCCTTGATATCCAGGGATACCAGAAACTCACCCTCCTCCAGACCTGAGATCACTGCTCTCAGAGATTCCATTTTGAATTTGAACTCCCTTAGATAGGGGTTTGATGATTTCAAATTCAAAATTGGCCTGACCGAACCATCCGGTTTCGGTACCACGAAAAGGTTCGAATAGTAACCCTTGTTGTGCATATGAGGTGGAACTGGGACAATGACCTGTGACCCTTCCAATTTTTGGATGGCTTCCAGTAGGATAGCCCTGTCTGCCAGCAAAGCTGGTAAGCCCGATTTTAAGAAACGGTGAGGTGGGAGCTATTGAAATTCCAGCCTGTACCCCTGGGACACAATATCTTGCACCCAGGGGTCGAGGCCCGACGCCACCCAAACGTGACAACCTTCTGAGCCTCGCCCACACCAGTCCTTCCTCCAGGCCATGCGGTCCACTGTCATACTGAGGATTTTAAAAAAGGTACCAGAAGCAGGCTTCTGGTCCTGGGAGCCTGCAGTAGCAGGCTTTTTGGATTTTGACCACCCTCCTCTAAAGAAGGTGTTATGCGGTTTGCTCTTTGAAAGTACTGTGACGAAGCTGAAGAAAAGGGTTTCTTCGTAGCAGGCGCAGCAGAAGGAAGAAAAGGTGACTTGCCCGCAGTTGCCGTGGATATCCACGCATCTAGCGCTTCACCAAATAGAGCCTGACCTGTGTAGGGTATGTTCTCCACGCCTTTCTTGGATTCCATGTCGGCAGACCATTGGCGCAGCCAGAGTCCTCTACGAGCTAAGACAGACATGGAAGATATCCCGGCAGCCATCGAACCCAGGTCTTTCATGGATTCCACCGTAAATCAAACAGAATCCTGTATGTTACACAAGAACAATTCCACCTCACTTTTATCTATTGTATCCAATTCCTCAAGTAATGAGCCAGACCACTTTACTATAGCTTTAGAGATCTATGCACAGGCAATAGTAGGCCGTAATATCGCCCCCGAAGCCGTGTATATGGATTTGAGCGTAGTGTCAATTTTGCGATCAGCCGGTTCTTTCAACACGGCAGATCCCGCGACAGGTAAAACCACCTTTTTTGACAGTCTGGACACAGATGCATCAACTATGGGTGGGTTTTCCCACTTCTTTCTATCCTCCTCAGGGAAGGGAAAAGCAACCAGAACCTTTCTTGGGATCTGGAATTTTTTCTCTGGGTTTTCCCAGGATTTTCCAAATATAGCATTCAACTCTTTAGACGCAGGAAAGGTTAGCGAGGCTCTCTTATTATCCGTGAAGTAAGCCTCCTCAACCTGTTCAGGTATTGCGTCAGCAATATTTAACACATCTCTAACGGCTTCAGTCCCCATCACAGTCTACCGTGTCAGTCAGTATCTTTGTCGTCTTGCATAATCTGGGCAAGAGCATGTTTTTGAGAGTGAGTGCCAGGGTGCCCTGAAGGTGCCGACCTGGACCAAACAGCCAGCGTTTTGTAAAACCCGAGTTGCAGTTTAATTCTGTGCTACCCTAGTAGAAATCTGAGAAATCACTCTTAGCAGAGGTTAACCATTCAGGTTCTCTTATTGGAATCTGTGCTAAACCAGAGCAATCCTAATTACATGGAATGGGATCCTTCTGAGAGGACATATCCTCTGCAGCATATGACACAGAATCCCTAGACATGTGTGTGTGTGGCGCAGCACACCACACACACACACACACACACACACACACACACACACACACACGGAAATGGCAGACAGAGTTTCCCCCCTAACAAAGCCAAGAGACACAGAGTTTGGAGCCAACCCACACACAGCACTTTAGGAGATAAAGGACATCCTTTACCAGCGCCAGCTGTGTACCTTAATAGGTTACACAAACTATTGCACAGCCTCCACCCCCTTCTACAACCCCCTGGTACCGTACAGATAGCTGGAGTTGATGTGGAGGGACAGCTCTTTCCTGTCAGCGTCTCTGCATGCAGGAAAGATTGCGCTGAACGCTGCTGGGACCGCTCTGAGGAGAAGCTCTGCCCCCTTTTCTGGCGGTGGTTCCCGCTCTGTTTGAATTTTATACTGGCCTGAGGAATTGTGCTGGCGGTGATCTGGGGTCCCCGACAGGCTTGCCGACCAGTGTAGGCGCTGGCTCAGGGCGCCCCTCACAGCGCCGCTGAGCCCTGGAGCGCAGTTAGTACTGCACTCAGGGCCCGGCGCTGACCGCTCAGCAAGGTCCTTCAAAGCAGGGAGGCGCTGGGTCGGAGAGGCGCTCTCCCCGCCCTGCGACCTTACTGACAGGCAGTAGCGGTGCTGGCAGCAGGAAGAGCGGCTCCCCCTCCCTGCCTCCTCACTGACGGAACGCCACTGTCCTGCCTGTTGCTGCCAGCACCTATCACAGGCAGCAGCACGAAGAGAAGAGAACTTAATTAGTATGCGCCTGGCCACCCAGAAAGACCAATCACAATCAGGGCCACAATTCCTATAAGAAAAGAAAAAATTAACAGGTCGCGCACCCCCGCCCCCCCCCCCCCCCCCCAGTTGCTACCTTGTCCACTTAGTCCAGCCTGTTGGTCCCGCCTCCTCTTCCGACGTCACTATGTCATTATGTGCGCTGCACCTCTCCTTCCCTGCCTCTTTCTGCCGCCGAGGAGCAGATAGTGTACAGAGGGCAGGGCAAAAGAGTGAACAGGGCTCGTTTGCAGCTGAGATGTGCTGGCAGAGGGAGTCCAGCAGCCACAGCCAGCCTCTAAACACGGCAGGAGCTAGGACCCAGCAACTGCAGCACAGGAGATTGGACCAATCAGAGACTGCTCTCCGAAGTTCATTTCATAGTGGGGAAAACTGAAAAGCATGGCCTCAGCAGGAGGAGGACCTCCATCCCTAACAGTAGCAGCCAGAGGTACGAGTCCAGCTAGTATTAAAAGGGATCTGGGTGCTTAGAGGAATAAAGAACATTTTCCCTGGAGCTGTGTGAGGTGGTCAGCCTCACTAGTGATCAGAAAGTGTCTAAACACTGGTGTCTCCCTCCCCCACTCACTGCCCCTGCTCTCTGTGTCTCTCTGGTCTGTCTTTCTATTTATCCATGGTGTCCAGGGACGGATATAGACTTTTCTTTAGGGGGGGCGGTTTACTGTTTCATCTTAACTCCTCCCTCTACAGTCCCAACTCCTCCCATCTGCAATCTTAACTCCTCCTCTCTCAATTCTGACTGAACTTTTTGAGTGAGACTGAGATAGAGCTTTGTGATTGTTCTATGTACATGTGACTGTGCTATGGGGTAATTGTATTTATCAGCCTTAGTACCCACACACCAGCAAGTGAGGGGCAAATGCTCTGTAACCCTTGCTCCTCTGTGCTGCTGTGGAATAAGCTGCAGCCGATCGTTCTGCCTTGGGCTCTCCTAGGAGAGCTCTCTTCTGCTCAAAAGTGGGTGTGGCTATGACTGTGTTAGGGGGGCTATGTGGCTATGACTGTGTTGGGGGGGGGGGTGCCCCCCCCCCCCCCCAGATCCGGCCCTGCTGGTGTCTCCCTCTCTCTGTCCCTGATCTGTCGCTCTGTGCCCCAGGTCTTTCCCTGCTGCTGCTGGTCCCCGCCCGATGTCTCCCTCACTCACTGCCTCTGGTCTCTCTCTCTACCTCTCTAAGCCAATGGTCTTCCCCTCTCTTTCTGCCCCTGGACTGTCTTTCACACTCTGCCCCTGGTCTGTGTGTCCCTCTCTCTATCTGCTCCTGCTCTCCCTCCCTCTCTCTCTGCTCCAAGGGGGTCATTCCGACCCATTCGCACGCAGCGGTTTATTGCTGCAGTGCGAACAGGTACGGAATGCGCATGCGCGGCAGCCGCAGTGCACGACGTTGCCCGGCGACAGGGGTCGCCAGGTTACGTCAAGAAGAACAAACAAAACGGTCACAGAGCCAACCGCAAGAAGATTAACAGGAAGAAGGCGGTCCTGGGCAGCACCGAAGAGTTTCCAGCCGTTTTCGGGGAGTGGATTTGAAAACGCAGGCGTGTTCAGGAGAACGGAGGGCGGATGTCTGACATCAAAACCGGGACCTGCATCGCTGAGATCGTCGCACAGGGTAAGTATGTCCAGGGCTGGGCTAGTTTTACTTGAAATTTTTTTTAGCTTAGCAGTGCTGCACAAGCGATCGCAGCCCTGCCAAGCTAAAATACACTCCCCCATAGGCGTGGACTAGTTGATCGCAGCATCAGCAAAAAGTTGCTGGCTGTGATCAACTCGGAATAACCACCTTAGTCTCTGTGTCACTCTCACTTTGGTCTGTCTCTCTGTCTCCTTGGTATCTCTGTCTGTCCTTGACCTGTGTCTCTCGCCCCCCCCCCCCCCCATCTCTCTCTCCCCTTCTCTTTCAGTGCATGGTCTCTCCCTCCAAGCCTCTGGTCTTACCCACTCTTTCTGCCCCTGGTCTGTCACCCTTTTCTCTCTCCCTCTCTGTCATTGTAGTAAATAATCTAAATTAATAATTTGAATATAATCTATATATATCTATATCTATATCTATATCTATATATATATATTTCTCTGACGTCCTAGTGGATGCTGGGAACTCCGTAAGGACCATGGGGAATAGACGGGCTCCGCAGGAGACTGGGCACTCTTAAAAGAAAGATTAGGTACTATATCTGGTGTGCACTGGCTCCTCCCTCTATGCCCCTCCTCCAGACCTCAGTTAGAATCTGTGCCCGGCCAGAGCTGGATGCACCTAGTGGGCTCTCCTGAGCTCACTAGAAAATAAAGTATTTGTTAGGTTTTTTATTTTCAGTGAGATCTGCTGGCAACAGACTCACTGCTACGAGGGACTGAGGGGAGAGAAGCAAACCTACCTGCTTGCAGCTAGCTTGTGCTTCTAAGGCTACTGGACACCATTAGCTCCAGAGGGATCGAACACAGGGCCCGACCTCGATCGTCCGTTCCCGGAGCCGCGCCGCCGTCCCCCTTGCAGAGCCAGAAGACGGAAGATAAAGATGAAAAACGGCGGCTGAAGACTCCTGTCTTCATTAAGGTAGCGCACAGCACTGCAGCTGTGCGCCATTGCTCCCATAGCACACCACACACTCCGGTCACTGTTGGGTGCAGGGCGCTGGGGGGGGGGGGCGCCCTGGGCAGCAATTAGTTTACCTTTATGGCACAAATAGAACATAATACAGTGTATAACACTATATATGTGCAAAAAACCCCGCCATTAACATTATAAAAAGCGGGAGAAGCCCGCCGCTGAGGGGGCGGGGCTATCTTCCTCAGCACAGCCAGCGCCATTTTCTCTTCACAGCTCCGCTGGAAGGACACTCCCCAGGCTCTCCCCTGCAGTATCCAGTACGACAAGGGTAAAAAAGAGAGGGGGGGCACATAAATTTAGGCGCAATTTATATTAATAAGCAGCTATTGGGAAAAATCACTCAGTATAGTGAAAATCCCTGTGTTATATAGCGCTGTGGTGTGTGCTGGCATACTCTCTCTCTGTCTCCCCAAAGGACTTTGTGGGGTCCTGTCCTCAGTCAGAGCATTCCCTGTGTGTGTGCGGTGTGTCGGTACGGCTATGTCGACATGTTTGATGAGGAGGGCTACGTGGAGGCGGAGCAGGAGCCGATAAGTGTGATGTCGCCCCCTACGGGGCCGACACCGGAGTGGATGGATATGTGGAAGGTATTAACCGACAGTGTCAACTCTTTACATAAAAGGTTTGATGACGTAACAGCCTTGGGACAGCCGGCATCTCAGCCCGCGCCTGCCCAGGCGTCTCAGAGGCCATCAGGGGCTCAAAAACGCCCGCTAGCTCAGATGGCAGACACAGATGTCGACACGGAGTCTGACTCCAGTTTAGACGAGGATGAGACAAATGTACAGTCCACAAGGGCCATCCGATGCATGATTACGGCAATGAAAAATGTGTTGCACATTTCTGACATTAACCCGGTTACCACTAAAAAGGGTATTATGTTTGGGGAGAAAAAGCAGCCAGTGACTTTTCCCCCATCTGATGAATTAAATGAAGTGTGTGAAGAAGCGTGGTGTTCCCCTGATAAGAAACTAGTGATTTCTAAGAGGTTACTGATGGCGTACCCTTTCCCGCCAACGGATAGGTTACGCTGGGAGACATCCCCTAGGGTGGACAAGGCGCTCACACGATTATCTAAAAGGGTGGCACTGCCGTCTCAGGATACGGCCGCCCTAAAGGAGCCTGCAGATAGAAAGCAGGAGGCTATCCTGAAGTCTGTATATACACACTCAGGTACTATACTGAGACCTGCTATTGCTTCAGCATGGATGTGTAGTGCTGCAGCAGCATGGTCTGATACCCTGTCAGACAACATTGATACCCTCGACAGGGATGCTATTTTGCCAACCATAGAGCATATAAAGGACGTCGTCTTGTATATGAGGGATGCACAGAGGGACATTTGCCGGCTGGCATCTAGAATTAATGCAATGTCCATTTCTGCCAGGAGAGTATTATGGACTCGGCAGTGGACAGGTGATGCTGATTCTAAAAGGCACATGGAGGTTTTGCCTTATGAGGGTGAGGAATTGTTTGGGGACGGTCTCTCGGACCTCGTATCCACAGCAACAGCTGGGAAGTCGACTTTTTTACCTCAGGTTCCCTCACAGCCTAAGAAAGCACCGTATTATCAAGTACAGTCCTTTCGGCCTCAGAAAGGCAAGCGGGTCAGAGGCGCATCCTTTCTGCCCAGAGGCAGGGGTAGAGGGAAAAAGCTGCACCATACAGCCAGTTCCCAAGAACAAAAATCCTCCCCTGCTTCCACTAAGTCCACCGCATGACGCTGGGGCTCCACAGGTGGAGCCAGGTGCGGTGGGGGCGCGTCTCCGGAACTTCAGCGACCAGTGGGTTCGCTCACAGGTGGATCTCTGGGTTCTACAAGTGGTATCTCAGGGATACATATGCTGGAGTTCGAGGCGACTCCCCCTCGCAGTTGCCTCAAATCAGCCTTGCCAGCGGCTCCCAGGGAAAGGGAGGTAGTGCTGGCGGCTATTCACAAGCTGTACCTTCAGCAGGTGATAATCAAGGTTCCCCTCCTTCAACAGGGACGGGGTTACTATTCCACTATGTTTGTGGTACCGAAACCAGACGGTTCGGTGAGACCCATTCTAAATTTAAAATCCTTGAACACTTATGTAAGGAAGTTCAAGTTCAAAATGGAATCGCTCAGGGCGGTTATTGCAAGCCTGGAAGAGGGGGATTTTATGGTGTCGCTGGACATCAAGGACGCTTATCTGCATGTCCCCATTTACCCACCTCACCAGGAGTACCTCAGGTTTGTGGTACAGGACTGTCATTACCAATTCCAGACGTTGCCGTTTGGTCTGTCCACGGCACCGAGGGTATTTACCAAGGTAATGGCCGAAATGATGATACTCCTTCGGAAGAAGGGAGTTATAATTATCCCGTACTTGGACGACCTCCTTATAAAGGCGAGGTCCAGAGAGCAGTCAGCGTAGCACTTTCTCGGGAAGTGTTGCAACAGCATGGCTGGATTCTGAATATCCCAAAGTCGCAGCTGATTCCTGCGACGCGTCTGCTCTTCCTGCCCCTGCTTCAAAACCACAAAAAAAATATTGCGCCAGGTCAAGGGACCCTCAGGCGATAGCTGTGGACGCACTAGTGACACCGTGGGTGTACCAGTCGGTTTATGTGTTCCCTCCTCTTCCTCTCATACCCAAGGTACTGAGGATAGTAAAAAAGAGAGGAGTAAGAACTATACTCATCGTTCCGGATTGGCCAAGAAGAACTTGGTACCCAGAACTACAAGAAAGGATCTCAGAGGTCCATGGCCTTTGCCTCTCAGACAGGACCTGTTACAGCAGGGGCCCTGTCTGTTCCAAGACTTACCGCGGCTGCGTTTGACGGCATGGCGGTTGAACGCCGGATCCTAACGGAAAAGGGCATTCCAGATGAAGCGATTCCTACGCTGATAAAGGCTAGGAAAGACGTGACAGCACAACATTATCACCGTATATGGCGAAAATATGTTGCTTGGTGTGAGGCCAGGAAGGCCCCTACAGAGGAATTCCAGCTGGGTCGATTCCTGCACTTCCTACAGTCAGGAGTGACTATGGGCCTAAAATTAGGATCCATAAAGGTCCAGATTTCGGCCCTATCTATTTTCTTTAAAAAAGAACTGGCTTCACAGCCTGAAGTTCAGACGTTTGTTAAGGGAGTGCTGCATATTCAGCCCCCTTTGGTGCCTCCAGTGGCACCTTGGGATCTTAACGTTGTGTTGGATTTCCTAAAATCCCACTGGTTTGAGCCACTTAAGACCGTGGAGCTAAAATATCTCACGTGGAAAGTGGTCATGCTATTGGCCTTAGCTTCGGCTAGGCGTGTGTCAGAATTGGCGGCTTTGTCGTGTAAAAGCCCATATCTGATCTTCCATATGGACAGGGCAGAATTGAGGACTCGTCCCCAATTTCTCCCTAAGGTGGTATCAGCGTTTCATTTGAACCAACCTATTGTGGTGCCTGCGGCTACTAGGGACTTGGAGGACTCCAAGTTACTAGATGTAGTCAGGGCTTTGAAAATCTATGTATCCAGGACGGCTGGAGTCAGGAAAACTGACTCGCTGTTTATCCTGCATGCGCCCAACAAGCTGGGTGCTCCTGCTTCAAAGCAAACTATTGCGCGCTGGATCTGTAACACGATTCAGCAAGCTCATTCTGCGGCAGGATTGCAGCATCCTAAATCGGTAAAAGCCCATTCCACAAGGAAGGTGGGCTCTTCTTGGGCGGCTGCCCGAGGGGTCTCGGCTTTACAGCTTTGCCGAGCTGCTACTTGGTCGGGTTCAAACACATTTGCTAAGTTCTACAAGTTTGATACCCTGGCTGATGAGGACCTTGCCTTTGCTCATTCGGTGCTGCAGAGTCATCCGCACTCTCCCGTCCGTTTGGGAGCTTTGGTATAATCCCCATGGTCCTTACGAAGTTCCCAGCATCCACTAGGACGTCAGAGAAAATAAGAATTTACTCACCGGTAATTCTATTTCTCGTAGTCCGTAGTGGATGCTGGGCGCCCGTCCAAAGTGCGGACTCTCTGCAATACATGTATATAGTTATTGCTTAACTAAAGGGTTATTGTTATGAGCCATCTGTTACTGAGGCTCAGTTGTTGTTCATACTGTTAACTGGGTATAGTTATCACAAGTTGTACAGTGTGATTGGTGTGGCTGGTATGAGTCTTACCCTGGATTCCAAATCCTTTCCTAGTAATGTCAGCTCTTCCGGGCACAGTTTCCCTAACTGAGGTCTGGAGGAGGGGCATAGAGGGAGGAGCCAGTGCACACCAGATATAGTACCTAATCTTTCTTTTAAGAGTGCCCAGTCTCCTGCATCTATTCCCCATGGTCCTTACGGAGTTCCCAGCATCCACTACGGACTACGAGAAATAGAATTACCGGTGAGTAAATTCTATATCTATATCTATCTATATATATATATCTATCTATATATATATATCTATATATATCTATATATATATATATCTATATCTATATCTATATATATATAATCTGTGACTCTGTGCCCGTAACGCTGGGTGGAGTCACAGAGCTGGGCGGAGTCAACTGCATCTGCTGCAGGGAGCTACCCCATACCCAGCAGCAGTCAGGTGCAAGACCCTACCTTACAGTATAGGAGGTGAGGATGGCCACTAGCTGCCGGCTGCTGTGCCTGTCCTCCCCCCCCCCCCCCCCCAATCACCTGTGACAGCGGGCTGTGTGCTGTGCAGTGCGGGTCCCGAAAAGGGGGCGGGGCTACGGCGTCACGAAGGGGAGGAGCTACACGGACTAGAGGGGCGGAGCTACACGGGACCAGACAGCTGAACAGTGTTGGAATCAGCATTGCAGTGACGGCCAGCCAGACTTGGTAAGCGGAGGGTGAGAGAGAAGTGTGTGTGTGTGTGTGTGTGTGTGTGTGTGTGTGTGTGTGTGTGTGTGTGTGTGTGTGTGTGTGTGTGTGCGTGCGCACTTTATGGACGCCACTGCTGGGGGGGCCATTACATGCAAGGACGCTACTAATATAGGGGGGGCATTACGTATAAGGACGCTACTAATATAGGGGGGGCATTACGTATAAGGACGCTACTACTATAGGGGGGGCATTACGTATAAGGACGCTACTAATATAGGGGGGCATTACGTATAAGGACGCTACTACTATAGGGGGGCATTACGTATAAGGACGCTACTACTATAGGGGGGGCATTACGTATAAGGACGCTACTACTATAGGGGGGGCATTACGTATAAGGACGCTACTACTATGGGGGGGCATTACGTATAAGGACGCTACTACTATGGGGGGGCATTACGTATAAGGACGCTACTACTATAAGGGGGCATTACGTATAAGGAGGCTACTAATACTGGGGGGCATTACATATAAGGACGCTACTACTGGGAGGGCATTACATGTAAGGATGCTACTACTACTGGGGGGGCATTATGTATAAGGACGGTACTACTACTGGGGGCACATTATGTATAAGGATGCTACTACTACAGGGGTGGCATTACGTATAAGGACGCTACTATTACTTTTGGGAGGCATTACATATAACTGCTACTACTACTGGGGGGCATTACGTATAAGGACGCTACTACTACGGGTGGGGCATTACGTATAAGGATGCTACTATTACTGTTGGGAGGCATTACATATAACTGCTACTACTACTGGGGGGGCATTACGTATAAGGACGCTACTACTACTGGGGGGCATTACGTATAAGGACGCTACTACTACTGGGGGGCATTACGTATAAGGACGCTACTACTACGGGTGGGGCATTACGTATAAGGATGCTACTATTACTGTTGGGGAGCATTACATATAACTGCTACTACTACGGGTGGGGCATTACGTATAAGGATGCTACTATTACTGTTGGGGAGCATTACATATAACTGCTACTACTACGGGTGGGGCATTACGTATAAGGATGCTACTATTCCTATTGGGGAGCATTACATATAACTGCTACTACTACTGGGGGGGCATTATGTATAAGGACACTACTACTATTGGGGGGGCATTACGTATATGGACGCTACTACTACGGGTGGGGCATTACGTATAAGGACGCTACTACTACGGGTGGGGC
This sequence comes from Pseudophryne corroboree, assembly GCF_028390025.1. Lineage (NCBI taxonomy): Eukaryota > Metazoa > Chordata > Amphibia > Anura > Myobatrachidae > Pseudophryne > Pseudophryne corroboree. The sequence goes on from NC_086445.1 coordinate 1,024,459,565, forward strand.
ATTACGTATAAGATGAATAAGATTGTGCTACATTGTGGCGTAATTTTAAATGGGGGTACTATTGTGTGGCCATGCCCCTTAGTTGTGAGACCACACCACTTTTCCCGATGCACAACAAAGGAATATGGGAGGGCGCAAAATTCATAGTTTGCAGGGGGGCGCCGAACACCCTAGCACCGGCACAGGCCACCAGTAGCAAAAGTACACCACGGCCACTGACACTATCTGCAGGGAGGGGAACAGCGCTGATATGGAGGGTACTTGCAGGCAGCGAGTCGCCGCCCGCAGCGCCTCTCCCACCTACACACCATACCTGCCGCCTGACACCCACACCCCAGGGAGAGGGCTCTAGCTCAGGCACCGCTAGATCAACATCTGCAGCATACACACAAGGGCTGCCATGCTCAGCGGCAAGCGGTGCGGAGCATGTGCAGCGGGACAGCGCCAGGACGGGACACGCACTAATCAACATTGCTGCTGGGCCGGAGCTCCCTCCGTCTGCAGCCTAAGGACGCGCGCCGCACCTCTCCAGGGAAACACCATGCCTGCCCGCCCACAGGGCTCCGGACGCTTACCTATGCTCCGCGATCACAGCAGCTGACGCTGCCATGCAGGATGGAGGAATGACGCCCGTCAGACGGGGCGGACAGTGTGCGGCGGAACGGGGCCAGGAAGGAATGCTGGCCACGACCCATTGCTGCTGGGTCTGAGTTCCCTCCCTCTGCAGTCACCATCTCAGAGCAGCAGCCTGGAGGTTAGTGGCCACCACGACCCGCACATCCTTACCTCACACATACCTCACATATACCTCACATACCTCACACATGAGAGCAAAGGTACACACACTGGGACATCACACCTGTAGCCCACCCCTATATCTGCTAAGTACTCCCCGTCACTATGCCCTGTCACCCTCATCCTGCTCTCTAACTGCCTGTCTGTGTACTGGCCTTCACCCCTCTTACACCATCACCAACCCTCACTAACTACCACAGAGACTATGTGCACTGATATCTGCCCCTCCACCACCTGCAGCGCCCCTGGACCCCTCCCCATCCCCCGCAAACCCCCGCACCTGCCCCTCCACCACCCGTGGCACCCCCACCCACTGCGCCTTCGGACCCCCTACCCCACCCGCAGTGTCTTCCAAACTCCTCCCCCATCTGCAGCAGCCCCTCCTCCATCCGCTGCACCCCCGGACCCATCCCCTGCACCCCCACCCTTCCAGCAACCGCAACACTTTCGGTCCCACTACCCCACCCGCAGCACTCACCCCACCACCAACTACTCCACCTGCGGACCCCCTACACCACCTGCTCCAACACCACCTACAGCCCCTCCCGATCCACCGCACCCTCACCCCCCTCCCTCCCTCCCCCACCCGCAGCGCCTCCAGGCCCCCTACCTCACCCGCAACACCTGCACCCTTCTCCACCAGCAGCGCCTCCGGAACCCCTCCCCCATCCGCAACAGCCCCTCACCCGCCTCCCCCACCCACAGCACCCCCACCCCTCCAGCATCCCCTGACCCCCTCCCCATCCGCTGAACCCCCGCACTCACTCCTCCCCCATCCGCTGCACCCTCTGACCCATCCCCTACACCCCCACCTCTCCAGCAACCGCAACACCTTCGGACCCACTACCCCACCCTCAGCACCCACCCCTCCACCACCCACTGCACCTCCGGACCTCCTACACCACCCGCTCCTCCACCACCTGCAGCCCCTCCCCATCCACCGCACCCCCACCCGCAGCGCCTCCAGGCCCCCTACCTCACCCGCAACACCTGCACCCTTCCACCCTGCAGCGCCTCTGGAACCCCTCCCTTATCCGCAACAGCCCCTCACCCGCCTCTTCCCCACCCACAGCACCTCACCTCTCCCACACTCCCGGACCACCTCCACCATCCGCTGCACCCCCGCACCCACCCCCATCCCACCCGCGCACACACCCCTCCACCACCTGCAGCACCTCCAGACCCCCTCCCCCATCCACCGCAAATCCACACACCTGTCCCTCCACCACCCGTGGCACCCCCACCCACAGCGCCTACGGACCCCACACCTCAACACACACGGACCCTCCCTCCTCCGGACCCCTAACCCCATTCACTGCACCCCCCCCTCTCCCACCCGCAACGCCTCCACACCTCCTACCCACCCGCCACACCCTTTCCCACCCGCAGTACCTCTGGAACCCCTCCCCCACCAGCCCAGCATCTGCCCCTCCCCCACCTGCCCCTCCCCCACACACAACGCCCCCCCCCGGCCCCCTCCCCCGGTACCCACCCGCGGCGCCTCCAGACCCTCTATGCCACCCGCCCCTCCACCACCTACATCACCTCCGGACCCCCTCCCCCATCCGCCACACCCCGCCCGCTGCACCTTTGGATCCCCTACCCCACCCACGCAGCAGGCCCTTCCCAATCCGCATCGCCTACACCATTCGCAACAGCACCGCACCCGCCACTTCCCCACCCACGTTACCCCCGCATCCACCCCTCCCCCACCCACCGCGCCCCCTGGACACCTCCCCCATCCACTGCACACCCGCACCCACCCCTTCCCCATCTGCAGCACCTTCGGAACCCCTCCTCCATCCGCAACAGCCCTGCAGCTGCCATCCCCCACCTGCGACACCCCTGCTCCTACCCCACCCACAGCGCCTTCATACCCCCTCCCCCATCCGCGGTCCCTACTCCCCAAACCCCTTCCTGTTGCAAGGGACTACGCCCCCTTCACCATCGGACGCCCTATCATTGTGCAATATTCAAACACTAACAAAACTAGGAATGCAGGGAATACTCCATATATTTAACCCCAGAAAAGCATGCAGGGGTTAAAGGGGCGTAGCCCCTTCCAACGGTGTGAAGAGCGCCCGTAGGGCGCGATGAAGCACCTAGTGTATATGTATGTATGTATGTATGTATGTATGTATGTATGTATGTATGTATGTATGTGTTAAGGGGCACACTTACTAATATTTTTACTAAAATAATGTGAAAAGGGTACAAAAATAAAATAAAAATTCACTGTAATAACGCTGTCCTGAGACCGCATTATCCACAGTGCCCTCCGGTTCCCGGCTCTACTCTGCGCACTGACAGAGCAGAGGCAGGAGCCGGCGCCAGTGATCAGCAATGCGTGTCTAATAAGACCACAGTTCAAAAATTATATATATATATATATATATATATATATATATATATATATATATATATATATATATATATATATAGAGAGAGAGAGAGAGAGAGAGAGAGAGAGAGAGAGAGAGAGAGAGAGAGAGAGAGAGAGAGAGAGATATCTATCTATATATATATATATTTACAGCCCCTGGTGATCGGTGTCCCTGGTGAGCCCCCCCTGTGCCTCCGGTCATCTGCTTTCCGTCTCCCTGCACTGTGACCCTGTTCATCTGGTGTCTGCCGTACACTGGAATCTCAGTTTCCAGCAGACGTCGGGGGTCACAGATCCAGAAGCCGGTGATCCGATGACCAGGGCTGTGGGTGCGCACTGTGAAAAATACCTCGATAATGCTGCAGAGGGCATTTGCAGGGACAGAGCTTTCTCGCAAGCTCTGTCCCTGCATGCGATAATACATCCCTGCGACATATTCATTTATAGGATTGCAAAGTTTTTATCACATCCCATCAACAATTGTGACAAATCTGCCCCGAAGGGAGAGTAGCTCACCGCCCTGCCTGTGCTATTCACGTGTGTAACGGAGCTTCACACTAGTATAGAGCAGGATTTCTACACCAAGTACAGTATAACATAGTTTCAGTGCCACAGGGCAGAGTTGGGTTTCATTTAACATGCGCACACACTTTTTGAGAGCTGTGGAGAGAACGAGCGCCCCCAAAAAATAAAAACCCGATCACAGCAACTAGCTTCCACAGTGCCCTCCGGTTGGGCCCATGTCACTACTGTATCGGTGACAGACAGTATACAGTATATATACTGTATACTGTCTGTCACTGATATTATTCTCAGAATCTCCATAAAATATATTCATTTATTGTACCGATACAACATTGTAAACTAGAATATAGGAGCAGATTTAATGATTTATAATCTTGATATCATTTGTTACGAATGTTAATTGGAGCTCCAGCCAATCAGCTCCTGGATTTTCTTTAATGACAGTTAGCCGATTTGCTGGTGCACCATTTAAGTAATACAACAGTTAAGTGATAACAAGAATATTACTCGTTAAATCTGCCCCATAGTAAGAGTTTCATATTATGTTCATGAAATACCTCTTCTACGTGTAACACTATTATAACATCGATGTTACGTCAATAATCAAATGACTGGATAGGAAGGTGTAGAGGAGTATTGTAGTAATGACATCAGGGGGTCCCACACCGCAGACCCTGTACCCAATTATTATATTTCCATAGAGTCCCACTTTTGCGCAGGGAAAATGGTGTAGTCTCCATATTCCCAAAGATTTGCACATGCACAAAACAGATGCCGCCCCGCAACTGCGCAGTATACGCTGACACGGTGCCAGAGCCTATGCACGGCTGCACTGCAGAGAAAGGAGCGGGGTCACAAAGAGGCTGCACACGAATCCCCTCCTATCTTAATCCACCACTGGGCGGGGAGTTCTCTGGGCCACGCTGGGGCTGTAGATGAAAGGGCATATTAAGCACAATCCGCATCGGAGATGCAGATGGGTTGTGATATATTCAATTCGATTTTGGTTGAATTTATCGGAAGGATGCATCAATTATCGTACGCTCTTCCCCTGCGAATACAATTACAGCAATTCTCAAAGTATTTTTTCATGATTAATACCCTGAGATTGTACCATCCACCCTTTTTCATATTATTTTAGTAAAAATAATTAGACAAATATCCCCGTTAATCTAAGTCACATTAGCCACCACATACTGGGTAAATATAAATCTAGAGCGCAGTCTCAGATCACTGAACGCACCCACTGGGCAAGCAGCCTATCACGGAGGCCAGGAAATCTCTGGCCAACGACGGAGATCCCTGGCCTCTTCCCTCCCCCTAAACGGCGGCGACATGCCTCTGTTTTGGGAAATGGAGGCAGTTGCCGCCCCCTGCTGCCCCACAGACGGCAACAGACTGTCAAATCACCGACACTTTACTGCCGTCCTGCTTTCTACATCGCTGTTCACGCAACTCATATAACTGGTCCTGTGCAAATGACTGATAATTGGTTCTAGCTATTGCTGGTATCGCTATTCAGAGCCACACAACCTGGGACGTGCTTGTGTGTGATACTGTGAGATTCCCCCGCCTCTGTCACACTCTGCACAATCATCTGTCTATAGACAGACATCGGTCCCCACCTATAGAATCCGATATCTCCACCATATGCAGTAACCACGGCATAAACCCCTCGTCAGCATATTCAGGCTATCACACGTCAGAGTCTCTCACTGGGTATTTGACTGGCAAATATCTACCGTCTGCCTCAAATTGTCACGCTCCGTGGTATGTTAGGGTCCGTCTCAGGCTCGTGAGCCACAGCCACAACTATGCAGAATTTCCAGGGAAAGTCCTGAGGTCTGATGACTATTCCTGTTCTCATTATGGAGCCTGTGCAGTACATACAGTCAGGCCATTATCCTCCTGGTTTACAGGAAGTTTAGTTTTCATAATCTATACTCCCTAATCCAACACGCTGCATAACCTCCTGGCTGAGTGGCAACCAATACAGTATATACTTAAAGGGTTCAGTATGATTCCCTGGTGGGCGGGATCAGTGTCGGACTGGGGAATGAAGGGCCCACCGGGGGAATGCTGCTATAGGGGCCCATGCTTGAAGGTGTAGCCAGGTTCCAGTGGGGGCGTGGCCAGCCACCACAGAGGTTTGGCTAACCATTACATGTTCTGTGCCCCTTGGTAAATATATAATAAACCAAATTATTGTGAAGTATAATGTAACATATGTGTAATGCATAATTCCAGTGCACTAGGATAGTCTGGAACTTGATCCCTAGAGGAGGAGGAGGGGGGCCCACAGGTAGTAGGGCCCACCAGTGGACTCCCCTGTTCCCCTGTGGGCCAGTCCAACCCTGGGCGGGATCCTGACCCTCAATACAGACAGCAGCATCCCGGCCGCCAGTATGCAAGCAGCAGGGCAAGCGCAAAGAGTCCCCTTGCGGGCTCGGTTCTATTCCCACTCTATGGCATTGCCAACCGTCGGAATTCCAGTGTCTGTGTCCCGACAGCCGGCAAATTAAACATATACCTACTTAAGGACTGTCCTCTTCCAATGGGTAGATGCATTTGGACACTACAAAAATCTCACATTACGTACTTGCTGGATCGCCCCGAGTGTCGGGGAGACTCCCTGTATTAGCGGCGATGGCCCTGACTAGTTTGGATGTGTGAAAGCGATGTTTTCATGGAAAACACTGTAACATGACATTTCGGATGCAGATACAAAACAACAATTCTAGCATGCCCTAATATAGGACCACCTTTTTTTAAATACCTGCTGGGATGTGTAGTTGTTCCACAGCAAGTGGAAAGCCATGCATTGCCTACCCTTGCATGGAGCACGGCTGAAGCCCACCTGTTTGCTCACTTTGTACATCTGGAACAAATTTCAAGGAAGAAACCTGTCTGCAACATCCTTATCATTCACTGAGCGCAGGAACGTGACGTGAGATCACAGTTTTAGGGCAATTTAAGGAGTCGGACAGTGCAAAAGTTCCACATTAGGAAATCGATGGATATGAATAAATTCTGTCATTTTACCAGCTGTGATTACAATGTACAGTAGTGTTATTGGTAACTACCCAGTGAGCTGCCCGCAGTCACGTCTTGCTAAACTGCAGAATGTCACTGCAGCATTCTCTGATGGAACCGTGTCACTATCTGTCCTGCAGGTGCTCTAACACTGCGGGTTCTAAATCTCGCATCATGTGAGCCAGCAAATCAGACCTCAGCAACAATATTCACACTGACCTGCGCCACCAATGTGATGCAAGGCAAAAACAAACATGTTCTAGATGCAAGTGTGAACCAAGGATGAATCACACTCTAGCAACTTTCTTGTTAAGGGTTAATTTTACAGTAATAGCACTGCGGTCTTATTCAATTGTAGCCTGTAATGCACTGTAATCATTTGCATGCGTGATAGCAATGTATTGAGGCTTGTTAATGTGATTATTACTACCACCAATGCTTCCTACCTTATGTAGTATATAGTTATTGTCGAAGTCAAAAATATTACATAGAGAGAACATACAGACTCCACACATTATGAGTCACTATGCTTGCGAATACACACAGCGTGCACTGCAATATATGGTAACATACGCATTTACACAGACATGCCACAAAGATATATTCAACACATATTTCATACAGCACATAAATTTAAACATATCAAGCACCAGACATCATAAGGTTTCAAATTATGTAGTGGAATATAACGTCATGTAAGTGTATTGTTGTAGCGGAGCAAGATGGGCATGTCGTGCTTGGTATCAAAGTAACCAGATTAATGTGTAGATTCATTTGATGCCTGTGGTTAGGTTGCCATTGCCACATTGCCATGAGTAGATATGATTAAATGTAGGAGGAATATGAAGTCACTTTCACTAGAACAAAAGAATATATTCAAAAGGAGCATGTGATGGACAGGAAACCAGAGACCAGCAACCTTGAACAAAAGCCCTCACGCTGACCAATGACTCATGAATGAGAAAGTTCCCTCACCTAGACCAATAACAAGAGAGCTAGATACCCCCAACAGACTCATTGTATAGCTGATCGCACAGAAGAGTTTCCTGTTCTTCCCCTGGGTCCTGAGCGAGATGGTGTTTTGGTGATACTCTGCCTCAACACCAGCTAACATCAGCAGAGTTAAAGATGGAGGAATTGGAGCGATTAATACATAAAGTGCATTGAGGGAGATGGTAATTGTATTGCTGGCTGTGGCTGTATTTGAATTAGTTTGTAATAACTGCTGTAAATTGTAACCATGTAAAAATATATATACTGTACATGTAATATATTGTATACATTTCCTTTTAATAACAAATATATACATCAATGAGCTTTGGAACTCAGATAATGTGTGTGTGTATTGTTTTCTCTTATGGGATGTAGTGTTTTGCAACGTACAGCGCACATTCATAGCACATGGTAAAAGGATGCGCCTGGCGTCCTTAGTTTATATTAGAGCTGGCATTTTAAATATTTGTTAGAAAGTAATATGACTTCATCATTATTTACCATTTACCAAACAAAAACTACCGCAGAGATATTGGGATATTTTTTTGTAGTGCACAGAGGACCTAGGGGGTTATTCAAAGATGGATGCAGATCGTTGCATCCGCGGAGGGTCTGCGTCCATCTACTCACATGCTTGGGGCACCCCAGCACAAGACAAGGCCACCCAGAATGTGTGTTGCGCCGCCCTGTGATGCGTTCACAATTTAATTGCTAACGCATCGATTTTGAGGACGACCCCTGCTTGCACAGCTTGGCTGCGCTGGCTGGTGGTCCGGCGCCATTTTTTTCTCTCCAAACTGTCACGATATTGGCGGGAGAGTCCCACTCGCGGGTCGCAGTGTCCCACGTTGGGGGCAGTTGGGAGACCCTCTCACATGCGGCAGAGCTCACTGAGCACTCGGCATGCCCCCCCCAGCGTCGAAAATGGGGGCATGGCCAACGATTATTATTATTACATTTTATTTATAAGGCGCCACAAGTGTTTTGCAGCGCCGTACAAAGGACAGTAGAGGGAGACAAAACTTAGCATTACAGTAAATAAATAACAAAAATAGTGTACAGGTAACAAAGAGCCCCATAATTCTCATACATAATACAGCTTAGATGTAAGTAGTGAGGGAGTAATCATCGTACTACTTGGTGCTGGCGGCCATAGATAGAGATGAGCCTTTACCAGCAGGAGAAAAAGTGGGTAAAGATGGTCACTGAGTAGGAGAGAGCTGTGAGTGAAATGTATCAAGAGGAGGGCTTTGATAAGAGGAAAGAGGGCCCTGCTCTGAAGAGCTAACAATCTAGTGGGAAGGGGCGACAGACAGATGACATGAGGTGCAAGCAAGCGGGAGGTAGCCTGATGGCAGTATGTAAGCAAAGCAGAGATGTGAAGGCATGAGGCAGGGGGATGGAGGAGCGACCTCAGGACTAGGTTATGCATGGGAAGCGTACGCTTTGATGAATAGATGGGTTTTTAGTGCCAGTTTGAAGCTTTGCAAGGTTGGGGAGAGTCTAATGGAGCGGGGGAGCGCGTTCCACTGAAGGGGTGCAGCACGGGCAAAATCTTGAACTCGAGCATGGGAAGCAGTGACCAGGGCAGAGGAGAGGCGATGGTCATTGGCCGATCATAGTGGGCGGGAGGGAGTATGAAGGGAGAGGAGGTTGGAGATGTATGGAGCAGTGGAATTAGAGATGGCCTTGTATGTGAGGGTGAGGAGTTTGAAGAGGATTCTGTAGGGGAATGGGAGCCGGAGCAAGTGCAGATTGTGGCAAAGGGGAGTGGCAGATGTGGAGCGCGGGAGAGGAAGATAAGCCTAGCTGCGGAGTTGAGGACAGATTGGAGGGGAGCAAGTGATGCCAGGGAGGAGAATATTGCAGTAGTTGAGTCGTGAGATGACCAGTGAGTGGATGATAAGTTTAGTTGCACTCTGGGAGAGAAGTGGCCTGATGCGAACAATGTTTTGTAGCTGGAACCGACAGGATTGTGCCAGAGCTTGGATGTGGGGTGCAAAGGAGAGGGAGGAGTCAAGAGTGACGCCCAAGCAGCGGAATTAGGGGACAAGGGAGATGATGGTGTTGTCAACAGTGATAGAGATATTGGTATGGGGTGTTGCTCTGGCTGGGGGAAAGATGATGAGTTCAGTTTTGTCCATGTTGAGCTTCAGAGAGTGCTCAGACATCCAGGAGAAGATGGCAGAGAGGCAGCTGGAAACCTGAGAAAGGACAGAGGAGGACAGATCAGGAGAGGAGAGGCAGGGGCAAATGCAGGATTTTTAAAGAGGGGTGTCCAAGCGTTTTTTTTGGTGTGTGTGTGTGTGTGTGTGTGTGTGTGTGTGTGTGTGTGTGTGTGTGTGTGTGTGTGTGTGTGTGTGTATATATATATATATATATATATATATATATATATATATATATATATATATATATATACACACACACACACACACATACATATATACACATACATACACACATATACATACACACACACACACGTACGTACGGAAATGAAGACATATAGAATTATAAAGGGGGAGAAAAAGATGGCAGACACACAGGAGGTCATTCCGACCCGATCACACGTTGCGCTTCTTCACAGCCGTGCGATCGGGTTAGACCTGCGCATGCACGGCGAACGTATTGTGAAGGTGCGTCGTTGGCTGGCGATGGGCAGCGACGCCTCCAATGACGAAAGCGGTGGCAGCGGCGACCGCAAGAAGATTGACAGGAGGAAGGCGGATCCAGGCGTCAACTCACCGTTTTTGGGGCTTGGAGATCTGAACGCAGGCGTGTTGAGGCGTTTGGTGGGCGGATGTCTGACATCAATTCCAGGACCTGCAACGCTGAATTGATCGCACAGGGTAAGTCTTCACCTAGTCTAGTTCTGCACAAAACTTTTTTGCATAGCAGGGCTGCACAATCGATCGCAGCCTTGCTATGCAAGAATAGACTCCCCCATAGGAGGGGTCTAGTTGATCGCACAGATACACAAACACAGTTGAAGCGAGGCAAAGAGAGAAAGACTGAAATACAGCTGTACATATAAAATAAATGCACAAAGAGGGGTAAAGAAAGGAACAGACATACACAAACAGGAGACAGATGGAGAGAAAATGGCATAGAGGGAGGAAAGGGGGAGACACTGACACGGAAAGAGTAGACGAGTGGCATAGTTAGAGGACAGAGTGGATGGCAAAGATAGAAAGAGAGGCTGGCACAGACAGGACAAGGGCAGAGAGGCTGGCGCAGACAGGACAAGGGCAGAGAGGCTGGCGCAGACAGGACAAGGGCAGAGAGGCTGGCACAGCAGAAGGGAAGAGAGGCTGGCACAGCAGAAGGGAAGAGAGGCTGGCACAGCAGAAGGGAAGAGAGGCTGGCACAGCAGAAGGGAAGAGAGGCTGGCACAGCAGAAGGGAAGAGAGGCTGGCACAGAGGAGAGGATAAAAGCAGAAGGCTGACACAGAGTAGAAAAGTGCAGAGAGTCTGACATGGGCAGTAAGAAAAAAAAAGTACAGGAAGAAACGTACATGTTACAGGAGAAGCGGATATGAGATCAGCAACAGGCAGCAAAGTGTCCTATCCTAGTACGTTACTGTACCTCCATCAGCTGGATAGTCTTTCAGTTTTCTACAGGGCTCACACATACTGTAAGCCAACGGGAGCCGCAGCAGCGCGAGACATATACAGGAGGGGAGGGGGAGCGGAGCAGGAGACACCTGTAGAGAAAGAAGCAGCCTGGCCACTCTTGCTAACACACTCAGCGCCGACCAGCTTCTTCACCCTGTCTCCTGACTACCCGCTGTGGTGCTGTTATGCACACCAGTGCCAGCAGGAAAGTACTGGTGTTTGAACTGTTATGCAAAACAGATGGACTCACAGACAAACTGGGGGATATGACATAACGTACACAGAAGGTGATAGGGTAACAAAATACACACAAAGTGAACAGAGAAGCCCAGAGGCTAAGGAACTGGGTATCTCCCTTGTATTAGAACTGCTAAGATGGAAAAAGCAAGATGTTGTGTTTTAATACGTAGAGTACCCGAAATGCTGTTGCTAAGGGCAACAGCAAAACCCTAAAGGGTTACCAACGGGTGTGGCAGTAAACTCCTTGGTCAGAGATGGAATGATAGACACAAGGAGAATCTCCACAATCCAAATTCTCACTTGCAGTGCACAGGTTTTAGCTTACTGCCACTAAACTGACCCCTGACACCTAGCACAGTGAGACAGGATTAGACAGGCAAGTCTTAGAATACAGCCGCAAACTTGCTAAGTTCACAGGGTAGTAACAGAACCCCAGCAAGCTAAACGACTGACTCCAGTCTTACTGCTAGGTCTGGATTGGCAGAGTGTAATACCAAATTCCCAGGCCTATTTGCAGTAAGCAACAAACAAATACAAAGCTACACAGTACTGGCTAACGTTCATGAACTGACTAACCAACAAAGATTCAGCAGCATCTGCTTACCCTGAAAAGAGGCCTTATAAAGCAGGTGCTGTCCACGCCCCACTCAGACCTCACAGACTGTGAGCACAAAAACCAGCACCGGATCCCCTGCCGTGCACAGAGCCTATAACCACTGCACAGCAAAAGACCCGAACCGGAGTATCAGCTGCGCTCAGGTTACTCCACTAGCACTTGTCTCCCGGTTGCCATGACGACGTGGCAGCACAGGGCAGGAGACCCTAACAGTACCCCCCCTCTGACGAGGGGTCAAAGAACCCCTACCACCGGGTTTATCGGGGAACTGCGAGAAGAAAGAGCGTATCAGTCTGGGGGCATGAAGATCACAACTGCGCACCCACGACCGCTCCTCCGGGCCATACCCCTTCCAGTGCACCAAAAATGACAGCCGACCCCGAACCACCTTGGAGTCAAGAATCCTTTCAACAACAAACTCCCTCTGGCCACGTATCAGAAGAGGGGAAGGTCTTCCACTGGTAGAAGGATTACTAATCGCCCGTTTTAAAAGGGAACAATGAAATGTTTTATTGATACCCAAAGAACGGGGCAGATCTAACTGAAATGCCACCGGATTGATAACCCTGGTGATCTTATAAGGGCCGATGAACCGGGGCCCTAACTTATGAGATGGCTGTCTCAACTTCAAATTCTTGGTAGACAACCAGACGAAGTCTCCTAATTTGAAGCTGCAGGGTCTTTTCCGCTTATCAAAAACCCTTTTGGTCACTAATGACACAGACACAAGGGCTTTCTTCACTTTCCGCCAAATACCTCTAAGGACCGAAACCACAGAGGAACCACCAGGCGTGGAGTCCACGGGGTCAAAAGAATTGGCCTTAGGATGATGCCCATACACACAAAGGAAGGGAGAGATCCCTGTAGCAGAGTGAGCCGCGTTGTTATAGGCAAACTCCGCCATGGACAGATGAGCAACCCAGTCAGTCTGACACTTGGAGACATAACACCTGAGGAACTGCTCCAAGGACTGGTTCACCCTTTCAGTCTGCCCATTAGACTGCGGATGGTAGCCTGACGACAAGCTGACAGAAATCTGGAGATCGGAACAAAATGCCCTCCAGAATTTGGCCACAAACTGGGATCCGCGGTCAGAGACCACATCAAGTGGCAACCCGTGGAGACGCACAACATGCAGCATAAATAATTCAGACAGGCGTCTGGCTGATGGCAGCCCAACCAGTGGAACGAAGTGCGCCATCTTCGAAAACCTGTCAACGACAACCCAGATGGCTGTCATCCCCGAGGATTTGGGCAAGTCCACCACAAAATCCATTGAAATGTGGGTCCATGGCTTAGATGGGATAGAGAGTGGATGTAATGGGCCAACAGGAACCCCTCTAGGAGTCTTATTTCGGGCACAGATGTCACATGCCCGAACCCACTGATCCACATCCTTAGCCACCGAGGGCCACCACACCGCCCTAGATAGCAACTCCCGAGTTCTGGCAATACCCGGGTGACCTGCCGACTTCTTGGCATGGAATTCCAGGAACACTCGCTGTCTTAACCTAGGAGGCACAAACAAAAGACCTACCGGAAGGTCTGGAGGAGCCTGCTCCTGTGCTCTAAGGACTAATGATAAGAGGTCCTGGGTAATGCCCACTTTAATACATGATGGGGAAACAATGGGCAACGGCTCCTCGGTGGTCTCCTGGATTGGAGCAAAACTCCGCGAGAGCGCATCAGCCTTGATGTTTTTTGACCCAGGGCGATATGTTATCAAAAAATTAAAGCGAGCAAAAAACAAAAGCCCATCGTGCCTGCCTGGCATTGAGACGCTTCGCTGACTCTAAATATGCCAGATTCTTATGGTCAGTGAGAATTGAGACCACAAACTTAGCCCCCTCAAGCCAGTGTCTCCACTCCTCGAGTGCATCCTTAATAGCCAACAATTCCCGGTTACCCACGTCATAATTCATCTCGGCAGGCGAAAATTTACGGGAAAAGTAAGCACAGGGATGAAGGCGATTATCAGACACTCCCATCTGAGAAAGCACTGCCCCAATACCCATCTCAGAGGCATCCACCTCCACCACAAAAGGACGCTCTGGATCTGGGTGTCGCAGCACCTTGGCCGAAACAAATGCCCTTTTGAGACGGGCAAAAGCCGCTTTAGCCTCACAAGACCAGTGAGCAACATCCGCCCCTTTCTTAGTGAGTGCCACCAAGGGCGCCACTATAGACGAAAATCCAGCGATAAATCGTCTATAAAAATTCGCAAAGCCCAGGAAACGCTGAAGCGCCTTCAAACTAGTGGGCTGCACCCAATCCAGGACTGCCTGTACCTTGGAACCCTCCATTTGGAAACCTTCTGGGGAGATAATATATCCTAGAAATGCGATTTGCTGAACTTCAAATTCGCACTTCTCCAGCTTTGCCCCAAGCCGGTGGTCTCTGAGTTTCTGGAGGACTAAGCGTACATGCTTCCGATGTTCCTCCAGGGAATGGGAGAAGATTAGGATGTCATCTAAGTATACAACTAAGAATCTATCCAAATATTCCCTGAGCACATCATTCATGAAATCCTGGAAGACTGCCGGGGCATTACAGAGCCCAAAAGGCATCACCAAATATTCATAATGCCCTGAGTGGGTATTAAAGGCAGTCTTCCATTCATCCCCCTCTCTTATTCGGATTAGATTGTACGCACCGCGTAGGTCAATCTTAGAAAAAATGGTGGCAGTACGAAGCTGGTCAAACAAGACCGAAATGAGAGGCAGTGGGTATGAGTTTTTAATCGTGATACGGTTCAATTCCCTGAAGTCGATGCAGGGTCGCAACGAACCGTCCTTTTTACCCACGAAGAAGAACCCCGACCCAACTGGAGACTGTGAAGGTCTGATAAATCCCTTAGCCAAGTTCTCCTGAATGTACTCTGCCATAGCCTGAGTCTCAGGACGTGACAGGGAGTACAACCTGCTCTTGGGAAGCTTAGCATTTGGCAACAAATCAATGGCACAGTCATAGGGGCGATGGGGAGGTAGTACCTCTGCAACTTTTTTGGAGAACACGTCCGCAAAATCTGCATAACACCCTGGCAATCCTGGCAAATTTAGCTGCGAGAGCCTGACTGGAAGGCTCAAGCAACTCCTGAAACAATCAGTACCCCAACTAAGAATCTCCCCAGAGACCCAGTCAAATTGAGGATTGTGGGCCCTTAACCAGGGTAACCCCAACACCAATGGGGCAAAAGTACAGACAGTCACATAAAAGGACAATTTTTCAGAGTGTGTGGCTCCAATAAACAAAGAAATCTGGCTAGTGCAAGAGGTAATTTTACCTTGGAATAATGGTTCCCCGTTTAACCCACAAATCTCAATTTCCGATGCCAAGGGTACTAAGGGAACAGAGTGTTTCAGGGCGAATTGGCGGTCCATAAAAACCCCGTCGGCCCCACTGTCCACAAAGGCCTCAGTCTTGACAGTTTGACCGAGGATCTTCAAGGTCACCGGAATGATAAAAGTCTTCTTGGGAAATTCTGACTTCTGGCCTGACAGGATATTTCCCATCACCCTCAGGCCCTGAAGTTTTCCGGCTTTTCTGGGCATGATACTACCACATGACCTTTATTCCCACAGTACAAACACAACCCCTGCTGTCTCCTCCGCGTCTTCTCACGCGAGGAGAGGCGGGTAGCCCCAATCTGCATAGGCTCCTCAGAAAATTCCTCAGAGTCTGAGGTTCCCTTGGGAAAGAAGGAAACCTCAGTCTCCCTTTCAAGCCTACGCTCTCTCAGCCGTCTATCCACCCGGATGGATAACTGCATGAGCTGATCCAAGCTATCAGGCAAGGGATATTGTACCAGTTGGTCCTTTATCTGGTTAGAAAGACCTCTTCGGTACTGGTGTCTCAGGGCTGGGTCATTCCACTGGGTATCATGGGCCAACCTCCGAAACTCCGTACAGTAAACCTCAACTGGCCTGCGCCCTTGCTTAAGGATCGAAATCTGAGCCTCGGCTGAGGCCGTCTTGTCAGGGTCATCATACAACATGCCCAGTGCCGTAAAAAAAGCATCAACACTTTTAAGCGACGGACAGTCAGGCTGCAACCCATATGCCCAGACCTGTGGGTCTCCTTGTAGCAAGGAAATCACTATGCCCACCCGCTGAATCTCCGACCCAGAAGACTGAGGCCTAAGCCGGAAGTATAGCTTGCAGCTCTCCTTGAAACAAAAGAACTGCGAGCGATCTCCAGAAAAACGATCCGGGAGATTTACTTTCGGCTCCTTAACCCCTGCAGGTGCTGCTGCTGCGGGAGCTCCGCCAGCAGCCTGGGAGGTGTGCATTTTAATGGACAAATCATTAAATTGTCGAGTCAGGACCTGCACCTGATCGACCACCTGTTGCAACGTATTTTGAGGGGTATGCTCCATATTCCCACAAAATTTCAACAGGAGTATTAGGCTGCTGAATATGTTATGCACACCAGTGCCAGCAGGAAAGTACTGGTGTTTGAACTGTTATGCAAAACAGATGGACTCACAGACAAACTGGGGGATATGACATAACGTACACAGAAGGTGATAGGGTAACAAAATACACACAAAGTGAACAGAGAAGCCCAGAGGCTAAGGAACTGGGTATCTCCCTTGTATTAGAACTGCTAAGATGGAAAAAGCAAGATGTTGTGTTTTAATACGTAGAGTACCCGAAATGCTGTTGCTAAGGGCAACAGCAAAACCCTAAAGGGTTACCAACGGGTGTGGCAGTAAACTCCTTGGTCAGAGATGGAATGATAGACACAAGGAGAATCTCCACAATCCAAATTCTCACTTGCAGTGCACAGGTTTTAGCTTACTGCCACTAAACTGACCCCTGACACCTAGCACAGTGAGACAGGATTAGACAGGCAAGTCTTAGAATACAGCCGCAAACTTGCTAAGTTCACAGGGTAGTAACAGAACCCCAGCAAGCTAAACGACTGACTCCAGTCTTACTGCTAGGTCTGGATTGGCAGAGTGTAATACCAAATTCCCAGGCCTATTTGCAGTAAGCAACAAACAAATACAAAGCTACACAGTACTGGCTAACGTTCATGAACTGACTAACCAACAAAGATTCAGCAGCATCTGCTTACCCTGAAAAGAGGCCTTATAAAGCAGGTGCTGTCCACGCCCCACTCAGACCTCACAGACTGAGCACAAAAACCAGCACCGGATCCCCTGCCGTGCACAGAGCCTATAACCACTGCACAGCAAAAGACCCGAACCGGAGTATCAGCTGCGCTCAGGTTACTCCACTAGCACTTGTCTCCCGGTTGCCATGACGACGTGGCAGCACAGGGCAGGAGACCCTAACAGGTGCGCAGCTCAAATTTAGGAGGGAGAGGGGAACGGGACTGCGGCGCTGGGCACTTCTGGCGTGCAGGGGCGCCCTGGACATGCGTGCTCCGCAGCTCCGCATCCCGATCCGTGCCTGGTGGCATATGTCTAAACTGTGCGATATTGGCAGCAATGAATCGGCGCAGGGGTTGGAAATGATTCGGTGCAGGGGGGGTTTCTGGGTACTCAGAAACCCCCCCTGCGTGTGCCACTGAGAGGAGAGGTAGAGTTGTGTGTCATCAGCATAGAGGTGGTATTGAAGGCCAAACGGGGTTAATGAGAGCATCTAGGGAAGAGGTGTACACGATTGCGGCACTTCAGTGGGGCCACACCCCCTACCGGTGATGCTATGATCCTAATTTCAGGCACACATCTGTGTCTCTCCTCTCAACTTTCTAAAGTTGGAGGTACAGTATACATCTGTATGCCGTGATGAGGCAAGCGGAGGATGGCTTTTCCCGGTGGTACCCAAGAGTGACAGCGTGGGTCCATTAGCGTTCCAGTCAATTTGCTCAAGAGCTGGACTGAGACCAGAATCGCTGCACAGGCTCAGGAGGAGGTTGTTAGTGAGTAACACCCATAGGCTGGCAGGGCTGGAGAGTCCAAATAAGGAGTGTGACTGTATTGCCTTCAGAAAGAAGCCGATCGGTCCAGCAGTGACGACCGGGCTGTGGAGCAGACAGCAGCATCCAGAGCACAGCTATAAGTGAAGGAGACTGAGGGTCGTTCAGGTGCGGCTGTTCCTCCTACCCCTGTTGCAATAATTTGCCGTATGCAATTGCGACTATATGCTAACCCGTGCAAAAGGACGCCCACCGCGATCGCATCAATTGCATATGGCGCTGCATGATTGTAGAAACATCGGTACCACTGTTGCACATCAGATCGCCACACAGAGCACGAGTGCCTCTAAAGATGCGCAGGCTGAGCTGCTCTACCGGAACGCACAGGACTTTCCAGTAGAAAGTGTGATCACAGCTGCTAATTTATGCATGCCCAGAAAATGCCGTCTGAATGGCCATGACACGTCTACAGTCACATGACCACTCCCTGAACCCACCGCCACATGCCGACTTCCTGTCACTCACTGTGAGACTAAAATCTTGCTGCAACCGCACTCGCAAATCCCTCACTGCACATGCGCAGTGTGAAAACGATCGGTCAATATGCGTACAACCGCCGATTTGCGTCCACACCTGAATGACCCACTGATTCTTTCAACGAGATTGACCAAGCCACCTGCATTTTACATACCCTCAAGTCAGCACCAACAGCAGTGCAGGTAGTGGAGGAGAGGACTGTTCATATTAAACAGGGCAGTAACTAGGGTGGTGCGATCAGTGCGGCTGCATAGAACATAAGATGCCACTGGGTGCAACAGCTGCTGCCTCTGTCTCTATTTCCAGAATGCCGGGCAGGCAGGTGTGGCACTAGTTTAAATTTGGCTCAGATCTCTAGCCAATAGGCATCTGGGGCTATTTGAACGGCATGTGGACCGCCAGCCAATCAGCAGCAGCTACAGCAAGCCAATCATGGCTCGCTGTGTCTTAATTCTGCCTGCTTTATGTTAGACGCCAATGAGCGGAGCAGAGTTCAGTAACTGTTAGTGAAGACTGAAAAGCCAAAGGTGGCTGTGGAAGAAGGGGGCACCGCTGGTCAGGATGGCCGGCTGCAGAAGAAACAAGATGAGGACAGAAGAGTGCTGACAGTGGTGGGAAGCAAAGAGCTAAATGAAGCAGTTCACTGCAGCCTCGGCCACCAGTAATTGACCCCCCATGTGCTGAGAATTAGGCCCGTGGGTGCAATCAGGCCTCATGCCCGTGGAGCAGGTTAGGTGGGCAGAGGGCTCGTACCACAAGTACAAGTGATTTGGGTAATTAGGCCCAGGTCACTTTGTGCCCTATGGTTAGGGGCAATACTACTATGGGCATAATGTGTAAGGGGAACTGCTACTGTGTGGGCATAATGTGTATAAGGGGCTCTATTGTGGCATAGTGTGTATAAGGGGCACTACTGTGCTGTGTAACATGAATAACAGATACTACTGTGCTGCGTAATGGGAATAACGGGCACTATTGTGAGGTGTATTGTGAATAACAGATGGCACGGTGTGGAATAATAGGAATAATGGACACTACTGCACTGTGTAATGGGAATAACAGACGCTATGGTGCGGCATAATGTGAACTAGTACTTTTGACCGCCCATTTCCCCTTTTTTTTTTTTTTTTTTTAAGGAGTGCTTTAGGTGCACCATCCCTCATTATGTTGGGCACCTATGCTCTTACTGGCACAGGGAACCAAAATGTCTAGTTACGGCTGACACTGTTTTACCAGCCGTTAGTTCAGGCGATTGCCTGAGTAAAGCCCCATGCACACCAGATGAGAAAGTTTAAGATATCGCTCAGAAGGGCCGATCTGAGCGATATCTTTTACTATCTCGTCTAGTGTGTACACCCAATATCGTTAACGATGCGCGCTCACATCGGCTAGTGTGTACCTGGCTTAACTTTCCCATTCATCATAAATTGTGAACCCAAGAAACTAGATAAAGACTTCTAATATAGGGAGTCATTCCGAGTTGATCGCTTGCTAGCAACTTTTTGCAGCGCTGCGATCTGGTTAAAACTCTGCAAAAAACTGCGCATACGTATGTACCGCAATGCGCAGGCACTTCGTACGGGTACAAAGAGGATCGGTGCTGGGCGATGGATTTAACGAAGAATCCATTCAAACAGCCGATCGCAAGGTGATTGACAGGAAGAATTTTATGGGTGTCAACGGACCGTTTTCTGGGAGTGTTTGCAAAAACACAGGCGTGTCCAAGCGTTTGTAGGGCGGAAATACACTACCCCATAGGTGGCGACTATCTGATCGCAGCGCTGCAAAAAGTTGCTAGCGAGCGATCAACTCGGAATGACCCCCAATAGGTAGATTACAGCAGTAATATCAAACACTGCACAGACTGTTCCTTTAAGGAGAGCAGCTTAAATTAGGGAGGCTAGGAGAACAGCAGGTAAGGGAAGGGAAGGAGGCTAGGAGAACAGCAGGGAAGGGAAGGAGGCTAGGAGAACAGCAGGTAAGGGAAGGGAAGGAGGCTAGGAGAACAGCAGGTAAGGGAAGGGAAGGAGGCAAGGAGAACAGCAGGTAAGGGAAGGGAAGGAGGCAAGGAGAACAGCAGGTAAGGGAAGGGAAGGAGGCAAGGAGAACAGCAGGTAAGGGAAGGGAAGGAGGCTAGGAGAACACCAGGTAAGGGAAGGCAGAGCCGGCCCTAGCCAATTTGATGCCCTAGGCAAAATTTTGTCTGGTGCCCCCTAGCTCCGCCGCTAGTTCTGCATCTGTACCTGCAACGCTCAGGTAGTGGGGCCCACCGGGGGGTTACCCTGTGGGCCAGTTCAACTCTGCACAATGCCACACAGTAATTACCATAATACATATAATTCCACACAGTAAAGGAACCTTACACATATGCCCCACATTAGTAATGCCCATAATACACATAATGCCACACAGTAATGCACCTTACACATATGCCCCACATTAGTAATGCCCATAATACACATATACTGCCACACTTGCTGGTTATACAAAAAGACCAGTATCAAACATGTAGAAACTGTCCATTCTCTTCACTATTTAGTGTGTTTGCTGGTGTCTGTTACTGCATGCCCTTTACTTTATACTGTGGGAGCTAAATGCTCTGCCCTCCAGTCTGATGTGTCCGAAAGTCACGCTGCACTGATGTTTCATATAGAAAAGCACAATGCAACTTACTGACCACGTTACAGTGCTGGGTGGCAGGAGAATTTTACGGCATGGACTGACTAGGAAATAAAGTGTGGGGAGAACATTGCCCATGTTATGTCCCTGCAGACACCTGGGAATTGCACAGGGATAAGGGACACATGATAACAGGGTCCCCCTCCCCCATGTGCACAAGCAGTATAGGTGATGTCAGGTTTCTGTGAAGCAGTCTTCCAAAATACACATGTGTTATAAAAGCCATCCAGTAATAACCTTATATAGTCAGTGAAAATGTCACAGGTCCAGGAATTGCATTTACTTGGCTTCTGCTGTCTGTCTGAGGTCTCACAAGTCAGGGGCATTCAAGCATGTCGGAGGAAGTTTAAGGCACAGTGTGCATTTTTTTTTACAAATGTAAACAGCAGTGTATACAAGTACTGATTGAATACATTTGGAAAGTAACAGTTAGTTTGCGGACTGTCCCTCTCAGCATGAGATGCTGCAGGGACATGCTTGGATGCCCCTAGACATGCTTGGATGCCCTAGGCAAATGCCTAGCCTGCCTATAGCTAAGGCCGGCTCTGAGGTAAGGGAAGGAGGCTAGGAGAACAGCAGGTAAGGGAAGGAGGCTAGGAGAACAGCAGGTAAGGGAAGGAGGCTAGGAGAACAGCAGGTAAGGGAAGGAGGCTAGGAGAACAGCAGGTAAGGGAAGGAGGCTAGGAGAACAGCAGGTAAGGGAAGGAGGCTAGGAGAACAGCAGGTAAGGGAAGGAGGCTAGGAGAACAGCAGGTAAGGGGAGGAGGCTAGGAGAACAGCAGGTAAGGGGAAGGAGGCTAGGAGAACAGCAGGTAAGGGGAAGAAGGCTAGGAGAACAGCAGGTAAGGGAAGGAGGCTAGGAGAACAGCAGGTAAGGGAAGGAGGCTAGGAGAACAGCAGGTAAGGGAAGGAGGCTAGGAGAACAGCAGGATGAACTCTGACAACTGGGAACTAGCTACAGTATGAAACCAAGTTGATCCTACAGTACACAAAAGTTACTCACAGTTTATTGCTACTTGATGCCTCAACGCTCTGAATTTGTAGCCACACAGTTTCTACACTGAAACCAGTGACGTGCGGTGAGGTCAGTGGCTGGGGAGGTACTGCCTAGTATCAGTCAGATTTACATACACATATTATATGGGTCATGTGGGCATTATACAAAGGTGCAGCAATACATATACATAGAGAACTAAAATGTTTTTAAAACCCCCTATACTGCACCAGTGCCATAACTAAACATTTTAGCGCTATGTGCAAGAAACAGCATCGGCGCTCCACCACCACCGTAAACAAAACACGGCCAGTGCTCGGCGCAGGCCAAAAATATAGGGGCGTGGCTTCATGGGGAAGGGGTGTGACCACAACATAATACCAATTCATATTATGCCACAGTGGCAAACACCGGATTTCTAGAGGGGGTTTCCAAATACAATCCACAATCTCCCACTCTGTGGAACATTGGAGCAAGGGCGGGAGTCTGGGGGAGCAGCAGAAGAACCTAGTAATGACCCTGGACATTAATGTAAACATTGGTTTTTATACACTGGAAACTAAGGAATACAGTATTAATATTTAACATTATAGATGATCTATAGTATAGGCTGTATCAAACATATTTAAATAAGATAAGTGGTCAGGAAAAAGGTTAAACATACCATAATACACAAACATAATAGAACCAGTCCTGCACTTTCTAAGCACACATTCTCCCACCTCATAGTAAGGCTCCTGTCTCTTCTTCCTGGTAGCTACTCTCTGGTCCAGTGCACTGATTGAGGATTCAGATCCACACACACAGCAAACTTGGTAACCCCAGCCCCTCCCCCCCCCTTTACCTAAGTGCCACACAGCAGCGCTACTTACACACATTACGGCAGGCAGAGTCGCCCCCTTTTCACACATTACGGGGGGGGGGGGGGGGAGGGGAGGGAGGGAGAGTGTGAGTGTCTTACCTGTGCAGGGCTTGGTATGAAAGAACTACTATCAAAATCCCGACATGGTCAAAATACCAACATTTAAAATGTCAACTGATCAAAAAGTCGCTGCGCTCGGCATACTATTATATTCCCCCTCCAGGACCACAGGTATTGTAAAGTATGAACATGTCGGTTTCAATGAAAAAAAAAAACAAAAAAAAAAACCACACACATGAAAAACTCATGTCGACATTTTAAATGCCGGTATTTTTACCTTGTTGGTATTTTAAATGTTGGTATTTTGATCTTGTCGGTATTTTAAATGTTGGTATTTTGACCTTGTCGGTATTTTAAATGTCGGTATTTTCTCATATTGAAACAGTAACACTTGACAGCAGTCACAGTCATTCAGGAAGGATATTTTCACACTAGAAAAGCTTCAGCACCACTATAAGACTGGGTACACAATGAACAAAAAGAAAGTGTTGGGCCAGACATCACAAATGGGAGAGCATTTCAATTTGCCCAACCCAGCTGTAATGTCAGCGTCAGCAATCCCTGCAGCCAGTATACGGGGATCGGCGGGTCAGCCGTACAAGTATGTAGATGCACGGATATATCGGCTACAGCTGTTCTGCAGGGTGGATCGAATATGTCTGTGACCACCGTCATTCACACACAGCTGGTGCACAAACCCACCAATCTGCTACAGATGTACAGTATTGTTTGTGGCTTGAACAAATTATATACTTTATCTTTCAAGTGCGTACCCAGTATATGTCCAAGATTAGCTCCAATTGTAACCGTCCACCAGATTATTATTCAGGAGTCGCTACAAATTAGGGATGGCCAATGATGGCGAAACGGTGAGTGGCCATCAATGGTCACAAATTATGCTACGGGAGACCATTGATTGATTAATTCATCGATGGTCTTCCCTGTTATTTCAGTGAATGAACCGCGATGTCAATCACAGCCCTGGGGCATCACTGGTGTCAGGGACGAGCTATGCTCAGAGTCCCGGCACCTTGCAAAAAAATTAAAATTTACGTTTATGCTGTGCCATCAATGGAGGAAGTCATCTGGTTCTCTCCCGTCAATGGCAAAAGCATTCGACATTGGCCACAAGCCATCGATGATTAGGAATTATCGGTGGTCAATGCCCATACCTGCTACAAATAGAAAGAAGAGAAAGTTGTGCACAAACGAGATTACTACCCAGGTTAAAACTCTAAAGAAACTAGGGGGGAGATTCAAATGTTTGAGAAGTCAGTTGGGCGTCTGTTATTTCCTATCTAATAGACAGGAAAAAAAAAGAGACACTCAACTGACTTTTTAAACATTTGAATTCCCCCCATAATTTATTGGTTCTTTTATACTGCAGTATAAAGTATAGATAGAAAGAAAAGATCGTATTATTTATTCTTGTGATGTTACTTGTAGATATTTATTAAGTAAATGGTATTGGGTTTTAGAGCTCTAAATAAATTTGAGCAAGTAACTTAAACAGTCTTGACCAGTCTTGTAGAACTGCAATATTTCAGCTATGTACTAAACAAACATATGGTAACAAGTTGTTTAAATATGCAATTACCTGTTTTACAGGAAAGAGATCCAGAGGAAACACCTGCTCAACAGGGATGGACATCGACTATCGATGATTTGAAATCGATGGTCTATTACCGATGTTGAATATTATGGTCATTGGGTTGACTCAACTTAGGTTGACACTCATTAGGTCGACAGTGCACTAGGTCGACATGAGGTTTGTGGTGCATTTTCTCCGTAAAGTGACGGGGAACCCAAACTAGTGCACCGTGTTCGCTCGCTGTGCTTTAGGTAAGATTACCGTTCCAATCGTAGTCCACGTGGATTGTTAAGTATGAAAAAAATCAAAACAATTAAAAATAAAGTGAAAAACTCATGTCGACCCTTTGACCTGTCGACTTAATGAGTGTCAACAACCATAAGCCGACTACTTTTACCATTGATGGGGGAGAACCATTGACTGTTCAGTGCTATCAAATTTATTTTTTCTTCTTCAAAGTGTCGGGGCACGGAGCTTAGCCCCACCCCCTGACACCTGCAAAGCCACGCCCCCGGGCTTTTACAATGAGGCAGGGACAACCATCAATGTGTAAAACCATCTATGGTTTCCTTACAGATGGTTTTACACCATCGAGGTTATCCATCAATACTACCATCGACGAATAACCCACCGATGGCCATCCTTACTGCTCAAGTGTTCTCGAAAACTAAAGACAAAATTAGTTTTGTTCAGTATGTGTGAACTATGCTATGAATACAAAGGTCAGGTTAGGCACTTAATTGGGAAGCAGGGACATAAACAGAGCCAGTGGCGGGCAAGCAGGGCAACTGCCCGGGGCGCTGTGGTCTGAGGGCACAGCCGCAGTCACCCCGCTACCAGCCTATGTCCTGTCCACAGTCACAGCCTCTGCTGTCCGAGAGCAGGAGGAGGATGGCTGAGAGATCTCCCTATGGCCCTGCCCCTTCCATCTGAAATGCACTTGTAATACCCTCTGCAAAAAGAGTATTACAATACATGTCCCCACTGCAGAAGGTCAGTGGCCATTTTCTTGTATATCAGTCCAGCAGCTATATGTTCCCTGCCCATAAAGTTAGAAGCGGCAGCCATTTTTCATTGGTCTGAGCTCTGCTTTCCCACAAGGAAGCAAGAGCAGTGAACATCAGTTGCCGTGTCTGGCTAATAATAATAATAATAATAATATTCTTCTATAGGCTGAGCAGGCTCTGGTGTCTTGTTATAGTAAAGCCGGGGCAGACTTTGGTGCTGTATTATTATTGTGCAGATGGGTTATACTGTAGTGTCCTATTACTATTATACAGGTGACACAGATGTTACGGATACTATAATACAGGGGGTGCAGACTCCATTGTTACTATAATACATGTGGCTATCCCCCAATCAGCAGTGTTAGCGCGCTGGCTCAGAAAGTAATGCTGGCCCGCTGCGGTGTTGGTTTTCAATTTATTTGAATTGAATGAGTAAATATAGTTAAATACAGCCACTTCCATAGCCGTTCTACTGTGGTGTAACGTGTATAAGGGGCTCCACTGTGTGTCATAAAGTGTATAAGGGACACTACTGTATGGTACAATGTGAATAACGGACACTGTTTGGTGTAATGTGAATTGGTACTATTCTGTGGCCACGCCCCTTCCCTATGCCCCTACATTTCTGATGCCCACATTCATTGCACATGGTGGTCCCTATTTTAAATATGGGGGAGAAGGGAGGTGTGGGTCGCTAAAGGAAACTTTTGCCCTGAGCACCTCAAGGTCTTGAACCGGCTCTGAAACAGACATCAGGGTAAAGCACGCATACTCCTATTTAATAGAAACCTTTCCGGCATAGAGAGGGGGCATAGGAGAACTTGTCTCTCCGGCCAGGGTAGAAACTTGAGAAGGCAGATAGAAGAGGAGGGAGTCACATCTCAACACATAGAACCTGTGAAACTATCCATACCTTTAGGGCAGTAGCTCTCTACACCAGGCCCAGCGACAGGGGGGTAGAAAGGGTACCCCCGTCCCGGGCCCTGAGGGGCCCCGTGGCTCACAGGTACAAAACGGAGTGGCGCGATGCCAGCTACAAGTGGGCAAAATAAGAACAAATGAGTTTACAGGGCCCCCTATTGAATAGGGGGTGGGGCGGGTTGAGTACCACCACCTCTCTATGGCCATTTTAAGCACTGGGCCTAGGAATGGGACTCTCTGGCATCACACACCGCCTTCTTCCGTCACCCTCTCATCCACTGCCTGTTACCTCTCCCTGGCATCACACACACACACACACACACACACAGCCTTCTCCCCGTCACCCTCTCATCCTCTGCCTATCACCTCTTCCTGGCATCACACACGGCCTTCTCCATGACACCCTCTCATCACTATCTCCCTGTCATCCTCTGACTCTCTCCATTGCCTCTCCCGGTCACTTTCTTACCTTTCCCTGGTGTCACACACTGCCTCTCCCCATGATCCTCTCATCCTCTGCCTGTCACCTCTCCTTGGCATCACACAATGCCTCTCCCCATCACCCTCATTCTCTGCCTGTCACCCACTTTTTATCCCTGCTATCAACATCTCCCAGTCACCCTCTCACCACCTCCTTGTCGCCCACTATTTCTCCCCGTCACCCAAGCCTTATCCACTGCCTGTCATCACCATTTCCCTGTTACCCTCTGCCTCTCCCTTTCAAACTCTGCCAGTCACCCTTTGTTTCTCCTTTTCACCCACTCCCCATCACCTTCTGCCGTGTTGCATATCATGAACCATGGGTAGGTACAGGAGGAAGGAGGGGGGTCCCAAAGCATATTTTTGCAGCTGGGCCCACTAATCACAAGTTCTGCCACTGACTTCTGCACATGGTGGATGGGATCCCTGAGGTGTCAGTTTGTGGTTAAATAAATCTCTCCCATCAGTATGTCCCAATCTGCACTTTATTTTGGGAAGAAAATCAGAGCTGTGGAAACCATGGAAGTGAAGACCAGCGACTATCATTATTGCACACCCTTATTTATGTAAAGAGTTTTCAGCCATAAACTCTGCAGACAGTCTACGTTTATTGCCTCTGATAGAGACACAAAGGGCCTAATTCAGACCTGGACGCTACCGCGGTCACTCGTAGCCACGGCATCCCGGTGGTCTGCGTACAGCCATCAGCCGTTGTGCGCATGCGTGACCTTACACATTGCGATTGACAGCGTCGGCCATCGGAGGAGGGGTGGGGGGACAATTTTCAGAGTGGCTGTGTGTGACGTCACACGCAGCCGCTCCCCCAAAAAATGGCCACTGACCACCTTGCGCTGCCAGGAGTCAACCGCAGCTCCTATGGGTCCACAACCTAATTTGCGGGGTCATCGGGAGGCGGGCTCACACATACTGGTCGGCCTTACACTCTGCAGCAATCTGCGTTCATCTCTGAATAACCCGCAAAGTGACTTCCTGATAACTTGCCATATTTATAGAAGCATTCTGGAACTCTGCCCCAGCAGCTGAGGCCATCTGAAGGGGGTATCAGCCAATGGTAGCTTATCGACCACCATAGCGCATATTTTACCAGAAAAGGATCCTCCGAATTACTCGGTCGTCTGCTCCTGATGCATGCGCATGGTCCAAACGACGGTAGCAGTCCCTTTGCTCCCATCCCGTCAGCAGGACAAAGCTTTTTTGAAATCTAGGGCCTGGTGCCCCAACTTAAACAATGCACGCAGACATTCCATGCTTGCATTGGGAGTTTGAGTGAAATTGTAATACCACAACTACATTTTATATGTGGTTGTTTGTAAAATGCCATACAGTAGGAGCTGCAACAAGAAACCAGGAAAGGGGTCCGACAAGTGAGGAATGCAAGACGCAAGTTTTAACCTGTAAGCAGCAGTTTCATGCAACAGTGTGGCCAGAAAAACATAGGGACATACAGTACAAGTGTACTTGAGTTATATTTACTACACAACTCACACATTATAGCAGATACAGGGGTCTATTCATGAAGTGGAGAAGTTGCCCATGGCAATCAATCAGCATGGGGCATAGCCAGAACTTTGTGGGCCTCATAAAGCAGCATATTGAAGGCTTCTAGAGACACCTCTTTGGAGCAGTTGCTTATTTTATACCCATAATAGTGCCCTACAGGAGTTCATTTTCTAAACCATAGTTGTGTCCTAGTTTATTTTATAAACCATAGTAGTGCCATAAAGTAATTCATATCAAGTCACGCTGTAGGGCTGCCAGTACACGTTATGCAACACAGTACCCCCAATTCGATTACATACAGGAGTTCCCAGTTCATAATATGCCACATTACAGTGCTTCCTCTTCATATAGTGCCACATTATAGCACCCCGCTTTATATTATGTAACATAATGCCCTCCAGTTCATTTTATCCCACAATACAATGAGCAGGTCCAGGGGTATACCTAGATATATTGCAGGCCCTAAAGCAAAAAAGTTTGTAAGGTCACCTATGTAC
The DNA here is from genome assembly GCF_028390025.1 of Pseudophryne corroboree. Classification (NCBI taxonomy): domain Eukaryota; kingdom Metazoa; phylum Chordata; class Amphibia; order Anura; family Myobatrachidae; genus Pseudophryne; species Pseudophryne corroboree. The sequence goes on from NC_086445.1 coordinate 1,024,488,803, forward strand.
CACTCAATGGTGAAAAATGGATACAAGACATGTAACTTTGCAGGGAAGGTGGCCCCTCTCAGCTCTGGCCCCATAACAGCTGCTCTCCCTGCACCTATGGTAGCTACGCCCTGTATATAAAACACATGTAACAGGGAAGGTGGCCCCTCTCAGCTCTGGGCCCCATAGCAGCTGCACTCCCTGCACCTATGGTAGCTACACCCTGTATATAACACATGACAGGGAAGGTGGCCCCTCTCAGCTCTGGGCCCCATAGCCGATGCACTGCCTGCACCTATGGTAGCTACACCCTGTATATAACACATGTAACCAGTGGCGTAAGTTCGCCCCAGTCGCCCGGAGGCATGATAAAATGTTGGTGCCCCACCCATATAGGGATAGAAAATAAATAAAATTTATATTATATTATATATTATATTATATTTTTATATATATATATATATATATATATATATATATATATATATATATATATATATATATATATATATATATATATATATATATATACACACACACACACATACACATACATCCATATACATACATCCATACATACATACACACAATATGTAGATATCTGGTACACAGGGTGAACAGTAGCAGCGTACTCAGGTACCTTTCACAATAGTATAGATACACACACACACACACACACACACACACACACACACACACACACACCTTTTTCACACACACACCTTTTTCACTAACTGACACGCCTCTTTCATTTACACACACGCCCTTTTCACTTACACGCACACGTCACATTCACACAATTACAAACATGCCTCTTTCACTTACACACAATTACACACGCCACTTTTACGTACACACACGCCTCTTTCACTTAGACACACAATTACACACATGCCACTTTTACTTACACACAATCACACACACACACGCCTCTCACTTAAACACACAACTTTCTTTTAAAAAACAGACATACACACCTCACTTAAAAATATTCATACACACACACAATGCAGCAGCTTGAGGTAGGTGGTGCCAGTGCCTACCTGTTGCTAACCCCACCATGGAGGAAGAGAGCTTCAGCCAGACAGCTCAAAGTCCTGTGATCAGCTGTGCGCTGGAGCTCCCCCTAGCTGCAGTCAGCTGTCAACTGAGCTGTCTGTGCATACCAGGAGGTATGCACAGCTCCTCCGTCTGGATTGTCGGGCAGTGGGAGGCAATGGAGAAGTGCCCCCTGCAGGTCAGGAGCCCGGCGGCAGCAGACTCCATTGCATCCCACAGTTCCGCCACTGCATGTAACTGTGACAGGGAAGGTGGGCCCCTCTCAGCTCTGGGCCCATATCAGCTGCACTCCTTGCACCTATGGTAGCTACACCCCTGCAATCAGCTTTGAATGAAGCCTTTATCAAGTACATTGTATAAAATGTAAGGGAGATACTTCCCTGGTGTAGTCTCCGCTTTTTTCACTGCTTCATGAATAGTCACAAACACTGGCAGGAACTACTAATACCTGCAGGCCAGAAAGACTCTGCTTATACTGACAGTGCCTGAGTGATCACTAGAGGTTACACAGGGACCTATCAGCTCACCAGAACTAGTGGAGAGTTCCCACCACTCACACATGAAAATCCGGAGCACCAATTATGTTATGTTTATAGCGCCACCAATTTACGTAGTGCGGTACACATACTGCCGATGGAGGCTGCAGATTTTCCAGGCAGTCCCCAGCACCCGTGGAAGAGTGGCCGAATCTCCCGCATCCAGTCTTCTTCCTAGTGAAGCGGGCAGGTGGAGGAGATTATACCTGGGATTTGCGCTCCGTAGAGGGGGAGCAGGGCTAATTTATGCAAATTTGCATCACTTAGCTCCACCCCCTCCATGCGAATCGCGCCCTGCCCCCAAAAGTGTCCTGCAGCGTGTCCTCTCCAGGCTTCACCCAGAGGGGAGATCATAAAAGTCGGTAAATATGGCTGTGCAGGAAATGTATTTAAATTCGTAGCAGGCGCTACCCATTTGGTGCTTACAGTCTACGTTCTCCGACATACAAGAGTAGACACACGGGTTAATTTTTTTACCGAAGCCAGTTAGCCTACCAGTCTGTTTATGAAGTGTCTGAGGAAGACCAGGAACCCCAAAGTAGTGACAACGTAACTGGTAGGAGTTTATTTGTTTGAAAGGAGGTGGTGGGGGAGAAGAGAAAAGAGGAAAAAAAAAAAAAAAGAGAAGAGAAAGAAAAGACTCTATAAGCTCCATTAGGGAGGGGACTAAATGAAAAGCACTACAAAATATAAGTGTAATAAGTACTACAGAACACAAACCACAAGTAATGAACAGGGAATAGGTCAGGTTGTCACCTTCAGGCAACATTCACTAGCTTGTGCTCAACCCATGCAGCTTTTCTTACATACTGTATATTGCTTTATTGTACTTTCTAGCCAGATCTTTATTTCAGCATAGATATTCACATTTATTGTGCTGTGGTATGAATACAATGGGTTTAGTGTGAAATCCCGGCAGTCAAAATCCCGACAAGGTCAAAATCCCGACATATAAAATGGCGATAGGTCAAAAAGTCAATGCAAGTTTTGACGTAGTTTTTGAGTGTATGCCGACATAGGTCAACATGGACACCGTATAAGTGTACCACGTTTCCCTTGCATGGCTCGCCATGGTTCAGGCACATTATTATATTCCCCTACCAGGTCCACTGGGATGGTAAAGTATGAACAAGTCTGTTTCAATGGAAAAAAATAAAATAAAATTAAACTCATGTCAACTTTTTGTCCTGTCGACATTTTAAATGTCGGTATTTTGACCTTGTCTGTATTTTAAACAGTCGGTAAATGGTTGTCGGGATTTTGATTGTAGGTAAACTGACACATCCCGAAATCAGTAAGTGGCTTTCTAGTTACAACAGTATCCCAGAGTGATTCTGCCTGATAATATAAATGCAATGGAAGACACAGCAAGATACAGTAAGGGCTTTAATAAGTGATGCAGTATTGCATATAGAAGCCACAGAGTTATCCCTGAGATCATGGGTGCGATTACCATCATGGCCCTAACTGTGTGGAGTTTGTATATTCTCCCCATACATGCGTGGGTTTCCTCACATAATCCAAAAAAATACTGGCATAGTAGGTAAATTGACTCCCAACAAAATTAACCCTAGTGTGTGCATGGGTAGCCGGACTCCAGGTCGACACCCCTTAGGTCAACATCTAAAATATGTCGACATGGAAAAAGTTAGACATGCGTTTTTCATTTTTTCTTCACTTTTTCATACTTTACGATCCACGTGGACTACAATTGGGAATGGTAACCTTTCCCGAAGTTTGCTCGCCATGCGAGTGGACATGGTGCACTAATTGGGGTTCCCAGTCACATTACGAAGAAAACACCCCCCAAAAAAAAAAAAAAAACCATAAAAACCTCATGTCAAACTTTTTGTCCATGTTGACCTATTTCAGGTGTCTGCCTACCGGGTGTCGACCCCGAGTCCCAGACCCGTGTGCATGTGGTAGGGAATATAGAGTTTAGTCTCCACTGGGGCAGGGACTGGTGTGAATGGGCAAATATTCTCTGTAAAGCGCTGCGGAATATGTGCGCGCTGTATAAGTAACTGGTAATAAATAAATAAATAAATAAATTAAAAAAAACACACCTTAGTAAATATACTCCATAAAGTGTTGCAGAATATTTTGTTTAATATACTATTTTATATACAGACATACATATTCATACACACACATACATCACTCTGGGACATTTGTGTTTATGGATGTAAATGTGTATATTGCTCAAGGAAAAACAATTAAAGCGTCAGAATCCGGTTTTTCAGGTTCTGCAGAAAGTCCCTCCCCTTCTGCTGTACCCTGGGGTCAGGATTCTTGTGAGTCACCTGAGGTGTAGCGGAGGAGGTATCGGGCATTCTCATAGTAACTGTCAGGCTACTTGTGCTTTGAAAGGCAAAACGTCACTGGCAGTCACTAATTAGCGCTGCATTACCATGTATGCATATCAGATTAGCAATCAATAAATATTTTTTCTAAAACACTCACAAAAACAAACAAACTTGGCGACGCACATAAACGTGGTTGTGTTGTTAGGGCTATTACACACGGATGGCTTTTTGCCGTGCCCGTGCTGCTGAGACACATGCAGAGCAATGTGTCAATTCACATGGCACGGCTGCCGGAAATATCCACTGAAGGGTCCAGCAGAGCCGGCCCTAGCCAATATGATGCCCTAGGCAAGATTTTGGCTGGTGCCCCCTAGCACCACCGCTGGTTCTGCCTCTGACCTTGCACCTCTTTCCCAGCACCATCACCCCTCATCCATAGCAGTCCTCATTTTGGGGTTTGTACCCCCTATATTTTAAATAGGAACAGTTCGCACATTTGGTGCATAGCCCAAAAAGGGGTGTGTTTTTGCTAGCAAGGGGCATGGCCACACAATAGTAACCCCAATTCCAATTACACCACACAGTACTGCAACTTTATTCACATTTGATCATGCGATAGTGTCCAGAATTAATATTACATCCCACAGTAGTATCACTTTACCTTATAAACGTTACTCCTCACAGTAGAGCCCCTTATTCACATTACATCACACTGAATTGCTCCTTATTCACATTACACCATACCCTATTGCTCTTTATTCACATCAGACGACACAGTAGTGCTCTTTCTATACGCAATGCCACATAGTAGAGCACCTTATACACATAATGCCACACAGTAATGCCCCTTACACATATGAGACACATTATTAATGTCCTTATAAACATAATGCGCCTTACACATTAAGACAACTTTTATTAATGCCCTTTTACACATAATGTCCCCTACACATATGCTGCACATTCATAATGCCCTTATACACATGACACACATAGTGCCCCCTACACATATGTTGCACAATATTAATGCATTTTTACATGACACACATAATGCTCCTTACACATATTCTGAACACTACTGCACAACCAACCCACTCACATGCACACAGCACTCACACTGCCACTAACACTGTGACCTCTGCCTATGCTTGAATACAGATGTGTCCTCATAAATCTTGCCTCAATGCTAACGTCGGGCACATTTTTTGTTATGAAAATGCATCTTATTTGCATTGCTGTGTGGCTAGGATGCACAAGCAGCTTCTGCTGATTAAACTGATATGCAGCATGCCTATATACTGTGTGACTGTGGCTGTATCTGCATATGAAATGATACAAGGAGAATATAGGCATGCCGCATATCATTTTAATCAGCAGAAGCTGCTGATGCCCCTAGGCATATCAAATGCCCTAGGCAATTGCCTAGTTTGCCTATGGCCGGCTCTGGGGTCCGGCTGCCGCGCCGTCCTTACAGGCAGGGAGTTACATGTGTGAATGGGCGCTTTCACCCACACACAATAGGTTTTTGTGCCGTGCTGCTGCTGCGGCACGTGCACACAGCCTTATACACGGCACAAAACCGTTGTGTGTGTAAGGCACGAACGGTTGGCAAAAAGCCAGACAACATTTGTCAGGCTTATTGCCATCCGGGGAAAACGGAGAGTGAAACAACCCTTACACTCCACTTTTACAGCAGTTACTATTCCCAATCGTAGTCCACGTGGATGGTAAAGTATGAAAAAAAAGAGTTAAAAATCTAATAAAAAAAAAAAAAATCCATGTTGACCTTTTTCATGTGTCGACCATTTGTCCATGTAAATGTCGACCAATAGTGGTCAACCTTAACACTGTCGAACGTTCTGAATGGATGCTGTTTTGGCAGGACCAAACTTCAGTGTTCTGGTTCTGATCTTCCTCAAAATTAAAAAAACAAAAAAAAAAAACAAAAAAAAAAAACACACACACACACACACACCTAAAATCATGTAACTTGGACCTGATTTTATTCCTACAGTATTATTAACATCAAAAACATTAATTTCCAGTCATTTCTAGTGTGAATTGGCCCCTGAAATCATGAGGAAGGGGGGAGGGGGGGGATGGGGAGTTGCATACAATCCTAAACACAAGAGATATGGTTTTCAGATCAGAACCTGGCAGATGACCTGAACCAGGACTTTGTACGGCTCAAAACCCCCCAAAATCGAGTGTATTCGGTTTTCAGCAAAACAGAGCCCCTCATCTCTACTTTGAAGTCACTTTTCAATGCCATCTCCCACGTAGCTTTCATACTAGTGCTCTACATAGACAGACACCTCATAACCTAATCCTGACTCAAGTTAGATACACACTATATACAATGATTGGGCCAATTTGCCAATAATCGGTTGCTCGGCCTGTTTATTGCATAAAGCTTCTATCATCTGATGTCGGACCACATGACATTACACAATAACCTTACAAATAACTGAACTAACTTAACTTATCTAGAAATAAATGACACAGAGAAATAACGACACAGACCACTGAAATGCCATTAAAATCGGTCAACCGTCATTTATTATGATATATTTAAACTAAGTATGGTGGCAATAAGAAAGAACGGCCAGACCAACAGTGACCTTACGACTTATTGCTGCTACGCTTGTCCACGACATGACTTCTTTATCTCATTGGCTTATGCCAATAAGTGCCGAGTTTCCAACTCTCTCCCCAATACACCATAATAGAGCCGGCCAGACAGCCGAGCCCCAATGACCCCCGGTAAGGAGGGCCAGAGTATACAATGTATTGGGCAAAGAGCGCACCCACAAACAGCAGCGCAATAGCCACTGTAACTGCCATTCTTTCCCGCCACAGAGAGTGGTTGACAAACCCCAACCGGCAAAGAAAAAGAAAAACGGGTGGGGAAAAACGTGACTCAGGGAGGGAGGGTGGGAAAATCCTGAGAGAAAGAGACAGAAAGCATATCCTGTCTCACACAAAATGTCTGCTAGCTCTTCCCTACACTCCCACTATTCTAATTAAGACCAACCCCCCCAAGCCTATTAACTGTTAAGTAACCGAAACATTGTGTAAAGCCCATGCAATCCTAACAGCCGAGAATTTTACGCTCGCTTGCGCTATTCGCACGCGCTCTTCATAAAGCTTCTATCATCTGATGTCGGACCGCATGACATCATTACACAATAACTGTGAACTAACTTAACTTATCTAGAAATAAATGACACAGAAATAACGACACAAACCACTGAAATGCCATTAAAAAAAATCGGTCAACCGTCATTTATTATGATATATTTAAACTAAGTATGGTGTCAATAAGAAAGAACGGCCAGACCAACAGTGACCTTACGACTTATTGCTGCTACGCATGTCCACGACATGACTTCTTTATCTCATTGGCTTACGCCAATAAGTGCCGAGTTTCCAACTCTCTCCCCAATACACCATAATAGAGCCGGCCAGACAGCCGAGCCCCAATGACCCCCGGTAAGGAGGGCCAGAGTATACGATGTATTGGGCAAAGAGCGCACCCACAAACAGCAGCGCAATAGCCACTGTAACTGCCGTTCTTTCCCGCCACACACCGGCCTGTAAGGAGCCGGTGCCGCCACCATACCATGACTAACAATGAACTAACTAAAACTGACCTATAAAAAAAACTCAGAAACTACCTTCCAACCTAAACAAATGCCCTCAGACAAAAAAGAGACGCCGTCAGGTCTACTGAAATGGGCGTCCTAAAAACGAGTAAAGGGTGGGGAGGAGAACGACCTGTCCCGAAGTGAAAACCTGCAAAACCTGCCGCAGAGGGCGCAGGCCAATAGCACCCTCTGTGATCTCAGGAGAAAAGCAGGGCAAAATCCAACGGGACCCCACCGTACAAACGGTGACGAGTGGCCAAAAAAGGCTACAGGTCGAATCCAGTCGAGGAGAGACGAAAATACGGATCAACGAGTCAGAGCCAAGGCACTCCCACAGCCCGCCAAAAATGTAGCGGCTGGCGAGGGCACCCCAACACCGACCCGCCGGCACGCCATCCCGTCATCCCACGAGTGAACTGAAAAGATACCAAGGAGAACAAGAAAAATTTGAGGCAAACCAGAAGGCGGCCTGCCGTAAACTGGACAATGGAATCACCTGACATAGCGCTTGTAGGCATTGGATTTCCATCGACTTTAATCTCAGTCTCAGAAAAACCCAATGAGGCAGCTGTTGTCGCAGCACCAATACGAAAGGAATGTGTACCATACAGTGATGGCGACAATCCCAACACAAGGATGCATTGCTTAAATACCCACCGGAATTGATACGTCAAAGGTGACCCATCGAGGTGGACAAGCCACGCTCCGCCACCACGTGGCCGGGAGTCACCATACACGCGTGCCAAGGTTACGGGGTAGATGCTAGTGTTAGGGCAGGCAGGCAAGGTAATCCAATGCCCACGCCCCAACTGATCCGTCTTAGAACGGCTTAATTTGCACAGTAACGCATCCACCAGCAACACATGGGACTCAAGCAAAGGAGGGGCCGCGGACCTGGAGGGGGCCACCAACTCGCCGATCCGAAAGGCTCCGTAAAAAGCCATAGCAAAGGCAAGCTGGAAAAGCAACACCTCATATTGAGAATCGCAAACGGATGGTAAGACCTCCATCAGGCGACCCAGCAGCGCAACCGATATAGGACGCCTATTGTCCACAGACACAGGAGTGCCACGAGTCCAGCCCTGCAAACAGCGTCTCACCAAAAAGCTTTTAGTTAAATCATGGCTACCCTGTAAGTGCAGAAAAAAGGAGATACCTGCCAGCATCTGGCTGACAACAGCGCGCGACCTCCCAGCTTCGTACATATATACGCCAGACAAAAGCCAACAGTAGTCGAAAGGAAGGCTTACCTTTGTTTCGCCTGTGCGCAATGAATGCCTCCCATCGATGGAACGCCGCCCGATATTTCACCAGCGTGGCTGGAGCCACCGACTGGCTGTCCAACGCAGTTATCCCAGCCATATAACCTGCCAGCAATGAGAAGGGCATACGTCACCTGTAAGCGCTGCAGCAGGGGCCAACGTGCGAAACCGAGCCCACTGTTGTCTAGAGAGAGCATCGGCAATGCTGTTGTCAACCCCTGGGACGTGCCGCGCAACGAAGTGAACATTCAGACGCAAACAGAGCAAGACCAGGCGGCCAACAAGCGAAGAACTGGAAGCGAGGAAGATCGCTGCCCATTGATCGCCTGAACCACGCCCAGATTGTCACACCAGAAGACCACGTGCTGGTCTTTGATCCGCTCCCCCCACAGCTCCAATGCAACGACAATGGGAAACAGTTCAGCAACAAAAGGTTGCGGGTTAAGCCCTGCCGGAACCAGGAGACCGGCCAAGGGGCAGCGGACCATGCACCATCGAGGTACGCACCGTATCCCCAGGAACCCGACGCGTCTGTGAACAACTGGATACCTGGGCTGTGGACCGCATCAGACAGCCAAATGGCTACGCCATTAAACTCGTGCAGAAAGGCATCCCAAACTCGCAGGTCCCTGCAAATCTCGGATGACAATCTAAGGAAGTGATGCGGCTTACGAGCGCCAGCCGTCGCCCGCTCCAATTTGCGACAAAAGATTCTACCCATGGGAATGACCCTGCATGCAAAATTGAAAAGACCGAGAAGGGATTGGCACTGGCACAAGGTAACCTTGCCAGCTGCCAATGCCCTCTCAATACACACACGCAACTTGGCAACTTTGTCTAAGGGCAATCGGCAGCATCCCGCCTCAGTATCCAGTTCGATGCCTAGATACGAGAGGCGAGTGCAAGGACCATCACATTTATCCGGAGCGATTGGTACCCCGAACTCGGAAAAAAGTGCTTTCAAGGAGAAGAGCCCCCCCCACATGTATGCATTATATAGTTAATTATTCTCATATGAATAATGGGGAAAGAAAGAAAGAAAGAAAGAAAGAAAGAAAGAAAGAAAGAAAGAAAGAAAGAAAGAAAGAAAGAAAGAAAGAAAGAAAGAAAGAAAGAAAGAAAGAAAGAAAGAAAGAAAGAAAGAAAGAAAGAAAGAAGAAAGAAAGAAAGAAAGAAAGAAAGAAAGAAAGAAAGAAAGAAAGAAAGAAAGAAAGAAAGAAAGAAAGAAAGAAAGAAAGAAAGAAAGAAAGAAAGAAAGAAAGAAAGAAAGAAAGAAAGAAAGAAAGAAAGAAAGAAAGAAAGAAAGAAAGAAAGAAAGAAAGAAAGAAAGAAAGAAAGAAAGAAAGAAAGAAAGAAAGAAAGAAAGAAAGAAAGAAAGAAAGAAAGAAGAAAGAAAGAAAGAAAGAAAGAAAGAAAGAAAGAAAGAAAGAAAGAGAAAGAAAGAAAGAAAGAAAGAAAGAAAGAAAGAAAGAAAGAAAGAAAGAAAGAAAGAAAGAAAGAAAGAAAGAAAGAAAGAAAGAAAGAAAGAAAGAAAGAAAGAAAGAAAGAAAGAAAGAAAGAAAGAAAGAAAGAAAGAAAGAAAGAAAGAAAGAAAGAAAGAAAGAAAGAAAGAAAGAAAGAAAGAAAGAAAAGAAAGAAAGAAAGAAGAAAGAAAGAAAGAAAGAAAGAAAGGAAAGAAAGGAAAGAAAAGAAAGAAAAGAAAGAAAGAAAGAAAAGAAAGAAAGAAATCCATTCCCTGGGCACAGTTACCGGGCACAGTTATCAGCATCTTCCCCGCTCCCTCCCTCCTTGGGCACAGTTATCAGCATCTTCCCCGCTCCCTCCCTCCTTGGGCACAGTTATCAGCATCTTCCCCGCTCCCTCCCTCCTTGGGCACAGTTATCAGCATCTTCCCCGCTCCCTCCCTCCTTGGGCACAGTTATCAGCATCTTCCCCGCTCCCTCCCTCCTTGGGCACAGTTATCAGCATCTTCCCCGCTCCCTCCCTCCTTGGGCACAGTTATCAGCATCTTCCCCGCTCCCTCCCTCCTTGGGCACAGTTATTCAGCATCTTCCCCGCTCCCTCCTTGGGCATAGTTATAAGCGTCTTCCTCCCTCCCTCGGCACACTTAGCAGCTCCCCCTTCAACCCCGTGCATACTGGGCACTGGCAGACTTACAGCCGCAGACAGTGCACCACTCCCCCACTGCAGACAGTGCAGCTTCATTTAAATCTCCGGGGTCTGAGACAGAGTGCTGCCGTTGGCTCCACCCCCAACTCCAAGTCTCCGCCCGATGCCCGATGTGACATCTACCAGGTGATAAAGCTAAATATTTATCGTATATAAAACACTTTAAGAGGTCTAAGAACACTGTACGCTATCTACGTAAGAAGTACCGTAAGGGTACGCAAGTTGTGTAGCGATCGCTCAACCGTAGTCGAGACGCTCAAGCGTCACGTTCGCTTACGGCCCAGTGATCACAGGCAGGCACGCTATCGGCTGCCGACTAACGTAATGATTCGCTATAGCGTAGCGTACGCTCGGGACCACGAGGAGATCACCAGCGGTGCAGACGCTTACAACGTTAAACCTTTATATCTATACCTTTAACGATGAGATACACAGTATACCTTAGTGTGGAGACAGAGTGTAAGTGCAACCTGGTGTAACCTGATTAACTACAAAGCTGCTTGAGCGTCACCGACGCTCAGAGAATACTTAACACTATAAAGAATACACAGATACCTGGGCTTAGGGTCCAAAACCTATTATATGTATTATAACCATTATACTTGCAAAAGGAATCACAGTACAAATGATACACTACAATATAACATAAACCAACTAACCAGATAAACTACACAGGAAATACAATACAATACAATTAAAGGAAAATACGAGAGAGAGAGAGAGATAGAGAGAGAGAGATGGCTCACAGTAAGACAATATGATTACGGAGAAAACTTACGCACAAGGGGAAACGATCGCATGCGCCTCGATATCCAGCTCCCGATTATCAGCAATGAGAACCGTTGAAGAGAGTGAACTGGATACGGTCGGCCTGCCTATTTATGCCCCACACACAATACAATTCAATGGTCCCTACAATCTCATTGTTCATTGGACACAGGAATTCGGCTTCGCATTATAACAAAAGGTCATAGGTTGATTCATACAGGTGGGCTGTGACTATTTCCAACTGCTCAGGTGGGAGGGAAACTGGGTTTCCCGCCGCATGGGTAATAAAGTGCAAATAAAGTAAATGTTCACAAACTTCTTATGTCCATAACTATTCGCACGAGCGATTGATCTGCTTCAAACCAACACCGGAATATTTCTAATTAAATATTCTTCCGATGGATACTAAACACCACTGTATTACTCCTGTCTGACCCTTCGTATCAAACAAAGAGGGATTCCTCTGTTCATAAACATTCTATATTAACCAAACTTTCAGAATCTATCAAAGGGACCATGATCTACAAAATACATTATTAGTGAAAATATGTAATGATTGAGTCGCACGCTACGATCGCATAAACTCTACCGTAAATACGCATACCATGCGCCTGCGGGTGCCCGCGACTGTGAGTATGCGCACGTACGGGAGAGCGTACGCATGCGCAGCACGGACCTGTGTGAGGTGCAAATATGGTAGTGTGCATAGAGATATTTTTCTGACTTTGACAGTCCACCCTTTGGCAGTCAATAATAACTGCCACTTCCTGAAAACATTTCAAAAGGAGAAAAATATATGTCAGGGGTTAATTCATTTCCATGGTTGGGTAAGGGAGGAGAGAGGAGTAGGTGGGAAGAGGGTATGACCTAGTGAGATAGCAGAAGCATGTGTGTATGAGTCCATGTATCATCGTGCCGTACGTGTTGTAAATCAAGCTTCGAGGTATTGCGAAGTATACATTTGAATTCCTTCTTATCCCGTGGTACGGGTCTGTGGATGGGCTGTCAAACTTTACCGAGCTCTTTTCGGATTTTGAACAAAATGGGGAGCACATTTTAGTTGATACATGAATGGGGGAATATGCGATTGCTGATATCTGTGCCTGTATTCCCTATACTATGTGTGTCATTACCTGAGGGTTGAAGAAATGAAGAAAAGACATAATTACGGTAAATGCGGTGGTATTCTATGTCAGGTTAATGTACATCTGTCGGTTGAAGTTTTGTTCGGTATCAGTTGAAAGTCGTCTTCTTTGCGCTGTGTTGCCCATTAGGTGTGAGCAAAAAGCTTTGTCAATGCCATTAGATTTACAAAAAAAATGTTGGGCTAGCGTAAGTTTAAGAATTCTAGGGAAACTGGGGATCCATGGCAAAGTTCATCAAATGTCCGTATCTCAAGTGGTCAAAACTTCTTCTTTGGTCTATCCGTTGTCTGTATAGCGTCTCGTCAACTTCCTCGTCCAAGGGGGTCTTTTTATCTTGGAGAAAAGCAGAAAAACAGGTGAAAGAAACGGACCGTATAATCGCATTTTCATTACATCATTATTTCTATCATTGGGTCATAAATCAAATCCTGGTTAATTACAGTTTCCTCACTCCTCAAACTCATTACCCTGGTACGATGTTTGCACTTCATTAAAGCCTGACCGCATCTAAATATCAATCCAATCGATATGACAACACCTAAGATACATAGGAGAAACTTCCCAACATCCATTATGACTCCTTGAGCCCAGTCTCCCAAACCGGAGAACCAATTTCGCGGGTTCAACCATGACACCCAACCAGTCAGCTCATTACCTACAGCAGCAAGAGTGAGATTGTGTTTTCGGCGAAATTCCCACTTCAATTGGAGAATATCGTCCATCTTTTGGTCTATGACCTCGACCGGATCCTCGGTGCTATTCGTGATATACGTGCAACACTTCACGCCGTACTGTGTTGCCAATGTAACACAATATCCGCCTGTCACTGCTGTGAGGTAATTAAGAACCATTCTATGCTGCACCAGTTCCGTTTTATAAGCTTGAAGTTCCCTTCCAGTATATCTAAACGTGTCATCATACATTTCAGTGATATTATCTAACAAATTTGCGAGCGCCGATATGTATTTATAATTTAGCACTCCTCTAGCGGTGCGGGTGAAATCTAACGCAATTAAAAATTGAATCCCGGTGGATTCACTTATCAGATCAGAGGCCGGATGCTCTGTCTTCTCTATCAGGTGCCTTTTAACAACGTGCTCGTAGTGGGTGTGAGTATAAGGAGCTTGGGCACCACGGTGTATGTCTTTCATTTTATCATGTGTTACAGTCATTACTTCAGGCAATACTTTTCCAATATAACACAATCCTTCAGAGTTTGGGGCAAGCCACTTGTACGCCTTTCTCCCGCATATGAAATATGCATCATCGGGGAGAACATATGGGACGGAGTAGGACATAACCATATTACACACCTTCCAGGTGAACTCTCCTAACCCTAATTCTTCCATCTGCTTAATACACGTATCAGGTTGTATGATATGTGCACAGTATCCTGGTGATACTTCTCCAACTCTCGTAATCCTATTTCCTAAGGTGTACCTATACCGGAAAGATTTTCCTCTACTGGCTATGTGGCGTACAAGCTCTGTATCTGTAGGCATTCTATCTGCTCTATGCGAAAAGGTCATGGTGTGGTTACTCCATGACACTTCCCAATTTCCCGGCTTTCTGGGATTGGAGATGTTGAAACATAATAGGGACCTATCCACATGGTATTGGTGGAGCTTCAAACTAGGAGGGCTGGAGATATTAAACCTCCTGTCCACCGGTCTCCCACCATTTAACTCAAGTACCTCCCCTATCGTTAAAGGAAATGGTACTAGCCCTGATTTGCTATGACCTTGAGGTACTTGAGAGCATACCCAACAATCTGTTTTGTTTAACACATTACCCACTAAGGAGTGATAGTCACTCAATGGATGCCGGTCCATATGGATATTAAAACTGGATTGGCATTTCTTAATGCACCCATCTTCGATGACATTGTTACAGAGCCTACAGATACAGTTTTCCTCAGCTAACAATCCGTCACAATTTCTTCTATGGTCAATGCTATCGGATCGTTTTCTGATACTCGCCTTTGCTTGTTGGTTAGGTTGATCTTGGAAAACTACGCCTCCATCTTTATCATCAGAACCCATTCCAGAACCTCTATCGACCTCCATGGTACTCTCGCCGGAACAGACTGCTCTGGTCAACATCATGGTCAACAGGAAAATCCGGATCAGAGTCTCTTGGGGCAAGTCCATCTTATAGGAGGAAACGGAGAAGAATGAGAAGGAGGAAAAAGAAATTTGAGGGAGAGGGGATGGGAAGTGGAGGAAAATAATAAAAGGGAGTGGGGAGTCGACAACAGCTCTCGGTCTTCAAGGCTCAGGTGCCGCCTCAGTCCTCCTGGAACAGACACTCTAGTGATACAACCTCTACCGTCTGTTCCTTATCACGGGACTTCTCTGGATCAGCAACCTTCTTGCAGTGGGATGAATGGACCCAAGTCTCTCTCTCAGCAACCTTTAATGCTGTAGTGCTAGTCAATAAGACCTGGTATGGTCCTTCCCATCTGTCAATAAGGCAACCTGAGCGTAGAAAATTCCGTATCATTACATAATCCTCAGGTTCAATGTCATGACAATTACTATCAGGTAGATCAGGAATCACCAACTTCAGATTATCATTTTGATTCCTTAACCGTTTACTCATGTTAATCAAGTACTTTACAGTTACTTCATTGTTACATTTCAAATCATCCTGAGGGTTAATCATAACATGCGGTTGCCGACCAAACAAGATTTCAAAGGGAGACAGATTAAGAGGGGACCTGGGAGTGGTTCTGATACTATACAATACAATGGGTAAAGCTTCTGGCCATGTCAATCCTGTCTCTGCCATCACTTTACTCAATTTATTTTTAATAGTGCTGTTCACTCTTTCGACCTTCGCACTCGCCTGTGGACGGTACGGAGTGTGCAGCTTGCTATCAATTCCCATCAACTTACACATTCCTTGAAAGACATCACCTGTAAAATGGGTACCCCTATCACTTTCGATTATTCTAGGGATACCATATCTACATACAAATTCCTGCACAATTTTCTTAGCAGTAAACATAGCGGTATTTGTAGCCGCAGGAAATGCTTCGACCCAATTTGAGAAAACATCTATACAAACAAGTACATATTTCAAATTCCGACAAGGGGGTAATTGTATAAAATCAATTTGTATTACCTGGAAAGGGCCGCCGGCAGGTGGGATATGGGATGGTTCTGTAGGTATTGCCTTTCCAATATTCTTTCTCAAACAGGTAAGGCATGACATTGCTCTTTTACTCGCATGAGAGGAGAATCCTGGGGCGCACCAATATGCTCTCACCAATTTGCACATCCCTTCCTTGCCTAGATGAGTCAGCCCGTGAGCTGCTTCAGCCAGACATGGAAGATATGCTCTGGGGGCCACTGGTTTACCATGTCCATCTGTCCAGAGTCCTGAGGACTCCTGGCCACATCCCTTTGCCTTCCAGACTGCCTTTTCCTGTGTGGAACACAAATTTTGCATTTCACACAACTTCTGTGTGTTAATGGTATTAAATACCATCAATTGTGTGGTGTCTGTCTGTATGGGGGTAGCAGCTGCTAACTTAGCAGCTTCGTCTGCTCGGCTGTTACCAAGTGATACCGGGTCTTGGCTATATGTGTGTGCTTTACATTTGATAACAGCCACTCTGTCGGGTTCCTGTATCGCTGTTAGAAGCCTTTTTATGTGAGCTGCATGCGCTACCGGTGTACCAGCGGCCGTCATGAAATTTCTGAGACGCCATAGGGCTCCGAAATCATGGACTACCCCGAATGCGTATCTAGAATCGGTGTAGATATTGGCTGACTTACCCTTAGCCAATTCACATGCTCTGGTTAGGGCGACCAGTTCAGCAACCTGGGCTGAGTGAGGTGGGCCTAGCGGTTCCGCTTCTATGGTGTCTTGGTCATCTACGACTGCGTATCCAGTACACAAGTCTCCCGAGTCTGACTGTCTATGACAATTACCGTCCGTGTAGAACGTGAGTTCTGCATCTTCCAGTGGGTTGTCACTGATGTCAGGCCTTGCGGTAAAATTTTGGGTCAAATATTCCATACAATCATGTGTATCTTCCTTTGTATTAAATCCTCCTTCCCCATCACTCTCACCTTCCACCCTTTGTGCCTGACCAGGCACACCTGGGAGATACGTTGCAGGATTTAATGCACTGCATCTCCTTATGGTGATGTTTACGGGGGCCATTAGTGCCAATTCCCATCTTGTAAACCTCGCTGATGAGACGTGTCTGGTTTGGGCAGAATTCAATAAGGCTGATACTGCATGTGGCGTATGGATTGTGAGGTTGTGGCCTAGCACGACATCTTCGCTTTTTGTCACTAGCAATGCTATCGCAGCAACGCTTCGCAAGCATGTGGGGAGGGATCGCGCTACCGTGTCTAGCTGAGCGCTGTAGTATGCAACTGGCCTGCTGGCATCACCGTGTTTTTGGGTTAGTACACCTGCCGCGCAACCAGCACTTTCTGTTCCGTATAGTTCAAAGGGTTTCCCATAGTCTGGCATACCTAGTGCTGGTGCCTGCGTTAGGCACTGTTTGAGTCTCTCAAATGCTGTTTCGGACTTGTCTGTATGCGAAATCCTATCAGGTTTGTTTGAGGAGACCATTTCCTGCAAAGGTAACGCCAAAATGGAAAACCCTGGGATCCAATTACGGCAATACCCACACATTCCTAAAAACGTTCTGATCTGTTGCTGGGTTTGTGGCAGAGTCATGTCTCTAATTGCTTGGATTCTATCAGCGGTCAGGTGTCTCAGTCCTTGTGTTAGACAGTGTCCCAAATATTTTACCTTAGTTTGGCATAATTGTAACTTGTCTTTGGACACCTTGTGTCCTGTGTCTGAAAGATGAAACAGGAGCTGTTTCGTATCCTTCAGAGATGCTTCCAGTGAATCTGAACACAGTAATAAATCGTCCACATACTGTATCAATACTGATCCACTGTCTGGTTGGAAAGACTGTAAACAATCATGCAAAGCCTGAGAAAATATACTTGGACTATCTATGAAACCTTGGGGTAATCGAGTCCATGTGTATTGGACTCCTCTGTATGTAAATGCAAACAAATATTGGCTGTCAGGGTGCAGAGGTACCGAAAAGAAAGCGGAGCAGAGGTCAATAACAGTGAAAAATTTGGCAGTGGGAGGGATTTGCATTAGGATGACAGCTGGATTTGGCACTACGGGGAACTGGCTCTCAACTATTTTGTTAATCCCCCTTAGATCCTGCACTAGTCTGTAACCCCTCCCCCCACTCTTTTTAACAGGGAAGATGGGACTATTGGCAGTGCTGGACGTTCTTACCAGAATGCCCTGTTGTAGCAAGCGCTCTATTACTGGGTAAACTCCTAACTCCACCTCTGGCTTCAGAGGGTACTGTGGGATTTTTGGAGCTATCCTACCATCTTTTACTTGTACAACTACTGGAGCTACGTTTGCCATTAATCCAGTGTCTTGTCCGTCTTTTGTCCAAAGTGACTCTGGTATCTGAGATGTCATCTCTTCTATTTGGGATGGATTCCTATTTGTCATAATGGTATGTGACATTAATTTTGATGGGGAGTCTAACATGTCTCGCACTTCCTGAGCGTGTTTCTCAGGTATGTCCAAGAATACACCTTCAGGAGTACAATAAATGACGCACCCCATTTTACACAGTAAGTCTCTCCCCAGGAGATTGGTTGGTGCCGATGCAGCCAGCAAAAAGGAATGCTTGGTATGCAAAGGCCCTATTGTAATCTCGGCTGGTTTGCTAACAGGGTAGTGCTGGACTACTCCTGTTACTCCCATGGCTGGAATTGTCCTACCAGTGGTTATCATGCCCACTGTCGAATTTATCACTGACTTGGCCGCCCCTGTGTCTACAAGAAAGTTTAAAGTTTTACCAGCTACATTAATTGCGATCTCGGGTTCACTTCCAAGGTTGGCAATTAATTTTACTGGCTGCAGATTACAGGTATGGCCACACCCCTATTGGGTATGGTGACCTCCCTGAATCCCGCTGGCAGCAACTACTTGTGAGGGAGATAGTTGGGAACTACCAGAGGCATGCCAGTCTCTGTTTGGGGGATATCTTTTTGTTTCCCCTGTATGTGGCTCATAACTCCGTTTCTGCGGACCTTGCTCCCAATGTCGTGTGTCGTGTCGTTGTCTAGGGGGTTGGTATGAGTTTCGTGGATTCTTTACTCTACAACCTCGTGCCATGTGTCCCTGTTTGTGACAAGAATAACAAGTAACCATACTTGACTTACCCACAGGATTTGGTGATACAAACAAAGGCTGCCTTGTGGTCAGAGCCTGTATACTTACGGACATTAATTTATCACCTTGTTGTTCCCTGTGTCTGGTGATGTTTCTATCGTGATCAATAGCAGCCTCTCTCAAAGTAGCCACAGACAGACCTCGCCAACATGGTTGTGTGGTCTGTACCCTAGTCTTCAATGACTCTTTTAAACCATCCATCAGTACCGATACTGCTACTTCCCGATGGTTTGTGTCCGTTTTAATGTCCTCTATGCCTGTGTATTTTGCCATTTCTAATAATGCTCTGTGAAAATACTCTGCAGCTGTCTCTGACTCCTTCTGTTTAATGGAGAATATCTTATTCCATTTAGCTACTGCTGGGAAATACTCTTTTAACTGCAAGTTTATTCTTTTCACATTATCTTGGTTGTACACATCTGTAAGAGGTACATCATGATCTAGTCCGCAATCAGCTAAAAATTGAGTTGCGTCGACATTTGAGGGTAAACATGCTCTCAGCAATATCTGCCAGTCTTTATTGTTGGGCTCTACAGTGTTACCTAAGTCTCTGATGTATTTTTGACTGGCAACTAAGTCTTTTCTAGGGTCAGGAAATTCAGACACTATGGTCCTTAATTCCATTCGGGAAAATGGAATGTACATGGCAATGTTCCTAATGGGAGTGGCTCCTGATGCGTCTGTTTTCCCATTTGGCACTGCTATTACTCTAACAGGTGTAATTCTAACAACCTCATTCGGTGTAGATTCTACAGGCTGTGGTGAAATAGTTTCAGCATAATGCATGGTGCCGTACTTACCAGTTGATACGACCTCACCTATCCCTCCGCTAGGGGCCTTTACTAATCTGGTGGGTGGAGCTGTGCCTACTGTGGTCTCTGCTATGGTGGCTGCTAGAGAGAGCGCTGAAATCGTTGCCGATTCGTCCTCTTGATCACACTCCTGAGGAAAGTTCAAAACAGGGTACAACTTGCACGGGTTAATACTTGCATGGGTTAATGGGTTAACATTATCATTAACATTTACACAGTTACTAAGTGATTTTGTGTTACACCTTAGTGCGTCTTTCTCCGCAATCAACTTCTCTCCTGATATATATGGTGGCGGTGGGGCCGTGGCAATCAGTTTTCTGTTAGAGCCAGATCCCGCCGCCTGAGCCAAACCTCTCTGTATCTCACCTTCCTGTTGCCACAACTGTAAATAATCATAATGCTGGATTCGTCTCTTTGTTGATTTTATGAGACATATCCTCCTCCTTAAATTTTGTAACACTTCTGAGCTGAAGCTCCCTACTCTTAGGAATTTCTCCCCGTCATGTACAGTCATTCTCTCCCATTCATCACATAAAGTTTCTGTGTGACTTCCATATTTCTCACACATTATATACCTGGCCGACCCAATTGGTCGGACCACTGAATCAACCCGAACCGAGGTTGATCGCCCCCTACCTGAACAAGTGGCCCCCATAGTTCGAAAGTGTTGCTTTATTTAGCCAACCCTTTACGCAAAACCAAATGTCAACAATAGGCTGACGGTGGCGGTTTACCGAGTACCCCACTCACTCGCCCACGCCGACCAATACGACCTGATCACACCGATATGGTGCTGGCGTACTCGACCTAGGGCCCCTGCGACCTGAACCTCTATTTACTGGAACCTGCGAGGGTTATCCGAAGAACACTTACTCTTTCCAGTAACTATTGGTTGCTGGATAGTTCCTGAGTGAGCAGCAAACTTCCCTTAAAATAAAAAAAATTACACAAATCACGTTAGAGTGTACAAATAGCGTTTGTGACCCCTTTACTCTAATGGTATTAGGTCAGATTACTAACTACTGCACACACTTACGTGCGGTCCAGTCGTTCAGTACACAAACAACTAAGCTTATGTACGGAAAGACCAATGGAATCGAAACTTACGACTGCGAATTCCTTCACTTACACGCATGTACCTCACGAGTACTCGACTTTTCTTGTGGTTCAACCTTTAAAAATTGTAAAAACACTCACTCATCACATGTACACTTTTGTTTCTATTTCTGCGCAGAAATTTTTCTTCAGATCAGGTGTGTTACCAATTAGGAGCAGGATCTGTTAATTTAAATTTCGGACACCCAAAAATAGACTTGCGTTATTTCTCGCCTCGCGTTATTTATCGCTTTGCGTTAAACATCAACTTATCGTGACTTGAGCTACGTGGGCGTAACCGGACGCTCCGTTGCGTAATATACGCTGCGTGCGTCGGCCTTTGGATTGCGTACGCAAGTCTTTGTTAGAGACACGTATACGCAAAGCAAAGATCCACCGTAACACAATTTATACTTTTATCAATGTAGATGATCCTTGATCATCTACCACACAAACACACTGACTTCGCCTTATCTCCCAGGCGAAACTGTGTGTTTGTCTATCTTTTAACTATATTACCTTTACTCTTAAACTATGAAATAACGGCAAATCTTTTTTTTAGCACTTCTATCAACTATAAAACTGGCAGACAGGAGAGTGATATACGAAAATGAAAAAGAAAAAGAAATGCAGATATATATATGTGTGCGTGCGTGTGTACGCAAGACAGAAAAATAAACAGTTTTAAAAGGCACTAGCGTTTTGTTCTTACCTCCGGTTCCCGGATTCCTTCAGCACTCTTTACCTAAGCGAAGCAGACGCTTATCCTGTCAGCACTACGAGGGATACAACCTCCCGCCCTTTGCTGAGGGATAATGTCTGCTGATCTACCTAGTGCAGATATGTGAAGGACGGGCGAGCCGCCAATTGATAAAGCTAAATATTTATCGTATATAAAACACTTTAAGAGGTCTAAGAACACTGTACGCTATCTACGTAAGAAGTACCGTAAGGGTACGCAAGTTGTGTAGCGATCGCTCAACCGTAGTCGAGACGCTCAAGCGTCACGTTCGCTTACGGCCCAGTGATCACAGGCAGGCACGCTATTGGCTGCCGACTAACGTAATGATTCGCTATAGCGTAGCGTACGCTCGGGACCACGAGGAGATCACCAGCGGTGCAGACGCTTACAACGTTAAACCTTTATATCTATACCTTTAACGATGAGATACACAGTATACCTTAGTGTGGAGACAGAGTGTAAGTGCAACCTGGTGTAACCTGATTAACTACAAAGCTGCTTGAGCGTCACCGACGCTCAGAGAATACTTAACACTATAAAGAATACACAGATACCTGGGCTTAGGGTCCAAAACCTATTATATGTATTATAACTATTATACTTGCAAAAGGAATCACAGTACAAATGATACACTACAATATAACATAAACCAACTAACCAGATAAACTACACAGGAAATACAATACAATTAAAGGAAAATACGAGAGAGAGAGAGAGAGAGAGAGAGAGAGAGAGAGAGAGAGAGAGAGAGAGAGAGAGAGAGAGAGAGAGAGAGAGAGAGAGAGAGAGAGAGAGAGAGAGAGAGAGAGAGAGAGAGAGAGAGAGAGAGAGAGAGAGAGAGATCACAGTAAGACAATATGATTACGGAGAAAACTTACGCACAAGGGGAAACGATCGCATGCGCCTCGATATCCAGCTCCCGATTATCAGCAATGAGAACCGTTGAAGAGAGTGAACTGGATACGGTCGGCCTGCCTATTTATGCCCCACACACAATACAATTCAATGGTCCCTACAATCTCATTGTTCATTGGACACAGGAATTCGGCTTCGCATTATAACAAAAGGTCATAGGTTGATTCATACAGGTGGGCTGTGACTATTTCCAACTGCTCAGGTGGGAGGGAAACTGGGTTTCCCGCCGCATGGGTAATAAAGTGCAAATAAAGTAAATGTTCACAAACTTCTTATGTCCATAACTATTCGCACGAGCGATTGATCTGCTTCAAACCAACACCGGAATATTTCTAATTAAATATTCTTCCGATGGATACTAAACACCACTGTATTACTCCTGTCTGACCCTTCGTATCAAACAAAGAGGGATTCCTCTGTTCATAAACATTCTATATTAACCAAACTTTCAGAATCTATCAAAGGGACCATGATCTACAAAATACATTATTAGTGAAAATATGTAATGATTGAGTCGCACGCTACGATCGCATAAACTCTACCGTAAATACGCATACCATGCGCCTGCGGGTGCCCGCGACTGTGAGTATGCGCACGTACGGGAGAGCGTACGCATGCGCAGCACGGACCTGTGTGAGGTGCAAATATGGTAGTGTACATAGAGATAT
Organism: Pseudophryne corroboree; assembly: GCF_028390025.1. Classification (NCBI taxonomy): domain Eukaryota; kingdom Metazoa; phylum Chordata; class Amphibia; order Anura; family Myobatrachidae; genus Pseudophryne; species Pseudophryne corroboree. The sequence goes on from NC_086445.1 coordinate 1,024,512,152, forward strand.
TTTTCTGACTTTGACACAGGTCAGACTTTCTGTCCAGCTACAGTAGAGTACACCCCCCGCCAGAGGCGTAACTAGGGTTTTTGGAGCCCAGGGCAAGATGGAAAATGGCGCCCCCCCCCCCCCCCCCTTAAAAAAAAAACAAAACTAAAAAGGCGCGTGCGGCGAAAAAATGGGCGTGGTCACACACCAGAAGGGGTGTGGCTACGCTCCAGAAGGGGTGTGGCCACTGAAAATGGGCCACAGTGCCAGTTACAGTGCCCCACTCAGTGCCAGTTACAGTGCCCCACTCAGTGCCAGTTACAGTGCCCCACAGTGCCGGACCCCTGTCACTCACCTGTGAGGGGAGAAGAGCGCAGGGCCTCTCCTTTCCCTCGCCGCTCCAGGTCTCCGGACGCCGGCGGCTGTCTGGCGCCGGTTCGCTAGCCAATCAGAGCTCGCGGACCGGCAGCCAATCAGGAGCCGGTCCGCAAGCCCTGATTGGCTAGCGCCGGAGACCGGACACGGCAGCGCTGCTGGCAGCCAGCGCTGCTAGTGCTCCCAGCGGCGGTGAGGGTAGGGAGAGACGCTGCGCTCTCCTCCCCTCACATTTAGGGTTAACGGGGCGAGTGGGGCATGATGCCCTAGACGACGGCGGCGCCCCCCTCTCCTGGGCCTGCCAGGGCGCCCAGGGCACGTGCCCCACCCTAGATACGCCTCTGCACCCCGCACATCGTGACCTGTTCTCTCTCCACAGTGGTTGCCGCGGCTGGAAGATATTGCAGCGCAATGACAAGCAGCCTGTCAGGCCGCTTGTCATTGCTCAGTGGCGGGAGGCAGCAGGCCGGGAAGGATAGTCTTGCGGGCCATATTTTGCCCACTCCTGCCTTAGACCATGGGCCAGAGTCAGTGACGTGCAGGTAGGGGAAGCAGAGCCTCCCAACATACTCCAGTATACCATATCTCCCAACTGTCGCGAATCCAGACGGACAGTCCCAGTATTCGGACGCTGTCCCTCCCGCAGGCAGCAGTGTCCCGCAGGGAGTCCGCAGTTCAGGAGGTCATGCCCACTTCTCCCCGAGGTTACACCTGATCTCCCCCCCCCCCCCCCCAAACTTAGAAGTTGGGAGGTATGGTATACTCTAGTTTTGACTATAAAAATGGCGTTGTTTGGGAGACCCGCCGGTCACCATACAGACGCTGGCGGGGGGGCAAGCACAACGAAGCCCCTTACGGGCTCAGTGGCTCACCATGGGTTCTATTCCCACTGTATAGGTGTCGTGGACACCCACGAGTGGGAATAGTCTCTGTTGGTCGGCATGCCAACCGGCAGGCTATTCAGTGTTTGGGATCCTGGCGTTGGGATCCGCAGGTCACAAAACCACATCCCTAAAAAGGTTTATATTAAATACAAAAGCTATAAACAACTCTGACATTGCCAGTGCTTCCCCAGCCATTGACTCCACCTCACTGGCCAGTCTACTGCAAACGCACAGGGCTCCGGTAAAATGGCACGGCGGACAGTTTCTTAGCAATTTTCCTGGTGCACATGTACCAAACGCTGGGAAAATGCGCCATTTTCCCAGTGATTTGTGCTGCACTGCCAACATGGGCTTGAAGCACACAGTAAGTATCTATAATGGGTGTAGAATCAGTCAACCTTTTTACTGTCGACCTTTTGATTTCCTATTTAATTTGTGTAGCTCTATTATACCACACCCGCACTGCACACATTTCCCTAGGCGCAGCAGCCATTTTCCTGGTGATTTGCCCCCTATGTGCACCAGTTATAGATATGCCAGTGCCTTAGACAGTCCCTAACACACCTTAAACAAAATAGCATTATTTCCTGCATTCCTGCGTGATTTGTTGTTAGGGACTTTCATTCAGTGCAGTTTCAATAGGGAACAAGGGGATGACAGCAGCGAGGCTCACTGACTCACACGACATGGAAGCACAAACGTCTATTCAATAATATCAACCAGTCAGTAACTACCTTCTCTGTCTACTGCACAGAAAGCCAGTGTCTTATTGGCTGCCCCAGGCATACTGAGACTTTATACATCAATTTCCCACAGATATATTATACACACACACACACACACACACACACACACACACACACACACAAGCGGTTCTTGGTGCAGGCAAGCAGTGCCTGCGAAGGCAGAAGCGAGACAGTTTCCTTGGCTTCGCAAGCCGCCCTGCGACTGCCAGCCTGAGTAAGTGGAGGCTTACTCAGCTGGCAGTCTGCAGGGAACATCGCGTCCATTGGTCACTATGGGGTCGATTCAATTCACGGACAGTTGAATAGCGCCGGAATTTTGCTCCCGGCGCTATTGAATACAGCAATGAGTGACCCTCAGTTGTCGGGAATTCTTCTCTCATCCCCAGGGGATGAGAGAAGAAACCCGACAAAAGAGCTGCCGCGAGGCTGATTCTGTCGGGAATCAGCCTCGCACCGGGGAGTTAAGTCGGAGAATGCCTGTTCTCCCAACAATCCAACCTGTCTAGTCGGCGAGAACGGGCCATCGCCGACTTAACTGGAGCGGAATTGAATAGCGCCGGGAGCTAATTCCTGGCGCTATTCAACTGTCGCTGAATAGAATTGACCCCTATGTTGTGATGTTCAAAATGTTGATGACAGGCTGTGACGCGTCGCATTGCTGGGATCGCAAATGCACCAAGACAGTGTGTAACACCTCCTACTGCATTTACATTACTATAGATCGCATTCGCAAAGCTGCCTGAGATCCATGCGGAATTAGGCCCACAGAACGGGATGTGGTTCTATTGCCGGCAGCCGGGATCCCAGTGGTCAGGAATCCCGGCTAACAGGGGCTTATTCCCACTAGTGGGTGTCCAAGACACCCACAGAGTGGGAATAGAACCTCTGGCGAGCACAGAGAGCCACCGTGCGCGCAGCATGGCAAGTGCAGCGAGCCCACAAGGGGCTTCATTGCGCTCGCCCCCCTGCCAACATTCTAGCGCCCGGGATCCCAGCGTCAGTATGCTGACCGCCGAGATCCCATTCCCAACCCCACAGAACACAGTAAAATAAAACTTCCTATAGATTGTTACAGGACAGACAATACAGGAAGCGTAAGGAATAAAAGACACCGTTCCCTACACAATAATCATGTTATAAAATGAACAAATTTCCAGATATAAAAAGTATTATAAAAACACAGCCAACGCCAACAATGCCCCTTCAGGGTGCAGAATGCAACTCCGGGTATAACACTCGGTTGTCGGGTCTTATAGTAAAGGTTTTTTCTTCTCTATGCACTCCGGACACTTTTCCGGACCAGCGACGATGAATGTGCAGTAAGGCCCCGGCTGGAGCGTCAGTTCTGGAAGTGGAAGCCCAGAAAAGGATTCAGCGCAAACGCAGCGCCCTGCAGCACAGAACAGAAGGTATTAGGGTCCAAAAGAGGGAGAGCTGACCCAACAAGCTATTCAATCACTAGCCATGTCCGGCTGCCCATGTTGTAATACCCCTTTTCCACTGGCGCGTTAACCCGGGAGCAGCTCAGTAGGAAAGGGTTAACCCAGGTCCAGTGAGCTGGGAATCCAACCCGGCTAGCTTGCAGGGTTGGTCCCGGGAAGGACCAGGATAACAGTGCAGTGTAGATGGGTAAGCTGGGTCGATGCAATCCAGTACCTGTTTACAGCATGGGGAGGCCGGCGCAAGGAGATGATGTCTTCTCCAAGCGCTCATGTGTCCAGTGACGTCAGCCGCCACTCTGAAAGGGGTCTCAGCCGTATCACACCCAGGTTGGACCTGTATACAAAATCCCAGGTGCAAGCCGGCATTTTAGTGCAAAATGGGTATCACCGCCTATGGCACAGTTAATCCTCATAGAATCTGCCATTCTATGGGGCCAATGGAGAGACAGGGCCGAGCAGTGACAGCGTCTTGTACACCGATATATTCCAAACAGGATTCATCTCCCATAACTGAAATCAGATTTATTCTCCACAGTCAGGCGCCCTCAGCAAGAGGCAGATAGTATTGTAATAAGGAACGCTACACCTGTAAGACATAGCCAGTGTTTGCTAGAAGAAATATAAATTCAGGAGGTTGGTCTTATGGTAAATATTATAACAAGGAATTACAGAAACACAGGTAGCCCGAGGTAGATAAACACAGAATATATTACCAATCCCGCTGCATTATACAGTCTCCAGCGCAGCCACAATGACAGCCAGCGAATGAATGAAGGCCAGCGAATGATGTGACCGCCAAAGCAAGGGATAAAAACGTAAACCCCAATCTTACAGTGTAGAACAAGACGTATGAAACCTTTCAATCACAGCATGAAGCAATATCGCCCTCGCCGACTGCACAATAAACATTTTTCTCTAACGTCCTAGTGGATGCTGGGACTCCGTCAGGACCATGGGGATAGCGGGCTCCGCAGGAGACAGGGCACATCTAAATAAAGCTTTTAGGATCACATGGTGCGTACTGGCTCCTCCCCCTATGACCCTCCTCCAAGCCTCAGTTAGGTTTTTGTGCCCGTCCGAGAAGGGTGCAATCTAGGTGGCTCTCCTAAAGAGCTGCTTAGAAAAAGTTTTTTTTTAGGTTTAAATCTCAGTGAATCCTGCTGGCAACAGGATCACTGCATCGAGGGACTTAGGGGAGAGATTTCCAACTCACCTGCGTGCAGGATGGATTGGAGTCTTAGGCTACTGGACACTTAGCTCCAGAGGGAGTCGGAACACAGGTCCTCCTGGGGTTCGTCCCGGAGCCGCGCCGCCGATCCCCCTTACAGACGCTGAAGACGGAGGTCCGGAAAGCAGGCGGCAGAAGACTCCTCAGTCTTCATGAAGGTAGCGCACAGCACTGCAGCTGTGCGCCATTGTTGCTACACGTCTCACTGATTCAGTCACGGAGGGTGCAGGGCGCTGCTGGGGGCGCCCTGGGCAGCAATATTAAATACCTTTAGTGGCAAAATAAATACATCACATATAGCCATTAAGGCTATATGTATGTAGTTAACCCAGGCCAGTTTTCTTAAAACCCGGGAGAAAAGCCCGCCGAAAAAGGGGCGGAGCTTATTCTCCTCAGCACTCAGCGCCATTTTCCTGCTCAGCTCCGCTGGTGAGGAAGGCTCCCAGGACTCTCCCCTGCACTGCACTACAGAAACAGGGTAACAAAGAGAAGGGGGGCATAATTTGGCGATATTGATATATTAAAAGCGCTTATATCAAAAACAACACCTTCTAGGGTTGTTTATATACATTTATAGCGTTTTTGGTGTGTGCTGGCAAACTCTCCCTCTGTCTCCCCAAAGGGCTAAGAGGGTCCTGTCTTCGATTAGAGCATTCCCTGTGTGGCTGCTGTGTGTCGGTACGTGTGTGTCGACATGTATGAGGACGATGTTGGTGTGGAGGCAGAGCAATTGCCGGTAATGGTGATGTCACCCCCTAGGGAGTCGACACCGGAATGGATGGCTTTAGTTATGGAATTACGTGATAATGTTAGCACATTACAAAAGTCAGTTGACGAAATGAGACGGCCGGAAAACCAGTTAGTACCGGCTCAGGCGTCTCAGACACCGTCAGGGGCTGTAAAACGTCCCTTACCTCAGTCAGTCGACACGGGTACCGACACAGATGAATCTAGTGTCGACGGTGAAGAAACAAACGTATTTTCCAATAGGGCCACACGTTATATGATCACGGCAATGAAGGAGGCTTTGCAGATCTCTGATACTGCTGGTACCTCAAAAAGGGGTATTATGTGGGGGGTGAAAAAACTACCTGTAGCTTTTCCAGAATCAGAGGAATTGAATGACGTGTGTGACGAAGCGTGGGTTAACCCAGATAGAAAACTGCTAATTTCCAAGAAGTTATTGGCATTATACCCTTTCCCACCAGAGGTTAGGGCGCGCTGGGAAACACCCCCTAGGGTGGATAAGGCGCTCACACGTTTATCAAAGCAAGTGGCGTTGCCGTCTCCTGATACGGCCGCCCTCAAGGATCCAGCAGATAGGAGGCTGGAAACTACACTGAAGAGTATATACACACATACTGGTGTTATACTGCGACCGGCAATAGCCTCAGCCTGGATGTGCAGTGCTGGGGTAGTGTGGTTGGATTCTCTGACGGAAAATATTGATACCCTGGATAGGGACAGTATTTTATTGACTCTAGAGCAATTAAAGGATGCTTTTCTTTATATGCGAGATGCTCAGAGGGATATTTGTACTCTAGCATCAAGAGTAAGCGCGATGTCCATATCTGCCAGAAGAAGTTTATGGACGCGACAGTGGTCAGGTGATGCGGATTCCAAAAGGCATATGGAAGTATTGCCATATAAAAGGAGAGGAATTATTTGGGGTCGGTCTTTCGGACCTGGTGGCCACGGCAACTGCCGGCAAATCCACTTTTTTACCTCAGACCCCCTCCCAACAGAAAAAGACACCGTCTTTTCAGCCGCAGTCCTTTCGCTCTTATAAAAACAAGCGACCAAAAGGACAGTCTTATCTGCCGCGAGGCAGAGGAAAAGGTAAGAGAGGGCAGCAAGCAGCCCCTGCCCAGGACCAGAAGCCCGCCCCGGGTTCTACAAAGCCATCAGCATGACGCTGGGGCTTTACAAGCGGACTCAGGAGCGGTGGGGGGGGGGTCGACTCAAGATTTTCAGCAATCAGTGGGCTCGCTCACAAGTGGACCCGTGGATCCTGCAGATAATATCTCAGGGTTACATGTTGGAGTTCGAAAGGTCTCCCCCTCGCCGGTTCCTAAAGTCTGCTTTACCAACGTCTCCCTCAGAAAGGACGTCGGTTTTGGAAGCCATTCACAAGCTGTATTCTCAGCAGGTGATAGTCAAGGTACCCCTCCTACAACAGGGAAAGGGGTATTATTCCACACTATTTGTGGTACCGAAGCCGGACGGTTCGGTAAGACCTATTCTAAACCTGAAATCCTTGAACCTGTACATACAGAAATTCAAGTTCAAGATGGAGTCACTCAGAGCAGTGATAGCGAATCTGGAAGAAGGGGACTTCATGGTGTCCCTGGACATAAAAGATGCTTATCTGCATGTCCCAATTTACCTTTCACACCAAGGGTATCTCAGGTTCATGATACAAGACTGTCATTATCAGTTTCAAACGCTGCCGTTTGGTTTGTCCACGGCCCCTCGGGTCTTTACCAAGGTAATGACCGAAATGATGGTTCTTCTACGAAGAAAAGGCATATTAATTATCCCTTACTTGGACGATCTCCTGATAAGGGCAAAGTCCAGAGAACAGCTGGAAGTCGGTGTAGCACTAACCCAGGTAGTGCTTCAGCAACACGGGTGGATTCTGAATCTTCCAAAATCTCAATTGACCCCGACAACTCGTCTGCTGTTCCTGGGAATGATTCTGGACACGGTTCAGAAAAAGGTGTTTCTCCCGGAGGAGAAAGCAAGGGAGTTATCCGAACTTGTCAGGAACCTCCTAAAACCAGGAACTGTGTCAGTACATCAATGCACAAGAGTCCTGGGAAAGATGGTGGCTTCTTACGAAGCGATTCCATTCGGCAGATTCCATGCACGGACATTTCAGTGGGATCTGCTGGACAAATGGTCCGGATCGCATCTGCACATGCATCAGCGGATAACACTGTCACCAAGAACAAGGTTGTCTCTCCTGTGGTGGTTGCAGAGTGCCCATCTGTTAGAGGGCCGCAGATTCGGCATACAGGACTGGGTCCTGGTGACTACGGATGCCAGCCTACGAGGCTGGGGAGCAGTCACACAGGGAAGAAACTTCCAGGGCGTGTGGTCAAACCTGGAGACGTCCCTTCACATAAATATACTGGAGCTAAGAGCGATCTACAATGCTCTAAGCCTGGCAAAATCGCTGCTTCAGGGTCAGCCGGTGTTGATCCAGTCGGACAACATCACGGCAGTCGCCCACGTAAACCGACAAGGCGGTACGAGAAGCAGAAGAGCAATGACAGAAGCTGCAAGGATTCTGCGCTGGGCGGAGAATCATGTCATAGCACTGTCAGCAGTGTTCATCCCGGGAGTGGACAACTGGGAAGCAGACTTCCTCAGCAGACACGACCTTCACCCGGGAGAGTGGGGACTTCATCCAGAAGTCTTCCACATGATTGTGAACCGTTGGGAAAAACCAAAGGTGGACATGATGGCGTCTCGCCTCAACAAAAAATTGGACAGATATTGCGCCAGGTCAAGAGACCCTCAGGCAATAGCTGTGGACGCTCTGGTAACACCGTGGGTGTACCAGTCAGTGTATGTGTTCCCTCCTCTGCCTCTCATACCAAAGGTACTGAGAATTATACGGAAAAGAGGAGTAAGAACAATACTGGTGGCTCCGGACTGGCCAAGAAGAACTTGGTATCTGGAACTTCAAGAGATGCTCACGGAGGATCCGTGGCCTCTACCTCTAAGAAGGGATCTGCTTCAGCAGGGACCTTGTATGTTCCAAGACTTACCGCGTCTGCGTTTGACGGCATGGCGGTTGAACGCCGGATTCTAAAAGAAAAGGGCATTCCAGAGGAAGTTATTCCTACCTTGATTAAGGCTAGAAAGGAAGTGACTGTACAACATTATCACCGCATTTGGCGGAAATATGTTGCGTGGTGTGAGGCCAAGAAGGCTCCAACGGAAGAATTTCAATTGGGTCGATTCTTACATTTCCTGCAAGCAGGATTGTCTATGGGCCTAAAATTGGGGTCCATTAAAGTTCAAATTTCGGCCTTATCAATCTTCTTCCAGAAGGAATTGGCATCAGTGCCTGAAGTACAAACTTTTGTCAAAGGTGTACTACATATACAACCCCCAATAGTGCCTCCAGTGGCACCGTGGGATTTGAACGTAGTTTTGAATTTTCTCAAATCTCATTGGTTTGAGCCTCTAAAATCGGTAGATTTAAAATACCTTACATGGAAGGTAACCATGCTATTGGCCCTGGCTTCAGCCAGGAGAGTTTCAGAGTTGGCGGCTTTATCATACAAAAGCCCATATCTGATTTTCCATTCGGACAGGGCAGAACTGCGGACACGTCCTCATTTTCTCCCTAAGGTGGTTTCGGCTTTTCACTTGAACCAGCCTATTGTGGTGCCTGCGGCTACTAGCGACTTGGAGGACTCCAAGTTACTGGACGTTGTCAGAGCATTAAAAATATATATATTTCAAGGACAGCTGGAGTCAGAAAATCTGACTCGTTGTTTATATTGTATGCACCCAACAAGATGGGTGCTCCTGCGTCTAAACAGACGATTGCACGTTGGATCTGTAGCACAATCCAACTTGCACATTCTGTGGCAGGCCTGCCACAGCCTAAATCTGTAAAGGCCCACTCCACAAGGAAAGTGGGCTCATCTTGGGCGGCTGCCCGAGGGGTCTCGGCATTACAACTTTGCCGAGCAGCTACGTGGTCAGGGGAGAACACGTTTGTAAAATTTTACAAATTTGATACTCTGGCTAAGGAGGACCTGGAGTTCTCTCATTCGGTGCTGCAGAGTCATCCGCACTCTCCCGCCCGTTTGGGAGCTTTGGTATGATCCCCATGGTCCTGACGGAGTCCCAGCATCCACTAGGACGTTAGAGAAAATAAGAATTTACTTACCGATAATTCTATTTCTCATAGTCCGTAGTGGATGCTGGGCGCCCATCCCAAGTGCGGATTGTCTGCAATACTTGTACATAGTTATTGTTACAAAGATCGGGTTATTACTATTGTTGTGAGCCATCTTTTCAGAGGCTACTTCGTTTTTTGTTATCATACTGTTAACTGGGTTCAGATCACAAGTTGTACGGTGTGATTGGTGTGGCTGGTATGAGTCTTACCCGGGATTCAAGATCCTTCCTTATTGTGTACGCTCGTCCGGGCACAGTACCTAACTGAGGCTTGGAGGAGGGTCATAGGGGGAGGAGCCAGTACGCACCATGTGATCCTAAAAGCTTTATTTAGATGTGCCCTGTCTCCTGCGGAGCCCGCTATCCCCATGGTCCTGACGGAGTCCCAGCATCCACTACGGACTATGAGAAATAGAATTATCGGTAAGTAAATTCTTATTATTACTTATAGTTACTTATATAGTACCAGCATATTCCATTGCAACAAAGTAACGGTGCACAACCTCCAGTGTGACCGTGCGATTCACATCATGCCGCAGTGGGAGGGGCACTACGACACTGACCTGCACAACTTCAGGAAGGAACGTCTGAGAGGTTCGCAACACATAACAATATGAAACACAGGAGATCCATTACAGGCCCCCATACATCTATGCAGCAATACCGTAATTCTCGTGGAAATGCCAATCAGCGGCCTTCAGTGATCGCCGACCATTTGGGAATCAGGGATATTTACCATGTTATAAACATACTTGCCTACCTGACCCTCTCCATGAGGGAGAAAATGCTCTGTTCCTGGACTTTCCTGGTAATGTATGATTGCCATCACCTGTGGTGAAACACCTTTCTTATCAATTACCTATCTCACCACGGGTGATGGCAATCATACATTACCAGGAAAGTCAAGGAACAGAGAATTTTCTCCCTCATGGAAAGGGTCAGGTAGGCCAAGTATGGTTATAAATGCCTGCTTTGCCGATCCCAACGGTTTCCAATCGGGGAATTAGGATTTTTATACTGTTTAGGCCTTTAGACAATACTACAGTGGTTCACAAATGCAGTCCTCAAGGAATCCCAACAGTCCAGGTTTTAAGAATATCCATGGTTAAGCACAGGTCGCTTATTTAGTATCTCAAATCAGTCTGATTATACCATTACACAGATATGGTATAGACCAGGGCTGGCCAAACCATTCCTTATCTATCTACTAACAACTCACATTTTCCAGACCTCCTAGCTGGTGCACAGGTGTAGTCATTACTAATGAAGATGTGCTGCATTCATTCCTAATTGACCATTCTACAGATCTCCAGGAGGCCTGGAAAACATGAACTGTTGGTAGATCTCGAGGACCGGTTTAGCCAGCCCTGGTATAGGGCGTCTTTGAGGACCGGGTTTGTGTAACCCTGCAGTAATATACGTACAGTATAAGCGAAGAAAAAATACCAACACATTCAGTGACAGACGGAAAATAATAGTTATGTGGACTCAATGGTAATGTAAATTCCGATATCAATAGATTTGCTTAGACCTACACAATCAGGAGACATAATATGTCAAATACAACTCATTCTGATAACCAAATAACTCAGGGTTATCGACATTCAAACACAGAGAGTCTGGAAGCAGACGTGTAACCTGAGCTGTGTAAGGGCTGGGCGGTGAGAAGGGGGGGGGGGGGGGTGCTGACACACCTGGAGAGACCACTCACCTGTACACAGGTAGCAGACGACTGTGTCTCTTCTCTGCATGGTTGGGGTCTGTGTGCCCTGTTCTCCAGTCACCCAGGGTATAAATCACTAGGACTACAGTCGCAGGTTGGATCAGAGTCAGCTCACACTGAGCCTCAGGTGGATGGTCCCTCCCTAAACCTCTCTCTTCCTGCAGGTATCAGCCAATGGCGGCTGGCAATAGGCTTCTAGTCTCTGCCTGTCCTCCTCACCCACCTGCCCCTCCTATCCTACACACCCATTACTACATACAGCAGCAGTGCTAATTCATTCATTAACATTTACTTATATAGCGCCAGCACATTCCGTTTCGCTTTACAACTGGGAACAAAAGCAGTAAAATAACAAGACAGGGTAATATAATAACAAAAGATACACCTTATTTGTAATATATTGATTACATGACTGAATAAACTGCTAATAATCACAATAATAACACATCAAAAAGCTCTTATTATTTTGCAAAACTTTGGTTTATGTATAAGTTTGCTGTCTTATTTATTGAACGTGCATTTTGTAGCAGTTTATCTACGAAACCAGAAAACTTCTGCATTGGTGTTGCAATTCTGCATTATTGCCATTTGTAACCCTTTCAGTTTAATGACGCAGTTGCCATGTAGGTCTTTAGGGGGCAGCACTGATCATACAAGAGTAAAGAAAAGTCTATGCTAGCTTATGTCATCTTTTTATTTATTCCTTAGGGCAGTGGTTCCCAAACGCTATCCTCGAGGCACCCCAACAGTCCAGGTTTTAGGGATATCCCTGCTTGTGCACAGATAGTATAATCAAACTGACTGAGTTACAAATTAAGTCACTTGTGCTTAAACATGGATATCCTTCTGGAATCCTTTGATTTTTTGGGAGCCTCCCGGTCGTTCTGGGAGAGTGGGGCAGGTATGATTCCAGCACTTGCCCTGATTCCACGGCATTAAGTGGTGTGAGGCAGGACAATAGGGGGTTAATGATGACATTTGCAATGGTCAGTGACAGAGGACTAATCGTGGAAGTGAGCACTCACTAGTGACATATGCTGTACTCGCCTGTGGTATGATCATTCTGGTTACTTAAAATGCTGATCCACAGACATCATCAGACTTCACCCTATGGGTGACCGGCCCCTCAATTAGGGTGAGGTCAGGTAGGATCCAAAGTACTTATTTAACCTCTGAAACAGGAGCTGTGGACAGCAGATGGACACAGCAGGTGTGAGGGAGGGTCACAGAAACCACTTAGAGCACTTTACACCACGTATAAAACAATTTACACCTCAGGATATATATATATTATTGTAGAAGCCTGAGGGCATGGATTAGGTCCTACATCAATGTAACTAACACAACACTGTAAGCGTCCGTCACACAGTGCAAACATGGCGTCTCACCACCTTCAGCTTACATTGCAGTATGGCGTCTTTCTAGACATATATTAGTAAGAGGGAGAGCGATGAGAAAACAAATATACAGTATAGACCCATCTAAAGGCAAACATGTTGGTATAATGTGTCATGTACAGTATTGCAGAGGTTCCCAACCTCTGTCCTCAAGGCGCCCTAACAGTCCAGGTTTTAAGGATAGCCATGCTTGAGCACATTGACTGAATTAGTACCTCCGTCAATTTGATGCAACCATCTGTGCTAGCCACGGATATTCTTAACATCTGCCCCCATCCCCCCGTATCTCCCCTCCATCACCACCACTACCATACTCACCAAACCCTGGTATCGGTGGTCTGATCTCCCGGAGGACTGCCGGTCATCGGGGACTCCCTGGTGCTATGACCTCTGGTGCTGTAAAGTAAGCCGCCGCTTTGCAGCATTGCTTTACTACAAAGGAGGTCAAAGGAGCAGCAGGGAGTCCCAATGACCGGCACCCCGCACTGCAGCCCCGTTCACTGCTCCCTGGGTGGGTGAGTATGAATTATTATTATTATTACTTTTTTTTCACACAGTGATCAGCTTGTGGCCAGGATGTAATGAGGTCCGAGTTTGGCGGTCGTGCGGGACGATGGCCGACCTCAAGCGTTTTTTTTTAAAGGGGCAATCATTTACAAGGCTAAACCACTGGACCGGTCTGAGCCCCTTTGATCAGTCTGAACCACGGCACCCCCTTGTGCGGGTGCGCACATTGTACATTTTCAATCTGTGAGTAAGGAGGGGGCCTGTCCACACCTCCCCGAATTGACCAACCGACCCTTTCCGAGTACCGGAGCCCAGCAGAGTTGTCGGCAGCCCTGATGATGATTGCAGCGGCCGACGTAAAATCACCGATCCCCCACATTGGCTGAACGTATACTCTCATTAGCATAAAGTAATAAGACAGGCTTCTACGCTTACCCCCAAATACAGCCACTTTGCCTGCAACGCCTAATCAGCCCCCCTATGTTTCATAATCTTGCCACTGAAATATAGGGGTACATTTACTAAGCAGTGATAAGAGCGTAGTAGTGAGCCAGTGGAGAAGTTGCCCATGGCAACCAATCAGCACTGAAGTAACATCTATAATTTGCATACTATAAAATGATACAGAGATGCTGATTGGTTGATGGGGAAATTTCTCCACTGGCTCACTTCTCCACTCTTATCACTGCTTAGTAAATGTTCCCCTTAGTTCGGAAAATAGTTTAATTTAATGATGTGAAATGAATGATCAGAAAACCTATATTTACATGTAAAACTAATAAACAAAAGCGACATAAAGTGTAGTCACAACTGCGGATTCCGTCACAAGTTACTACAAACACAAAGTACCTGGAAAGCGATGTAATTAGCGTTGGCGAGAGTCACGTGACGACCTGTGAGGGATAAAAGGCGAGCTGCCTGGCTTATCTGAACCTGCAGTAAAACATGTTTTCCTCCATGATGCTTCGTTAATGAGCAATAAAATAGTTTCTACAGTTTTATGAGACTCCTGGCAGCCTCAGCGTATAATCACTGATCCAGCAGCACTTTGTCAGTACTTACAGGGATCAGGAGATCAGGGTGAGGGTCCTGCAATAGGGCTGCCACCATAAATTTGGGGCCCGGGACTGACAAAATAGACAGGGCCCCTTTCTGTCAAAAAAAAAAAAGATTCTGCCGCACTGCTCCACCCCTATGTGATGTCATACATTGTGATGTTACATATAGGTGGAGTGTTGCGGACCTGCAGGAACGGTTTACAGAGATCTGATGTGCAGATAAGGCTTGTTTTAAGAAGACCTCCTTGCGCATCAGACTGCTGTTGATTCACAGACTGGTGCAGCACTACAGGTATTGGCGGTAGGAGCCAGTGGTTAGCCCCCTCTCTGTTAGGGCCCGGGCAGGGATGGATCTAGACTTTTCTTTAGGGGGGGGCGGTTTACTGTTTAATCTTGACTCCTCCCTCTACAGTCCCAACTCCTCCCATCTGCAATCCAAACTCCTCCTCTCTCAATTCTGACTGAACTTTTTGAGTGAGACTGAGATAGAGCTTTGTGATTGTTCTATGTACATTTGACTGTGCTATGGTGTAATTGTATTTATTAGCCCTAGTACCCACACACCAGCAAGTGAGGGCAAATGCTCTGTAACCCTTGCTCTCCTGGCTCCTCTGTGCTGCTGTGGTATAAGCCCGGAGAGCTCTCTTCTGCTCAAAAGTGGGCGTGGCTATGACTGTGTTAGGGGGGGGGGGGGCGGTCGCCCCCTTCGCCCCGCCCTAGATCCGGCCCTGGGCCCGGGACACAAGTCCCCACAGTCCCAGATGAAGATGTTGAGATCAGGGCTTCTGTGGGGGCCATATCATCATTTCCACGACTCCTTGTTCTTCTTTACGCTGAAGATAGTTCTTAATGACATTGGCTGTACAGTATGTTTGTGGTCATCTAGCAATGAGATCATGGGTTCGATTCCCACCATGGCCCTAACTGTGCAGAGTTTGTATATTCTCCCCGTACTTGCGTGGGTTTCCTCCGGGTACTCCGGTTTCCTCCGACAATCCAAAAATATACTGGTAGGTTAATTGGCTTCCAACAAATTAGCCCTAGTGTGAATGTGTGTGTACATGTGGTAGGGAATATAGATTGTAAGCTCCACTGGGGCAGGGACTGATGTGAATGTACAAATATTCTCTGTAAAGCGCTGCGGAATATGTGTGCGCTATATAAATAACTGGTAATAATAATAATAATAATCTATCCCAACTGTTCCCACCCCCCATCCCACCACCACCACTACTATGGGACACTGCGACCCGCGGGTGAGACAGCGGGACAGTCCCAGAAAAAGTTGGGAGGTATGCAATTACATCCCCTCTGTACAGTCCACACAAATCCTCACATATTTTCTCTTTCTTCACTTTCCCTTCCTCCTGACCCCAGGCCAACATTGCTGTGTATCAGAAAAAAACGTATAGTCTTGGCGCCATCTTTTGTTAACACTATAGTGTGTTCAGCGGCGCAAATTTGAGCCGCCCCCCTATAGATACTCAAAGTAGAAACTACCAATAAAATAAAGGGGGTGTGGTATGCGTGACCGCCGGTCAGGAGACAGCCGATCAGCATACCTCCATCAACTGACTGCTGGTGGGAAGGGGGTGCGAGTGCAACAAGCCTCTTGCGGGCTCGCTGCGTTCACCACGCTGCAGCCCAACCGTCTGGATTGTAAAGGCGCCGATCACATGACATAACTACATCCCAATAAAGGTGGCGCTGCTAATTGTACACTAACTTCATTTAACACTGTGACGGGACTGGACTGAGAGTCTCCACAGTGCGCCATTCTGCCTCCACATTCACACCTGTTTTATTCTTTCACACCCTTGGGAACTGCAATATACCTAAAAACTGCATCCAACCTTTCTCTTACGTCCTAGAGGATGCTGGGGACTCCATAAGGACCATGGGGATAGACGGGCTCCGCAGGAGACATGGGCACTTTAAGAAAGACTTTAGATCTGGGTGTGCACTGGCTCCTCCCTCTATGCACCTCCTCCAGACCTCAGTTTATTACTGTGCCCAGAGGAGATTGGGTGCATTACAGGGAGCTCTCCTGAGTTCCCTGACAGAAAGTATGTTTGTTAGGTTTTTTTATTTTCAGGGAGCCTGCTGGCAACAGGCCCTACTTCTGTGAGTTGAAAGGCACTGCTTCTTAGGCTACTGGACACCATTAGCTCCAGAGGGATCGGTACGCAGGTCTCACCCTCGCCGTCCGTCCCAGAGCCGCGCCGCCGTCCCCCTCGCAGAGCCGGAAGATAGAAGCCAGGTGAGTATGAGAAGAAAAGAAGACTTCAGAGGCGGCAGAAGACTTCAAGATCTTCACTGAGGTAACGCACAGCACTGCAGCTGTGCGCCATTGCTCCCACACACCTCACATACGGCAGTCACTGTAAGGGTGCATGGCGCAGGGGGGGGCGCCCTGGGCAGCATGTAGACCTCTTATTTGGCAAAAAGGATATATATACAGCTGGGCACTGTATATATATAAGAGCCCCCAGCCAATTTTACACTGTTTGAGCGGGACAGAAGCCCGCCGCCGAGGGGGCGGGGCTTCTCCCTCAGCACTCACCAGCGCCATTTTTTCTCCACAGCAACGCTGAGAGGAAGCTCCCCGGACTCTCCCCTGCTTATACCACGGTAGAAAAGAGGGTTTTAAAGAAGAGGGGGGGGGGCACATAATTCGGCGCAGATAATATATAACAGCGCTACTGGGTAAACATAAAATTGCTGTGTTTTTTCCTGGGTCATATAGCGCTGGGGTGTGTGCTGGCATACTCTCTCTCTGTCTCTCCAAAGGGCCTTGTGGGGGAACTGTCTTCAGAAAGAGGATTCCCTGAGTGTGTGGTGTGTCGGTACGCGTGTGTCGACATGTCTGAGGTAGAAGGCTATACTAGAGAGGAGCGGGAGCAAATGAATGTGGTGTCTCCGTCGACAACGCCGACACCTGACTGGATGGATATGTGGAATGTTTTAAATGCTAGTGTAAACTCATTGCACAAAAGATTAGACAAAGCTGAAGCTAGGGGACAGTCAGGGTGTCACCCATGCCTGATCCTATGTCGCAGGGACCGTCGGGGTCTCAAAAGTGCCCACTATCCCAAATAGTTGACACAGTTACCGACACGGATTCTGACTCCAGTGTCGACTACGATGATGCAAAGTTACAGCCAAAGTTGGCTAAATCTATTCGATATATGATTATTGCAATAAAAGATGTTTTGCACATCACAGAGGAACCCCCTGTCCCTGACACGAGGGTGTATATGTATAAGGGAAAGAAACCTGAGGTAACCTTTCCCCCCTCACACGAGCTGAGCGAGTTATGTGAAAAAGCTTGGGAATCTCCAGACAAAAAACTGCCGATTTCCAAAAGGATTCTTATGGCGTATCCTTTCCCGCCAACGGACAGGATACGATGGGAATCCTCCCCTAGGGTGGACAAAGCATTAACACGCTTATCCAAAAAGGTAGCGCTGGCATCCCAGGATACGGCTACCCTCAAGGATCCTGCTGACCGCAAGCAGGAGGTTACCCTGAAGTCCATTTACACACATTCTGGTACCTTACTCAGATCGGCAATTGCGTCGGCCTGGGTCTGTAGTGCTGTAGCAGCATGGACAGATACCTTATCAGAGGAGATTGATACCCTAGATAAGGATACTATTTTATTGACCCTGGGGCATATAAAAGATGCTGTCCTATATATGAGAGATGCTCAAAGAGACATTAGTCTACTAGGTTCTAGAATAAACGCTATGTCGATTTCTGCCAGAAGAATCCTATGGACCCGGCAATGGACAGGTGATGCCGACTCAAAAAGGCATATGGAGGTTTTACCTTACAGGGGTGAGGAATTGTTTGGGGACGGTCTCTCTGACCTGGTCTCCACAGCTACAGCTAATAAATCAAATTTTTTGCCTTATATTCCCTCACAGTCTAAGAGAGCCCCGCATTATCAAATGCAGTCCTTTCGATCACAAAGAAACAAGAAAGTGCGAGGTGCGTCCTTTCTTGCCAGAGGTAGGGGCAGAGGAAAGAATCTGCACAACACAGCTAGTTCCCAGGAAGAGAAGTCCTCCCCGGCCTCTACAAAATCCACCACATGACGCTGGGGCTCCACTGAAGGAGTCCGCCCCAGTGGGGGCACGTCTTCGAGTTTTCAGCCACATCTGGGTTCATTCACAGGTGGATCCTTGGGCAATAGAAATTGTTTCTCAGGGTTACAAGCTGGAATTCGAAGAGGTGCCTCCTCGCCGATTTTTCAAATTGGCCCTACCATCTTCTCCCCAGGAAAGGGAGATAGTGTTAAATGCAATTCACAAATTGTATCTTCAACAGGTGGTGGTCAAGGTGCCCCTGCTCCAACAAGGAAGGGGATATTACTCGACCCTGTTTGTAGTCCCGAAACCGGACGGTTCGGTCAGACCCATATTAAATTTAAAATCCCTGAACCTATACTTGAAAAGGTTCAAGTTCAAGATGGAATCGCTAAGAGCGGTCATCGCCAGCCTGGAAGGGGGGGATTTTATGGTATCTCTGGACTTTATGCATACCTTCATGTTCCCATTTATCCACCTCATCAGGCATACCTCAGATTTGCGGTACAGGATTGTCATTACCAATTTCAGACGTTGCAGTTTGGTCTTGCCACGGACCCGAGAATTTTCACCAAGGTAATGGCGGAAATGATGGTGCTCCTGCGAAAGCAAGGTGTCACAATTACCCCGTACTTGGACGATCTCCTCATAAAAGCGAGATCAAGAGAGCAGTTGCTGAACAGCGTATCACTTTCACTGAAAGTGTTACAACAACATGGCTGGATTCTCAATATCCCGAAGTCGCAGTTGGTTCCTACGACTCGTCTGACTTTCTTCGGCATGATTCTGGACACAGACCAGAAAAGGGTTTATCTTCCGATAGAAAAGGCCCAGGAACTCATTACGCTGGTCAGGAACCTATTGAAACCAAGACAGGTGTCAGTGCATCACTGCACTCGAGTCCTGGGAAAGATGGTGGCATCATACGAGGCCATTCCCTTCGGCAGGTTCCATGCGAGGACTTTCCAATGGGACCTACTGGACAAGTGGTCCGGGTCACATCTACAGATTCATCAGTTGATCACCCTATCCCCCAGGGCCAGGGTATCTCTCCTGTGGTGGCTGCAGAGTGCTCACCTCCTAGAGGGCCGCAGGTTCGGCATTCAGGACTGGATCCTGGTGACCACGGACGCGAGCCTCCGAGGTTGGGGAGCAGTCACACAGGGAAGAAACTTCCAAGGTCTTTGGTCAAGTCAAGAGACTTGTCTTCACATCAACATCCTGGAACTAAGGGCCATATACAACGCCCTACGTCAAGCGGAGACCTTACTTCGCGACCAACCAGTTCTGATCCAGTCAGACAACATCACCGCAGTAGCTCATGTAAACCGCCAAGGCGGCACAAGGAGCAGAGTGGCGATGGCGGAAGCCACGAGAATTCTTCGCTGGGCGGAGAATCATGTAAGCGCACTGTCAGCAGTGTTCATTCCGGGAGTGGACAACTGGGAAGCAGACTTCCTCAGCAGACACGACCTACATCCTGGAGAGTGGGGACTTCATCAGGAAGTCTTTGCACAGATTACAAGTCGGTGGGGACTGCCACAGATAGACATGATGGCGTCCCGCCTCAACAAAAAGCTACAGAGGTATTGCGCCAGGTCAAGAGACCCTCAGGCAGTAGCTGTAGACGCCCTAGTGACACCGTGGGTGTTCCAGTCGGTCTATGTATTTCCTCCTCTTCCTCTCATACCCAAGGTGTTGAGAATAATAAGAAAAAGAGGAGTGAGAACAATCCTCATTGTTCCAGATTGGCCACGAAGGACCTGGTATCCGGATCTACAGGAAATGCTCACAGAAGATCCGTGGCCTCTTCCTCTAAGACAGGACCTGTTACAACAGGGGCCCTGTCTGTTCCAAGACTTACCGCGGCTGCGTTTGACGGCATGGCGGTTGAACGCCGGATCCTAGCGGAGAAAGGCATTCCGGATGAGGTCATTCCTACGCTGATAAAGGCTAGGAAGGACGTGACATCTAAACATTATCACCGTATATGGCAAAAATATGTTTCTTGGTGTGAGGCCAGGAATGCTCCTACGGAAGAATTCCATCTGGGCCGTTTCCTTCACTTCCTACAGACTGGAGTGAATTTGGGCCTAAAATTAGGCTCCATTAAGGTTCAGATTTCGTCCCTATCCATTTTCTTTCAAAAAGAATTGGCTTCTATCCCAGAAGTTCAGACTTTTGTGAAGGGAGTGCTATATATTCAGCCTCCTTTTGTACCTCCGGTGGCGCCTTGGGACCTTAACGTGGTGTTAAGTTTCCTTAAGTCACACTGGTTTGAACCACTTAAAACGGTGGAGTTGAAATATCTCACTTGGAAGGTGGTCATGTTATTAGCCTTGGCTTCGGCTAGGCGAGTGTCGGAGTTGGCGGCTTTGTCACATAAAAGCCCCTATCTGGTTTTCCATGTGGATAGAGCGGAATTGCGGACCCGTCCTCAATTCCTGCCAAAAGTGGTCTCATATTTTCATATGAACCAACCTATCGTGGTGCCTGTGGCTACGCGTGAATTGGAGGACTCTGAGTCACTTGATGTGGTCAGGGCTTTGAAAATTTACGTGGCCAGAACGGCTAGAGTCAGAAAAACAGAAGCACTGTTTATCCTATATGCGACCAACAAGGTTGGCGCTCCTGCTTCAAAGCAGACTATTGCTCGCTGGATCTGTAACACGATTCAGCAAGCGCATTCCACGGCTGGATTGCCGTTACCTAAATCGGTCAAGGCCCATTCCACTAGGAAAGTGGGCTCTTCTTGGGCGGCTGCCCGAGGTGTCTCGGCACTACAGCTGTGCCGAGCTGCTACTTGGTCGAGTTCAAACACCTTTGCAAAGTTCTATAAGTTTGATACCCTGGCTGAGGAGGACCTCATGTTTGCTCAATCGATGCTGCAGAGTCATCCGCACTCTCCCACCCGTTTGGGAGCTTTGGTATAATCCCCATGGTCCTTACGGAGTCCCCAGCATCCTCTAGGACGTAAGAGAAAATAAGATTTTAAACCTACCGGTAATTTTTTCTCTCGTACTCCGTAGAGGATGCTGGGCGCCCGTCCCAAGTGCGGACTACTTCTGCAATACTTGTATATAGTTATTGCTTAAATAAGGGTTATGTTACAGTTGCATCGGTCTTGAGCTGATGCTATGTTGTTTCATACTGTTAACTGGGTAGTTTATCACAAGTTATACGGTGTGATTGGTGTGGCTGGTATGAATCTTGCCCTTGGATTAACAAAAATCCTTTAGTCGTACTGTCCGTCTCCTCTGGGCACAGTTTCTCTAACTGAGGTCTGGAAGAGGGGCATAGAGGGAGGAGCCAGTGCACACCCAGATCTAAAGTCTTTCTTAAAGTGCCCATGTCTCCTGCGGAGCCCGTCTATCCCCATGGTCCTTACGGAGTCCCCAGCATCCTCTACGGACTACGAGAAAAAGATTTACCGGTAGGTTTAAAATCTTATTTTTTTTACTTGCAATGACTGTTTTACCCCTTTCACACTGCACAAATAACTCGGCTTTGACCCGGTATATTGTCACATCAACACGGGTCGCTGTGCGGTGTGAAAGGGGCCATGGCCGAATTCCCGGGTCGCCTGACCTGGTACTTCAACCCGGGTTATAAGAAAGGTTATTCCCTGGTAATTACCTGGTCAGGCGCTGAGGTGATCGCAATCTGTGAGTAGGTCTGGAGCTACTCAGAAACTGCAAGGAATTATTTAGTAGCAGTTCTGCTAATCTTTCGTTCGCTATTCTGCTAAGCTAAGATACACTCCCAGAGGGCGGCGGCCTAGCGTGTGCAATGCTGCTAAAATCTGCTAGCGAGCGAACAACTCGGAATGAGGGCTCATATCATGAAGCGTACTAAGAACCTTTGCAATCTGGTGGACCATGATGCAACAGATCACTGGCGTATCTATAATGGGTACAGTGTGTGACACCCTTTGCAAACACCAGGAGAACATGCAAACTCCACACAGATACGGTTCTGGTTAGAATTGAACCGTTGGTCTCAGCTCTACTCTCCACCAATGGTAACCAATGTACCAGCCACATTATCACTGAACAGCAACTTTTACCTTTTTTCCAGTCTTTCCGTTTTCTGGACCTGTCTGTATACTGGATACTGGGTATAGGAATAACAGTCCTGTACACATATATTTCTGCATTGCAAATACAGCTGTGTCCTTTCTTACTGTTGCTTCATTCACGCCAATGTATATTACCCCTCCCCAGTATGCTCTTTGCTGTGCTCCACACACACATACCCTCCCCCATATGTATGTTTTTTTAATGTGCCCCTCACCTCCTCCACATCTGTCATCTCTCTCTCTCAGGGCCGTCTTAACAGCAGTGTAGGCCCCTGGGCACAGCAATGCACTGGGCCCCCGGGCCCCTACCCATCCTCCAGCAGTAGGTGTGGGGGGGTGCTATCAGCGGGTGGTAGGGGGTGTTCTATCTTCCGCTCAGCATGTAGGACCTGGAGCAGTAATTTCTGCTAATTACTCCTTTACTGCACAGATGGTAGAAGATGGGGTGGGAGAGTGAACACTAAACTGTAGAAGAGGCATTGGGCTGAATGACTGCAGATATATCCAGTTCCTGGAAAAAGATTTCTTAGCTTTGAATGGGATAAAAAAACTAGAGAGTCCCACCTTTCAGGAGGTACTGGGGACACCTTTCAGGAGGTACTGAGGACTTGGGGATCAGAGTTCAGGATCCAGAGCAATCCACCGGTGAAAATCTAAAACTGCAAACCAGATGTGTGGAGCTGGAGCAGGGACCAGCTGCTTGAAGGCTGATATCTCTAGTTCTGGGCATAGTAGAGTCAAGCTGCCAGTGTCCACTGAAAGGGAATGGGTCCCATATTTTGGAGAGTCCCCTCAGAAAAGCTATAAGTCAGACAGAACCCAAGATATCTGGCTGGGAAGCAGAGCCGGCCCTAACCAATATGATGCCCTAGGCCAGATTTTGTCTGGTGCCCCCTAGCACCACCGCTAGTTCCGCCTCTGACCCTGCACCCCTTTCCCAGCACCATCACCCCCCACCCATAGTAGTCCTTTTTTTTTTCCTACCCCCTGTTATTTAAATAAGAACAGTGTGCACATTCGACGCACAGCCCAAAAAGGGGTGTGTTTTTGCTGGCAAGGGGCATGGCCACACAATAGTACCCCCAATTCAACTTATGCCTCACAGCTCACAGTAGTGCCACTTTATTCACAATTTATCATACGATAGTGTCCCTTATTCACATTACATCACACAGTAGTACCACTTTACCTTATATACGTTACTCCTCACAGTAGTGCCCCTCATTCACATAACATCATACTGAATTGCTTCTTATTCACATTACACCACACCATATTGCTCTTTATTCTCGTTACACCACACCATATTTCTCCTTATTCACATTACACCACACCATATTGTTCTTTATTTACTTTAGACCACACAATAGTGCCCTTTCTATACGTTACACCACATAGTAGAGCACCTTATACACATAAGGCCACATATTGATAATGCATTTATACACATAATACCACACAGTAATGCCCCTTACACATATGACACACATTATTAATATCCTTATAATCATAATGCGCCTT
Source organism: Pseudophryne corroboree (assembly GCF_028390025.1). Lineage (NCBI taxonomy): Eukaryota > Metazoa > Chordata > Amphibia > Anura > Myobatrachidae > Pseudophryne > Pseudophryne corroboree. The sequence goes on from NC_086445.1 coordinate 1,024,536,104, forward strand.
ACACATTATGCCAACCCTTATTAATGCCCTTATACACATAATTTCCCTTACATATATGCCAAACATTGTTAATGCCCTTATACACATAATGACACACATAATGTCCTTTACACATATGCTGCACATTATTAGTGCCCTTATACACATAATGACACACATAGTGCCCCTTACACATATGTTACACATTATTAATGTCCTTATACACATAATGACACATATAGTTCCTGGCATGAGTCAACTGGCAGCTCTGCTAACGTCGGGTGCCTATTTTTTTTATGAAAATGCATCTTATTTGCATTGCTATGTGGCTAGGATGCACAAGCAGCTTCTGCTGATTAAAATGATATGTGGCATGCCTATATACTGTGTGCAACTGTGGCTGTATCTGCATATGAAATGCTACACACAGAATATAGGCATGCCGCATATCATTTTAATCAGCAGAAACTGCTTGTGCCCCTAGGCATATCAAATGCCCTAGGAAATTGCCTAGTTTGCCTATGCCTATGGCCGGCTCTGCTGGGAAGAGCAATTAACAGTCTTGGATGGGGACCACTGCTTCGAAGTCAGACATCTCTGGTTCCCCAGGGCCAATTTTCTAAAATCTGGTTCCCCTGGAAAGAGGGGACCCTCAGCTACCAGCCTAGGGCCCTTAGACTCCTGGGGACCTTGAGCAAGAGCCCATTGAGCCCATACGAAAAGACGGCCCTGCTCTCTCTCTCTCTATATATATTCCCTGAGTACCGTATTAAGAGCATTGGCTCCCATTGGGGTGTAAGGCAGTCTTTTCCTGCAAGGCCACACCCATTGCAGCAGGGCCATGCCCCCTTTTTGCGCAAATATTTAATTTTTAAATTGACCATGGGGGAGGGGGCGACGACACATTTTTTACTGTTTGCACTGTGTATGAATTAGTGATGAGCGGGTTCGGTTTCTCGGAAACCGAACCCCCCCGAACTTCACCCTTTTTACACGGGTCCGAGGCATACTCGGATTCTCCCGTATGGCTCGGTTAACCCGAGCGCGCCCGAACGTCATCATCCCGCTGTCAGATTCTGGCGAGATTCGGATTCTATATAAGCAGCCGCGCGTCGCCGCCATATTCACTTGTGCATTGGAAATGTTAGGGAGAGGACGTGGCTGGCGTCCTCTCCGTTTATTCATTGTTGAGTTGATGCAAATATTTGTGCTTGCTTATATCATTGTGGGGACTGGGGAGCAGCTTTATATTAATATAGGAGGAGTACAGTGCAGAGTTTTGCTGATCAGTGACCACCAGTTTTATCCGTTCTCTGCCTGAAAAAAACGCTCCTTATCTGTGCTCAGTGTGCTGCATATATCTGTGCTCACACTGCTTAATTGTGGGGACTGGGGAGCAGCTGTATTATATAGCAGGAGTACAGTACAGAGTTTTGCTGACAGTGACCACCAGTATACGTTGTCTGCCTGAAAAACACTCCATATCTGTGCTCAGTGTGCTGCTTTATTGTGGGGACTGGGGAACACCAGTATAATATATATATAGGAGGAGTACAGTGCAGAGTTTTGCTGACCAGTGACCACCAGTATATAATATATAGCATTACAGTACAGTAGGCCACTGCTGTACCTACCTCTGTGTCGTCAAATATACTATCCATCTACATTCTATACCTGTGGTGCATTTTAGTTTTGCAGTTTGCTGAAACAGTGACCACCAGTATATATAGCAGTACGGTACGGAAGGCCACTGCTGTACCTACCTCTGTGTCGTCAAGTATACTATCCATCTACATTCTATACCTGTGGTGCATTTTAGTTTTGCAGTTTGCTGACACAGTGACCACCAGTATATATAGCAGTACGGTACGGAAGGCCACTGCTGTACCTACCTCTGTGTCGTCAAGTATACTATCCATCTACATTCTATACCTGTTGTGCATTTTAGTTTTGCAGTTTGCTGACACAGTGACCACCAGTATATATAGCAGAACGGTACGGAAGGCCACTGCTGTACCTACCTCTGTGTCGTCAAGTATACTATCCATCTAGATTCTATACCTGTGGTGCATTTTAGTTTTGCAGTTTGCTGACACAGTGACCACCAGTATATATAGCAGTATGGTACAGAAGGCCACTGCTGCACCTACCTCTGTGTCGTCAAGTATACTATCCATCTACATTCTATACCTGTGGTGCATTTTAGTTTTGCAGTTTGCTGACACAGTGACCACCAGTATATATAGCAGTAAGGTACGGAAGGCCACTGCTGTACCTACCTCTGTGTCGTCAAGTATACTATCCATCTACATTCTATACCTGTGGTGCATTTTAGTTTTGCAGTTTGCTGACACAGTGACCACCAGTATATATAGCAGTACGGTACGGAAGGCCACTGCTGTACCTACCTCTGGGTCGTCAAGTATACTATCCATCTAGATTCTATACCTGTGGTGCATTTTAGTTTTGCAGTTTGCTGACACAGTGACCACCAGTATATATAGCAGTACGGTACGGAAGGCCACTGCTGTACCTACCTTTGTGTCGTCAAGTATACTATCCATCTACATTCTATACCTGTGGTGCATTTCAGTTGAGCGCAGTATATATAGTAGTAGGCCATTGCTATTGATACTGGCATATAATTCCACACATTAAAAATGGAGAACAAAAATGTGGAGGGTAAAATAGGGAAAGATCAAGATCCACTTCCACCTCGTGCTGAAGCTGCTGCCAGTAGTCATAGCCGAGACGATGAAATGCCATCAACGTCGTCTGCCAAGGCCGATGCCCAATGTCATAGTAGAGAGCATGTAAAATACCCCCCCAAAAAGCTCAGTAAAATGACCCAAAAATCTAAATCAAAATCGTCTGAGGAGAAGCGTAAACTTGCCAATGTGCCATTTACGACACGGAGTGGCAAGGAACGGCTGAGGCCCTGGCCGATGTTCAAGGCTAGTGGTTCAGCTTCACCTGAGGATGGAAGCACTCATCCTCCTGCTAGAAAATTTAAAAGAGTTAAGATGGCAAAAGCACAGCAAAGAACTGTGCGTTATTCGAAATCACAAATCCCCAAGGAGAGTCCAATTGTGTCGGTTGCGATGCCTGACCTTCCCATCACTGGACGGGAAGAGGTTGCGCCTTCCACCATTTGCACGCCACCTGCAAGTGCTGGAAGGAGCACCCGCAGTCCAGTTCCTGATAGTCAAATTGAAGATGTCACTGTTGAAGTACACCAGGATGAGGATATGGGTGTTGCTGGCGCTGGGGAGGAAATTGACAAGGAGGATTCTGATGGTGAGGTGGTTTGTTTAAGTCAGGCACCCGGGGAGACACCTGTTGTCCGTGGGACGAATATGGCCATTGACATGCCTGGTCAAAATACAAAAAAAATCAGCTCTTCGGTGTGGAATTATTTCAACACAAATGCGGACAACAGGTGTCAAGCCGTGTGTTGCCTTTGTCAAGCTGTAATAAGTAGGGGTAAGGACATTAACCACCTAGGAACATCCTCCCTTATACGTCACCTGGACCGCATTCATCAGAAGTCAGTGACAAGTTCAAAAACTTTGGGTGACAGCGGAAGGAGTCCACTGACAACTAAATCCCTTCCTCTTGTAACCAAGCTCCTGCAAACCACACCACCAACTCCCTCAGTGTCCATTTCCTCCTTACACAGGAAAGCCAATAGTCCTGCAGGCCATGTCACTGGCAAGTCTGACGAGTCCTCTCCTGCCTGGGATTCCTCCGATGCATCTTTGAGTGTAACGCCTACTGCTGCTGGCACTGCTGTTGTTGCTGCTGGGAGTCGATCGTCATCCCAGAGGGGAAGTCGGAAGACCACTTGTACTACTTCCAGTAAGCAATTGACTGTCCAACAGTCCTTTGCAAGGAAGATTAAATATCACAGCAGTCATCCTGCTGCAAAGCGGATAACTCAGGCCTTGGCAGTCTGGGCGGTGAGAAACGTGGTTCCGGTATCCACCGTTAATTCAGAGGCAACTAGAGACTTGATTGAGGTACTGTGTCCCCGGTACCAAATACCATCTAGGTTCCATTTCTCTAGGCAGGCGATACGAAAATGTACACAGACCTCAGAAAAAGAGTCACCAGTGTCCTAAAAAATGCAGTTGTACCCAATGCCCACTTAACCACGGACATGTGGACAAGTGGAGCAGGGCAGACTCAGGACTATATGACTGTGACAGCCCACTGGGTAGATGTATTGCCTCCCGCAGCAAGAACAGCAGCGGCGGCACCAGTAGCAGCATCTCGCAAACGCCAACTCGTTCCTAGGCAGGCTACGCTTTGTATCACCGCTTTCCAGAAGAGGCACACAGCTGACAACCTCTTACGGAAACTGAGGAACATCATCGCAGAATGGCTTACCCCAATTGGACTCTCCTGGGGATTTGTGACATCGGACAATGCCAGCAATATTGTGCGTGCATTACATCTGGGCAAATTCCAGCACGTCCCATGTTTTGCACATACATTGAATTTGGTGGTGCAGAATTATTTAAAAAACAACAGGGGCGTGCAAGAGATGCTGTCGGTGGCCAGAAGAATTGCGGGCCACTTTCGGCATTCAGCCACCGCGTGCCGAAGACTGGAGCACCACCAAACATTCCTGAACCTTCCCTGCCATCATCTGAAGCAAGAGGTGGTAACGAGGTGGAATTCAACCCTCTATATGCTTCAGAGGATGGAGGAGCAGCAAAAGGCCATTCAAGCCTATACATCTGCCCACGATATAGGCACAGGGCAATGCACCTGACTCAAGCGCAGTGGAGAATGATTTCAACGTTGTGCAAGGTTCTGCAACCCTTTGAACTTGCCACACGTGAAGTCAGTTCAGACACTGCCAGCCTGAGTCAGGTCATTCCCCTCATCAGGCTTTTGCAGAAGAAGCTGGAGACATTGAAGGAGGAGCTAAAACAGAGCGATTCCGCTAGGCATGTGGGACTTGTGGATGGAACCCTTCATTCGCTTAACCAGGATTCACGGGTGGTCAATCAGTTGAAATCAGAGCCCTACATTTTGGCCACCGTGCTCGATCCTAGATTTAAAACCTACGTTGTATCTCTCTTTCCGGCAGACACAAGTCTGCAGAGGTTCAAAGACCTGCTGCTGAGAAAATTGTCAAGTCAAGCGGAACGTGACCCGTCAACATCTCCTCCTTCACATTCTCCCGCAACTGGGGGTGCGAGGAAAAGGCTACGAATTCCGAGCCCACCCGCTGGCGGTGATGCAGGGCAGTCTGGAGCGAGTGCTGACATCTGGTCCGGACTGAAGGACCTGCCAACGATTACTGACATGTCTACTGTCACTGCATATGATTCTCTCACCATTGAAAGAATGGTGGAGGATTATATGAGTGACCGCATCCAAGTAGGCACGTCAGACAGTCCGTACGTATACTGGCAGGAAAAAGAGGCAATTTGGAGGCCCTTGCACAAACTGGCTTTATTCTACCTAAGTTGCCCTCCCTCCAGTGTGTACTCCGAAAGAGTGTTTAGTGCCGCCGCTCACCTTGTCAGCAATCGGCGTATGAGGTTACTTCCAGAAAATGTGGAGAAGATGATGTTCATTAAAATGAATTATAATCAATTCCTCCGTGGAGACATTCACCAGCAGCAATTACCTCCAGAAAGTACACAGGGACCTGAGATGGTGGATTCCAGTGGGGACGAATTAATAATCTGTGAGGAGGGGGATGTACACAGTGAAAGGGGTGAGGAATCGGAGGATGATGATGAGGTGGACATCTTGCCTCTGTAGAGCCAGTTTGTGCAAGGAGAGATTGCTTGCTTCTTTTTTTGGTGGGGGCCCAAACCAACCAGTCATTTCAGTCACAGTCGTGTGGCAGACCCTGTCGCTGAAATGATGGGTTCGTTAAAGTGTGCATGTCCTGTTTATACAACATAAGGGTGGGTGGGTGGGCCCAAGGACAATTCCATCTTGCACCTCTTTTTTCTTTCATTTTTCTTTGCATCATATGCTGTTTGGGGACTATTTTTTTGAAGTGCCATCCTGTCTGACACTGCAATGCCACTCCTAGATGGGCCAGGTGTTTGTGTCGGCCACTTGGGTCGCTTAGCTTAGTCACACAGCTACCTCATTGCGCCTCTTTTTTTCTTTGCATCATGTGCTGTTTGGGGACTATTTTTTTGAAGTGCCATCCTGCCTGACACTGCAGTGCCACTCCTAGATGGGCCAGGTGTTTGTGTCGGCCACTTGTGTCGCTTAGCTTAGCCATCCAGCGACCTCGGTGCAAATTTTATGACTAAAAATAATATTGTAAGGTGTGATGTGTTCAGAATAGACTGGAAATGAGTGGAAATTATAGTTATTGAGGTTAATAATACTATGGGGTCAAAATGACCCCCAAATTCTATGATTTAAGCTGTTTTTTAGGTTTTTTTGTAAAAAAACACCCGAATCCAAAACACACCTGAATCCGACAAAAAAATTTTGGTGAGGTTTTGCCTAAACGCGTCCGAATCCAAAACACGGCCGCGGAACCGAATCCAAAACCAAAACACAAAACCCGAAAAATGTCCGGTGCACATCACTAGTATGAATCAGGACCACTGATCACTGTGTGTGGGGCTGCGTCTGTATCTGTGTAAGAAGGGCTCCGACGCAGCGGCCGCAGATTTTCCTCACACCAAATTCTTTCGTAATTCATCTGCGACTTTGTACATGTGTAAAACAAATCTCTGTGCAGCTGAAGTTGCAGGCCGGCGTCTCGGGTACACTGTGCGTGATAATGTCAGTACGCCACTCCTCTCGGAGCGTCTCAGTTGCACCAAGTGTCTCGCGCAATACGGCATATGGACATCCTCTGTAATGTTGCTGTGCAGAAACCAATCTTAGTTTATACACATATGCAGCAAATCTTCCAGCCTGGATTGTTCCCTCTTCTCTTATGGTGACAGGTTGATTGGAAGGTTGGAAGAGGGTGGAGACAAGACGTGTTCCCGTCTCCTTTGTAAATGAAGCTACCACCTAGATTTAATAGCCATGTAATTATTACTGCTGTCCCGTAGTAACCACTGCGCAGTGAAAGTATTTTCTAGTTAAAGATTCACTGTTTTATTTCAGTTTCCCAGTACAGAGGTTTCAGTTTTGTGAATTAAATTGTATTAGTGGTTTCTAAAGTGTTGTTACTACATCTATCATCCAAAGGAAGGGTGGCTTCTTATTTTACAAACTCCGTATGAGGGGTCTGTTTACTAAGCCTTGAAGAGCGATAAAGTGGAGGGAGAGAGATAAAGTACCAGCCAATCAGCTCCTAGCTGCCATGTTTCAGGCTGTTTTGGAAAAATAAGATTTTAAACCTACCGGTAAATCTTTTTCTCCTAGTCCGTAGAGGATGCTGGGGACTCCGTAAGGACCATGGGGTATAGACGGCTCCGCAGGAGACATGGGCACTGTAAAGCTTTAGAATAGGTGTGCACTGGCTCCTCCCTCTATGCCCCTCCTCCAGACCTCAGTTAGGACTGTGCCCAGAGGAGACTGACAGTACGAGGAAAAGGATTTTGTTATCTAAGGGCGAGATACACACCAGCCCACACCATACACACCGTACAACATGGTATACAATAACCAGTTAACAGCATGAACAAAACAGCATCAGCCATAGGCCAATCTCAACTGTAACTTAACCCTTAAGTATGCAATGACTATATACCAGTCTTGCAGAAATTGTCCGCACTGGGACGGGCGCCCAGCATCCTCTACGGACTAGGAGAAAAAGATTTACCGGTAGGTTTAAAATCTTATTTTCTCTTACGTCCTAGAGGATGCTGGGGACTCCGTAAGGACCATGGGGTTTATACCAAAGCTCCAGAACGGGCGGGAGAGTGCGGATGACTCTGCAGCACCGACTGAGCAAACACGAAGTCCTCCTCAGCCAGGGTATCAAACTTGTAGAGCTTAGCAAAAGTGTTTGACCCTGACCAAGTAGCTGCTCGGCAAAGCTGTAATGCCGAGACGCCTCGGGCAGCCGCCCAAGAAGAGCCCACCTTCCTAGTGGAATGGGCCTTTACTGAATTTGGTACCGGCAATCCAGCCGTAGAATGAGCCTGCTGAATCGTGTTACAGATCCAGTGAGCAATAGTCTGCTTAGATGCAGGAGTGCCAACCTTGTTGGCTGCATACAGGACAAACAGTGCCTCTGTTTTCCTAACCCTAGCCGTTCTGGCTAAATAAATCTTTAAGGCCTTGACTACATCAAGGGACTTGGAATTCTCCAAGGCCCCCGTAGCCACAGGCACCACAAAAGGTTGGTTCATATGAAATGACGAAACCACTTTAGGCAGAAATTGAGGACGAGTTCTCAACTCCGCTAGATCCGCATGGAAAATCCGATAGAGGCTCTTGTAAGACAAGGCCGTCAATTCGGACACCCGCCTCGCAGATGCCAAGGCCAATAGCATGAGCACTTTCCAAGTGAGAAACTTCAATTCAACTGTTTGAAGCGGTTCAACTTCAAACCAGTGTGACTCAAGGAACCGTAACACCACGTTAAGGTCCCATGGTGCCACTGAGGGCACAAAAAGAGGTTGGATGTGCAACACTCCTTCTACAAAAGACTGGACTTCTGGGAGAGAAGCCAATTCCTTCTGAAAGAATATGGATAAGGCAGAAAACTGAACCTTAATGGAGCCTAACTTCAGGCCCATATCTACACCTGACTGTAGAAAATGGAGAAAACGTCCTAGTTGGAAACCCTCAGTAGGAGCATCCTTGGCTTTACACCAAGACACATATTTTCTCCAGATACGGTGATAGTGTTTCGCCGTAACATCTTTTCTAGCTTTAATAAGAGTAGGGATGACCTCCTCTGGAACACCCTTTTCAGCTAGGATTTGGTGTTCAACCGCCATGCCGTCAAACGTAACCGCGGTAAGTCTTGGAACACGAAGGGCCCCTGTAGAAGCAGGTCCTCCCTGAGAGGAAGGGGCCACGGATCTTCTGAGAGCCCTGAAGATCTGCATACTAGGCCCTTCGAGCAGAGCCGGATTAAGGGGGGGGCCCCGGGGGTATGTACCCCGGGCCCCCTTTTTTAAAAGGGCCCCCCGTGGCCCCGCCACCTAGCACAGATCCGATCTGCGGTGCTGTGCTCCGGGCAGCGGCTCCCCACTGCACTGCCAGGCGCTTGTGTGGCCGCGCAAAAAACAAGCAGGGCAGGCAGCTGGGGGATGGCTGTCCTGGCTCTCCTGGCTCCCGTCTGCACTTACAAAACACTGGCGCGGTGCCGCACGCCAGTGACACCACGTAGAGGGAGCTGATCTACAGGAACTACAGGCTGGGCAGATGAGCGACGGCTCAGCTGCCCAATCATCTGTGAAGCAGCAGCCTGCGGCTGGGCGCACAGGCTGCTGGGAACAAGGAGGACAGCCTCTGGGGTGAAGATTTGTGGTGTGGAGCCAGCGCCCAGCGGAGTGTGCTGCTTGGAGGAGCAAAGAGAGAGCAACTATCGCTCTTCTATGTGTGACAGCAGCCTGCCAGCAAAGTAAAAAAAAAAGTAAGGCTGGCTGCACTTCAAGTTTAAGCACTGGGTTATTTATAATATATACATATATATATATATATATATATACTGTGTGTTTTTATATATATATATATATATATATACTGTGTGTTTTTATATATATATATATATATATATATATATGTATGTATGTATTGCATATAGAAGCAGCACTCCTGAAGCTCAAATACCTGTCTCAGTTTTTATTTTAGATCTTAGGGCCCCCCTGTCTTAAGTACCCTGGGCCCCCCGAAGCCTTAATCCAGCTCTGCCTTCGAGGCCAATCTGGAACAATGAGTATTGTCTGCACTCCTGTGCGTCTTATGATTCTCAATATTTTTGAGATGAGAGGAAGTGGAGGGAACACATAGACCGACTGAAACACCCACGGCGTCACCAGGGCGTCCCCCGCCGCTGCCTGAGGGTCCTTCGACCTGGAACAATACGTCCGAATCTTCCTGTTGAGGCGTGACGCCATCATGTCTATTTGAGGAAGTCCCCAACGACTTGTTACCTCTGCAAAGACTTCCTGATGAAGTCCCCACTCTCCTGGATGGAGATCGTGTCTGCTGAGGAAGTCTGCTTCCCAGTTGTCCACTACTGGAATGAAGACCGCTGACAGAGCGCTTACATGATTTTCCACCCAGCGAAGAATCCTGGTGGCTTCTGCCATTGCTGCTCTGCTCCTTGTCCCGCCCTGGCGGTTTACATGCGCCACGTCTGTGACGTTGTCTGACTGTATCAGAACAAGTAGGTTTGCGAAGAAGATTCTCCGCCTGTTTGAGGCCGTTGTAAATGGCCCTCAATTCCAGCACATTGATGTGTAGACAAGCCTCTTGGCTTGACCATATTCTCTGAAAACTGTTTCCCTGTGTGACTGCTCCCCATCCTCGGAGGCTCGCGTCCGTGGTCACAAGAACCCAATCTTGAATGCCGAATCTGCGAACCTCTAGAAGGTGAGTATTCTGGAGCCACCACAGGAGAGAGACCCTGGCCCAGGGGGACAGGCAATCTTCCGATGCATGTGCAGGTGGGACCATGACCACTTGTCCAGAAGGTCCCACTGAAAAGTCCTTGCATGGAACCTGCCGAATGGAATGGCCTCGTAGGCCGTCACCATTTTTCCTAATACCCGAGTGCATTGATGCACTGACACTCTTTTTGGCTATAACAGGTCTCTGACCATGTTCTGGAGTACTTGGGCTTTTTCCTCTGGAGAAAGACCTTTTGTTTTCTATGTCCAGAATCATGCCCAAAACCGACAGTCGAGTTGTTGTAGTATTCTCAGGGAGAGAGATACGCTTTGTAACAATTTTTTCCTTGAACTCACCTTTATCAGGAGATCGTCCAAGTACGGGATAATTGTGACCCTTGCTTGCGCAGGAGCACCATCATTTCCGCCATTACCTTGGTGAAAATCCTCGAGGCCGTGGAAAGCCCAAACGGCAACGTCTGAAATTGGTAATGACAATCCTGTACAGCGAATCTCAGGTACTCCTGATGAGGAGGATATATGGGAACATGAATGTATGCATCCTTTATGTCTAGCGACACCATAAAATCCCCCACTTCCGGGCTGGAAATCATTGCCCGGAGAGATTCCATCTTGAATTTGAACCTTTTCAGATACAGGTTCAGGGATTTTAGATTCAGAATGGGCCTGACCGAGCAATCCGGTTTCGGGACCACAAAGAGGCTTGAATAAAAACCCTTCCCCTGTTGTAGCAGGGGAACCTTGATAATCACTTGCTGATGATACAGCTGCTGCATGGCAGCTGCCACTATTTCCCCCTCTGAGGAGGAAACTGGCAAGCCGATTGGAAAAATCGGTGAGGAGGCACATCTTCGAATTCCAGTTTGTATCCCTGGGACACAATTTCTACCGTCCAAGGATCCAAGTCCGACTGAACCCTGACTTGGCTGAAGAGTTGAAGACGTGCCCCCACCGGCGCGGACTCCCTCAGCGGAGCCCCAGCGTCATGCAGTGGATTTTGTAGAGGACGGGGAGGACTTTTGTTCCTGGGAACTAGCCGTAGCAGGCACTCTTTTACCTCTACCGAGGAAGGAAGAGCCCCGACCCTTTCTGAACTTATGCGACCGAAAGGACTGCATCTGATATTGAGGTGTTTTCTTTTGCTGTGGGGGAACATAAGGCAAAAAAGAAGATTTACCCACTGTAGCTGTGGTAACCAGAACCACGAGGCCCTCCCCAAATAAAACTTCACCTTTGTAAGGCAAAGCCTCCATATTTTTGAATCAGCATCACCTGTCCATTGGCGGGTCCACAGGGACCGTCTAGCAGAAATTGCCATGGCATTGGCTCTTGAACCCAACAGCCCAATATCTCTCGCAGCTTCTCTCATATATAACGCCGCGTCTTAATGTGACCCAAGGGCGACAAAATGGCATCTTTATCTAGGGTGTCAAAGTCAGATGACAAGATATCTGCCCACGCTGCAACTGCGCTATCCACCCATGCCGACGCTACTGCCGGCCTTGGTAGGGCACCCGTATGGTAGTTTCCTGTCTGCGATCAGCAGGATCCTTGAGGGCTGCCGTATCAGGGGATGGTAGCGCCACCTTTTTTTTTTTTTTTTACAAGTGCGTTCAAGCCTTGTCCACCGTGGGTGAGGATTCCCACCGTAACCTGTCCTGGGAGGGGAAAGGATACGCCATAATAATCTCTTGGGAATCTGCAGTTTCTTATCTGGAGTTTCCCAAGCTATTTCAAATGGGCGTTCAGCTCGTGAGATGGGGGAAAAGTTACCTCAGGTTTCTTTCCCTTAACATGCAGACCCTCGTGTCAGAGACAGAGGGGTCCTCAGTGATATGCAAAACATCTTTTATTGCAACAATCATATATCCTTGGGTGCAACCTAGCATCATCATAGTTGACACTGGAGTCGGAATCCGTGTCGGTATCAGTGTCTACTACCTGGGAAAGGGGACGTTTCTGAGACCCCGAAGGGCCCTGTGTCACAGTCAAGCTATGGATTGACTTCCTGCTTTTTGTGTAATAAGTCACATTAGGATTTTAAACATTCCACATATCCATCCAATCAGGTGTCGGCGCCGCCGACGGAGACACCACAATCATCTTCTCTGCCTCCTCCCTAGATGAGTCTTCCACCTCAGACATGTCGACACACACGTACTGATACCCCCACACTGGAATACCTAATATTATGGGGACTGACCCACAATAAGGCCCTTAGGAGAGACAGAGAGAGAGTATGCCAGCACACACCCAGCGCCACTATACATTGAGACAAAAATCCCAGTCTGTCAGCGCTTTTTGTATATATATGTGTAAACCACCAAACTTTATCGCCAAATAATGTGCCCCCCCTCGTTTTGGCCCTCTGTACTAGCTAACAGCAGGGGCGAGTCCGGGGCAGCTTCTCTGCAGCATGCTGAGGAGAAAAAATGGCGCTGGTTAGTGCTGGAGGAACAAGCTCCGCCCCCGATCGCGGGCTTCGTTCCCGCTCTAAATCTTTATACTGGCGGGGGATTTGGAATTATACAGCCTCCGCAGTATATATAAGTACTCTGCCAGTCCCCGTCCCCCCCCTGCGCCCTGCACCCTTAGTGTGGCGCCTGTGTGTGTGAGCTGGGAGCAATCTGAAGTCTTCTGCCGCCTTTGAAGTCTTCTTTCTTCTTATACTCACCCGGCTTCTATCTTTCGGCTCTGTGAGGAGGACGGCGGCGCGGCTCCGGGACGAACAGCGAGGGCGAGACCTGCGTTCCGGCTCCCTCTGGAGCTAATGGTGTCCAGTAGCCTAAGAAGCAGAGCCTATCATTTAAGTAGGTCTGCTTCTCTCCCCTCAGTCCCACGATGCAGGGAGCCTGTTGCCAGCAGTGCTCCCTGAAAATAAAAAGCTAACAAAATTCTTTTTCAGAGAAACTCAGGAGAGCTCCCCTGCAGTGCATCCAGTCTCCACTGGGCACAGTCCTAACTGAGGTCTAGAGGAGGGGCATAGAGGGAGTGCACACCCATTCTAAAGCTTTACAGTGCCCATGTCTCCTGCGGAGCTGTCTATACCCCCATGGTCCTTACGGAGTCCCCAGCATCCTCTAGGACGTAAGAGAAAATGGCAGTTTGGAGCTGATTGGTTGGTACTCTCTCCAAAACTTAGTAAATAGACCCTTGAGTCTTTTACCAAGCCTTGGGCAGCACAGATGGTGTAATGGTTAGCATTACTGCCTCACAGCATTAAGGTCATGGGTTCGATTCCCACCATGAACCTAACTGTGTGGAGTTTGTATAGTCTCCTCGTGCTTGCGTGGGTTTCCTCCCTCACTCCATGTGCATGTGGTAGGGAATATAGATTGTAAGCTCCACTGGGGCAGGAACTAGTGATGTGCACCGGCAATTTTTCGGGTTTTGTGTTTTGGTTTTGGGTTCGGTTCCGCGGGCGTGTTTTGGGTTCGAACGCGTTTTGGCAAAACCTCACCGAATTTTTTTTGTCGGATTCGGGTGTGTTTTGGATTCGGGTGTTTTTTTCAAAGAACCCTAAAAAACAGCTTAAATCATAGAATTTGGGGGTCATTTTGATCCCATAGTATTATTAACCTCAATAACCATAATTTCCACTCATTTTCAGTCTATTCTGAACACCTCACACCTCACAATATTATTTTTAGTCCTAAAATTTGCACCGAGGTCGCTGGATGGCTAAGCTAAGCGACACAAGTGGCCGACACAAACACCTGGCCCATCTAGGAGTGGCACTGCAGTGTCAGACAGGATGGCCCTTCAAAAAAATACTCCCCAAACAGCACATGACGCAAAGAAAAAAAGAGGCGCAATGAGGTAGCTGTGTGACTAAGCTAAGCGACCCTAGTGGCCGACACAAACACCTGGCCCATCTAGGAGTGGCACTGCAGTGTCACGCAGGATGGCCCTTCAAAAAAATACTCCCCAAACAGCACATGACGCAAAGAAAAAAAGAGGCGCAATGAGGTAGCTGTGTGACTAAGCTAAGCGACCCTAGTGGCCGACACAAACACCTGGCCCATCTAGGAGTGGCACTGCAGTGTCACGCAGGATGGCACTTCAAAAAAATACTCCCCAAACAGCACATGACGCAAAGAAAAAAAGAGGCGCAATGAGGTAGCTGTGTGACTAAGCTAAGCGACCCTAGTGGCCGACACAAACACCTGGCCCATCTAGGAGTGGCACTGCAGTGTCACGCAGGATGGCCCTTCAAAAAAATACTCCCCAAACAGCACATGACGCAAAGAAAAAAAGAGGCGCAATGAGGTAGCTGTGTGACTAAGTTAAGCGACCCTAGTGGCCGACACAAACACCTGGCCCATCTAGGAGTGGCACTGCAGTGTCACGCAGGATGGCCCTTCAAAAAAATACTCCCCAAACAGCACATGACGCAAAGAAAAAAAGAGGCGCAATGAGGTAGCTGTGTGACTAAGCTCAGCGACCCAAGTGGCCGACACAAACACCTGGCCCATCTAGGAGTGGCACTGCAGTGTCACGCAGGATGGCCCTTCAAAAAAATACTCCACAAACAGCACATGACCCTTCAAAAAAATACTCCCCAAACAGCACATGACGCAAAGAAAAATGAAAGAAAAAAGAGGTGCAAGATGGAATTGTCCTTGGGCCCTCCCACCCACCCTTATGTTGTATAAACAGGACATGCACACTTTAACGAACCCATCATTTCAGCGACAGGGTCTGCCACACGACTGTGACTGAAATGACTGGTTGGTTTGGGCCCCCACCAAAAAAGAAGCAATCAATCTCTCCTTGCACAAACTGGCTCTACAGAGGCAAGATGTCCACCTCATCATCATCATCCGATTCATCACCCCTTTCACTGTGTACAGCCCCCTCCTCACAGATTATTAATTCGTCCCCACTGGAATCCACCATCTCAGGTCCCCGTGTACTTTCTGGAGGCAATTGCTGCTGGTGAATGTCTCCACGGAGGAATTGATTATAATTCATTTTAATGAACATCATCTTCTCCACATTTTCTGGAAGTAACCTCGTACGCCGATTGCTGACAAGGTGAGCGGCGGCACTAAACACTCTTTCGGAGTACACACTGGAGGGAGGGCAACTTAGGTAGAATAAAGCCAGTTTGTGCAAGGGCCTCCAAATTGCCTCTTTTTCCTGCCAGTATACGTACGGACTGTCTGACGTGCCTACTTGGATGCGGTCACTCATATAATCCTCCACCATTCTTTCAATGGTGAGAGAATCATATGCAGTGACAGTAGACGACATGTCAGTAATCGTTGGCAGGTCCTTCAGTCCGGACCAGATGTCAGCACTCGCTCCAGACTGCCCTGCATCACCGCCAGCGGGTGGGCACGGAATTCGTAGCCTTTTCCTCGCACCCCCAGTTGCGGGAGAATGTGAAGGAGGAGCTGTTGACGGGTCACGTTCCGCTTGACTTGACAATTTTCTCACCAGCAGGTCTTTGAACCCCTGCAGACTTGTGTCTGCCGGAAAGAGAGATACAAGGTAGGTTTTAAATCTAGGATCGAGCACGGTGGCCAAAATGTAGTGCTCTGATTTCAACAGATTGACCACCCGTGAATCCTGGTTAAGCGAATGAAGGGCTCCATCCACAAGTCCCAAATGCCTAGCGGAATCGCTCTGTTTTAGCTCCTCCTTCAATGTCTCCAGCTTCTTCTGCAAAAGCCTGATGAGGGGAATGACCTGACTCAGGCTGGCAGTGTCTGAACTGACTTCACGTGTGGCAAGTTCAAAAGGTTGCAGAACCTTGCACAACGTTGAAATCATTCTCCACTGTGCTTGAGACAGGTGCATTCCACCTCCTTTGCCTATATCGTGGGCAGATGTATAGGCTTGAATGGCCTTTTGCTGCTCCTCCATCCTCTGAAGCATATAGAGGGTTGAATTCCACCTCGTTACCACCGCTTGCTTCAGATGATGGCAGGGCAGGTTCAGGCGTTTTTGGTGGTGCTCCAGTCTTCTGTACGTGGTGCCTGTATGCCGAAAGTGGCCCGCAATTCTTCTGGCCACCGACAGCATCTCTTGCACGCCCCTGTCATTTTTTAAATAATTCTGCACCCCTAAATTCAAGGTATGTGCAAAACATGGGACGTGCTGGAATTTGCCCAGATGTAATGCACGCACAATATTGCTGGCGTTGTCCGATGCCACAAATCCCCCGGAGAGTCCAATTGGGGTAAGCCATTCTGCGATGATCTTCCTCAGTTGCCGTAAGAGGTTTTCAGCTGTGTGCGTATTCTGGAAAGCGGTGATACAAAGCGTAGCCTGCCTAGGAACGAGTTGGCGTTTGCGAGATGCTGCTACTGGTGCCGCCGCTGCTGTTCTTGCAGCGGGAGGCAATACATCTACCCAGTGGGCTGTCACAGTCATGTAGTCCTGAGTCTGCCCTGCTCCACTTGTCCACATGTCCGTGGTTAAGTGGACATTGGGTACAACTGCATTTTTTAGGACACGGGTGACTCTTTTTCTGAGGTCTGTGTACATTCTCGGTATCGCCTGCCTAGAGAAATGGAACCTAGATGGTATTTGGTACCGGGGACACAGTACCTCAATCAAGTCTATAGTTGGCTCTGAAGTAACGATGGATACCGGAACCACGTTTCTCACCGCCCAGGCTGCCAAGGCCTCAGTTATCCGCTTTGCAGCAGGATGACTGCTGTGATATTTCATCTTCCTCGCAAAGGACTGTTGGACAGTCAATTGCTTACTGGAAGTAGTACAAGTGGTCTTCCGACTTCCCCTCTGGGATGCCGATCGACTCCCAGCAGTAACAACAGCAGCGCCAGCAGCAGTAGGCGTTACACTCAAGGATGCATCGGAGGAATCCCAGGCAGTAGAGGACTCGTCAGACTTGCCAGTGACATGGCCTGCAGGACTATTGGCTTTCCTGGGTAAGGAGGAAATTGACACTGAGGGAGTTGGTGGTGTGGTTTGCAGGAGCTTGGTTACAAGAGGAAGGTATTTACTGGTCAGTGGACTGCTTCCGCTGTCGCCCAAAGTTTTTGAACTTGTCACTGACTTATGATGAATGCGCTGCAGGTGACGTATAAGGGAGGATGTTCCGAGGTGGTTAACGTCCTTACCCCTACTTATTACAGCTTGACAAAGGCAACACACGGCTTGACACCTGTTGTCCGCATTTGTGTTGAAATAATTCCACACCGAAGAGCTGATTTTTTTTGTATTTTGACCAGGCATGTCAATGGCCATATTCGTCCCATGGACAACAGGTGTCTCCCCGGGTGCCTGACTTAAACAAACCACCTCACCATCAGAATCCTCCTTGTCAATTTCCTCCCCAGCGGCAGCAACACCCATATCCTCATCCTGGTGTACTTCAACACTGACATCTTCAATTTGACTATCAGGAACTGGACTGCGGGTGCTCCTTCCAGCACTTGTAGGGGTCGTGCAAATGTGGAAGGCGCAAGCTCTTCCCGTCCAGTGTTGGGAAGGTCAGGCATCGCAACCGACACAATTGGACTCTCCTTGGGGATTTGTGATTTCGAAGAACGCACAGTTCTTTGCTGTGCTTTTGCCACCTTAAGTCTTTTCTTTTTTCTAGCGAGAGGATGAGTGCTTCCTTCCTCATCCGGGCCTCAGCCGTTCCTTGCCACTCTGTGTCGTAAATGGCATATTGGCAAGTTTACGCTTCTCCTCAGACGCTTTTAATTTTGATTTTTGGGTCATTTTTTTACTGATCTTTTGTGTTTTGGATTTTACATGCTCTGTACTATGACATTGAGCATCGGCCTTGGCAGACGACGTTGATGGCATTTCATCGTCTCGGCCATGACTAGTGGCAGCAGCTTCAGCACGAGGTGGAAGTGGATCTTGATCTTTCCCTATTTTTTTAACCTCCACATTTTTGTTCTCCATATTTTAATGCGCACAACTAAAAGCCACCACAGGTATACAATGTAGATGGATGGATAGTATAGTATTATATTACTTATGGAGGACGAGTGACGACACAGAGGTAGGTACAGCCGTGGCCTACCGTACTGCTATATATATATAATATACTGTATAATATAATAACGGACCTGGTGGACACTGTCAGCAGACTGCTAAACTAGTATGAAGAAAAAAAAAGCCACCACAGGTATACAATGTAGATGGATGGATAGTATAGTATTATATTACTTATGGAGGACGAGTGACGACACAGAGGTAGGTACAGCCGTGGCCTACCGTATTGCTATATATATATATAATATACTGTATAATAATAACGGACCTGGTGGACACTGTCAGCAGACTGCTAAACTAGTATGAAGAAAAAAAAAGCCACCACAGGTATACAATGTAGATGGATGGATAGTATAGTCTTATATTACTTATGGACGACGACTGACGACACAGAGGTAGGTACAGCCGTGGCCTACCGTACTGCTATATATATATATAATATACTGTATAATAATAACGGACCTGGTGGACACTGTCAGCAGACTGCTAAACTAGTATGAAGAAAAAAAAAAGCCACCACAGGAGTGTTTTTCAGGCAGACAAACGTATACTGGACTGGTGGTCACTGTCAGCAAAACTGTGCACTGTACTCCTGCTATAACTGCTCCCCAGTCCCCACAATTAGGCAGTGTGAGCAGTGCACTCAGCACAGATATATCATGCAGCAGTGCAGCACACTGAGCACAGATATGGTGGAGCGTTTTTTTCAGGCAGAGAAACAACGGATTAAACTCACTGGTGGTATTATAATCAAAACCCTGCACTGTACTCCCTAACAGCTGCTCCCCGTCCCCAATCCTCCCCACAATTATAACTAAGTCACTCTTTTCTACTATAACGGAGAGGACGCCAGCCACGTCCTCTCCCTATCAATCTCAATGCACGTGTGAAAATGGCGGCGAAGCGCGGCTGCTTATATAGAATCCGAGTCTCGCGAGAATCCGACAGCGGGATGATGACGTTCGGGCGCGCTCGGTTTACCCGAGCCACACGGGAGAATCCGAGCACGGCTCGGACCCGTGTAAAAAGGCTGAAGTTCGGGGGGGGTTCGGTTTCCGAGAAACCGAACCCGCTCATCACTAGCAGGAACTGATGTGAATGGGCAAATATTCTATTGTACAGCGCTGCGGAATATGTGTGCGCTATATAAATAACTGGTAATAAGTAATAAGCCTTGGAGAGTGAGAAATAGCACAGTGATAAAGTACCAACCAATCAGCTCCTAACTATCATTTTTCAAACAGCCTGTAACATGACAGTTAGGAGCTGATTGGTTGGTACTTTATCACCGTGCAATTTATCACTCTCCAAGGCTTGATAAACCTGGGCCAATATTTGTGGCTACTTCCTTGAAAACACGTTTTCGGGGGTTAGCCACAAATATTTAGTATCCCTGCGATACCTCCGTTTCCACTGGCAGCCACATACCCTATAGGTTTCTTTGGGGGATACGATGCTGCCAGATGTATTAATGGGTGTGATACATTATACTGGCGGTTGGGATGCCAACAGTCACATGACCCCAGCATCCCGACAATTAGAATGCAAACGGGATGGGGTAATAATTATTTTACCCCTACCCTAACCCTAACCCATCTGGGATGGCAGCTAGGGCTAAGACTTCATCACATGGGTCCCTAACATTCCTAATACTATCATATTCTATAAATTTATACAGGACTTAATATCTTTAGTAATAGGATGTGCAATCCAGGTTTCCCTCCTTTTTTCCACTATATTTGTATATATATTGTACACTGGAAGGCAAGGCTTCCTTCCTCTGGTATTGGCACTCCTCCCATTCACCCTCAGGTGTTTTAATTAGCTGGGTTCCTGCATTTCAGATCACACATTGATAAGGCCCTATTTAGAGGTAAGTCCTGTATAAATTTATAGAATGTGATAGTATTAGGGATGTTAGGGACCCATGTGATGAAGTCACCTGGCCGCGGTACATGGGCCCGCATATTTGCGCAAATGTGTGCTAAGAACTTCAATTTTACTCCATGTTAATTGTGAGGGTTTATTTAAATTATTTTTATTATCAGTGTTCTTAGTGCTAAGAGTGTGCATCTGCATCTCTCTTCCCCAACTAAAAACAATGACACGGACACCAACTGCATAGATTTAAAAGGTCATTGTATTTATTAATTGGATGACCCTAAATGAAGGGATGGCAAGGAAGATGCTACAATGGCCAGCTCCAGTCAAATATATCATGCAACTTGACGGAGACTGAAACGTCCCCGACTGTAATGGAGGCGACAGAAACGCCCTAACTATATATAAGAATAAACTGAGCTGTGAAGGACTCATCACCCCTTACTGGCACGGTATGGACCTCCTAGTGGGAACGCCCATTGTCCCCACTCAGGGGCAGAACAACACCGGCTGTCCATCATAGGGGTAAATGCCCCACAGTGACCACTTATGCTACATACGCGCTGGCCATAGCGCCTTCCCGCCACTGCCAGGTTCACAAACCGCAGCCTGCCATCTAAAGAACTAAACTAAATCTAACCATAAAACCTTACTCCAAAAAGGAAAACAAACCCTTAAGGAACACACCAACACCCAACGGGGAAAGATGCACCCCATCCTTCCTGAAATAGTGGGGACTCTGAAGCACCAACAATGGGTGCCTAATAGCAACACCAACAGACGACACTACAAATTTTGACACCGCAAAATGTATCTTCTTCCGTGCCCTGTCTAGGGCAACCACACCGTAGGAACTTCTCCACACAAATCTGGGTATAATATCCGACCAAGCCAAATGGACTTCAGGCCAGCGAAGCCATAGCAATTCCAAATCCGACTTGACCGTCAATATCAAATCAATCCCCTTAACTTGGCCGATATCGTTACCACCCAGGTGAATGACTAACTAGTCAGGCCGACCCCACTGTTCCTCCCTCTGGAACACTAGATCCAAGAAACCAGCCCATTTAAGGCCCCGGACACCCAGCCATCTGACTCTCCTACCACCCAACAACTCAGACGCTCGTCTACCAACAGGGTGCCACTCAGCCCAAAACACATAAGAGTGGCTGACCACCCAGACCTGTTCGCATGGACCATTGGGAGCTGTAAACAGAAATATAACCTAATAGTCAGAGAACTCAAAAGTGTGTGCAGAAGACAAAAACATCAAAGAAACCTTTAACAAACTATAAATAGCAACCCAAGTGAAGGAGAAAACTTAAAAACCCTCCCGTGGACCTGTAGAAGTAGCCAATTGTAATTAGGCCCCCTTGGAGGAAAAATTAAAAATGATCTGTGCACCCTCGATTCCCGAATGCTAGCCATTCGTAAACCGAAGGGTAAACATCGTTTTTGGGTTGGCGCAACATCAAACCATATCCAACCGAACATAAGACTTAAAAGCTGCGGACTTCCAACGGCCCATATCCTGTATGGCTGTCATTGAAAGACCACTAGCTGCAGCGCAAGTAGCAGCCCCTATGCGGAACGAGTGTGTCCCATAATCAGCACTGTTCAGCCCCAATGCACATAAACAATGTTTCAACACTGCAGCGAACTGAAACCTGATGAGAGGCAGGGAACAGTAGCGGATCTTGCCACGGGCAAGCAGTACTTTTGCCCGGGGCGCCGCCATCCGGAGGGCGCCGCACCATGGCAAGATCCGCTGCTGCTGTGCCCCCCGCTGCCCGCTGTGAAGGGAAACTAGACACTACACGTCTAGTTTCCCTTCGTCGGCTGCCCGTTGTGAAGGGAAACTAGACGCTACGCGTCTAGTTTCCCTTCGTGGAGAGGACCTTTACTGTAATGATGTGCGTTGCGCGTTGACGTCATCGCGAACCGCACAGCAAAGGTCCTCTCCACGAAGGGAACTAGACGCTTAGCGTCTAGTTTTCCTTCGTGGAGAGGACCTTTGCTGTGCGGTGCGCGATGACGTCATCGCGCACCGCACATCCTACTACAGTACAGGGGGCGTAACTGACCACGCCCCCTGTATGAAGCCACGCCCCCTAATGCCGCCCAGGGCGCAAGAAGCCCCGGAACCGGCCCTGGCAGGGAATCCCTGTGTAGCAAGAATTGGAAGTCACCTGGAGATCGTAAGGGCAAACAGATGTGTGCCAACCGGACCGGGCATAACTCTGGGTCTAAGATATATACACAGCCACCGGGATACAATCCCGGGAGTATACCAAGAGCGCTGCTTCTCGCGCAGCGCTCTTGGTATACTCCCGGGATTGTATCCCGGTGGGTGTGTAATTATATATCTTTGTTACTACTATAAGAATGCAATTATCCTTTTTAGCTAAAGAGCAGCAGCATCCACTAATTATATAAAAATCTCCTCCATTGGTTAGTCCCAGCGCCCTTTTTTGCGCACACTGGGGTCCTTGTGTGAGAATAAGGAACGCGGTGTGTGCGATTATATGTGTTTGGTAACTCTGGGTCTGTATGACTCTTTAAAGTCACCCAACATCCCCGACCCAACTGGTCAGTCTTGGAACAAGGTATCTTGCACAACACTACCTCCGGCTGGCAGACTACGTCCGGAAACAACAGACCGGTATCCCTTGACCGTTTATTCGATGTCACCAGTTCACTTACCCTAAACGCACCAAAAAATGCCCAGGAATAAGCCAATCTGAACAGGGCAGCCTCAAATTCGGAATCAGTTACTGCAGTGAGAATCGCCAACAACTTGCGTAACAAATGCAAATTTATGGGCCTGCTCGAATCCGCAGGAGGGGGCTTCTCTTTTGCCCAGCCCTTTAAAGCTTTGGACAAGACAAAAGACCTAGTGGGATCATTCTCACGCCGGCAAGCGAGCATGGAACGAAATACCCGCTAAGGCAGAGCTCATAGCCGCTTTGGACCTACCCTGTTTGTCATGATCCCAAACGAAAGCCAGCAACAGCTCTCCCTCTGACTTACCCTCTCCCGCAAACCTAGTGCGAAACGACTCCTAGTCATGCCAGGCTGCAGAATATGCCGATGAGTCGAGGGAGCCAACGATTTCTGCATCAAATCCGCTATGGCTGATCTATAATCTGCCAGACACAAGGAGGACATGTCAATCCCAGGGACTCGGCTCCCAGAGCCAACTCACAAAATCTACTGAAGTTGAAACGTGACAAAGCGTCCGCAATGCCATTATCAACCCCAGGCATATGATGCGCAGTTAAGGTAATGTTGAAACGCAAGCATTTCAACACCAGGAACCGCAACAACCAAAACGCTTGGGGCACAGAGGAATGTTGGTTGTTGATGGCCTGCACCGCACCTAAATTGTGGCAACAGAACGTAATGGTCTGATTCACCAATTTGGGAGCCCATAACTCAACTGCTATGATAATTGGAAAAAGTTCCAACAATAACAAATTTGCCATAAAGCCTCAAGAGACCCAGGAAGGAGGCCAGGGAGCAACACACCACTCGCCCTGAAAGAACACCCAGAAATCCGTGGACCCCGCAGCATCCGTGAATAACTGCAGGTGGGCATTAGAGGCAGGCCGGAGGGGCTGCAGCAACTCCAAATTAAATTCAACTAAGAAAGCAGACCAAATTCTCAGGTCATCCTTAATCTTCCTGGACAGTCAAATGGTGCGATACGCCCCGGACACCCCAGCAGTGGCCCTCTCCAGTTTATGGCAGAAAACCCTCCCTATGGGGATAGCCCTGCAAGCAAAATTGAAAGAGCCCAGAAGGGATTGAACCTGACACAGCCCGACCCTGCTTTTGCCCAAAGAGTGCTGTATTTGGTTCAAAAGCTTCAGCAACTTATCGTCCGGAATGCGGCAGCAACCTGCCGCTGTATCCACCTCGAAACCCAGGTAGGACAGGCAGCATGCAAGACCTTTGGTCTTGTCGTGGGCTATGGGGACCCCCAACACCTGAAACAGGGCACCCACATAGGAAAGTAACTCTTGGCAGACGTTGCTGGCTGGAGTGCCTCGCCCGCTGACTTACATCCTTTGGCCGGGTGACTGGCTCCACAAACCAAACAGGAGTGTCGAAAATTACACTTCGTGCCCCTGTTACATTTTGAGTCATTAAGTGCAAACCTTACCTGGGGGGCCAGCGGAACCCTTACCACCCATGGGTGCCTTTTTCTACGGTCCTCCGTAGCGGGCTTGCCCTGATTGGTGACCTCAAACCAGACCTCTACGTCCTTGAAACCCAAAGGCAATGTCGGGTTACCATCCTGATTTTTACGAAATTTATCGTCGTAATCTCTCCAAACAGTGCCTTTGTACTTCAAGAACATCTCATTGATAAGGGTTAAATATTTCCCAACATTCTTATGCCCACCTGTCCTAGTGTCCAAATAACAGGCGGAAAATATGCAAAAGCCCCGTAACCAGTGGTGGAAACTCCTAAACGCATTCTCACCCATACCACCCGGTTTCTTAGCATTATCAAAATCCTTCTTCATGTCCTCCGTAAGGGTGAAGAAATCGACATATTTCCCCTTATTAATCTTCTCCCTCATCCATTTCCTCAATTACCTGGTCGCCGAAGTGTTTGTGCAATGCATAATTTCCGTGAACAAAGGCCGCTCCGCTAGAGTAGCCGACTTAGACGGCTCTTTCCGCTTGCCCACCTTCTTCGCCACTGCACGCGCAACTAATTTCGCTAGCTTGTGCGGGCGCTTGGTGGAATCCGACCCATCTCTGCTGGCCGAGGAATCGGACGAGGAACCATCAGATGATGCCAGAGAAACTTTCTGCTCACCTGATCCAGAGGGGCCAGGGATCCCGAATGTGTCCGCTGGCTGAGCGCTTGCAGAAGCCCCTCCCTCCACAGGGACCAACTCGACAGCACCTTGTCCATCCACATTCGCCTCCGCAGTAGGGTCCTGCACCGACGGTGCCCTAGTTGCAGCTTCAGGGACAGAAATAACAGGGGTTAGAGCATCAGATAATTCTGCCACCACTCCAGAAGGAGCGGGAGCAGTGGGCAGAGAACCGTCTGCAACTAAAACTGCCGCAGGCAGAGCAAGCGGACCAGGAGATGACACCCGAGTAGGCAATGCGCCAACTGGAGAGGGGCACAAAGGCGAACTGCCAGAGAGACTATATTGCGGGAAGGCCGGCCCTACTGTACCATAACCCCCGTGCCAGAGGTACCCAAAAGGCATCGGTGACTGCTGCCCTGGGGGATACATGTGTGGCCAGTACGGTGGCTAACTATAATTGGCCATTGGCATAGCAGCGTGTTGGAATGACCAAGCTAATGCCGGAACACCGGGAGTGTGGCAAAAATTCTGAGCTATCCCAGTCGACCAAACTGACTGTACCACTTGTGTGGTGGAGACTAACGGGGACAACATCGGGGTGCCAGTGTGCGGCATCGGCAGCTGAAAGTACTGTTGCTATGTGCTGGTGGTTGCAGTAAATGCCTGTAAGCCAGCCCCAGCCACTGATGACAACCAGCAGCCAGAGGCCTATATGCAGACACGACATCTGGCTGCACTGGAACAGAAAAAGCAGCTGCCGGCGATATATTATTGAGAGGCAGCTGCAAATTCCCAGAATGGACAGCAGGTGGCGCTGGAGCACAACTCAAAATGGTGCCTGCAACCTGCTGACCACCTTGATGGCCCTGAGCACCCAAAATGGCGGTCAGAGGAGCAGCCCTCCCTACTGGGGATGGGGCCACATCCCGACCCCCAAGCCAAGCTGACTCTGAGTTATAGGCCCCCAGGGGACTACTGGAGCACCCGGAGCTGCAAATGCCTTACCTATTACCACCAGGGGCGGGTCCCGTAGTTGCCGCAGAGACGGCCGGGAAGCCCACGCCCGCATGATGTCCGCTGCGCCTAGACGTGGCTGGGGATGCCCAGTCCCCGTCACCCGAGTCGCTGCGGTCCACACCCGCAACATAACAGCTGGTCCCGTAGACAGCACGACCCGCCAGGCGTGCCAGGTCCCTGAGCCGATGAGGCCGGAGCAGTGAGCGTTGAAGCGCCCGGCGCCTGATCCCCATCCACAGCTCTCACCTCGTCCAGCCGAGACACCGATGCACGGGAGGCAGGGGCGGCCGCCACACGCCCACTGGACCAAGCACCCGCCGCTTAGCCACGAGCAGCCCGCAGAAGGGGAGCCGCGTCAGCCCAGGGAGCAGAGGAGGCTATAGAATGCTGGGAAGTGGAGTTGGGGATACAACAAGGGGATACAGCAGGGGAAAAGAACAGTCTAGAAACGGAGTAGGATAGGAGACAGCAGCAAGGAATGATATTATGAGAAAAGAAGACAAAGAAAAGGAAAACCACAAAATGTACAGTATGGGAAACCCCAGAGCAATGCAATGTGATACAGTGTACTCAGCCTTCCAAACTGACAAGAGGACTTCAATCCCTCAAACTCCTCCCTATAAAGGCTACTAAAACCCTCCTACCCTCTAATACTGATAGGCCAAGACTAAACCAATAATAAACAGCCTAATACCCTTGATCTGCCTAGCAACACAGCCTAAACCAGTGGTCTCCAACCTTAACTGAGGTGTGAGCTACTCAAGAAAAATTAAACCTCCTGAGGGGCTACTAAAGTTTTTTGAAAAAAAAAAAAAAAAAAAAAAAGCCGTACTTGAATGGTTGCTGGCGCGCTCTCAGTGTTAAGACGACTCGTGGGCAAAAAAGTTTCTGGCGCCCCTCCCATTGCTATATTAAAAGTAAAGAATTAGCACACGCTCCAAAAAGAGGGTGTGGGCTCACTGCAAGGGGTGTGGCATTGCTGGAAGAGACTACCTTTTACCCCAGTTTTGCAACCTGCACGCCCAGACATTGACCACCACAGGTAAAAAAAAAAAAACTGATTACATTATTTGTCATTTTTCCTCCTTATAGTAATGCTCCTTACACATTATGCCACACACAGTAATGCAACTTACACAATATGCCACACACCGTAATGTCCTCGATACATTATGCCACACATAATTAATTTTAAATTACCGGCTCGTTGTCAGTGGTCTCATGCTCATTGCCAGGGGTTTCATGCTCGTTGCCAGGGGTTTCATGCCCTGGGTATCCTACTTGTTGCCAGGGGCGTAATGCTTGTTGCTAGGAGTGTAATGGTCTTTGCCAGGGGGTGTCATGCTCTGGGTTCCATGCTTGTTGCCAGGGGTGTCATGCTCATTGCCAGGGGTCTTGTTGCCAGTGGTATAATGTTCGTTGCCAGGGGTGTAATGCTCTGTGTGTCATGCTTGTTGACAGGGGTGTTGTTTCCAGGGGTGTAATGCTCTGCGTGTCATGCTAGTTGCAAGGGGTCTTGTTGCCAGGGGTGTATTGCTCTGTGTGTCATGCAGAGGGGGGGACCGCTCAGCGCCATAGGTCCATATCCAGAGCGTGCAGCAGAGGAGTGTGAGATTGCTGGCACTGTTGTCACTGAGAAGCCGCCGGCACCGCTGCTGCAGCATGACACATTTTTATACAGGGAGCACAGGACTCCTACAGGTAAGCGGGACACTAGGACAAGCGGAGGGAGCCTCCTCTGATTCCAAACTCGCTGTGCGTGGGGAGTGGGGTGTAATGGAAGTGAATGGCCAAATATTCTCTGTAAAGCGCTGCGGAATATGTGTGCGCTATATAAATAACTGGTAATAAATAATAAAATAAATAAGTGCTGAGAACGCCAGCGCTGAGCGCTCCCGGCACTTCTGGGTATCTATAGAGCTGTGCTGCATGACAGACGCTAGAGGTCAAGTATGACCTCTATCGTCTGTCTCCTCCGCAGCGAAGGAGTGCTAGGGACTGGCCGGGGGGAGTCAATTGCGGACTTCCCCCGAAGTTGGGCAGCAGCCAGCATGGGTCGAGCGACCCGGATTGCGGCTGCGAGCTACCTGTTGCTCGCGAACGACGGGTTGGCGACCCCGCTGGCTGGCCGAAACTAACCAATCACAAAAATCAAAGACTCTTACATGTTTTCGGGCCTATCCAGACCTCTCCCACTTTAATGGGTGCAATGTGTACAGTGTAGAGATGAGCGGGTTCGGTTCCTCGGAATCCGAGCCCCCCCCGAACTTCAGCCTTTTTACACGGGTCCGAGGCAGACTCGGATCTTCCCGCCTTGCTCGGCTAACCCGAGCGCGCCCGAACGTCATCATCCCGCTGTCGGATTCTCGCGAGGCTCGTATTCTATCGCGAGACTCGGATTCTATATAAGGAGCCGCGCGTCGCCGCCATTTTCACACGTGCATTGAGATTGATAGGGAGAGGACGTGGCTGGCGTCCTCTCCGTTAGAATAGATAGAGACACTTGAGTTGATTTACTACTAACTTAGTAATTTTGGGGAGCATTAGGAGTACTCAGAGTGCAGAGTTTTGCTGATAGTTACTAGTGACTGACCACCACCAGTTTTATTTATTATTTAATATAATCCGTTCTCTGCCTGAAAAAAAAATGATACACAGTCACATACCATATCTGTGCTCAGCCTCAGTGTGCTGCATGATAATATCATCTATATGTATATCTGACTGTGCTGAGTGCTCACTGCTCACACAGCTGAATTGTGGGGGAGACTGGGGTGCAGTTATAGCAGGAGTACAGTGCACACTTTTGCTGCCAGTGTGACTGACCAGTGACCACCAGTATATTGTCTGCCTGAAAAAGTTAAACACTCCTGTGGTGTTTTTTTTATTTATTCTATAAACGCATTCTGCTGACAGTGTCCAGCAGGTCCGTCATTTATTATATTATATAAATATTTACCTGCAGTAGTGTTATATTTTTTTTGTTCATCTCTATCATCTTTATCATCTCTATATTAGCAGACGCAGTATGGTAGTCCACGGCTGTAGCTACCTCTGTGTCGTCAGTGCTCGTCCATAATTGTATACCTACCTGTGGTGGGGTTTTTTTTTCTATCTTCTTCATACTAGTAGTTTATGAGTCTGCTGACAGTGTCCAGCAGGTCCGTCATTATATTATATATACCTGCAGTAGTGATATATATATATTTTTTATATCATTATCATCTCTATACTAGCAGACGCAGTACGGTAGTCCACGGCTGTAGCTACCTCTGTGTCGTCAGTGCTCGTCCATAATCGTATACCTACCTGTGGTGGGGGTTTTTTTTTCTATCTTCTTCATACTAGTAGTTTAGGAGTCTGCTGACAGTGTCCAGCAGGTCCGTCATTGTATTATATATACCTGCAGTAGTGATATATATTTTTTATATCATTATCATCTCTATACTAGCAGACGCAGTACGGTAGTCCATGGCTGTAGCTACCTCTGTGTCGTCAGTGCTCGTCCATAATTGTATACCTACCTGTGGTGGTTTTTTTTTTCTATCTTCTTCATACTAGTAGTTTAGGAGTCTGCTGACAGTGTCCAGCAGGTCCGTCATTATATTATATATACCTGCAGTAGTGATATATATATATTTTTTATATCATTATCATCTCTATACTAGCAGACGCAGTACGGTAGTCCACGGCTGTAGCTACCTCTGTGTCGTCAGTGCTCGTCCATAATTGTATACCTACCTGTGGTGGGGTTTTTTTTTTCTATCTTCTTCATACTAGTAGTTTAGGAGTCTGCTGACAGTGTCCAGCAGGTCCGTCATTATATTATATATACCTGCAGTAGTGATATATATATATATTTTTTATATCATTATCATCTCTATACTAGCAGACGCAGTACGGTAGTCCACGGCTGTAGCTACCTCTGTGTCGTCAGTGCTCGTCCATAATTGTATACCTACCTGTGGTGGGTTTTTTTTTCTATCTTCTTCATACTAGTAGTTTAGGAGTCTGCTGACAGTGTCCAGCAGGTCCGTCATTATATTATATATACCTGCAGTAGTGATATATATATATATATTTTTTATATCATTATCATCTCTATACTAGCAGACGCAGTACGGTAGTCCACGGCTGTAGCTACCTCTGTGTCGTCAGTCACTCGTCATCCATAAGTATACTAGTATCCATCCATCTCCATTGTTTACCTGAGGTGCCTTTTAGTTGTGCCTATTAAAATATGGAGAACAAAAATGTTGAGGTTCCAAAAATAGGGAAAGATCAAGATCCACTTCCACCTCGTGCTGAAGCTGCTGCCACTAGTCATGGCCGAGACGATGAAATTCCATCAACGTCGTCTGCCAAGGCCGATGCCCAATGTCATAGTACAGAGCATGTAAAATCCAAAACACAAAATATCAGTAAAAAAAGGACTCAAAAATCTAAAATAAAATCGTCGGAGGAGAAGCGTAAACTTGCCAATATGCCATTTACCACACGGAGTGGCAAGGAACGGCTGAGGCCCTGGCCTATGTTCATGGCTAGTGGTTCAGCTTCACATGAGGATGGAAGCACTCAGCCTCTCGCTAGAAAAATGAAAAGACTTAAGCTGGCAAAAGCACAGCAAAGAACTGTGCGTTCTTCGAAATCACAAATCCACAAGGAGAGTCCAATTGTGTCGGTTGCGATGCCTGACCTTCCCAACACTGGACGTGAAGAGCATGCGCCTTCCACCATTTGCACGCCCCCTGCAAGTGCTGGAAGGAGCACCCGCAGTCCAGTTCCTGATAGTCAGATTGAAGATGTCAGTGTTGAAGTACACCAGGATGAGGAGGATATGGGTGTTGCTGGCGCTGGGGAGGAAATTGACAAGGAGGATTCTGATGGTGAGGTGGTTTGTTTAAGTCAGGCACCCGGGGAGACACCTGTTGTCCGTGGGAGGAATATGGCCATTGACATGCCTGGTGAAAATACCAAAAAAATCAGCTCTTCGGTGTGGAAGTATTTCAACAGAAATGCGGACAACAGGTGTCAAGCCGTGTGTTGCCTTTGTCAAGCTGTAATAAGTAGGGGTAAGGACGTTAACCACCTCGGAACATCCTCCCTTATACGTCACCTGCAGCGCATTCATCATAAGTCAGTGACAAGTTCAAAAACTTTGGGCGACAGCGGAAGCAGTCCACTGACCAGTAAATCCCTTCCTCTTGTAACCAAGCTCACGCAAACCACCCCACCAACTCCCTCAGTGTCAATTTCCTCCTTCCCCAGGAATGCCAATAGTCCTGCAGGCCATGTCACTGGCAATTCTGACGAGTCCTTTCCTGCCTGGGATTCCTCCGATGCATCCTTGCGTGTAACGCCTGCTGCTGCTGGCGCTGCTGTTGTTGCTGCTGGGAGTCGATGGTCATCCCAGAGGGGAAGTCGTAAGACGACTTTTACTACTTCCACCAAGCAATTGACTGTCCAACAGTCCTTTGCGAGGAAGATGAAATATCACAGCAGTCATCCTGCTGCAAAGCGGATAACTGAGGCCTTGGCATCCTGGGCGGTGAGAAACGTGGTTCCGGTATCCATCATTACTGCAGAGCCAACTATAGACTTGCTTGAGGTACTGTGTCCCCGGTACCAAATACCATCTAGGTTCCATTTCTCTAGGCAGGCGATACCGAAAATGTACACAGACCTCAGAAAAAGACTCACCAGTGTCCTAAAAAATGCAGTTGTACCCAATGTCCACTTAACCACGGACATGTGGACAAGTGGAGCAGGGCAGACTCAGGACTATATGACTGTGACAGCCCACTGGGTAGATGTATTGACTCCCGCCGCAAGAACAGCAGCGGCGGCACCAGTAGCAGCATCTCGCAAACGCCAACTCTTTCCTAGGCAGGCTACGCTTTGTATCACCGCTTTCCAGAATACGCACACAGCTGAAAACCTCTTACGGCAACTGAGGAAGATCATCGCAGAATGGCTTACCCCAATTGGACTCTCCTGTGGATTTGTGGCATCAGACAACGCCAGCAATATTGTGTGTGCATTAAATATGGGCAAATTCCAGCACGTCCCATGTTTTGCACATACCTTGAATTTGGTGGTGCAGAATTATTTAAAAAACGAGAGGGGCGTGCAAGAGATGCTGTCGGTGGCCAGAAGAATTGCGGGACACTTTCGGCGTACAGGCACCACGTACAGAAGACTGGAGCAACACCAAAAACGCCTGAACCTGCCCTGCCATCATCTGAAGCAAGAAGTGGTAACGAGGTGGAATTCAACCCTCTATATGCTTCAGAGGTTGGAGGAGCAGCAAAAGGCCATTCAAGCCTATACAACTGACCACGATATAGGAGGTGGAATGCACCTGTCTCAAGCGCAGTGGAGAATGATTTCAACGTTGTGCAAGGTTCTGCAACCTTTTGAACTTGCCACACGTGAAGTCAGTTCAGACACTGCCAGCCTGAGTCAGGTCATTCCCCTCATCAGGCTTTGCAGAAGAAGCTGGAGACATTGAAGGAGGAGCTAACACTGAGCGATTCCGCTAGGCATGTGGGACTTGTGGATGGAGCCCTTAATTCGCTTAACAAGGATTCACGGGTGGTCAATCTGTTGAAATCAGAGCACTACATTTTGGCCACCGTGCTCGATCCTAGATTTAAAACCTACGTTGGATCTCTCTTTCTGGCAGACACAAGTCTGCAGGGGTTCAAAGAACTGCTGGTGAGAAAATTGTCAAGTCAAGCGGAACGCGACCTGTCAACATCTCCTCCTTCACATTCTCCCGCAACTGGGGGTGCGAGGAAAAGGCTCAGAATTCTGAGCCCACCCGCTGGCGGTGATGCAGGGCAGTCTGGAGCGACTGCTGATGCTGACATCTGGTCCGGACTGAAGGACCTGACAACGATTACGGACATGTCGTCTACTGTCACTGCATATGATTCTCTCACCATTGAAAGAATGGTGGAGGATTATATGAGTGACCGCATCCAAGTAGGCATGTCAGACAGTCCGTACGTATACTGGCAGGAAAAAGAGGCAATTTGGAGGCCCTTGCACAAACTGGCTTTATTCTACCTAAGTTGCCCTCCCACAAGTGTGTACTCCGAAAGAGTGTTTAGTGCCGCCGCTCACCTTGTCAGCAATCGGCGTACGAGGTTACTTCCAGAAAATGTGGAGAAGATGATGTTCATTAATATGAATTATAATCAATTCCTCCATGGAGACATTCACCAGCAGCAATTGCCTCCACAAAGTACACAGGGAGCTGTGATGGTGGATTCCAGTGGGGACGAATTGATAATCTGTGAGGAGGGGGATGTACATGGTGATGAATCGGAGGATGATGATGAGGTGGACATCTTGCCTCTGTAGAGCCAGTTTGTGCAAGGAGAGATTAATTGCTTCTTTTTTGGTGGGGGTCCAAACCAACCCGTCATTTCAGTCACAGTCGTGTGGCAGACCGTCACTGAAATGATGGGTTGGTTAAAGTGTGCATGTCCTGTTTATACATCATAAGGGTGGGTGGGAGGGCCCAAGGACAATTCCATCTTGCACCTCTTTTTTCTTTCATTTTTCTTTGCGTCATGTGCTGTTTGGGGAGTGTTTTTTGGAAGGGCCATCCTGCGTGACACTGCAGTGCCACTCCTAGATGGGCCAGGTGTTTGTGTCGGCCACTAGGGTCGCTTATCTTAGTCACACAGCTACCTCATTGCGCCTCTTTTTTTTCTTCTTTGCGTCATGTGCTGTTTGGGGAGTATTTTTTGGAAGGGCCATCCGGCCTGACACTGCAGTGCCACTCATCGATGGGCCAGGTGTTTGTGTCGGCCACTAGGGTCGCTTAGCTTACTCACACAGCTACCTCATTGCGCCTCTTTTTTTCTTTGCGTCATGTGCTGTTTGGGGAGTGTTTTTTGGAAGGGCCATCCTGCGTGACACTGCAGTGCCACTCCTAGATGGGCCAGGTGTTTGTGTCGGCCACTTGGGTCGCTGAGCTTAGTCACACAGCTACCTCATTGCGCCTCTTTTTTTCTTTGCGTCATGTGCTGTTTGGGGAGTGTTTTTTGGAAGGGCCATCCTGCGTGACACTGCAGTGCCACTCCTAGATGGGCCAGGTGTTTGTGTCGGCCACTTGGGTCGCTGAGCTTAGTCATCCAGCGACCTCGGTGCAAATTTTAGGACTAAAAATAATATTGTGAGGTGTGAGGTGTTCAGAATAGACTGAAAATGAGTGGAAATTATGGTTATTGAGGTTAATAATACTTTGGGATCAAAATGACCCCCAAATTCTATGATTTAAGCTGTTTTTTAGGGTTTTTTGAAAAAAACACCCGAATCCAAAACACACCCGAATCCGACAAAAAAAATTCGGTGAGGTTTTGCCAAAACGCGGTCGAACCCAAAACACGGCCGCGGAACCGAACCCAAAACCAAAACACAAAACCCGAAAAATTTCAAGTGCACATCTCTATTCTATACCTGTGGTGCATTTTAGTTTTGCAGTTTGCTGACACAGTGACCACCAGTATATATAGCAGTACGGTACGGAAGGCCACTGCTGTACCTACCTCTGTGTCGTCAAGTATACTATCCATCTACATTCTATACCTGTGGTGCATTTTAGTTTTGCAGTTTGCTGACACAGTGACCACCAGTATATATAGCAGTACGGTACGGAAGGCCACTACTGTACCTACCTCTGTGTCGTCAAGTATACTATCCATCTAGATTCTATACCTGTGGTGCATTTTAGTTTTGCAGTTTGCTGACACAGTGACCACCAGTATATATAGCAGTACGGTACGGAAGGCCACTGCTGTACCTACCTCTGTGTCGTCAAGTATACTATCCATCTACATTCTATACCTGTGGTGCATTTTAGTTTTGCAGTTTGCTGACACAGTGACCACCAGTATATATAGCAGTACGGTACGGAAGGCCACTACTGTACCTACCTCTGTGTCGTCAAGTATACTATCCATCTAGATTCTATACCTGTGGTGCATTTTAGTTTTGCAGTTTGCTGACACAGTGACCACCAGTATATATAGCAGTACGGTACGGAAGGCCACTGCTGTACCTACCTCTGTGTCGTCAAGTATACTATCCATCTACATTCTATACCTGTGGTGCATTTTAGTTTTGCAGTTTGCTGACACAGTGACCACGGTGAGGTTTTGCCAAAACGCGTTCGAACCCAAAACACGGCCATGGAACCGAATCCAAAACCAAAACACAAAACCCGAAAAATTTCCAGTGCACATCTCTAGTGCAGTGCACATGGGCCCCTGAGTACAGGGGGCCCCACACCACATACACTGCACCTGTATTTTGATACTTACCTTTCCAGAGTCCAGCGTCGGGCACTGCAGCCGATGTGAAAATCACACCCAAAATGGCCGCCGTGCATGTACAGCACTGAAATTGGTCTCCAGAACATAGTGGGCACCATGTTTCCGGAAACTACTGTGCCGTACAGAGGAGGGGGCCAACCCAGTGTCTGCCCTGGAAAAGACAATTAAAAATCCGTTTTTAATGTTAATAATTCATGACGGAAATCCTGCCCTGACACATGGTGATCTAGTATAATGGGTAAGACAGTAATGAAACTTTTTTTTTTACTTCACTTCCAGAGTTTTTTTTTTTTTTTTGAGAATAAGTAACAGACCCCCCCCCCCCCCCTTCCCGATGGGATTTACCCCTCCCCAGGCACGGGGACTAGGAGGGAGGGGCGCCTTGTTTATGGTCTCTCTACCCTGTGAGTAAATATGACTCAGACTCTCTCTTCCCACTCATCCTGCCAGTGGCCAGTGTATATAAACCTATAAACCTGTGCAAATAGACAGATACAATACAGAATTCTGGCATCGCCTCTCTCTGAGGTTACAGTGACTCAGTGATAATACATCTCTATAATGGAACCTTGAACTCTATCATCAGGTTTGGCACATTTCCACATCATGGTCAGAGATCATGAAGCCCACAGGACAACACGCACCAGTATCCGATTTAGGTAATATCTGATGCACAGTTTTAAACCTGATTTTGTGGTTTATGGGCCTAGTTCATACTTGCTGAGTCTCCCGGAAAGGCTGGGAGGCTCCCGAAAATCGTATGACACTCCCGCCCCCCCCCCCCCCCCAGGAAAGTGGTCAAGTCTACTGAATCCCGCTCCCCCCACCACAATGCCCCCCCCCCGCTCTCCTCCTCCCCGCAGCATCCCGTCACACAGGAGAAGCGGGCGGGGCGATGATGCGATCCGCTGTGATGTGGGCATTGTAAAGCGAGGTAGAGCTATGATGACGTGATTGCGTCACCACACCTTCGTACCATCTCTTCCACTCCGCCTCCTGTGTGACGTGGCTGCTCTCTTCTGGAGGGAGCAGCCAAAAAGTAGGCAAGTATCGCCTAGTTGATGTTTGTAAGCAGCTGCAATTGCGATTTTCTAGGCTATGAAGCTGCTAATGTTAGCAAGTGAATCTGCTGCCGAGCAGTGATAAGAGACTCCCACTGGAGCAATCGGGAACTCAATCGCAACTGCGTACACATCGCAACCTTTACACAAAAATGAGGAACATCAAGGCAAAGGGTTGGCCTATGGCTACCCAGACCGGACACAGCAGTAGCGACACAGGAGCCATGTTTTTGCACGTACAAGCTCGCAGCTAATGGCAAATTCCCCCTTCCTCATGAAAATGACCTTGACACGCCTGTTTTTCTAACCACTCGTTAACACCTCCATACGGTCACTTCCTGTCATTCACTTCCTCATGAAATCCTCAGTGGGAGCAGGATCACAGCAGCACTTTGGCACGTACGCGTTGCGATCGCAGCATATGCGCAGTTTGCTGATAATTGCCCTGTTGCGTGAGCATCGGCCATTGCGAACAAACATGAATTAGGCACAATATACTAAATGCTGGCTGCAAGGCGGTCCGTGTGACACAGGTGGCCCGTCTCCACCTGCACTCTGAGATCGTCACCCTACAGGTCCCAATATATCCGAGCTACGCAGTAAGCTATTTTTTTTATTTATTTTTTACAAGCAACCAATTTTCTGCCACACCACATTGTCATAGTCATGGTAAAACGTGGTAAATGTGGTCAGATTATCAAGAATACCCACACACTACATAATATTAGCTTGACAGTTGGCCTGAGGTAACTGACTGGACGGGGAGAGTCCTCTACACCTGCTGATGGGAAAGTCTCCAGCTCTGGCGAAACCCAGGGCCGGTGCTACCGTTAGGCCCGCGGGAATACAGATGCATGACCGGCGTTCGGGATGATAAGATTCAATAATTTGTTCCTCCTCCTGTGATTCTCCAAGTCATCTAGTTCATTGGTCAGGGAGGAAGTGGTTTTCGGTTCATCAGTAATGACTTGTTTGGAGCTTGTGTTCTGGGTCCGATATACATTGTTCCACCTCATCAATCCTTAATGAATGTTGGTTTAGCTGAGTAAGTACAAAGCATCCTAAATACCGACAAGTTTGTCATCAAGGGGGGGACCAAGTACCGCAGCAATATCAGAGGGGTTCATCATGGATGATTTAGGAGTCTTAGCAGATATGTGCTTATGTTGAGAGAGTGTTGGAGAATTGGAGCAGTCAGAGCAAGAGGTGCGGCTGTGCGAAATCTCCAACTGCAGAGCTGGAGTACTGGTGGGATTCATCTGATGGGAAATAGGGGCCTAATTCAGACCTGGGCCAATATTTACTAAAAATTCGAGTTTGTCCGATTTGTGTTTTTTTTTCTAAGTCCCAACACGGGAATTCACTAAACACCAATCTCGGCAGTGTCTGGTCTATTCGTAATGGTTTGAATGACAAAGTTCAGAAATACGAATGAATAGACCATCGGTCAAAGACGGCTGTTATTTCATACAACACGGATATTATTCACTATTCATTCGTATTTGGGTGTTAGTCTCTGAGTGCTCAATGCGGGTCTATTTTTTTGCGATTCGTTAAAAAAGCAGCAAAAAAAATAGACCTGCTTTTTCCAGTCAAGTTTGGATAACCATGCACGGATCAGTGAGATCTGTGCATGGTTATCTATGGGAAAGGGTCTGTTTACTGTAAAAACTGGGGGGGGGGAAAATTGCGTGGGGTCCCCCTCCTAAGCATAACCAGCCTCGGGCGCTTTGAGCCGGTCCTGGTTGAAAAAATATTTGGGGGAAAAATGACAGGGGTTCCCCCATATTTGATCAACCAGCACGGGGCTCTGCACCTGGTCCTGGTGCCAAAAATACGGGGGACAAAAAGCGTAGGGGTCCCCCGTATTTTTAACACCAGCACCGGGCTCCACTAGTCAGAGAGATAATGCCACAGCCGGGGGACACTTTTATATAGGTCCCTGCGGCCCTGGCATTAAATCACTAACTAGTCACCCCTGGCCGGGGTACCCTGGAGGAGTGAGGACCCCTTAAATCAAGGGATCCCCCCTCCAGCCACCCAAGGGCCAGGGGTGAAGCCCGAGGCTGTCCCCCCCATCCAAGGGCGGCGGATGGGGGGCTGATAGCCTTGTGAAAAAAATCAGAATATTGTTTTTAGTAGCAGTACTACAAGTCCCAGCAAGCCTCCCCCGCAAGCTGGTACTTGGAGAACCACAAGTACCAGCATGCGGTAGAAAACCGGGCCCGCTGGTACCTGTAGTACTACTACTAAAAAAATACCCCAACAAAAAACAGGACACACACACCGTGACAGTAAAAGTTTATTACATAAATGGACACCTCCATACATACATACTTACCTATGTTCATACGAGGCTCGGTCCTCTTCTCCATGTAGAATCCTAGGGGTACCTGTGAAAAAAATTATACTCACATAATCCAGTGTATCTTGTGTTGTCTTTATAATCCACGTACTTGGCAAAAAAACAAACCGGAAACCCGACCACGCACTGAAAGGGGTCCGATGTTTACACATGAGACCCCTTTCCCCGACTGCCAGGACCCCCCCTGACTCCTGTCAAAGAGGGTCCCTTCAGCCAATCAGGGAGCGCCACGTCGTGGCACTCTCCTGATTGGCTGTGCGCTCCTGAGCTGTCAGTCAGGCAGCGCACGGCAGAGATACAATGTAGCGCCTATGCGCTCCATTGTATCCAATGGTGGGAACTTTGCGGTCAGCGGTGAGGTTACACATATGGGGGGGCCAGATACACGTTGCCCCACAGTGCCAGATATACATTGCCCCAGTGTGCCAGATACACAAATGCCCCCACTGTTTCCAGATACACAAATGCCCCCACAGTGCCAGATACACATTGCCCCACAGTGCCAGATACACAAATGCCCCAGTGTCAAATACACATTGCCCCACAGTGCCAGATACACAAATACCCCTACAGTGCCAGATACACAAATTCCCCCACAGTGCCAGATATAAATTGCCCCGCAGTGCCAGATATAGAAGTGCCCCCACAGTGCCAGATATACATTGCCCCACAGTGGCAAATACACAAATGCCCCCACAGTGCCAGATACACAAATGCCCCCACAGTGCCAGATATACATTGCCCCATAGTGCAATGCTCACCGCTGCCTCTGTTGCTGAATCCCGCTTTCTGCTATGTGAGGGGAGGAGAGCGCAGCGCCTCTCCTGCCCCTCAATGCTCGTGAAGTCCGGTCTCCGCAGCTCCAGCAGTGGGTATCTCAAATGAGGCGCCGGTATGTTAGCCAATCAGGAGCCGCGGCTGCCGGTCCACGAGCTCTGATTGGCTAGCAAACCGGTGCCTTATTGAGATTCACCACCCGCCGTCGCAGCCGCCGGAGACCGCTGGACATCACAGAGAATTGAGGGGCAGGAGAGGCGCTGCACTGCACTCTCCTCCCCTCACACAGCAGCCAGCGGGATGCAGGTATGGTGGACGGCCCGGCAGTACGTTTTACCGGCTGAGAATTTCTTACCAGTACGCTGCACCGCCCCATACCGCCATACTTGCAGCACTGAGCGCACATGCTTTTGACCATCTGCTAACAAATTTGCTGCTACGATCAGGTCTGCATAGGCCCATAAAATACAACAGTGATACCTGGAACAAACCACGCTGCAATGCAAAGGGAAGCATATTGTTTGTGTGCAGGGTAAATACTGTCTGATTTATTATTGCACTGCAATTTAGATTTCAGTTTGTACACACAGCGCCCAAATCGCAAAGCAGCAGGAAAGGTTGTAATATCCGCAAACTACCACACGGTGGCAGCAACATTCCAGGAGTTGTATAATAGAAAAAAGCTGCAATTGCAAACAACAGTGTAATGAGAGGTGATTTCAAATAAGCAAAAAAAGTTACTGACTTGTGATGTCCAAACTTAAATGTGAAAAAGGGAAAATGACCAGACTGCGTGTAGCACAGTAATACATATATAGTCAATGCCCCTTACGATGGCCGCAAGGGAAATTTTAACATTTGTGATCAATCTGACGCAGTCATCATAATCAATGTGCAACACCTACCAGGGTCATAATAACTGCAGCCCGGACCCTCCAGGCGGATACATGTGCCATTTTAGTAGCTAATTGTGTCTGCACACCCGTCCCACACCAGTGGCGTAACTAAAGGCTTGGAGGAACCTGACAAACTCTCAAGGTGGGCCTCCTATTTGGTTTCTATAAACCCTTAGTTCTACATATGCAGCTGTGTAAGTACCAACGGAGTCAAACAGGGAACCAGCAGTCAAGGAGAGCATGTACAGAATGCTGGTCAGAGGCACACCCAGGGGACAGACACACCAACGGGCAGCTGAGGGGGGGCCTGTGGGGAAACAAACATCTACAGGCAGACCCCAGTGACAAAGGAGCCTCCCCAGGTAACTGGTAGACAGCGGGGAGGTCAGACGGGCCCAGAAGGCAGCAGCAGCGTCAGAGTGGTCACCACAGACAATGATCCGGGAATCCTGAAATCCACGCCGCAGCTTGTGGCCTGTCCAGATGCGGAAGCGCTGTCTGTCTGTCTGGCGCCATATCTGGATTAACATTTACTTTGCCTATTGAGTCTTTAAATCTGATGCATTTTACCCCTGAGGTGTAATAGGTTTGGTCTTGGGTGGAGGCTGACGACTGAGCATGAGCATGTACACCCGAAATCAAAAAGTGGTAGATACCACTGTGCTTCTAGCCATTCGCCAGGACATTCAGAAGTTCTCTCCAGGCTCCCAACCGTACCAACATTACCACATTGCAAGTTAGGGCGATATTTTCATGCCACAACTACAATGATTTTTAAATGAAGTTTGTGGTAAATGTGCCCCTTGGAGTCAAACCCACAGGCACAGTATAAATGGTAGGCAAAACGTCATCATCCCGCTGTCAGATTCTCGCAGGGATTCACGCGTCGTCGACATTTTCACTACGGCATTGGAGAGTGTAGCGAGAGGACGTGTCTCCGTCCTCAGTGTCTGTGCGGGAGGGAAAGTGTGGTGGCGATTCCAGTGCTGTCTTGTGCTGCTCAGTACAGTGGTGGTGTCCTCTGCTGCTATATATCCAGTGCTGCTGTATAAGTCCAGTCCATTGCAGTGGTGCTGTGTTATCCTGCATCAGTCCAGTGGTGGTGTCCCTGTGCTGTTGTATATGTCCAGTGGTACTGCCGTATATGTCCAGTGATACTGCTGTATATGTCCAGCGGTACTGCCGTATAATTCCAGTGATACTGCCGTATAAATCCAGTGGTACTGGCATATAAATCCAGTCCAGTGATACTGCCGTATATGTTCAGTGGTACTGCCATATAATTCCAGTGATACTGCCGTATATGTCCAGTGGTACTGCCGTATAAATCCAGTGGTACTGGCATATAAATCCAGTCCAGTGATACTGCCGTAAATGTCCAGTGGTACTGCCATATAAATCCAGTGATACTGCTGTATATATCCAGTGGTACTGCTGTATAAATCCTGTGGTACTGGCGTATAAATCCAGTCTAGTGATACTTCCGTATATGTCCAGTGATACTACTGTATATATCCAGTGGTACTGCCGTATAATTCCAGTGGTACTGCCGTATAAATCCAGTGATACTGCCGTATAATTCCAGTGATGCTGGCATATAAATCCAGTGATACTGCCGTATGAATCCAGTCCAGTGGTACTGCCGTATAACTCCAGTGGTACTGCCGTATAATTCCAGTGGTACTGACGTATATGTCCAGTGGTACTGGCGTATAAATCCAGTGATCCTGCCGTATGAATCCAGTCCAGTGGTACTGCCGTATAAGTCCAGTGGAACTGCCGTATAATTCCAGTGGTACTGACGTATATGTCCAGTGGTACTGCCGTATAAATCCAGAACATTGGTACTGCCGTATAAGTCCAGTGGTTCTGGCATATAAGTCCAGTGATACTGCCGTATAAATCCAGTACAGTGGTACTGCCGTATAAGTCCAGTGGTACTGCCATATAATTCCAGTG
Source organism: Pseudophryne corroboree (assembly GCF_028390025.1). NCBI lineage: Eukaryota > Metazoa > Chordata > Amphibia > Anura > Myobatrachidae > Pseudophryne > Pseudophryne corroboree. Next base: position 1,024,578,738 of record NC_086445.1, read on the forward strand.
ATACCGCCGTATAAGTCTAGTGGTACTGCCGTATATGTCCAGTGGTACTGGCGTATAAGTCCAGTGATACTGCCGTATAAATCCAGTCCAGTGGTACTGCTGTATAAATCCAGTGGTTCTGGCATATAAGTCCAGTGATACTGCCGTATAAATCCAGTCCAGTGGTACTGCTGTATAAATCCAGTGATACTGCCGTATATGTCCAGTGGTAATAGCGTATAAATCCAGTCCAGTGATACTGCCGTATATGTCCAGTGGTACTGCCGTATAATTCCAGTGGTACTGCCGTATAATTCCAGTGATATTGCTGTATAATTCCAGTGGTTCTGGCGTATAAGTTCAGTGATACTGCCGTATATGTCCAGTGGTACTGCCGTATAAATCCAGTCCAGTGGTACTGTCGTATAAGTCCAGTGGTACTGCCGAATAATTCCAGTGGTACTGCTGTATATGTCCAGTGGTACTGGCGTATAAGTCCAGTGATACTGCCGTATAAATCCAGTCCAGTGGTACTGCCGTATAAGTCCAGTGGTACTGCTGTATAATTCCAGTGATACTGACGTATAATTCCAGTGGTACTGGTGTATAAGTCCAGTGATACTGCCGTATAAAACCAGTTCAGTGATACTTGCGTATAAGTCCAGTGGTACTGCCGCATAATTCCAGTGGTACTGCCATATATGTCCAGTGGTACTGGCGTATAAGTCCAGAGATACTGCCGTATAAATCCAGTCCAGTGGTACTGCCATATAAGTCTGGTGGTACTGATCTGTGCTGTATATTATTTACTCCATATAAAGGGGTTATTAATATTTTATCAAAATAATTTTTTACAGGGTTTGCCATGTGTTGCATATTGTGTTATATAACATTCATTTGGAGGATAAAATAGGGAAAGATCAAGAACCACTTCCTCCTAGTGCTGAAGCTGCTGCCACTAGTCATAACATAGATGATGAAATGTCATCAACGTCGTGTGCCAAGGCCGATGCCCAATGTGATAGTAGAGGGCATGTAAAATCCAAAAAGCCAAAGTTCAGTAAAATATAAAAAAATATTAAATAAATATATATATATATATATATATTTAAAAAAAATATATATAAAATTTATATATATATATATATATATATATAAAAATATATAAATCTAAAAAATATAAAAGCCAAAAAAATTAATTTAAATGGTCTGAGGAGAAACGTAAACTTGCCAATATGCCATTTACGACACGGAGTGGCAAGGAACGGCTGAGGCCCTAGCCTTTGTTCATGACTAGTGGTTCAGTTTCACATGACGATGGAAGCCCTCATCCTCCTGCTAGAAAAATGAGAAGAGTTAAACTGGCAAAAGCACAGCAAAGAACTGTGCGTTCTAAAATGGTACCACAAATCCCCAAGGAGAGTCCAAGTGTGTCGCCGGTTGCGATGCCTGACCTCCCCAACACTGGACGGGAAGAGGTGGCTACTTCCACCATTTGCACGCCCTCTGCAAGTGCTGGAAGGAGCACCCACAGTTCAGTTTCTTATATTCAAATTGAAGATGTCACTGTTGAAGTACACCAGGATGAGGATATGGGTGTTGCTGGCGCTGAGGAGGAAGTTGACGATGAGGATTCTGATGGTGATGTGGTTTGTTTAAATCAGGCACTGGGGGAGACACCTGTTGTCCGTGGGATGAGGAATCCCATTGTGAAGCCTGGGCAAAATACCAAAAAAGCCACCTCTTCGGTGTGGAATTATTTCTCCACAAATCCGGACAACAGGTGTCAAGCCGTGTGTTGCTTCTGTCAATCCGTAATACGTAGGGGTAAGGACGTTAACCACCTAGGGACATCCTCCCTTATATGTCACCTGCTGCGCATTCATCAGAAGTCAGTGTCAAGTTGTGAAACTTTGGGTAAGAGCGTAAGCAGTCCACTGACACCTAAATCACTTCTTTCTCTTGTACCCAAGCTTTTGCAAGCCACACCACCAACTCCCTCAACGTCAACTTCCTCCTCAGTCAGGAACGTCAGTAGTCCTGCAGGCCATGTCACTGGCAAGACTGAGGATTCCTCTCCTAACCGGGATTCCTCCAGAGGATCCTTGAGTGGCATGTCTGCTGCTACTGTTGCTGCCGCTGCTGTTGTTGCTGCTGGTGTTATGATTCCAGCACTCTGGTCTGAGGAGATCTTTTGCGAGGACCGGAGCACTGGAACGAAATGCTGGGGAAGGGAGCGGGAATGGAAAATAGCCCCTGGCGCCCTAACTCCGTTGTCTCGCCCGTGCTGTCAGAAATCCCCTGCGAGACTATGGTTGCTTGAGCCCATGGCAGCCGCGTTTGAAGGGCGGATTATGTCTGCCCAACTCCGATGCCCCCTCAGGTCTTAATGGGAGACAAAGGGAAATCCGAGACAGGGTGATAACAAGGGGCCCTCTGACTAAACAACCAGGCCAGGGGCTACAAGAAACTAAAAACTAGAATATGTGCGGAAAAACCGCCAGGGAAAAGGACAACCAAAATATCCACTTGTCTACTCTCCTACCCGGCACCGCCGAGTTCCGAAGAGGACTTGTGGAAGCGGAACCCTCCGTAAATGCTCCGAAACAGAATATAAAGAAAAAGCAGCTGAGCCGCAACATACGGCAGAGCCGTAACTCACGAACACCACACGATATTCTCTGGTGATCGTTGAGGACAACAGGGGACCAAACGACTTCTTGGGATGAGATGACAACTCCAAGATACGGAACTTCTGAGGACAGGAATGACCGGATACAGCAGGACAGGAACAGACGTTCAGCAAACCAAGGCAGCATGCAGGAAGCTATTACCGGCGTCTGTGTGCAGCACTGGGCAGGTATTTAGCAGGGAGTCCTCCAATCAGCTGTTCAGAGCCTGATTAGTATTAATGCCGTGCAGCTGCCTTGCTGCACGGCCAGAAGACAAGTGTGTGTGCAATTAGACCCTGCAACGGGGAACGCGGTCCGCCCGTGGCGTCCCCGTTGCTAGGGTCCATGCGGCTCAGCGCGCCCGGCGTCTAGCGTTGCTAGGAAGCCGGCGGCTGAACGCGCACGGCGTCCCTAGTTGCTAAGCGCCGGGCCGCGCGGACATTGCGGACCCCGGCGCCTAACAGTACCCCCCCCTTGAGGAGGGGTCAAGGAACCCCTAAAGCCAGGTTTCTGAGGAAATTCCCGAAAAAATGCCCTCTTGAGCCTAGGGGCATGAAGATCCTTATCCAGGACCCAAGACCTTTCCTCCGGACCATAGCCTTTCCAGTGAACTAAAAAATAAAGCCGACCCCGGGACAATTTGGAATCAAGAACTTTCTCTACCAAGAACTCCTGTTGTCCCTGTACATCCACTGGAGATCTACCCTGAGAGATCCTCCGAGGAAATCTACTGGAAGAAACGTATTGTTTCAACAGGGAACAGTGAAACGTATTTCCAATCTTGAGAGATCTTGGTAAACGTAGCCGAAAGGCAACTGGGTTGACTCTTTTAATAATAAGAAATGGTCCAATAAATTTGGGTCCCAGTCTAGCCGAGGATTGTCGAAGCCTGATGTTGCAAGTTGACAACCACACCTTATCTCCCACCTTAAAAGTGCAAGGACGTCGGAGCCTGTCAGAAAATTTCTTCTCTCGAAAGGCCGCTTTTCTGAGAGCAAGGTGCACTTTTTTCCAAATTGCTCTGAGATGGGAGGTTAAAGTCAGCGAGGAGATTGGAGAATGATGAAAAAAAGAATTAGCTCTGGGGTGAAAACCAAAACTGAAAAGAAAGGAGACTCTTTAGTGGAGGAATGACAAGAATTATTGTAAGCAAATTCAGCCAAAGGAAGAAACTCGGACCAATCATTCTGGAGTTTGTCTGAATACAAGCGCAGATATTGTTTCAATGACTGGTTAACTCGTTCGGTTTGCCCGTTGGATTGTGGGTGGTAACCGGATGTTAACGACAGTTTCATCTTTAATGAAGCACAAAAACATTTCCAGAATTGTGCGACGAATTGTGGACCCCGATCAGAAACAATATCAGTGGGCAACCCATGAAGCCTGAACACATGGCGGAGGAACAAAACTGCCAACCCTTGAGCAGAAGGCAATCGGGGAAGAGCAATAAAATGAGCCATTTTACTAAAACGGTCCACTACCACCCATATGACTCGGAATCCGGCTGAAAGGGGAAGGTCAACCCCAAAATCCATGGAAATATGAGACCATGGCCTGAGAGGGACACTTAAGGGCATTAGTTGCCCTATAGGCAAGGAACGGGGAACCTTATGCTGTGCACAAACCTGACATGAATAAACAAATTCCCTAACGTCTTTAGAAATACTAGGCCACCATACTGAGCGAGAGACTAACTCCAATGTTTTAGTGATTCCCGGATGCCCTGAAACTTTGTTGTCATGGAATTCAGTTAAAACAGTAGCTCTCAAAAATTCAGGAACGTAAAGACGACCAGCAGGAGTAAATCTAGGAGCTTGATGTTGAAGTTGGTTTAACTGGGTAAATAAATCCTGTGTGAGGCCTGCCCGGATGACCGAAGATGGAAGTATTGGGGTAACAACAGGATTGTTATTGTGAACCGGAAGAAAGCTACGTGACAGGGCATCAGCTTTAGTATTCTTGGACCCAGGCCTGAAAGTGATTATAAATTTGAAACGAGTAAAAAATAATGCCCAACGTGCCTGCCGGGCATTAAGCCGTTTAGCAGATTCAATGTATTGCAGGTTCTTATGGTCAGTCAATACCGAAATAGTATGCTTCGCTCCTTCCAGCCAATGCCTCCACTCCTCAAAAGCCCACTTTACCGCCAGTAACTCCCGATTACCAACGTCATAATTGGATTCAGCGGAGGAGAACTTTCTGGACATAAAGGCACAAGGATGTAAGTCCAAAGACACCGGATCCTTTTGAGAAAGGACAGCCCCCACTCCAACCTCTGAGGCATCAACCTCCACAACAAAGGGCAATTCCGGATTAGGATGTCTGAGGACTGGAGCTGAGACAAAGGCTTGTTTCAGAGCCCGGAAGGACAACTCAGCTTCATGCGACCAGTTGGTAGGATCCGCTCCTTTCTTTGTCAGAGCCACAATGGGAGCGACCAGGTCAGAAAAAGAATGAATGAACCTCCTATAATAATAAAGCCCATCTCGTGGACAGACCACTCGGGAACTATCCTCCTGTTTGATCTATGTAACTCGGGGGGTAGGTCTGGGTCCTGGAGGCTGGACGATAGCCTATTACTCGATCCATCTACTCTCCAAGATGTTAGATCTGCCATATCGGAATACTTTGAGATCAACATAACCGATGAAGTAGCTAATAGTATTGTCTGGGAAGCGCACAAAGCCACGATTCGGGGTAAACTCATTAGCATAGCCTCTCATCGCCGTAAGCAAACCCAAATCGAAATAGCGTCTCTCGAAACTGAAATATCGTCCCTACTGCTCGAACATCAATTACAACCTTCCCCTACGGTACTATCTCAAATAAACACACTAAGAGGCAGACTCAACACCATACTGTCCCGTAGATCAGCCTTTATTCTACGACGGCTCCAGCAGAAATACTATGACAAGGCAGACAAAGCTGATTCTGTTTTAGCTAATAAGCTTCGAGAAAAAAAGGCCTCGAATCTTATTAATAAATTGAGGTCCCCTCAATCTGGGAGCGTCACATATGACCCAGAGACAATTGTCCAGGAATTCCAAACCTACTATAAAACACTTTATAATCTCACTACTACCACCCCTCAACACGCCACACAGGATACCCCTTCTCTTTCCTCCTTCTTTACCAATATATTACTCCCCCGTATATCTGACCAGCACCTCTTAGACCTAAATGCTGACTTTACGGATCTGGAAATTTTAAGCACCATTAAGAATCTTAAAATGTCAGCGGCCCCGGGCCCGGATGGTTTTTCCCCTTTGTACTATAAAAAGTGTGCAACGGAACTTACTCCCTTTCTTTCTAAGTTTTTCAACGATATATTGCATGGGGCTTCCTTTGATATCCTAACTTCTTTGGCAAGCATAGTTGTGATCCCTAAACCCGGTCGAGATCCTGAGCTAGTTACCAATTATAGGCCCATATCACTCTTAAATGTTGACATTAAGCTCTACGCAAAATTACTGGCCAATAGGCTGGGACCCTTACTCCCTCAACTGATCCATCCTGATCAGGTCGGCTTTATACCTGGACGCCAAGCCCTAGATAACACGCGTAGAACGGTAGATTTAATACACGAAATACACAGACAAAAACAACCAGTTATGGTCCTGGGTCTAGACGCTGAGAAGGCATTCGATCGGATACAATGGCCGTTTATGTTCCATACACTACAACAGGTGGGGATTTCGGGCCGCTTTCTTCAGGGAGTGACAGCATTATATAACAACCCCAGAGCGGCTGTGCTTGCCAATGGAGTGTTATCTTCCCCTTTTCAGATAACTAATGGTACACGACAGGGCTGCCCGCTCTCCCCGCTAATATTCGCGTTATCCATAGAACCCCTTGCTGCGCGGATTCGAGCCAATCCACTTATAAAAGGGATAAGGGTAGGTGACACTGAACACAAAATTGCACTATACGCAGATGATGTGTTGCTTACGATCGCTGACCCAGTACACTCATTGCCCCACCTCTTTCGTGAGATAGAGGAGTTTGGTGCACACTCTGGCTATAAAATTAATACTGATAAGACTGAGGTCTTAGACTTTTATATCCAGCAAAATATGAAAGATAACCTAACACACAGGTTTAATTTTCAATGGAATGCAAAAAAACTCACGTACCTGGGAGTAGCGATAACCAAACACTATTCTCATCTCTTTCAAGCCAACTACCCCAGCCTGATCGTCCGACTCCAAAAAGACCTTGAAATCTGGGGTAGCAAGTATATCTCCTGGATCGGCCGTATCAATGCCGTTAAAATGAACCTGTTGCCCAGACTCCTCTATCTGTTCCAAACTCTCCCTGTCCGGGTGCCACCCTATGTCTTTAAAAACCTCCAACACGCCTCGTCTCAATTCATCTGGTCCAAAAAGAAGCCAAGAGTCAAACGCGTTACATTACAAAAACACACCTCCGAAGGCGGCTTAGGAGTCCCAGACTTCAAAGCCTATTATATAGCGGCCAACCTAGCACAATGTACTCTCTGGAATACCCCAAAAACAGAGAGGAAATGGGTCTCAATAGAGACCGACTCTCTACAAGTGAACTATCTCCCCTCTCTGCTATGGCTTCCTTCTTCGGCACGCCCCCGCTCCGCTAAATCACACCCAGTAATATCCCACTCCCTGAGCATATGGGACTTGGCTACTCGTAAATTCCAGTTGGCGCCACCCCCTAGTCCTTTAGTCCCGATATTTGATAATCCCTTGTTTCACCCAGGCCGTCACCGCAACGCCATGCCCCATTGGCGTGGGGAAGGGATCATGTTACTAAACGATCTAACCTCAAATACAGTGTTCCCAACCTTTACAGAATTACAATCTAAATATGCATTACCTCATTCGATTTTCTTCCAATACCTGCAAATTCGCCATTTTCACTCCACACTTCTCACACAGATTAATCATAGACCGTTAACATCTCTAGAAACTCACGCAACACACACGAACTCGACTAAGGGACTTATTTCCACTATTTATAGATCACTGGTTCCTCCAGGGCAGCTAGATAAGGAACCCCATGAAAGGGCATGGGAAACGGATTTGGGTGAAGTATTTGACTCTGAGGAGTGGACAGATATCTATGCTAGCCTAGCATCTAGCTCTATTTGTGTGCGAGCAAAGGAAAATGCATATAAGCTTTTCTATAGATGGTATTATGTCCCCACCCGACTTGCCAAGATGTTTCCAGACACTTCTCCACTTTGTTGGAGATGTAAAACAATGGATGGTACGTTCCTGCATATCTGGTGGGAGTGCCCCAGACTCCTCCCCCTCTGGAAAGAACTGGGATCTCTCTTTAGTTCAATCCTAGAAATCAATATCCCCCTCAATCCCAAGCACTTCCTTCTCTCCATCTCAATCCCGGGGGCTTCGCGATGTCAGATAAAGTTGTTCACCCATATGGTCCTGGCAGCTAGATGCGCCATTGCATCGACCTGGAAATCCACTGACGCCCCCACTCAAGGTGAAATTGTAGGAAAAATATGGCACATTTATGCCATGGAGCATATCACTAGTATCCTAAAGGGCTCATCAGAGTCCTTTCTGAGGACCTGGGAACCGTGGACGTCCTTTTTCAAGACTTCTCCACCGTTCCATTAATGTAGCACGACTCTAACGTCAGCTCCAAACAAGATGCATGCTTACACACCGGTTTCACTATGTTGAATACGCTCCTCTGGAAGGGTCCGGCCGAGTCACTATACCCCTCACTTGTACCTCTCCTCACCGCCCTTGGTCGCTAACCTGGTGGTTCTGTCTTTCCCCCTCTTTTTCTCTCCCTCTGCTTCTCTCTCCACTTGAATACTGTCACTTAATGTCTTCAAAAATAGATGAGTATATGCTGGGTTAAGGGTTAAAACAGGCACAATTTACTTCGTCTATATCAACCAACAACTCCCCCAAGGGGCTGTTTAACATATACTAATGACATTGTACGTGTAACATGTTTCTACTCGATTGCCTGTTTCTATGTATGTCTCATCTGACTAATAAATAAACATTTAAAAAAAGAACCTCCTATAATAATTCGCAAACCCTAAAAAGCGCTGAATTGCTTTTAAATTGGTGGGTTGCGCCCAATTAAGGATGGCCTGAAGCTTCTTAGGTTCCATGGAAAATCCCTGAGGGGAAATTATGTACCCTAAAAAAGATACTTTCGTGACGTGAAATTCACACTTCTCCAGCTTGGCATATAAACGATTCTCACGTAACTTTTGAAGAACCAGACGCACCTGGGTGATATGTTGTTCCATCGATTCAGAAAAAATCAAGATGTCGTCTAAATAAACGACCACAAATTTCCCTAGGAAGTCACGGAGCACATCGTTAATGAGGTCTTGAAAAACTGCTGGAGCATTAGACAGGCCGAACGGCATCACCAGGTATTCGTAGTGACCCGACTGAGGCCCTCATTCCGAGTTGATCGCTCGCAAGGCGATTTTAGCAGAGTTGCTCACGCTAAGCCGCCGCCTACTGGGAGTGTATCTTAGCATCTTAAAATTGCGAACGATGTATTCGCAATATTGCGATTACAAATTACTTAGCAGTTTCAGAGTAGCTCCACACTTACTCGGCATCTGCGATCAGTTCAGTGCTTGTCGTTCCTGGTTTGACGTCACAAACACACCCAGCGTTCGCCCAGACACTCCCCCGTTTCCCCGGCCACTCCTGCGTTTTTTCCGGAAACGGTAGCGTTTTTTCCCGCACGCCCATAAAACGGCCTGTTTCCGCCCAGTAACACCCATTTCCTGTCAATCACACTACGATCGCCGGAGCGAGGAAAAAGCCGTGAGTAAAAATACTATCTCCATTGTAAAATTACTTGGCGCAGTCGCAGTGCGAATATTGCGCATGCGTACTAAGCGAAATTTCACTGCGATGCGATGAAAAATACCGAGCGAACGACTCGGAATGAGGGCCTGAGTACTGAAAGCCGTCTTCCACTCATCTCCAGATTTAATTCGGATGAGGTTGTAAGCTCCTCTCAGGTCAATTTTAGAAAAAATCACAGCAGAACGTAACTGATCAAAGAGTACAGAAATCAACGGCAAAGGATAAGTGTTTTTGACTGAGATTTTATTCAAGGCTCTAAAATCTATACATGGTCTAAGCGAGCCATCCTTTTTCTCCACAAAGAAAAAACCAGCACTTAAAGGGGATTTTGATGGTCTAATAAAACCTTTCTGTAAGCTCTCCTGAACATAGTCATTCATAGCCGAAGTTTCTGGCCCGGACAATGCATATAATCTCCCCTTTGGCAATGCGGCACCAGGGATTAGCTCAATAGCACAATCATAAGGCCGATGGGGAGGCAGAATGTCCGCATTGCCTTTGGAGAATACATCGGCAAACTCCTGGTATTCCACAGGAATGAGTTCTGGAATGATAGCTGCTACTCTAACTGGAAACGAAATACATTCCTTAGCACACAAAGTACCCCATTGTGAAATCTCCCCGGACCGCCAATCAATGGTGGGATTATGGAAGGCCAGCCAAGGGTGACCCAGAACAACTGGAACTGCTGGGCAATGTGTTAGATAGAACTCGATCTTTTCGGAATGTAAAGCTCCTACTGTAAGTACTACGGGAGGTGTACGGTGAGTAATAACCCCGTTGGAAAGCGGACTCCCATCTAAGCCATGCATGGTGACACACCTACCCAATGGTAACTGAGGAATGCCTAAGGCCTTAGCCCAAGTTAAATCCATAAAGTTTCCTGCAGCTCCACTGTCAACAAAAGCTGACACCAAAGAACTGAGGCTGTCAAAGGAAACCTTAACTGGAACTAAAAGAGAGTTATTCGAGGAGATAAGCTGCAGACCTAGGTGAACCCCCTCACAATTCACCTGGTCAAAGCGTTTCCCGACTTGTTCGGACAGTTACAAGCAAAATGTCCCTTACCACCACAGTACAAACAAAGACCGGAATTTTGCCTTCTGGTCCTTTCCTCAGGAGACAGCCGGAAGAGACCCATCTGCATGGGCTCCTCGACGTCTTCTGGAATGGAATAAACACAAGGACTTGACCTTACAGATGTTCCTCTTTCAGCTCTCCGCTCTCTGAGACGACGATCAATCTTAATAGAAAGCTCCATGAGTTTATCGAGAGTCTCAGGAGCGGGGTACTGGAGGAGACTGTCTTTAATAGACTCTGATAAGCCGAGGCGAAACTGACTGCGCAGGGCTGGGTCATTCCAGCCACAGTCGTTCGACCAACGGCGAAACTCAGTACAATAAACCTCTGCAGGATTTCTACCTTGTTTGAGAGCGCGCAGCTGACTTTCAGCGGACACCTCTCTATCTGGGTCATCATACAAAAGCCCTAAAGATTTAAAGAAAGCGTCTACTGACAACAACGCAGGATCCTCTGCTCTTAAACCGAATGCCCAGGTCTGAGGTTCCCCCTGGAGTAAAGAAATAATAATCCCAACCCGCTGAGATTCAGTACCAGAGGAAGTAGGTCTTAAACGAAAATAAAGTTTACAGGACTCTTTAAAATTAAAAAAATCTTTTCTATCACCAGAAAAACGGTCGGGCAAATGCATCTTTGGTTCACGGACCACCTTTGGGGAGGCTCGCAAAAGATCTTCCTGCGACCTCACCCGAAGAGAAAGATCCTGAACCATCTGAGTAAGTTCTTGAATCTGATTGACTAAGAGCTGGCCAGGATTTGGCCCTAAAGCTGTCGGATTCATGCGGCCAAAAAACTTTAACAAAAACTGAATGAGAGGAAAAAATGAAAGCCCTGTTTAATTTTAATTTTTTGGTATGGCCGGTAATAATGTTATGATTCCAGCACTCTGGTCTGAGGAGATCTTTTGCGAGGACCGGAGCACTGGAACGAAATGCTGGGGAAGGGAGCGGGAATGGAAAATAGCCCCTGGCGCCCTAACTCCGTTGTCTCGCCCGTGCTGTCAGAAATCCCCTGCGAGACTATGGTTGCTTGAGCCCATGGCAGCCGCGTTTGAAGGGCGGATTATGTCTGCCCAACTCCGATGCCCCCTCAGGTCTTAATGGGAGACAAAGGGAAATCCGAGACAGGGTGATAACAAGGGGCCCTCTGACTAAACAACCAGGCCAGGGGCTACAAGAAACTAAAAACTAGAATATGTGCGGAAAAACCGCCAGGGAAAAGGACAACCAAAATATCCACTTGTCTACTCTCCTACCCGGCACCGCCGAGTTCCGAAGAGGACTTGTGGAAGCGGAACCCTCCGTAAATGCTCCGAAACAGAATATAAAGAAAAAGCAGCTGAGCCGCAACATACGGCAGAGCCGTAACTCACGAACACCACACGATATTCTCTGGTGATCGTTGAGGACAACAGGGGACCAAACGACTTCTTGGGATGAGATGACAACTCCAAGATACGGAACTTCTGAGGACAGGAATGACCGGATACAGCAGGACAGGAACAGACGTTCAGCAAACCAAGGCAGCATGCAGGAAGCTATTACCGGCGTCTGTGTGCAGCACTGGGCAGGTATTTAGCAGGGAGTCCTCCAATCAGCTGTTCAGAGCCTGATTAGTATTAATGCCGTGCAGCTGCCTTGCTGCACGGCCAGAAGACAAGTGTGTGTGCAATTAGACCCTGCAACGGGGAATGCGGTCCGCCCGTGGCGTCCCCGTTGCTAGGGTCCGTGCGGCTCAGCGCGCCCGGCGTCTAGCGTTGCTAGGAAGCCGGCGGCTGAACGCGCACGGCGTCCCTAGTTGCTAGGCGCCGGGCCGCGCGGACATTGCGGACCCCGGCGCCTAACAGCTGGGAGTCGATCGTCATCCCAGAGGGGACGTCGGAAGACCACTTATACTACTTTAAGTAAGCAATTGACTGTCCAACAGTCCTTTGTGAGGAACTTGAAATATGACAGCAGTCATCCTGTTGCAAAGCGGATAACTGAGGCCTTGACAGCTATGTTGGTGTTAGACGTGCATCCGGTATCTGCCATTAGTTCAGTGGGACTTAGAGAATTGATGGAGGTAGTGTGTTCCCGGAATCAAATCCCATCTAGGTTCCACTTCACTAGGCATGCGATACCGAGAAAGTACAGAGACATCAGAAAAAGTGTCCTCCAAAATGCAGTTGTACCCACGGTCCACTTAACCACGGACATGTGGACAAGTGGAACAGGGCAGACTAAGGACTATATGACTGTGACAGCCCACTGGGTAGATGTATTGCCTCCCGCAGCAACAACAACAGCAGCGGCATCAGTAGCAGCATCTCGCAAACGCCAACTCATTCCTAGGCAGGCTACGCTATGTATCACCACTTTCCGTAAGAGGCACACCGCTGACAACCTCTTACGGAAACTGAGGGACATCATCGCACAATGGCTTACCCCACTTAGACTCTCCTGGGGATTTGTGATTTCGGATAACGCCACTGTGACAGGACGGAACCGCACGGAAGCACTCGCCGCTTGCCGCGTCCCGTTGACTGCGCACAGACTGGAAGGTCAAGCCGCACGAGGCCTGACCACATAGGGGATTCCCGCTTACCGTCAGTAACCGCCTGTTACTGACTCCACCCACTGCGCTGTGGGCAGGTTCTCGCTGCCACCACCAAACTCCTAACCTGCCGTGGCGTTTGGAACCACGGTTCTGCTCTGTATGTGCCGACGCACTGCTTTACCACACCTGTGTGGTGTCGACGAATCCCCACTAGCCACTTGCTAGGCCTCTACCGGTAGCTGGCGGAAGGCGGAGCTTGGAGACGTCAGGTGCTTCCCTGGACAGCCGGAGAACGGGGCTAGGTTTGGCCTAACCCTGTTGGTCACAAGATGAAGCAGTCTTCTTGAGGCAAAGGTGTTTATTGCTCAAAAACCTTTAAAAAGGCTCCTCCCTATTGCTAGGGGCAACAGCATACAATTAAGATGTTTCAGCAGAAGAAGATGTTACAATACACAATCCTATGGGCCAACTGCCCTTCTTTTATCCCTCTCCAAGACCCCTTACCACAGGGGGTAAGCCCGCCCTGTGGTGTACAACCAATCAATGTTTACCCATGAGCTGTGCATGCTCTGGTCTCATGCACACACAACATTGTCCCCAATGGACAGTGGGGAGTGGTCGGTCTCCTTTGTCTCTCCCATCTGGGAGAGCAGGATACTCCCACGGTGCCGTTCAGTCTGGCTGGGGGGAGGTTTTTCCCTCCTAAACTGACTTCCAGAAACCTGCCCGGGACCCCTTCTCACTGCCTGCAGCCTGGATTCGGGCTCCAGAGCTGGGCAGCCTGGCTCCCCGGTCCAGGTCTCTGGTCCACTACGGCTGATCTCCATGGAGCTCCAAGAAACCACTCAGCTTGTCTTATAGCTAAGCTGCTTCTCTTTCTCCCTGTCCCCATTGGAACTGTGAGGCTGGATGGGAAAGCATTCCGTTTTTAGGGAAAAGGTCTGGGAGAATCCATCAGCCTGCACAGCTATGGATTCCCCCCTCCTGGGACACACAATCAAGTAAGTGCATTTTATCTTTAAATACATTACATTTTAAACCACACTGTACATTTCCCTGTACTATACACTGAGCCTGTGCCCTGCACAGACTCTACATACTCAGGCACTGCAGTGCCTTACAACACACTGTATGTCCTTATTTTACACAATGTTTTATTTAACTGCTGTGCTTCCCTAGCCCTGCAGCCTGGCTGCTAGGGCTCTCCCTCTCAGTGCTGGAGGTATGGGGCTGGCTTCCCCCATCCTCCAGCCTGCCTCTGGGGTTCCAGGGAGCTGGCTCTCCCTGTCCCCCCAGTGTGGCACTAACCAGTGGCCTCGCCGCACGCAGCGGCGCACCCCCCTGTACCTAAGCCCGGCGGCCCGGGACACTTGTCCCGGTCGCCGTAACTCTGGCTTTGTTTCAGCGCTGAGGCGCCGGGAGCGTAGCTCCCGGACCCCAGCGCTCACCATCCTGCTGGGCAACCTAATTTCCCCCACACCGCTAGGGAGCCGGCTAGCCCGGTCCCCCATGAGCGGTGCTGACTCGTGGCCTCGCTGCAGCGTCCGGCGGGGAGCCGGGCTGCAGCGCACCCCCCTCGCCGGCTAGCAGCCCGGGACGTCCGTCCCGGCTGCTGCGGCTGGCCACCCGTGCTGGGCTGAGGCGCTGGGAGCAGAGCTCCCGGCCCCCAGCGGCGGCTCTCACATAGAGCACTGCAGCGGGAGCCGAGCTCCCAGCCGCAGCGCTCACCCTTCTCCCCGGCGCGCACACTCCAGTGCGCCCGGGGCTACACTGACCGCTGCCGGGAGCGGAGCTCCCGGACTCCGGCGGTCAGCGGCTGCCTCCTCTCCCCCGGCGCGCACACTCTGCTGAGCGCGCCGGGGAGCTGTCCTCCCTGCCGTGGTCTCCGGAGGGGTCCGGGACCACGGCACAGTTAAAAATACAGTTTCTAAACATTTTTATACATTTTTATAAACACGGCGCCTAGCGCCCACAGCATGTTCAAATATGGCGCCAAGCGCCCATTGTCTTTGAAAATGGCGCCGGGCACTAGGGATTAACCCCTTCAGTGCCAAGGCGGCCATTTGCCTCGTGGCTGGGGCTCTCCGGCCACACTCCTCCCCCCCCATTCAAGCGGGTCAACCAGGGACCCATGTCCCAACGATTTGGGTCCTGGTCCCGCAGTCCGTTGGGGTGAAGGGGACGCTACCTGGGGGGTGTAGGCTCTGGCCTAGACAGTTCATCCATAGTGTAGTGGGCCTCTCTTCGTGGGTGCACAATGTTCAAATAGTCCACCTGAAGTCCAAGTTCAAGGCTCCACCACAAAAGTCTGTCCAATTCCCCCAAGGTAGGTTGCAGCCACCTAACAGGTAGGTGGTAAGTCACCACGGTGGGGGGCCGGTTACAAACAAGTGCCACCCACGGTGTCCCAATTGTGGCATACCCCACCTCCCACAATAGCAGTATTCTGCTCAAACAGGCCACAGGGTGCTCCTGCCCATATGGCTCTTTCTGGCTCGGTACTGCTCCCAGTCCGTGCAGTGGCGCAATAGTTCGTAACACACAGTCCTGGTCAAGAATGTGCGCCATCAGCACTGGAGCGGGTACCCGAGCCTCCTTCAATGACTGGAATGCCAACTCGCAAGCGGGTGCAAAGTCCACTGACTTGGGAATGCCCTTCCTAGCCATCTCTGTCAAGGGGTTCACTACAGGACTAAAGTCAATGACAACATGTCCGTAGGGCCTTACAGGTTCTAAGGTCAGTACCGGTCTGGGTGATGTGGGTCGGGGACAGCCTCTGGTTGCCTCCACCCCCTCTGGGTTGGGCCTACCCCTGTCTCCTCCCACATGGTGCCCCAGGCACTGCACCTCCGTCATACCTATCTGGCAACTGTCTGCCCTAACTGTCAGACCTGCCCTCCAATCCTCTTCTGTCGACCTATGACTCGGGAAACCTACCCTGTCACCTAGGCCTACTCTTTCCTCCTCGTCCGCTACCTGTGCCGCAGTGATGGCGGCCAGACCACCAGCCTCTGGATCCTGTGTGGCAACCACTACAGTGAGGCTGCGTGTCTTCCCCGATCTACTGCGCACAGGCAGGGGACCTGCTATGTCCACAGCAACTTGCTGCAAGGGTTCTCCTATGGGCAGAGGCCCAGAGACAACACAATCGCTGGAGTGCCCCGGCTGCCAACGCATGGCACCAGCCTTACATGTGGTCTGGGCGTCATCCGACATTCCAGACCAGGGTAAGCTCTGTATCAGGCACTTCAGGGTACGGTCTGTCTCCGGGTTACTGTCCAAAGGGGTTTCACTGGCAACCGACACCGGTTGCGCAGGAACTTTCCCTGAGGGGACCAGTTGGACACATTCCCTATCTGTAAAACAAGAAAAAGTCGAAATATAGCGCTCAGTGTGATTCCATTTGATATACTTAGAGTTCATAAATGTCCATGTAGGAATATCAACTTCATTGGTCAATCTTGCTGCTGAAATGTGGATCGGAACTTCTGCTTCACAAGTAGACTCAAGACAATATGGAATAAAAGCAGAGATAACAGATCATGGTGCAGTATATCCTTATGGAATATAAAGTTGATATTATGTCTGATGGCAATAAATTCTTTGTCTATTGGATGGCGTACCCCACTCACAAGAAAGATAGTAAGAATCCGCTCATAAAGGTATCTTTAACTCTACCATAGTACACGAATCGTGACAGGGAATGCGTACCGTTACTCACTCTGGAATTAGCGTAGATCCTCACGTAGCGGTTTCTTTTCTCGTCACTCCATAAAATAAATATACTGGTGGCAATGAATACTAATAAAAAAACTTTTTATTGTTATAAAAAACAGGGGACCACAAATGGCTCGAGGCGGAACATGTGATAACTGGTGAGCCGTCGGCCGAAAACGGCAACTACCAGCAAGTTCTAAAAACACAGAATTCCAGCCTCAAGGGAGCAAGTGTGTATAAATCCTCCTGTGTATCTTATTCCAACGCGTTTCTACCCAGTAAATGGGTCTTTTTCAAGGAAGAAGATTGATCTCATGAATAATTCTATTTAAATAACACAACAGGAAGTGATGTCAAACCAAGCCAATTGGGTAATCATGTGGGTTACCTAGGCAACGTGTCTCCACGTGTACCCAGAATCCCACATGGTAACTAAATTGGCCGTGACGACATCCGTGTTCCTAATAGAACACTATGTCCGATTATCACCATGGTTACAAGACGTATCCACGGGCTTCCGCCCGCCGATCGCATGCACAGACAGGGCCCTGGAATGACGGACTTCCGCCCACGCATCACGTGTACTTCCGCCCGTCCTCCACAGATCGAATGTCCAACTTCCGCCCTCCAAGCACCGTACTTATGTGCTTCCGCCCTCCAGTCACCACACTAATAGGTTTTGGATTTTAAATCCACTCTGGCGGCGGTAAAGAAATTAATCAAGTTACCATAGTGACGAATCACCATGGCAACAGTGCATGATCATCACCATGGTTACAAACGAGTCCGCCAATCGCATATACAAACAGGGCCCTGGATTGACGGACTTCCGCCCGTGAATTACACGTACTTCCGCCCGTCCTCCACATGTCAAAATAGAGGGTTATGTGGACCTACTTCCGCCCTCCAAGCACCGTGCTTGTGTGTTTCCGCCATCCAAGCACCGCACTTATAGGCTTACTTCCTGGGCTTAATTTGACAGCACTGAATAAATTGGGCATGTTGCCATAGTGACGAATCACCATGGCAGCATGATTATTAACCCTAGTTACAATGATGATGATCATTGCTACAAAGGGATAACCAAATAAAATAAAATAGAAACCACTTGAAGCTGAAATTGTGTAACATAAATGTATAAAACTTATAAAACTTATAAAAACCACCGTAACTCAAAATCATGATTCAAACCATTTGGGACTAATGTTTGCAAATTAAAAATCCATCTCATCTCGCTTTTGGCTAATCTTTTGTCTCTGTCGTTAGTACGCCATAGATCTTTAGATAACTCTATACCCCAAAAGGAGACAATATGATCTGTGGAGCAATTATGAACCTCTTTAAAATGGAGCGAGAAGGGGTGTGTAACTAGGGTTAATAATCATGCTGCCATGGTGATTCGTCACTATGGCAACATGCCCAATTTATTCAGTGCTGTCAAGTAAGTACGGTGCTTGGAGGGCGGAAGTTGGACATTCGATCTGTGGAGGACGGGCGGAAGTACACGTGATGCGTGGGCGGAAGTCCGTCATTCCAGGGCCCTGTCTGTGCATGCGATCGGCGGGCGGAAGCCCGTGGATACGTCTTGTAACCATGGTGATAATCGGACATAGTGTTCTATTAGGAACACGGATGTCGTCACGGCCAATTTAGTTACCATGTGGGATTCTGGGTACACGTGGAGACACGTTGCCTAGGTAACCCACATGATTACCCAATTGGCTTGGTTTGACATCACTTCCTGTTGTGTTATTTAAATAGAATTATTCATGAGATCAATCTTCTTCCTTGAAAAAGACCCATTTACTGGGTAGAAACGCGTTGGAATAAGATACACAGGAGGATTTATACACACTTGCTCCCTTGAGGCTGGAATTCTGTGTTTTTAGAACTTGCTGGTAGTTGCCGTTTTCGGCCGACGGCTCACCAGTTATCACATGTTCCGCCTCGAGCCATTTGTGGTCCCCTGTTTTTTATAACAATAAAATGTGGGTGAGGTGGCCCACTTTTTTGTCGTTTAGCTGCAGAAGTGTATTTGCGCCTTGGGCTTCTGATTATTTTTCTTTTTGAACATTCCCTATCTGGTCTATCCCCTCCCACTTTCCTGTCTACCCTGTACCTTAACCCTTCCCGCCAGGTCAAACTTCCTGCCCCAACCCTGTCAAGGCCGCTGCCAGAGTGGCGCCTCATGCCTTTCAGGGATGGGTCAGAGAGTTGAGCCTCCCTAAACTCCTGCCTGTGGCCCTCAATCTCTCCTAAATTGGGACACTCTACAGGGGGATCTAGGTGGGGACTACTAGGGTCAGTCTGGTAGGGGTCAGTCATGGAAAAATCAGTGTGGTTTCTCATACTCACCGCCGGAGTTGGCAAACCACTTGGGTCAGGAGCATCATTGGGCACCCCCACAGGATCACACGAGCTGGAACCGACATCCTCTGCGTTGCTAGGGGACGTAGGCATACCAGAGGCAAAAGGCATGCGGGGTCGATGTGCTGATCTAGCCGCTGTAATCTTTTCCTCTGGGCTGGTTGATGCTGTGGCTGGCTGTGCTGGCAGTTGTCTAGCAGCTGTAGTCTTTTCCTCTGGGCTGGGCGGTGCTGGAGTAGCTGATGTCAATGGTGGTTTTGGAACTTGACTCCGGGGAATGGCGCCAACAAACGTAGTGACGATCCCACCACCCAGATCATTTCCTAGGACCACATCAGTTGGGAGACCATCCATGACGGCAACTTCTCGCAACTCTGGTCCAGCTCCCCAGTCCAGGTAGACTCTTGCCATGGGAACCGCTTTTTCTGTTCCTTCTGCCAGGGTGACAGTGGCAGTGCGACCCTGCAATACTGCAGCAGGATCTATAAGGTGGGGGCTCACCACAGTGATTGAGGCCCCAGAGTCTCTTAGGCCTTCTCCCTGCAGGGGTCCCACGTGGACTGGCTGCAGGTGCCTCCACAGGTTGTGTAGGGGCTGTTTGGCCATGCAGGTGACTCTCTCCGCAGAGTGCACCTGTCTCTCACCACACTCCATCGGACTGACTGGAGGGGGAACAGTCTCTGTAGGCTCATCTCCTCTCGTCAAACAAGCGATCCGGGCTCCAGCACTCGGATTTGGGGCACGAGTCTGGGGTGCTTGGGATGCAGAACAGTTCATCCTCAGATGTCCGATTTTCCCACAGCCGTAGCACTTCTTCTCCAGTCGTGGCACCGATGATCTCTGATCAGTTGCAGGGACGCTGCGGTGCGGTTGCTGGCCAAGAGCACCCATGTTGGAAGATGCTTGTCTTTGGGGGTGATGAGTTGAAGAGGGTGGTCCCCTTGGTGGTACAGTCTGTTGGAGCTGGCTGCTGGCGGGGCGCTTCTGCCCCCGTGGCCGAATTGCCACATACTTGTCGGCTAATTGGGCAGCCATCTTTAAGCTGGGTGGCTCCCGATCTAGCACCCACTCCTTCACTTCCTGGGCGCACCGGCGGTAGAACTGCTCCCTGCAGATCAGGTCGATCAGTGCGTCCCATGTAGTGGCTTCCGAATCCTTCACCCACTTCACCACGTACTGCCGCAGCTGGGTGGCGAACTGCTCATGGGTGCTGCTAGGATTCTTAGGCAAGTCTCTGAATTTCTTCCTGTAAGACTCTGGAGTGATGAAGAATCGCTGGAGGAGGGCCTTTGCGACTTCGTCGTAGTTCCCACAGTCCTCCGTCGCCACTCCTCGATAGGCCTCCAAGGCCTCTCCATGCAGAGTGGGCACAAGGTGTCTCACCCACTCTGACTTGGGTAGATCATGTAGTTTACAAGTCCTTTCAAAAACTTGTAAATGTCCATCAATGTCCCCATCACTGTCTGCAAACTTGGCAAACTGAATACGTCCTGATCTGTGTACAACAGCTGACAACGGCTCCCGGGGTACCACGGCCTGTGGTGCCCGCTCCGCATGCCACATCCGAATGACAAGCATGCGTTCTTGCTCCGTTGCCCTTTCCCCCAATTCCGCTAGCCGATCTGCTAGGGTATCCGGGTCGCCCCCCCTGGGACGTTGGGATCCTGGCCCTGCTAGGGATTGCTGGGAAACATTGCTGCTGTAAGAGAGGGCGGGGCTTGTGGTTCTCACCGGTTCCTCACGAAGGTCCACTGTTGGGCCGTCCTCTGCGATGCTGACGCCGTCAGTGCTTTCCACCTCCGCCCGATGAGACTCCTCCCAGCTCCTGAGCGCCGCCTTCATGACGCTTCTGGACGCGTTGAAAGGGATATCCACACCCTTGTCCTGGCATACGATCTCCAGATCATCCTTGGACATTCCGCTGAATTCCGCCATCTTGTGCGTTCTCCTGCGCTGCAGTTACTCCTCTCCTGAGTAACTCGGCTTCTCCAATCGGGTGATGAAAAGCCGCCTGGGATTATCCCACCACTATGCCACCAATTTCTGTGACAGGACGGAACCGCACGGAAGCACTCGCCGCTTGCCGCGTCCCGTTGACTGCGCACAGACTGGAAGGTCAAGCCGCACGAGGCCTGACCACATAGGGGATTCCCGCTTACCGTCAGTAACCGCCTGTTACTGACTCCACCCACTGCGCTGTGGGCGGGTTCTCGCTGCCACCACCAAACTCCTAACCTGCCGTGGCGTTTGGAACCACGGTTCTGCTCTGTATGTGCCGACGCACTGCTTTACCACACCTGTGTGGTGTCGACGAATCCCCACTAGCCACTTGCTAGGCCTCTACCGGTAGCTGGCGGAAGGCGGAGCTTGGAGACGTCAGGTGCTTCCCTGGACAGCCGGAGAACGGGGCTAGGTTTGGCCTAACCCTGTTGGTCACAAGATGAAGCAGTCTTCTTGAGGCAAAGGTGTTTATTGCTCAAAAACCTTTAAAAAGGCTCCTCCCTATTGCTAGGGGCAACAGCATACAATTAAGATGTTTCAGCAGAAGAAGATGTTACAATACACAATCCTATGGGCCAACTGCCCTTCTTTTATCCCTCTCCAAGACCCCTTACCACAGGGGGTAAGCCCGCCCTGTGGTGTACAACCAATCAATGTTTACCCATGAGCTGTGCATGCTCTGGTCTCATGCACACACAACATTGTCCCCAATGGACAGTGGGGAGTGGTCGGTCTCCTTTGTCTCTCCCATCTGGGAGAGCAGGATACTCCCACGGTGCCGTTCAGTCTGGCTGGGGGGAGGTTTTTCCCTCCTAAACTGACTTCCAGAAACCTGCCCGGGACCCCTTCTCACTGCCTGCAGCCTGGATTCGGGCTCCAGAGCTGGGCAGCCTGGCTCCCCGGTCCAGGTCTCTGGTCCACTACGGCTGATCTCCATGGAGCTCCAAGAAACCACTCAGCTTGTCTTATAGCTAAGCTGCTTCTCTTTCTCCCTGTCCCCATTGGAACTGTGAGGCTGGATGGGAAAGCATTCCGTTTTTAGGGAAAAGGTCTGGGAGAATCCATCAGCCTGCACAGCTATGGATTCCCCCCTCCTGGGACACACAATCAAGTAAGTGCATTTTATCTTTAAATACATTACATTTTAAACCACACTGTACATTTCCCTGTACTATACACTGAGCCTGTGCCCTGTACAGACTCTACATACTCAGGCACTGCAGTGCCTTACAACACACTGTATGTCCTTATTTTACACAATGTTTTATTTAACTGCTGTGCTTCCCTAGCCCTGCAGCCTGGCTGCTAGGGCTCTCCCTCTCAGTGCTGGAGGTATGGGGCTGGCTTCCCCCATCCTCCAGCCTGCCTCTGGGGTTCCAGGGAGCTGGCTCTCCCTGTCCCCCCAGTGTGGCACTAACCAGTGGCCTCGCCGCACGCAGCGGCGCACCCCCCTGTACCTAAGCCCGGCGGCCCGGGACACTTGTCCCGGTCGCCGTAACTCTGGCTTTGTTTCAGCGCTGAGGCGCCGGGAGCGTAGCTCCCGGACCCCAGCGCTCACCATCCTGCTGGGCAACCTAATTTCCCCCACACCGCTAGGGAGCCGGCTAGCCCGGTCCCCCATGAGCGGTGCTGACTCGTGGCCTCGCTGCAGCGTCCGGCGGGGAGCCGGGCTGCAGCGCACCCCCCTCGCCGGCTAGCAGCCCGGGACGTCCGTCCCGGCTGCTGCGGCTGGCCACCCGTGCTGGGCTGAGGCGCTGGGAGCAGAGCTCCCGGCCCCCAGCGGCGGCTCTCACATAGAGCACTGCAGCGGGAGCCGAGCTCCCAGCCGCAGCGCTCACCCTTCTCCCCGGCGCGCACACTCCAGTGCGCCCGGGGCTACACTGACCGCTGCCGGGAGCGGAGCTCCCGGACTCCGGCGGTCAGCGGCTGCCTCCTCTCCCCCGGCGCGCACACTCTGCTGAGCGCGCCGGGGAGCTGTCCTCCCTGCCGTGGTCTCCGGAGGGGTCCGGGACCACGGCACAGTTAAAAATACAGTTTCAAAACATTTTTATACATTTTTATAAACACGGCGCCTAGCGCCCACAGCATGTTCAAATATGGCACCAAGCGCCCATTGTCTTTGAAAATGGCGCCGGGCACTAGGGATTAACCCCTTCAGTGCCAAGGCGGCCATTTGCCTCGTGGCTGGGGCTCTCCGGCCACAGCCACCAATATTGTGCGTGCATTACATCTGGCCAAATTCCAGCACGTCCCATGTTTTGCACATACAATTAATTTGGTGGTGCAGAATTTTTTAAAAAATGACTGGGGCGTGCAAGAGATGCTGTCGGTGGCCCGAAAAATTGTGGGCCACTTTCGCCATTCAGCCACCGCGTGCTGAAGAGTGGAGCGCCAGCAAACACTCCTGAACCTGCCCCGCCATCATCTGAAGCAAGAGGTGGTAGTGAGGTGGAATTCAACACTCTGTATGCTTCAGAGGATGGAGGAGCAGCAAAAGGCCTATACATCTGCCCACGATATAGGCAAAGGAGGGGTAATGCACCTGACTCAAGCGCAGTGGCGAATGATTTCCGTCTTGTGCAAGGTTCTGCAACCTTTTGAACTTGCCACACGTGAAGTCAGTTCAGACACTGCCAGCCTGAGTCAGATCATTCCCCTCATCAGGCTTTTGCAGAAGCAGCTGGAGACATTGAAGGAGGAGCTAAAACGGAGCTATTCCACTAAGTATGTGGGACTTGTGGATGGAGCCCTTCATTCACTTTGCCAGGATTCAAGGGTGGTCAATCTGTTGAAATCAGAGCACTACATTTTGGCCACAGTGCTCGATCCTAGGTTTAAAGCTTACTTTGTATCTCACTTTCCAGCATTCACAAGTCTGCAGAGGTTCAAAGACCTGCTGGTGAGAAAATTGTGAACTCAAGCAGAACGTGACCCGTTAACAGCTCCTCCTTCATTTTCTCCCGCAACTGGGGCTGCAAGGAAAAGGATAACATTTCCTAGCCCACAAGCTGGCAGTGATTCAGGGCAGTCAGGAGCGAGTGCTGACATCTGGTCCGGACTGAAGGACCTGCCAACGATTACTGACATGTTTACTGTCACTGTATATGATTCTGTCACCATTGAAAGAATGGTGGAGGATTATATGAGTGACAGCATCCAAGTAGGCATGTCAGACAGTCCGTATGTATACTGGCAGGAAAAAGAGGCAATTTGGAGGCCCTTGCACAAACTGGCTGTATTTTACCTAAGTTGCCCTCCCTCCAGTGTGTACTCCGAAAGAGTGTTTAGTGCAGCCGCTCACCTTGTCAGCGATCGGCGTAGGAGGTTACTTCCACAAAATGTGGAGAAGATTATGTTTATCAAAATGAATTATAAAATCCTTCGGGAAGACCTTTACCAGCAATTACCTCCAGAAAGTACACAGGGACCTGTGATGGTGGATTCCAGTGGGGACGAATTAATACTCTGTGAGGAGGGGGATGTACACAGTGAAAGGGGTGAGGAATCGGAGGATGATGATGAGGTGGACATCTTGCCTCTGTAGAGCCAGTTTGTGCAAGGAGAGATTGATTGCTTCTATTTTGGTGGGGGCCCAAACAAACCAGTCATTTCAGTCACAGTCGTGTGGCAGACCCTGTTGCTGAAGTGATGGGTTCGTTAAAGTGTGCATGTCCTGTTTATATTACATTAGGATACATACAGTATATATATGGTGTCCTCAAAGAAGTAATACGAGCAACAGCAAAATAACCAGCGTCAGTATGATTCCTCACCCATGGGCACTAGAACTTATGCCACAAAATACTATTTAATGCACATACAGTGAAGAAATATTTAATGTTAATAAATACCCCCTAGAACATACTAATTTACTAATCATCTACATCCATGGTGGTGATTCTCCTCAGTTTTCCAGTTTTTAATCCACATGTACCATTACTGCTGCTGGCATGTTACTGGGCGTTACCCCTGCTAGTATAGTACCGTCACTGCTGCTGGTGTGTTACTGGGCGTTACCCCTGCTAGTATAGTACCGTCACTGCTGCTGGCATGTTACTGGGCGTTACCCCTGCTAGTATAGTACCGTCACTGCTGCTGGCATGTTACTGGGCGTTAACCCTGCTAGTATAGTACCGTCACTGCTGCTGGCATGTTATTGGGTGTTACCCCTGCTAGTATAGTACCGTCACTGCTGCTGACATGTTACTGGGCATTACTTCTGCTAATATTGTACCGTCACTGCTGCTGGCATGTTATTGGGTGTTACCCCTGCTAGTATAGTACCGTCACTGCTGCTGGCATGTTACTGGGCGTTAACCCTGCTAGTATAGTACCGTCACTGCTGCTGGCATGTTATTGGGTGTTACCCCTGCTAGTATAGTACCGTCACTGCTGCTGGCATGTTATTGGGTGTTACCCCTGCTAGTATAGTACCGTCACTGCTGCTGGCATGTTACTGGGCGTTACCCCTACTAGTATAGTACTGTCACTGCTGCTGGCATGTTACTGGGCGTTACCCCTGCTAGTATAGTACCGTCACTGCTGCTGGTGTGTTACTGCCTGGGCATTATCCCTGCTAGTATAGTACTGTCACTGCTGCTGACATGTTACCCCTGCTAGTATAGTACCGTCACTGCTGCTGGCATGTTACTGGGCGTTACCCCTGCTAGTATAGTACCGTCACTGCTGCTGGCATGTTACTGGGTGTTACCCCTGCTAGTATAGTACCATCCCTGCTGCTGGCATGTTACTGGGCGTTATCCCTGCTAGTATAGTACCGTCACTGCTGCTGACATGTTATTGGGTGTTACCCCTGCTAGTATAGTACCGTCACTGCTGCTGACATGTTACTGGGTGTTACCCTTGCTAGAATAGTACCGTCACTGCTGCTGGCATGTTACTGGGCGTTACCCCGGCTAGTATAGTACCGTCACTGCTGCTGGCATGTTACTGGGCGTTATCCCTGCTAGTATAGTACCGTCACTGCTGCTGACATGTTATTGGGTGTTACCCCTGCTAGTATAGTACCGTCACTGCTGCTGACATGTTACTGGGCGTTACCCCGGCTAGTATAGTACCGTCACTGCTGCTGGCATGTTACTGGGCGTTAACGCTGCTAGTATAGTACCGTCACTGCTGCTGACATGTTATTGGGTGTTACCCCTGCTAGTATAGTACCGTCACTGCTGCTGACATGTTACTGGGCGTTACCCCTGCTAGTATAGTACAATCACTGCTGCTGGCATGTTATTGGGCGTTACCCCTGCTAGTATAGTACTGTCACTGCTGCTGGCATGTAATTGGGTGTTACCCCTGCTAGTATAGTACTGTCACTGCTGCTGGCATGTTACTGGGCGTTACCCCTGCTAGTATAGTACCGTCACTGCTGCTGGCATGTTACTGGGCGTTATCCCTGCTAGTATAGTACCGTCACTGCTGCTGACATGTTATTGGGTGTTACCCCTGCTAGTATAGTACCGTCACTGCTGCTGACATGTTACTGGGCGTTACCCCGGCTAGTATAGTACCGTCACTGCTGCTGGCATGTTACTGGGCGTTAACGCTGCTAGTATAGTACCGTCACTGCTGCTGACATGTTATTGGGTGTTACCCCTGCTAGTATAGTACCGTCACTGCTGCTGACATGTTACTGGGCGTTACCCCTGCTAGTATAGTACAATCACTGCTGCTGGCATGTTATTGGGCGTTACCCCTGCTAGTATAGTACTGTCACTGCTGCTGGCATGTAATTGGGTGTTACCCCTGCTAGTATAGTACTGTCACTGCTGCTGGCATGTTACTGGGCGTTACCCCTGCTAGTATAGTACCGTCACTGCTGCTGACACGTTACTGGGTATTACTTCTGCTAGTATAGTACTGTCACTGCTGCGGGCATGTTATTGGGTGTTACCCCTGCTAGTATAGTACCGTCACTGCTGCTGGCATGTTACTGGGCGTTACCCCTGCTAGTATAGTACCGTCACTGCTGCTGACACGTTACTGGGTATTACTTCTGCTAGTATAGTACTGTCACTGCTGCGGGCATGTTATTGGGTGTTACCCCTGCTAGTATAGTACCGTCACTGCTGCTGGCATGTTACTGGGCGTTACGCCTGCTAGTATAGTACTGTCACTGCTGCTGGCATGTTACTGGGCGTTACCCCTGCTAGTATAGTACCGTCGCTGCTGCTGACATGTTACTGGGCGTTACGCCTGCTAGTATAGTACTGTCACTGCTGCTGGCATGTTACTGGGCGTTACCCCTGCTAGTATAGTACCGTCACTGCTGCTGGTGTGTTACTGCCTGGGCATTACCCCTGCTAGTATAGTACTGTCACTGCTGCTGGTGTGTTACTGCCTGGGCATTACCCCTGCTAGTATAGTACCGTCACTGCTGCTGGCATGTTACTGGGCATTACCTCTGCTAGTATAGTACCGTCACTGCTGCTGGCATGTTACTGGGCGTTACCCCTGCTAGTATAGTACCGTCACTGCTGCTGGCATGTTACTGGGCGTTACCCCTGCTAGTACAGTACCGTCACTGCTGCTGGCATGTTACTGGGCGTTACCCCTGCTAGTATAGTACCGTCACTGCTGCTGGCATGTTACTGGGCGTTACCCCTGCTAGTACAGTACCGTCACTGCTGCTGACATGTTATTGGGCAATACCCCTGCTAGTATAGTTAATAGAGATGTGCACCGGAAATTTTTCGGGTTTTGTGTTTTGGTTTTGGGTTCGGTTCCATGGCCGTGTTTTGGATTCGAACGCGTTTTGGCAAAACCTCACCGAATTTTTTTTGTCGGATTCGGGTGTGTTTTGGATTCGGGTGTTTTTTTCAAAAAACCCTAAAAAACAGTTTAAATCATAGAATTTGGGGGTCATTTTGATCCCAAAGTATTATTAACCTCAATAACCATAATTTCCACTCATTTTCAGTCTATTCTGAACACCTCACACCTCACAATATTATTTTTAGTCCTAAAATTTGCACCGAGGTCGCTGGATGACTAAGCTCAGCGACCCAAGTGGCCGACACAAACACCTGGCCCATCTAGGAGTGGCACTGCAGTGTCACGCAGGATGGCCCTTCCAAAAAACACTCCCCAAACAGCACATGACGCAAAGAAAAAAAGAGGCGCAATGAGGTAGCTGTGTGACTAAGCTCAGCGACCCTAGTGGCCGACACAAACACCTGGCCCATCTAGGAGTGGCACTGCAGTGTCACGCAGGATGGCCCTTCCAAAAAACACTCCCCAAAGAGCACATGACGCAAAGAAAAAAAGAGGCGCAATGAGGTAGCTGTGTGAGTAAGCTAAGCGACCCTAGTGGCCGACACAAACACCTGGCCCATCTAGGAGTGGCACTGCAGTGTCAGGCCGGATGGCCCTTCCAAAAAATACTCCCCAAACAGCATATGACGCAAAGAAGAAAAAAAAGAGGCGCAATGAGGTAGCTGTGTGACTAAGATAAGTGACCCTAGTGGCCGACACAAACACCTGGCCCATCTAGGAGTGGCACTGCAGTGTCACGCAGGATGGCCCTTCCAAAAAACACTCCCCAAACAGCACATGACGCAAAGAAAAATGAAAGAAAAAAGAGGTGCAAGATGGAATTGTCCTTGGGCCCTCCCACCCACCCACCCTTATGTTGTATAAACAGGACATGCACACTTTAACCAACCCATCATTTCAGTGACAGGGTCTGCCACACGACTGTGACTGAAATGACGGGTTGGTTTGGACCCCCACCAAAAAAGAAGCAATTAATCTCTCCTTGCACAAACTGGCTCTACAGAGGCAAGATGTCCACCTCATCATCATCCTCCGATTCATCACCGTGTACATCCCCCTCCTCACAGATTATCAATTCGTCCCCACTGGAATCCACCATCACAGCTCCCTGTGTACTTTGTGGAGGCAATTGCTGCTGGTGAATGTCTCCATGGAGGAATTGATTATAATTCATTTTAATGAACATCATCTTCTCCACATTTTCTGGAAGTAACCTCGTACGCCGATTGCTGACAAGGTGAGCGGCGGCACTAAACACTCTTTCGGAGTACACACTTGTGGGAGGGCAACTTAGGTAGAATAAAGCCAGTTTGTGCAAGGGCCTCCAAATTGCCTCTTTTTCCTGCCAGTATACGTACGGACTGTCTGACGTGCCTACTTGGATGCGGTCACTCATATAATCCTCCACCATTCTTTCAATGGTGAGAGAATCATATGCAGTGACAGTAGACGACATGTCCGTAATCGTTGTCAGGTCCTTCAGTCCGGACCAGATGTCAGCATCAGCAGTCGCTCCTGACTGCCCTGCATCACCGCCAGCAGGTGGGCTCGGAATTCTGAGCCTTTTCCTCGCACCCCCAGTTGCGGGAGAATGTGAAGGAGGAGATGTTGACAGGTCGCGTTCCGCTTGACTTGACAATTTTCTCACCAGCAGCTCTTTGAACCCCTGCAGACTTGTGTCTGCCGGAAAGAGAGATACAACGTAGGTTTTAAATCTAGGATCGAGCACGGTGGCCAAAATGTAGTGCTCTGATTTCAACAGATTGACCACCCGTGAATCCTTGTTAAGCGAATTAGGGGCTCCATCCACAAGTCCCACATGCCTAGCGGAATCGCTCAGTGTTAGCTCCTCCTTCAATGTCTCCAGCTTCTTCTGCAAAAGCCTGATGAGGGGAATGACCTGACTCAGGCTGGCAGTGTCTGAACTGACTTCACGTGTGGCAAGTTCAAAAGGTTGCAGAACCTTGCACAACGTTGAAATCATTCTCCACTGTGCTTGAGACAGGTGCATTCCACCTCCTATATCGTGGTCAGTTGTATAGGCTTGAATGGCCTTTTGCTGCTCCTCCAACCTCTGAAGCATATAGAGGGTTGAATTCCACCTCGTTACCACTTCTTGCTTCAGATGATGGCAGGGCAGGTTCAGGCGTTTTTGGTGTTGCTCCAGTCTTCTGTACGTGGTGCCTGTACGCCGAAAGTGTCCCGCAATTCTTCTGGCCACCGACAGCATCTCTTGCACGCCCCTCTCGTTTTTTAAATAATTCTGCACCACCAAATTCAAGGTATGTGCAAAACATGGGACGTGCTGGAATTTGCCCATATTTAATGCACACACAATATTGCTTGAGTTGTCCGATGTCACAAATCCACAGGAGAGTCCAATTGGGGTAAGCCATTCTGCGATGATCTTCCTCAGTTGCCGTAAGAGGTTTTTAGCTGTGTGCGTATTCTGGAAAGCGGTGATACAAAGCGTAGCCTGCCTAGGAAAGAGTTGGCGTTTGCGAGATGCTGCTACTGGTGCCGCCGCTGCTGTTCTTGCGGCGGGAGTCAATACATCTACCCAGTGGGCTGTCACAGTCATATAGTCCTGAGTCTGCCCTGCTCCACTTGTCCACATGTCCGTGGTTAAGTGGACATTGGGTACAACTGCATTTTTTAGGACACTGGTGAGTCTTTTTCTGAGGTCTGTGTACATTTTCGGTATCGCCTGCCTAGAGAAATGGAACCTAGATGGTATTTGGTACCGGGGACACAGTACCTCAATCAAGTCTATAGTTGGCTCTGCAGTAATGATGGATACCGGAACCACGTTTCTCACCGCCCAGGATGCCAAGGCCTCAGTTATCCGCTTTGCAGCAGGATGACTGCTGTGATATTTCATCTTCCTCGCAAAGGACTGTTGGACAGTCAATTGCTTGGTGGAAGTAGTAAAAATGGTCTTACGACTTCCCCTCTGGGATGACCATCGACTCCCAGCAGCAACAACAGCAGCGCCAGCAGCAGTAGGCGTTACACTCAAGGATGCATCGGAGGAATCCCAGGCAGGAGAGGACTCGTCAGAATTGCCAGTGACATGGCCTGCAGGACTATTGGCATTCCTGGGGAAGGAGGAAATTGACACTGCGGGAGTTGGTGGGGTGGTTTGCGTGAGCTTGGTTACAAGAGGAAGGGATTTACTGGTCAGTGGACTGCTTCCGCTGTCGCCCAAAGTTTTTGAACTTGTCACTGACTTATGATGAATGCGCTGCAGGTGACGTATAAGGGAGGATGTTCCGAGGTGGTTAACGTCCTTACCCCTACTTATTACAGCTTGACAAAGGCAACACATGGCTTGACACCTGTTGTCCGCATTTCTGTTGAAATACTTCCACACCGAAGAGCTGATTTTTTTGGTATTTTCACCAGGCATGTCAATGGTCATATTCCTCCCACGGACAACAGGTGTCTCCCCGGGTGCCTGACTTAAACAAACCACCTCACCATCAGAATCCTCCTTGTCAATTTCCTCCCCAGCGCCAGCAACACCCATATCCTCCTCATCCTGGTGTACTTCAACACTGACATCTTCAATCTGACTATCAGGAACTGGACTGCGGGTGCTCCTTCCAGCACTTGCAGGGGGCGTGCAAATGGTGGAAGGCGCATGCTCTTCACGTCCAGTGTTGGGAAGGTCAGGCATCGCAACCGACACAATTGGACTCTCCTTGTGGATTTGTGATTTCGAAAAACGCACAGTTCTTTGCTGTGCTTTTGCCAGCTTGAGTCTTTTCATTTTTCTAGCGAGAGGCTGAGTGCTTCCATCCTCATGTGAAGCTGAACCACTAGCCATGAACATAGGCCAGGGCCTCAGCCGTTCCTTGCCACTCCGTGTGGTAAATGGCATATTGGCAAGTTTACGCTTCTCCGACGACGATTTTATTTTAGATTTTTGAGTCCTTTTTTTACTGATATTTTGTGTTTTGGATTTTACATGCTCTGTACTATGACATTGGGCATCGGCCTTGGCAGACGACGTTGATGGAATTTCATCGTCTCGGCCATGACTAGTGGCAGCAGCTTCAGCACGAGGTGGAAGTGGATCTTGATCTTTCCCTATTTTTGGAACCTCAACATTTTTGTTCTCCATATTTTAATAGGCACAACTAAAAGGCACCTCAGGTAAACAATGGAGATGGATGGATACTAGTATACTTATGGATGACGAGTGACTGACGACACAGAGGTAGCTACAGCCGTGGACTACCGTACTGCGTCTGCTAGTATAGAGATGATAATGATATAAAAAATATATATATATCACTACTGCAGGTATATATAATATAATGACGGACCTGCTGGACACTGTCAGCAGACTCCATAACTACTAGTATGAAGAAGATAGAAAAAAAACCCCCACCACAGGTAGGTATACAATTATGGACGAGCACTGACGACACAGAGGTAGCTACAGCCGTGGACTACCGTACTGCGTCTGCTAGTATAGAGATGATAATGATATAAAATATATATATATATCACTACTGCAGGTATATATAATATAATGACGGACCTGCTGGACACTGTCAGCAGACTCCTAAACTACTAGTATGAAGAAGATAGAAAAAAAAAAACCACCACAGGTAGGTATACAATTATGGACGAGCACTGACGACACAGAGGTATCTACAGCCGTGGACTACCGTACTGCGTCTGCTAGTATAGAGATGATAATGATATAAAAAAAATATATATATATCACTACTGCAGGTATATATAATATAATGACGGACCTGCTGGACACTGTCAGCAGACTCCTAAACTACTAGTATGAAGAAGATAGAAAAAAAAAAACCACCACAGGTAGGTATACAATTATGGACGAGCACTGACGACACAGAGGTAGCTACAGCCGTGGACTACCGTACTGCGTCTGCTAGTATAGAGATGATAATGATATAAAAAAAATATATATATATCACTACTGCAGGTATATATAATATAATGACGGACCTGCTGGACACTGTCAGCAGACTCCTAAACTACTAGTATGAAGAAGATAGAAAAAAAAAAACCACCACAGGTAGGTATACAATTATGGACGAGCACTGACGACACAGAGGTAGCTACAGCCGTGGACTACCGTACTGCGTCTGCTAGTATAGAGATGATAATGATATAAAAAAAATATATATATATCACTACTGCAGGTATATATAATATAATGACGGACCTGCTGGACACTGTCAGCAGACTCCTAAACTACTAGTATGAAGAAGATAGAAAAAAAAAAACCACCACAGGTAGGTATACAATTATGGACGAGCACTGACGACACAGAGGTAGCTACAGCCGTGGACTACCGTACTGCGTCTGCTAGTATAGAGATGATAATGATATAAAAAATATATATATATCACTACTGCAGGTATATATAATATAATGACGGACCTGCTGGACACTGTCAGCAGACTCCTAAACTACTAGTATGAAGAAGATAGAAAAAAAAACCCCACCACAGGTAGGTATACAATTATGGACGAGCACTGACGACACAGAGGTAGCTACAGCCGTGGACTACCTTACTGCGTCTGCTAGTATAGAGATGATAATGATATAAAAAATATATATATATCACTACTGCAGGTATATATAATATAATGACGGACCTGCTGGACACTGTCAGCAGACTCCTAAACTACTAGTATGAAGAAGATAGAAAAAAAAACCCACCACAGGTAGGTATACAATTATGGACGAGCACTGACGACACGGAGGTAGCTACAGCCGTGGACTACCGTACTGCGTCTGCTAGTATAGAGATGATAATGATATAAAAAATATATATATATCACTACTGCAGGTATATATAATATAATGACGGACCTGCTGGACACTGTCAGCAGACTCCTAAACTACTTTTATGAAGAAGATAGAAAAAAAAACCCCACCACAGGTAGGTATACAATTATGGACGAGCACTGACGACACAGAGGTAGCCACAGCCGTGGACTACCGTACTGCGTCTGCTAATATAGAGATGATAAAGATGATAGAGATGAACAAAAAAAATACAACACTACTGCAGGTAAATATTTATATAATATAATGAATGACGGACCTGCTGGACACTGTCAGCAGAATGCGTTTATAGAATAAAATAAAAAAAACACCACAGGAGTGTTTAACTTTTTCAGGCAGACAATATACTGGTGGTCACTGGTCAGTCACACTGGCAGCAAAAGTGTGCACTGTACTCCTGCTATAACTGCACCCCAGTCTCCCCCAGAATTCAGCTGTGTGAGCAGTGAGCACTCAGCACAGTCAGATATACATAGATATATCATGCAGCACACTGAGGCTGAGCACAGATATAGTATGGAGCGTTTTTTTCAGGCAGAGAACGGATTAAAAAAAACTAGCAAAACTCTGCACTGACTGTACTCCTCCTAACAGCTCTCCCCAATCCTCCCCACAATAAGCTAAGCAGCAATCAGATCAACTAACTACTAACAGTAACTATAAACGGAGAGGACGCCAGCCACGTCCTCTCCCTATCAATCTCAATGCACGTGTGAAAATGGCGGCGACGCGCGGCTCCTTATATAGAATCCGAGTCTTGCGATAGAATTCGAG
This sequence comes from Pseudophryne corroboree, assembly GCF_028390025.1. Taxonomy (NCBI): domain Eukaryota; kingdom Metazoa; phylum Chordata; class Amphibia; order Anura; family Myobatrachidae; genus Pseudophryne; species Pseudophryne corroboree. The sequence continues at coordinate 1,024,613,344 of NC_086445.1, forward strand.
CCTCGCGAGAATCCGACAGCGGGATGATGACGTTCGGGCGCGCTCGGGTTAGCCGAGCAAGGCGGGAAGATCCGAGTCTGCCTCGGACTCGTGTAAAAAGGCTGAAGTTCGGGGGGGTTCGGATTCCGAGGAACCGAACCCGCTCATCTCTAGTATAGTACCGTCACTGCTGCTGGCATGTTACTGGGCGTTACCCCTGCTAGTATAGTACCGTCACTGCTGCTGGCATGTTACTGGGCGTTACCCCTGCTAGTATAGTACCGTCGCTGCTGCTGACATGTTACTGGGCGTTACCCCTGCTAGTATAGTACCGTCGCTGCTGCTGACATGTTACTGGGCGTTACCACTGCTAGTATAGTACTGTCACTGCTGCTGGCATGTTACTGGGCGTTACCTCTGCTAGTATAGTACCGTCACTGCTGCTGGCATGTTACTGGGCGTTACCCCTGCAAGTATAGTACTGTCACTGCTGCTGGCATGTAACTGGGCGTTTCCCCTGCTAGTATAGTACCGTCACTGCTGCTGGCATGTTACTGGGCGTTACCCCTGCTAGTATAGTACCGTCACTGCTGCTGGCATGTTACCCCTGCTAGTATAGTACCGTCACTGCTGCTGTCATGTTACTGGGCGTTACTGCTGCTAGTATAGTATCGTCACTGCTGCTGGCATGTTACTGGGCGTTACCCCTGCTAGTATATTACCGTTACTGCTGCTGGCATGTTACTGGGCGTTACCCCTGCTAGTATAGTACCGTCGCTGCTGCTGACATGTTACTGGGTGTTACCCCTGCTAGTATAGTACCGTCGCTGCTGCTGACATGTTACTGGGCGTTACCCCTGCTAGTATAGTACTGTCACTGCTGCTGGCATGTTACTGGGCGTTACCCCTGCTAGTATAGTACCGTCACTGCTGCTGGCATGTTACTGGGCGTTACCCCTACTAGTATAGTACCGTCACTGCTCCTGGCATGTTACTGGGCGTTACCCCTGCTAGTATAGGCCTTCATTCCGAGTTGTTCGCAGTAGTTCATCGCATCGCAAACGGCGGAAATCCGCAAACTGCGCATGCCCGAATGCTGATATGCGCGTGTGCAAAGGCAGCGATACGACGCTTGTGCAAAATTACTCACAGCTTTTCTTATCGTACTACATCACCGAAAACAGGGAGTGACGAAGGCGTGACAGGGGCTCGGCCTCGGTATCTAACGAAATGGGCGTGAAAGTGGGCGGCTAGTGTGGGAGTATGCAACCAGCAGTAGGCGTGTTTTGAGCAGAAAAGCGTTCCTGATGGTAAAATTAACACAACAAATGTTCGCTATCTACACGCAGCATAGGAGAAGGTCTGCAGTTACTCTGCATCTGCGAAGTAATGTTACAAGTATGTCTGCAATAATTAGCTGTTAATTACACAATTCCTTCATCGGTTGTCCAATTACTTGCAAAACACTGCTCTGCTGAAATACTGCAAAAAGCAATTGTGTGGACACATAAGATTTTTGTAGTTAGCACCTATAAATCTGACACGCTGCCAAATAAGGTATGATTTGTTTTATGTATTAACTAAACATTTATGTTAAATGCATGTTTTAATTGTGTCATAAAAACTTCCAAATGCAAACAAGTGGAAATAACCAAACTTCAAAATTACATGTGCAAAATGTAAACCACAAAAAAATACATAACAAATATCATGAGCAACATTGGCCCTCATTCCGAGTTGTTCGCTCGCAAGGCGATTTTAGCAGTTACACACGCTAAGCCGCCGCCTACTGGGAGTGAATCTTAGCTTCTTAAAATTGCGAACGATGTATTCGCAATATTGCGATTACAAACTACTTAGCAGTTTCTGAGTAGCTTCAACCTTACTCGGCATCTGCGATCAGTTCAGTGCTTGTCGTTCCTGGTTTGACGTCACAAACACACCCAGCGTTCGGCCAGACACTCCTCCGTTTCTCCAGCCACTCCCGCGTTTTTTCCGGAAACGGTAGCGTTTTTATCCACACGCCCATAAAACGCAGTGTTTCCGCCCAGTAACACCCATTTCCTGTCAATCACACTACGATCGCCGGAGCGAAGAAAAAGCCGTGAGTAAAAATACTATCTTCATAGCAAAATTACTTGGCGCAGTCGCAGTGCGAACATTGCGCATGCGTACTAAGCAGAAAAACGCTGCGATGCGAAGAAAAATACCGAGCGAACGACTCGGAATGAGGGCCATAATGCAGCCTACACATTTTTGTAAAATAAAAATGTTTAACTTTGGTGCGAATATCTCTCAATGTTTAATATTATGTCGTGTTGCCCCTAGTAACTCAAGAACCTATTTGAAAATACTATTTGTATATGGCCAGTAAAGTGTTGTGCAAGGCATACCTGTTGCATTTTGAAAGATGCAAGGGCCCTCATTCCGAGTTGATCGGTCGCAAGGCGAATTTAGCAGAGTTACACACGCTAAGCCGCCGCCTACTGGGAGTGAATCTTAGCTTCTTAAAATTGCGACCGATGTATTCGCAATATTGCGATTACTAACTACTTAGCAGTTTCAGAATAGCTCCAGACTTACTCTGCCTGTGCGATCATTTCAGTGCTTGTCGTTCCTGGTTGACGTCACAAACACACCCAGCGTTCGCCCAGGCACTCCCACCGTTTCTCCGGCCACTCCTGCGTTTTTTCCGGAAACGGTAGCGTTTTCAGCCACACGCCCCTGAAACGCCGTGTTTCCGCCCAGTAACACCCATTTCCTGTCAATCACATTACGATCGCCGGAGCGAAGAAAAAGCCGTGAGTAAAAATACTTTCTTCATAGTAAAGTTACTTGGCGCAGTCGCAGTGCGAACTTTGCGCATGCGTACTAAGCGGATTTTCACTGCGATGCGATGAAAAAGAACGAGCGAACAACTCGGAATGAGGGCCAATGTTTGTTTGAATATTTGGATTGTTCCCTTGTTCCACAAATGTCTATATGCCATGCAAAAACTTTACTGTGCTCATTTTTTCATAATGCATTAACTTTAATAAAGTACACAAACAAAATGTAATTCTTTTTTTTTTTACTCAATAAATATATTCATTGGGCAAAACAACATGGCTACAGGTGAGCATCACAGACAAAGATGGACACAGCAGCAAGCAGATGCCACTGACACAAATAACATAGCAGAACCCAGTACTAGGGAAACACCATCTTCTGACAAAATATGATTTGTCATGTAAATAAACAATATGTTGTGAACACCCAGCCAGACATAATTTTGTAGGGGAACTGAGTTAGATCCTGTAACCAACACACAAACACAACAATACACAGCACGCTAGGAAGAGGAAGATGGCTCTGGTATCCAGGAAAAAAACTCACAGGCTACAATAAACAGAAAAAGAAATGGATCCTTTCACTTTGAGGGAGTTCGCCATTCTGGCCACACAAGCCAACACAAAAAATACATCGAGTCCACAGGAAATCCATGGGTGCTGCCCATCTGGAGAGACATCACTTTCTCTTCTTTTTTCCCGCCTGATGACGTTCTTCGTGGCTCGGTCTGCGAAGCGACCTTCGAGGGCCCTGCCCAGTGGGATGTTCTTCCTGGGCAGAGGGAGGGGAGGGAGCAGATGTGGCTGGCTCTCTGCCACTGTGGGCAAGGGAGACAGCGATGTCCTGGAGCCCTTGCAAGATGGAATTTGCAAGGTCTTTGAAGGAGGAGGCGAGTTGCTCTTGGCCCTGCCTGATCTCTGCCAGACCTTGGCAGAGTTGAGCTACACCTTGCTCCACACTGGTTCTGTGCTCAGTGAGCCGGACAGGTATCTGGCTAACCTCCTGGAGCATCCTGTCTTGAAAAGCATTGAGGCTTTCACCATGCCTTGCTATTTCAGACAGGATGGCCGGGATAGCAGAGGGTTGGGTGGTGGGGGGGGGGGGGGGCAGTTGGAATCTGGATGGGTGGGATTTGTGGTCCCACAGTGCCAGAGACACTAGGTTCCTCCACCTCAGCCTCAGCCACATAACCCTCCTCTGACTCTACCTGCTCACCCACCTGTGCTGTGTTATGTTCAAAGGAAATAGAAGAATGAGTGGAAAAATAAGAATTTACTTACCGATAATTCTATTTCTCGGAGTCCGTAGTGGATGCTGGGGTTCCTGAAAGGACCATGGGGAATAGCGGCTCCGCAGGAGACAGGGCACAAAAAGTAAAGCTTTAGGATCAGGTGGTGTGCACTGGCTCCTCCCCCTATGACCCTCCTCCAAGCCTCAGTTAGGATACTGTGCCCGGACGAGCGTACACAATAAGGAAGGATTTTGAATCCCGGGTAAGACTCATACCAGCCACACCAATCACACTGTACAACCTGTGATCTGAACCCAGTTAACAGTATGATAACAGCGGAGCCTCTGAAAAGATGGCTCACAACAATAATAACCCGATTTTTGTAACTATGTACAAGTATTGCAGATAATCCGCACTTGGGATGGGCGCCCAGCATCCACTACGGACTCCGAGAAATAGAATTATCGGTAAGTAAATTCTTATTTTCTCTATCGTCCTAGTGGATGCTGGGGTTCCTGAAAGGACCATGGGGATTATACCAAAGCTCCCAAACGGGCGGGAGAGTGCGGATGACTCTGCAGCACCGAATGAGAGAACTCCAGGTCCTCCTCAGCCAGGGTATCAAATTTGTAGAATTTAGCAAACGTGTTTGCCCCTGACCAAGTAGCTGCTCGGCAAAGTTGTAAAGCCGAGACCCCTCGGGCAGCCGCCCAAGATGAGCCCACTTTCCTTGTGGAATGGGCTTTTACTGATTTTGGCTGTGGCAATCCTGCCACAGAATGTGCAAGCTGAATTGTACTACAAATCCAACGAGCAATCGTCTGCTTAGAAGCAGGAGCACCCAGCTTGTTGGGTGCATACAGGATAAACAGCGAGTCAGATTTTCTGACTCCAGCCGTCCTGGAAACATATATTTTCAAGGCCCTGACAACGTCAAGCAACTTAGAGTCCTCTAAGTCCCTGGTAGCCGCAGGTACCACAATAGGTTGGTTCATGTGAAATGCAGAAACCACCTTAGGTAGAAATTGAGGACGAGTCCTCAATTCCGCCCTGTCAGAATGAAAAATTAAGTAAGGGCTTTTATATGATAAAGCCGCCAATTCTGACACACGCCTGGCTGAAGCCAAGGCTAACAGCATCGACACCTTCCATGTGAGATATTTTAAGTCCACAGTGGAAAGTGGTTCAAACCAATGTGACTTTAGAAAACTCAACACCACATTGAGATCCCAAGGTGCCACTGGAGGCACAAAAGGAGGCTGTATGTGCAGGACCCCTTTTACAAATGTCTGAACTTCAGGTACTGAAGCCAGTTCTTTCTGGAAGAAAATCGACAGGGCCGAAATTTGAACCTTAATGGACCCTAATTTTAGGCCCATAGACAGTCCTGTTTGCAGGAAATGAAGGAAACGACCCAGTTGAAATTCCTCTGTAGGGGCCTTCTTGGCCTCACACCACGCAACATATTTACGCCAAATGCGGTGATAATGTTTTGCGGTTACGTCCTTCCTGGCTTTGACCAGAGTAGGGATGACTTCTTCTGGAATGCCTTTTTCCCTCAGGATCCGGCGTTCAACCGCCATGCCGTCAAACGCAGCCGCGGTAAGTCTTGGAACAGACAAGGCTCCTGCAGTAGCAGGTCCTTTCTTAGAGGTAGAGGCCACGGTTCGTCCGTGAGCATCTCTTGAAGTTCCGGGTACCAAGTCCGTCTTGGCCAATCCGGAACCACGAGTATAGTTCTTACTCCTCTCCTTCTTATGATTCTCAGTACTTTTGGTATGAGAGGCAGAGGAGGGAACACATACACTGACTGGTACACCCACGGCGTTACCAGAGCGTCCACTGCTATTGCCTGAGGGTCCCTTGACCTGGCGCAATATCTGTCCAGTTTTTTGTTGAGGCGGGACGCCATCATGTCCACCTTTGGTTTTTCCCAACGGTTTACAATCAGGTGGAAGACTTCTGGGTGAAGTCCCCACTCTCCCGGGTGAAGGTCGTGTCTGCTGAGGAAGTCTGCTTCCCAGTTGTCCACTCCCGGAATGAATACTGCTGACAGTGCTATCACATGATTTTCCGCCCAGCGAAGAATCCTTGCAGCTTCTGCCATTGCCCTCCTGCTTCTCGTGCCGCCCTGTCTGTTTACGTGGGCGACTGACGTGATGTTGTCCGATTGGATCAACACCGCCTGACCCTGAAGCAGAGGTTTTGCTTGACTTAGGGCATTGTAAATGGCCCTTAGTTCCAGAATGTTTATATGAAGAGACGTTTCCAGGCTTGACCACAGGCCCTGGAAATTCCTTCCCTGTGTGACTGCTCCCCAGCCTCTCAGGCTGGCATCCGTGGTTACCAGGATCCAATCCTGAATGCCAAATCTGCGGCCCTCTAGTAGATGAGCACTCTGCAGCCACCACAGGAGAGACACCCTTGTCCTTGGCGACAGGGTTATCCGCTGATGCATCTGCAGATGCGATCCGGACCATTTGTCCAGTAGATCCCACTGAAATGTTCTTGCATGGAATCTTCCGAATGGAATCGCTTCGTAAGAAGCCACCATTTTCCCCAGGACCCTCGTGCACTAATGCACTGAGACCTGTCCTGGTTTTAGGAGGTTCCTGACTAGCTCGGATAACTCCCTGGCCTTCTCCTCCGGGAGAAACACCTTCTTCTGGACTGTGTCCAGAATCATTCCTAGGAACAGTAGACGTGTCGTTGGAATCAGCTGCGATTTTGGAATATTTAGAATCCACCCGTGCTGACGTAACACTACCTGAGATAGTGCTACTCCGACTTCTAACTGTTCCCTGGATCTTGCCCTTATCAGGAGATCGTCCAAGTAAGGGATAATTAAAATGTCTTTTCTTCTTAGAAGAATCATCATTTCGGCCATTACCTTGGTAAAGACCCGAGGTGCCGTGGACAATCCAAACGGCAGCGTCTGAAACTGATAATGACAGTTTTGTACTACAAACCTGAGGTACCCTTGGTGAGAAGGGTATATCGGGACGTGGAGATAAGCATCCTTGATGTCCAGAGACACCATATAGTCCCCTTCTTCCAGGTTTGCTATCACTGCTCTGAGTGACTCCATCTTGAATTTGAACCTTTTTATGTAAGTGTTCAAGGATTTCAGATTTAAAATTGGTCTCACCGAGCCGTCCGGCTTCGGTACCACAAACAGCGTTGAATAATACCCCTTTCCTTGTTGCAGGAGGGGTACCTTGATTATCACCTGCTGGGAATACAGCTTGTGAATGGCTGCCAAAACTGCCTCCCTGTCGGAGGGAGACTTTGGTAAAGCAGACTTCAGGAAACGACGAGGGGGAAACGCCTCGAATTCCAGTTTGTACCCCTGCGATACTACCTGTAGAATCCAGGGATCCACTTGCGAGTGAGCCCACTGCGCGTTGAAATTCTTGAGACGGGCCCCCACCATATCTGAGTCTGCTTGTAAAGCCCCAGCGTCATGCTGAAGACTTGGCAGAAGCAGGGGAGGGCTTCTGCTCCTGTGAAGCGGCTGCATGGTGCAGTCTTTTTCCTCTTCCTCTGCCCCGGGGCAGAAAAGAGTGGCCTTTTGCTCGCTTGTACTTATGGGAACGAAAGGACTGAGTTTGAAAAGACGGTGTCTTTTTCTGCTGATGTGGAGTGACCTGGGGTAAAAAGGTGGATTTTCCAGCCGTTGCCGTGGCCACCAGGTCCGATAGACCAGCCCCAAATAACTCCTCCCCTTTATACGGCAATACTTCCATGTGCCGTTTGGAATCCGCATCCCCTGACCACTGTCGCGTCCATAACGCTCTTCTGGCAGAGATGGACATAGCACTTATTCTTGATGCCAGGGTGCAAATATCCCTCTGTGCATCACGCATATATAGTAGTGCATCCTTTAAATGTTCTATAGTTAACAAAATATTGTCCCTATCCAGGGTATCAATATTCTCGGTCAGGGAATCCGACCATGCGACTCCAGCACTGCACATCCAGGCTGAGGCGATTGCTGGTCGCAGTATAACACCAGTATGTGTGTATATACTTTTTAGGATATTTTCCAGCCTTCTATCAGCTGGTTCTTTGAGGGTAGCCGTATCAGGAGACGGTAACGCTACTTGTTTTGATAAACGTGTGAGCGCCTTATCTACCCTAGGGGGTGTTTCCCAACGCGCCCTAACCTCTGGCGGGAAAGGATATAATGCTAATAATTTTTTAGAAATTAGCTGTTTTTTATCGGGGGAAACCCACGCTTTTTCACACACCTCATTTATTTCCTCTGACTCAGGAAAAAATATTGGTAGTTTTTTCTCTCCCCACATAATACCCTTCTTTGTGGTACTTGTAGTGTCAGAAAGGTTCAATGCCTCTTTCATTGCCGTGATCATGTAACGTGTGGCCCTACTGGACATTACGTTTGTCTCGTCACCGTCGACACTAGACTCAGTATCTGTGTCAGGGTCTGTGTCGACCCACTGAGGTAACGGGCGTTTTAGCGCCCCTGACGGTGTCTGAGACGCCTGGACAGGCACTAATTGATTTGCCGGCTGTCTCATGTCGTCAACAGTTTTCTGCAAATTGCTGACATTATCACTTAATTGTTTAAATACAATCATCCAGTCAGGTGTCGACTCCCTAGGGGGTGACATCACCAACACAGGCAACTGCTCCGCCTCCACATAATTTTCCTCCTCATACATGTCGACACACGCGAACCGACACATAGCACACACACCGGGAATGCTCTGATAGAGGACAGGACCCCACTTAGCCCTTTGGAGAGACAGAGGGAGAGTCTGCCAGCACACACCCAGCGCTATATATATATATATATACAGGGATAACCTTATATAAGTGTTATTCCCTTATAGCTGCTGTTATTATCGTTATTTGCTGCCAAAAATGCCCCCCCTTCTCTTTTTTACCCTGATTCTGAAGCAGGACTGCAGGGGAGAGTCAGGGAGCCGTCCTTCCAGCGGAGCTGTGAGGGAAAATGGCGCTTGTGTGCTGAGGAGATAGGCTCCGCCCCTTCACGACGTCCTTATCTCCCGCTTTTCTGTGTAAAATGGCAGGGGATTAAAATACATCCATATAGCCCAGGAGCTATATGTGATGTATTCTGTTTTGCCACCTAAGGTATTCCGTTATATTGCGTCTCAGGGCGCTCCCCCCCCAGCGCCCTGCACCCTCAGTGACCGGAGTGTGAAGTGTGCTGAGAGCAATGGCGCACAGCTGCGGTGCTGTGCGCTACCTTAGTCTGAAGACAGGATGTCTTCTGCCGCCGATTTCACCGGACCTCTTCGTCTCTTCTGGCTCTGTAAGGGGGACGGCGGCGCGGCTCCGGTGACCCATCCAGGCTGAACCTGTGATCGTCCCTCTGGAGCTAGTGTCCAGTAGCCTAAGAAACCCGATCCACTCTGCACTCAGGTGAGTCCGTTTCTTCTCCCCTTAGTCCCACGATGCAGTGAGCCTGTTGCCAGCAGGACTCACTGAAAATAAAAAAAACCTAACTAAACTTTTATTCTAAGCAGCTCAGGAGAGCCACCTAGATTGCACCCTTCTCGGCCGGGCACAAAAATCTAACTGAGGCTTGGAGGAGGGTCATAGGGGGAGGAGCCAGTGCACACCACCTGATCCTAAAGCTTTACTTTTTGTGCCCTGTCTCCTGCGGAGCCGCTATTCCCCATGGTCCTTTCAGGAACCCCAGCATCCACTAGGACGATAGAGAAAATAGTTTTACAATTAAACATGAGACTTTTGGAACCACTTAATTATTTGTTTAGGAATATGTGTGTAAACTTACCTGGCAAGTCATGTGCCATCAGTATTTCAGGCAGGTCCGTGTCCATATGAGACACCCCTACCCCCTCCTCGTAGCTCACACAGTCCATCGCCATCTCCTCCAGATCTGTGTACTCCACAGTGGCAGCTGGCCCTCCCCCAGTTGCCCTCGAGGCATTCCACTCCGCAGACCTCTTGCCCTTCAGGCGGGATTTGAAGTCGGCCCAACTATATATGCGGGGAAAAATAGGGGCAAGGTAGAGTAAAATAATGAATACCTGCTTTAATATATAGTACACATGTTATGCATTTGGTTGCTATAGGCAACATCACATCTAACTAACTTTTTAAGAATACTTGGCACAGATAATAGACTGGCAATATACACTTACCGTCTTCGAACTTCCTGTGATGTTCGGACTATTGAGCCGACTTCATTAACAGAATCAGTGATGTCCCTTCAGATTCTATCTTTGGTTGCAGCACCCATGTTTTTTGGTCCTCAATGTATTTTTGACATGGCCTGTGTGACCAAAACACGCAACTCCCTCTTAGTGAATGCGGGCTGCCTTTTTTTTCTCTTAGAAGTAGCCTGTGAGCTTTCGTCCTGTTCCTCCTCACCATCTTCCTCTTCACTAGCTGCTTGTGTAGTTTGTGTTTGTGCGGCTAATGCAGAATCTCCCTCAGTTACCCCAGTATATATGTCTGGCAGGGTATCCACTCCTAACTGCTGGGTATCAGAAGTTGGAATGTCTCTAGTACTGGGTCCTGCTACTTCAGAATCCGCACCTGCGGATTCCATCATCTGCCTCCGCAAAGCTAGGAGCCTCTGTGTCAATGCGGACATCTGCTGCTGCATGCGGTCCATCTCTGCTGCCAACTGCTTGCGAGTAGCCATGTTGCTGGTGGCATGTGTGTTTGCACAGGTGTGTAGCTATTTATAGCTGCGTGTCCAGTGCGGTAATTCACACAGGTGTCAATTATGCTAATTCCTCCAGTAATTGTACACGCTATTTAAGAGTCTTGATTGCAACCTGTGTGAGTAGGTGTATGATGGCAGATGGAGGGGTTTTTTTTTCAGAGAAGGTGGTCGTGTTTGGTTCAACTTTGCAGAGTGAGTCTTTGTTTCAGTATATTTTTATATTTATTTGTTTTGTTTTGCTGTTTTGGCCTGTGCATCTGTTTACATTACAAATTACACAACATATGAGCCTAAATGTCGTAAACTTGGTGACTTTGTGCTGCTGATTGTTCTTGTCAAATGTGGTGAGTACACAGGTTGTACCAAATACTTTTCTGTGTGTGTGTGTGTATGTGTGTGTGTGTGTGTGTGTGTGTGTGTGTGTGTGTGTGTGTGTGAATGTAACTGTGAGTGTATGTATTGTGCTTTTTGTTCTTCCGCGCCTGCGAAATTCCGCTATTGCGAACTGTACCCACTGTCCTTCACAACAATGCACACATCAATAAAGTTTATTAGATGACACCATAAATTTACAACCAATCACATGCCACCACACACTATAAATATAAGCCATATATGGAAAACGCCATTGGCACCATGCGCGCAGCAGCATTTAGCCACCGAGAGCTGCGCGTCCTGGTTGCGGTGATGGACCGCCGCGTAGGCCGTGCAGCACCCTTTATCCCCAATAGGATAAAGCGTGAGGCCTACGCGGAGGTCCGCCGCATTCTTCTCAGCCCCCCTCCCCTTCTGTTGCCCAATCCCCCTCTCCTTCCCAATCCCCTTCTCAGCCCCCCTCCCCTTCTGTCACCCAATCCCCCTCTCCTTCCCAATCCCCTTCTCAGCCCCCCTCCCCTTCTGTCGCCCAATCCCCCTCTCCTTTCCAATCCCCTTCTCAGCCCCCCTCACCTTCTGTCGCCCAATCTCCCTCTCCTTTCCAATCCCCTTCTCAGCCCCTCTCACCTTCTGTCGCCCAATCCCCCTCTCCTTTCCAATCCCCTTCTCAGCCCCCCTCACCTTCTGTCGCCCAATGCCCCTCTCCTTTCCAATCCCCTTCTCAGCCCCCCTCACCTTCTGTCGCCCAATCCCCCTCTCCTTTCCAATCCCCTTCTCAGCCCCCCTCACCTTCTGTCGCCCAATCCCCCTCTCCTTTCCAATCCCCTTCTCAGCCCCCCTCACCTTCTGTCGCCCAATCCCCCTCTCCTTCCCAATCCCCTTCTCAGCCCCCCTCCCCTTCTCTTTACCAATACCCCTCTCTGTCCCCCTCCCCCTCTATTTACCAATACCCCTCTCTGTTCCCCTCCCCCTCTGTAGGCCAAAGCACAACTCCACCCACCTCCCCCTCTCTTTCCAAATCCCCCTCTCTGGCCCCCTCACACTCTGTGGCCCAAACACCCTCTCCGCCCCCCTCCCCCTCTCAATCAGACCCACCCTCTGTAAACAACTCCCCAATCCCTCCTCCTTCACCAATCCCTCCTCATTCCCCCATCCAGCCTCCTTCACCAATCCCTCCTCCTTCCCCCATCCAGCCTCCTTCCCCACCCACTGAATGGGCAGCAGAAGCCCCTGAGGCTGTTGAAGGTGCTGCACATGTGGTTGATGAGAGTAAGTGTTAACACATTTAAAATTTATTTGTTACCTAATTTAACTTCAAATTCAAATACATACAGTGTTGTACTGTGGCCAATCTTGACCCAAGGAAAAATGTTTGTTTTCTTCATCATGGTATGGATGTTGCATTTACATTTGTGTGAGTATCATTAGATGTACAGTGTCTATGTCTGCAATGTTTAGGGTGTCCACTCTAGGTCGACACTCAGTAGGTCGACAGGGTTGCCAGGACAACAGGGTTTATATGTGCTAGGTTGCCAGTGAAACAGTTAGACCTGAGTGGAGTTTAGTATGTTGTTGTTCTTTTACACTTGTGCCTGGTTATTCCTAATATTTGCACAATCAACTCACATGCTTCACTTTGTTAGCCAGGCTAAGGACACAATGTTTTGTGTTGTGAAAGTTACACTCAAAAAAATATTTTATTACATTAAAAAAACAGGTTTCACCTTATGTAGTAAGGCAGCCTTTCAGGGAGTGTGGGCATGCTAGGATATGTTGTCCTTCTGAAGATGTTGATATGCAGTGTGATGATGCAGGGCCAAACACCTAAAAATACAAGTCTGCTTCACTCCAGATGTGAATTAATCCCAGCATGGGGTTACATTTACTAAAATGGGAGTTTTAATCCAGATGGGATGTTGCCCATAGCAACCAATCAGATTCAACTTCTCATTTATTTTGCACCTTCTAGAAGATATGTGTAATCTGATTGGTTGCTATGGGCAACGTCCCATCTTAAATAGAACTCCCATCTTAGTAAATGTACATCATGGTGTGGTACACTTTCTAAATTTGTAAATTAACAATAACAAACATAGCTGAGCATGCTTGTGTGTTGGTATGGTACTGTTTTAACATTCAAACATCCATGATGTAGTCCCTTTGCCATTAAAGTGTGCTTTGTGCCTTGCTTGTATAATAGGTAATGTGAGTAAGTTTGTAATGTTTATTTTGCCTCTTCATTTCAGATGTTGCAGTTGGAGATCCCACAACTTTGCCAGGAATTGTGGCCAGGATTAAAAACAATTTGAGGGCCGTGCTGGCCGATTTAGAATTGTTCGAATCATTTTTCTAAAAATGTATTTTTCATTTTTGTATTATACCAAAAAAGATATTTTTCGTTAAAAAAAAAACAAAAAAAAAATAAAAAAAAAAGTTGTTCAAGTTAAGCGGGTGTTGTGTTTATTAATGCTAGAAAAGAACAGCAGATTGGCGTGCAGAAATTGGTGACGTAAAACAGTTCACACATCTTACTTAAGATTAGTATTTTAAATTACACCAAAACAAAATAATTTATGACAGTTAGGAGCTTATTGATTTGAAAAACATGTAAACACATTTATTCACACACTACACCTCTACACCAAACAAAAAAAAAAATAGCATTAGCCCAGGTACATTTACATCTATTTCTTTTAAATCAAAGCAAAAAAATGTTGATGGCCAATTATGCCTACAAAGTGTTCTGCAGGTATTCTTTGAAGACTTAATTGGTCACGGTCATGACCATTATCAGTCATTACACTAATTGGAAACGTAATTGAGGAAGGCTTGTTGAGTTTGAACTGAAAGGTGTAATTTACCTTAAAAAAACCCCCATTGCTGTGCGTTTTTTAGCAAAAGCGTGTGCAATTTTAAGAAGAATGTGTAAATCTACGATAAATTAGGATTTCTACGATAAGGTTTGTGGTAATGCGATGGGTTCGCATTAGTGCGATGGGGGTCATTCCGAATTGTTTGCTCGTTATTTTTTTCTCGCAACGGAGTGATTAGTCGCTAATGCGCATGTGCAACGTCCGCAGTGCGACTGCGCCAAGTTAATTTGCTATGCAGTTAGGAATTTTACTCACGGCATTATGAGGTTTTTTCTTCGTTCTGGTGATCGTAATGTGATTGACAGGAAGTGGGTATTTCTGGGTGGAAACTGGCCGTTTTATGGGAGTGTGTGAAAAAATGCTACCGTTTCTGGGAAAAACGCGGGAGTGGCTGGAGAAACGGAGGAGTGTCTGGGCGAACGCTGGGTGTGTTTGTGACGTCAAACCAGGAACGACAAGCACTGAACTGATCACACTGGAAGAGTAAGTCTCGAGCTACTCAGAAACTGCACAGAGAAGTCTTTTCGCAATATTGCGAATCTTTCGGTCGCAATTTTGATAAGCTAAGATTCACTCCCAGTAGGCGGCGGCTTAGCGTGTGCAAAGCTGCTAAAAGCAGCTTGCGAGCGAACAACTCGGAATGAGGGCCGATGTCTTTTGGCATACGCCTACTTTGTGTACTACTGCGTACGAATTAGCAAAAATACTTTGGGGGCGGATATTCGCTATTGTGCAACGCATTCGCAATTTTGCGAATATGTTGTGCGACCGAAAAGATTAGCGAACAACTCGGAATCACCCCCATAGTACTGTCACTGCTGCTGGCATGTAACTGGGCATTACCCCTGCTAGTATAGTACCGTCACTGCTGCTGGCATGTAACTGGGCGTTACCCCTGCTAGTATAGTACTGTCACTGCTGCTGGCATGTAACTGGGCATTACCCCTGCTAGTATAGTACCGTCACTGCTGCTGGCATGTTACTGGGTGTTACCCCTGCTAGTATAGTACTGTCACTGCTGCTGACATGTTACTAGTAGTGATGAGCGGGTTCGGTTTCTCGGAAACCGAACCCCCCCGAACTTCACGCTTTTTACACGGGTCCGAGGCAGACTCGGATCTTCCCGCCTTGCTCGGTTAACCCGAGCGCGCCCGAACGTCATCATCCCGCTGTCGAATTCTCGCGAGGCTCGGATTCTATCGCGAGACTCGGATTCTATATAAGGAGCCGCGCGTTGCCGCCATTTTCACACGTGCATTGAGATTGATAGGGAGAGGACGTGGCTGGCGTCCTCTCCGTTTAGAGTAGACTAGAGAGTAGTAGAGAGTGACACTTGATTTACTAATTTTGGGGAGCATATTAGGAGTACTACTTGCTGATAGTGTGACCAGTGACCACCAGTTTAATTAATCCGTTCTCTGCCTGAAAAAAAACGATACACAGTGTGACACAGTCACATACCATATCTGTGCTCAGCCTCAGTGTGCTGCATCATCTATGTAATACTGTATATCTGACTGTGCTGAGTGCTCACTGCTCACACAGCTTAATTGTGGGGGAGACTGGGGAGCAGTTATAGCAGGAGTACATATTTTTAACAGTGCACACTTTTGCTGCCAGAGTGCCACTGCCAGTGCCAGTGTGACTGACCAGTGACCACTGACCACCAGTATATTGTGATTGTCTGCCTGAAAAAGTTAAACACTTGTCGTGTGGTGTTTTTTTTTTATTCTATAAACGCATTCTGCTGACAGTGTCCAGCAGGTCCGTCATTATATAATATATACCTGTCCGGCTGCAGTAGTGATATATATATATTTTTTATCTCATTATCATCCAGTCTATATTAGCACTGCAGCAGACGCAGTACGGTAGTCCACGGCTGTAGCTACCTCTGTGTCGGCAGTCGCTCGTCCATCCATAATTGTATACCACCTACCCGTGGTGTTTTTTTTTCTTTCTATCTTCTTGATACTAGTAGCTTACTTTAGGAGTCTGCAGTGCTGAGCTGACAGTGTCCAGCAGGTCCGTCATTATATAATATATACCTGTCCGGCTGCAGTAGTGATATATATATATATTTTTTATATCATTATCATCCAGTCTATATTAGCAGCAGATGCAGTACGGTAGTCCACGGCTGTAGCTACCTCTGTGTCGGCAGTCGCTCGTCCATCCATAATTGTATACCACCTACCCGTGGTGTTTTTTTTTTTCTATCTTCTTGATACTAGTAGCTTACTTTAGGAGTCTGCAGTGCTGAGCTGACAGTGTCCAGCAGGTCCGTCATTATATAATATATACCTGTCCGGCTGCAGTAGTGATATATATATATTTTATATCTCATTATCATCCAGTCTATATTAGCAGCAGACGCAGTACGGTAGTCCACGGCTGTAGCTACCTCTGTGTCGGCAGTCGCTCGTCCATCCATAATTGTATACCACCTACCTGTGGTGTTTTTTTTTTCTATCTTCTTGATACTACTAGTAGCTTACTTTAGGAGTCTGCAGTGCTGAGCTGACAGTGTCCAGCAGGTCCGTCATTATATAATATATACCTGTCCGGCTGCAGTAGTGATATATATATATATTTTTTTATATCATTATCATCCAGTCTATATTAGCAGCAGACGCAGTACGGTAGTCCACGGCTGTAGCTACCTCTGTGTCGGCAGTCGCTCGTCCATCCATAATTGTATACCACCTACCCGTGGTGTTTTTTTTCTTCTATCTTCTTGATACTAGTAGCTTACTTTAGGACTCTGCAGTGCTGAGCTGAAAGTGTCCAGCAGGTCCGTCATTATATAATATATACCTGTCCGGCTGCAGTAGTGATATATATATATTTTATATCTCATTATTATCCAGTCTATATTAGCAGCAGATGCAGTACGGTAGTCCACGGCTGTAGCTAACTCTGTGTCGGCAGTCGCTCGTCCATCCATAATTGTATACCACCTACCTGTGGTGTTTTTTTTTTTTCTATCTTCTTGATACTACTAGTAGCTTACTTTAGGAGTCTGCAGTGCTGAGCTGACAATGTCCAGCAGGTCCGTCATTATATAATATATACCTGTCCGGCTGCAGTAGTGATATATATATATATATTTTTTATATCATTATCATCCAGTCTATATTAGCAGCAGACGCAGTACGGTAGTCCACGGCTGTAGCTACCTCTGTGTCGGCAGTCGCTCGTCCATCCATAATTGTATACCACCTACCCGTGGTGTTTTTTTATTTTTTCTATCTTCTTGATACTAGTAGCTTACTTTAGGAGTCTGCAGTGCTGAGCTGACAGTGTCCAGCAGGTCCGTCATTATATAATATATACCTGTCCGGCTGCAGTAGTGATATATATATATATTTTTTATATCATTATCATCCAGTCTATATTAGCAGCAGACGCAGTACGGTAGTCCACGGCTGTAGCTACCTCTGTGTCGGCAGTCGCTCGTCCATCCATAATTGTATACCACCTACCCGTGGTGTTTTTTTTTTCTATCTTCTTGATACTAGTAGCTTACTTTAGGACTCTGCAGTGCTGAGCTGAAAGTGTCCAGCAGGTCCGTCATTATATAATATATACCTGTCCGACTGCAGTAGTGATATATATATATTTTATATCTCATTATTATCCAGTCTATATTAGCAGCAGACGCAGTACGGTAGTCCACGGCTGTAGCTAACTCTGTGTCGGCAGTCGCTCGTCCATCCATAATTGTATACCACCTACCTGTGGTGTTTTTTTTTTTCTATCTTCTTGATACTACTAGTAGCTTACTTTAGGAGTCTGCAGTGCTGAGCTGACAATGTCCAGCAGGTCCGTCATTATATAATATATACCTGTCCGGCTGCAGTAGTGATATATATATATATATTTTTTATATCATTATCATCCAGTCTATATTAGCAGCAGACGCAGTACGGTAGTCCACGGCTGTAGCTACCTCTGTGTCGGCAGTCGCTCGTCCATCCATAATTGTATACCACCTACCCGTGGTGTTTTTTTATTTTTTCTATCTTCTTGATACTAGTAGCTTACTTTAGGAGTCTGCAGTGCTGAGCTGACAGTGTCCAGCAGGTCCGTCATTATATAATATATACCTGTCCGGCTGCAGTAGTGATATATATATATATTTTTTATATCATTATCATCCAGTCTATATTAGCAGCAGACGCAGTACGGTAGTCCACGGCTGTAGCTACCTCTGTGTCGGCAGTCGCTCGTCAATCCATATGTATACTAGTATCCATCCATCTCCATTGTTTACCTGAGGTGCCTTTTAGTTGTGCCTATTAAAATATGGAGAACAAAAATGTTGAGGTTCCAAAAATAGGGAAAGATCAAGATCGACTTCCACCTCGTGCTGAAGCTGCTGCCACTAGTCATGGCCGAGACGATGAAATGCCAGCAACGTCGTCTACCAAGGCCGATGCCCAATGTCATAGTACAGAGCATGTAAAATCCAAAACACCAAATATCAGTAAAAAAAGGACTAAAAAATCTAAAATAAAATCGTCGGAGGAGAAGCGTAAACTTGCCAATATGCCATTTACCACACGGAGTGGCAAGGAACGGCTGAGGCCCAGGCCTATGTTCATGGCTAGTGGTTCAGCTTCACATGAGGATGGAAGCACTCAGCCTCTCGCTAGAAAAATAAAAAGACTCAAGCTGGCAAAAGCACAGCAAAGAACTGTGCGTTCTTCGAAATCACCAATCCACAAGGAGAGTCCAATTGTGTCGTTTGCGATGCCTGACCTTCCCAACACTGGACGTGAAGAGCATGCGCCTTCCACCATTTGCACGCCCCCTGCAAGTGCTGGAAGGAGCACCCGCAGTCCAGTTCCTGATAGTCAGATTGAAGATGTCAGTGTTGTAGTACACCAGGATGAGGAGGATATGGGTGTTGCTGGCGCTGGGGAGGAAATTTACCAGGAGGATTCTGATGGTGAGGTGGTTTGTTTAAGTCAGGCACCCGGGGAGACACCTGTTGTCCGTGGGAGGAATAGGGCCATTGACATGCCTGGTGAAAATACCAAAAAAATCAGCTCTTCGGTGTGGAAGTATTTCAACAGAAATGCGGACAACATTTGTCAAGCCGTGTGTTGCCTTTATCAAGCTGTAATAAGTAGGGGTAAGGACGTTAACCACCTCGGAACATCCTCCCTTATACGTCACCTGCAGCGCATTCATCATAAGTCAGTGACAAGTTCAAAAACTTTGGGCGACAGCGGAAGCAGTCCACTGACCAGTAAATCCCTTCCTCTTGTAACCAAGCTCACGCAAACCACCCCACCAACTCACTCAGTGTCAATTTCCTCCTTCCCCAGGAATGCCAATAGTCCTGCAGGCCATGTCACTGGCAATTCTGACTAGTCCTCTCCTGCCTGGGATTCCTCCGATGCATCCTTGCGTGTAACGCCTACTGCTGCTGGCGCTGCTGTTGTTGCTGCTGGGAGTCGATGGTCATCCCAGAGGGGAAGTCGTACTCGTAAGACCACTTTTACTACTTCCACCAAGCAATTGACTGTCCAACAGTCCTTTGCGAGGAAGATGAAATATCACAGCAGTCATCCTGCTGCAAAGCGGATAACTGAGGCCTTGGCATCCTGGGCGTTGAGAAACGTGGTTCCGGTATCCATCATTACTGCAGAGGCAACTAGAGACTTGTTGGAGGTACTGTGTCCCCGGTACCAAATACCATCTAGGTTCCATTTCTCTAGGCAGGCGATACCGAAAATGTACACAGACCTCAGAAAAAGACTCACCAGTGTCCTAAAAAATGCAGTTGTACCCAATGTCCACTTAACCACGGACATGTGGACAAGTGGAGCAGGGCAGGCTCAGGACTATATGACTGTGACAGCCCACTGGGTAGATGTATGGACTCCCGCCGCAAGAACAGCAGCGGCGGCACCAGTAGCAGCATCTCGCAAACGCCAACTCTTTCCTAGGCAGGCTACGCTTTGTATCACCGCTTTCCAGAATACGCACACAGCTAAAAACCTCTTACGGCAACTGAGGAAGATTATCGCAGAATGGCTTACCCCAATTGGACTCTCCTGTGGATTTGTGGCATCGGACAACGCCAGCAATATTGTGTGTGCATTAAATATGGGCAAATTCCAGCACGTCCCATGTTTTGCACATACCTTGAATTTGGTGGTGCAGAATTATTTAAAAAACGAGAGGGGCGTGCAAGAGATGCTGTCGGTGGCCAGAAGAATTGCGGGACACTTTCGGCGTACAGGCACCACGTACAGAAGACTGGAGCACCACCAAAAACGCCTGAACCTGCCCTGCCATCATCTGAAGCAAGAAGTGGTAACGAGGTGGAATTCAACCCTCTATATGCTTCAGAGGTTGGAGGAGCAGCAAAAGGCCATTCAAGCCTATACAACTGACCACGATATAGGAGGTGGAATGCACCTGTCTCAAGCGCAGTGGAGAATGATTTCAACGTTGTGCAAGGTTCTGCAACCTTTTGAACTTGCCACACGTGAAGTCAGTTCAGACACTGCCAGCCTGAGTCAGGTCATTCCCCTCATCAGGCTTTTGCAGAAGAAGCGGGAGACATTGAAGGAGGAGCTAACACAGAGCGATTCCGCTAGGCATGTGGGACTTGTGGATGGAGCCCTTAATTCGCTTAACAAGGATTCACGGGTGGTCAATCTGTTGAAATCAGAGCACTACATTTTGGCCACCGTGCTCGATCCTAGATTTAAAACCTACCTTGGATCTCTCTTTCCGGCAGACACAAGTCTGCTGGGGTTCAAAGAACTGCTGGTGACAAAATTGTCAAGTCAAGCAGAACGCGACCTGTCAACATCTCCTCCTTCACATTCTCCCGCAACTGGGGGTGCGAGGAAAAGGCTCAGAATTCCGAGCCCACCCGCTGGCGGTGATGCAGGGCAGTCTGGAGCGACTGCAGATGCTGACATCTGGTCCGGACTGAAGGACCTGACAACGATTACGGACATGTCGTCTACTGTCACTGCATATGATTCTCTCCCCATTGAAAGAATGGTGGAGGATTATATGAGTGACCGCATCCAAGTAGGCACGTCAGACAGTCCGTACTTATACTGGCAGGAAAAAGAGGCAATTTGGAGGCCCTTGCACAAACTGGCTTTATTCTACCTAAGTTGCCCTCCCACAAGTGTGTACTCCGAAAGAGTGTTTAGTGCCGCCGCTCACCTTGTCAGCAATCGGCGTACGAGGTTACATCCAGAAAATGTGGAGAAGATGATGTTCATTAAAATGAATTATAATCAATTCCTCCGTGGAGACATTGACCAGCAGCAATTGCCTCCACAAAGTACACAGGGAGCTGAGATGGTGGATTCCAGTGGGGACGAATTGATAATCTGTGAGGAGGGGGATGTACACGGTGATATATCGGAGGATGATGATGAGGTGGACATCTTGCCTCTGTAGAGCCAGTTTGTGCAAGGAGAGATTAATTGCTTCTTTTTTGGTGGGGGTCCAAACCAACCCGTCATTTCAGTCACAGTCGTGTGGCAGACCCTGTCACTGAAATGATGGGTTGGTTAAAGTGTGCATGTCCTGTTTATACAACATAAGGGTGGGTGGGAGGGCCCAAGGACAATTCCATCTTGCACCTCTTTTTTCTTTCATTTTTCTTTGCGTCATGTGCTGTTTGGGGAGTGTTTTTTGGAAGGGCCATCCTGCGTGACACTGCAGTGCCACTCCTAGATGGGACAGGTGTTTGTGTCGGCCACTAGGGTCGCTTAGCTTACTCACACAGTTACCTCATTGCGCCTCTTTTTTTCTTTGCGTCATGTGCTGTTTGGGGAGTGTTTTTTGGAAGGGCCATCCTGCGTGACACTGCAGTGCCACTCCTAGATGGGCCAGGTGTTTGTGTCGGCCACTAGGGTCGCTTAGCTTACTCACACAGCTACCTCATTGCGCCTCTTTTTTTCTTTGCGTCATGTGCTGTTTGGGGAGTGTTTTTTGGAAGGGCCATCCTGCGTGACACTGCAGTGCCACTCCTAGATGGGCCAGGTGTTTGTGTCGGCCACTTGGGTCGCTTAGCTTAGCCATCCAGCGACCTCGGTGCAAATTTTAGGACTAAAAATAATATTGTGAGGTGTGAGGTGTTCAGAATAGACTGAAAATGAGTGTAAATTATGGTTATTGAGGTTAATAAAACTTTGGGATCAAATTGACCCCCAAATTCTATGATTTAAGCTGTTTTTTAGGGTTTTTTGAAAAAAACACCCGAATCCAAAACACACCCGAATCCGACAAAAAAAATTCGGTGAGGTTTTGCCAAAATGCGTTCGAACCCAAAACACGGCCGCGGAACCGAACCCAAAACCAAAACACAAAACCCGAAAAATTTCCGGTGCTCATCACTAGTTACTAGGCGTTACCCCTGCTAGTATAGTACCTTCACTGCTGCTGGCATGTTACTGGGCGTTACCCCTGCTAGTATAGTACCGTCACTGCTGCTGGCATGTTACTGGGCGTTACCCCTGCTAGTATAGTACCGTCACTGCTGATGGCATGTTACTGGGCGTTACCCCTGCTAGTATAGTACCGTCACTGCTGCTGGCATGTTATTGGGCATTACCCCTGCTAGTATAGTACTGTCACTGCTGCTGGTGTGTTACTGCCTGGGCATTACCCCTGCTAGTATAGTACTGTCACTGCTGCTGACATGTTACCCCTGCTAGTATAGTACCGTCACTGCTACTGGCATGTTACTGGGCAATACCCCTGCTAGTATAGTACCGTCACTGCTGCTGGCATGTTACCCCTGCTAGTATAGTACCGTCACTGCTGCTGGCATGTTACTGGGCGTTTCCCCTGCTAGTACAGTACCGTCACTGCTGCTGGCATGTTATTGGGCGTAACCCCTGCTAGTATAGTACCGTCACTGCTGATGGCATGTTACTGGGCGTTACCCCTGCTAGTATAGTACCGTCGCTGCTGCTGACATGTTACTGGGCGTTACCCCTGCTAGTATAGTACCGTCGCTGCTGCTGGCATGTTATTGGGCGTTACCCCTGCTAGTATAGTACCGTCACTGCTGATGGCATGTTACTGGGCGTTACCCCTGCTAGTATAGTACCGTCGCTGCTGCTGACATGTTACTGGGCGTTACCCCTGCTAGTATAGTACCGTCGCTGCTGCTGACATGTTACTGGGCGTTACCCCTGCTAGTATAGTACCGTCGCTGCTGCTGACATGTTACTGGGCGTTACCCCTGCTAGTATAGTACTGTCACTGCTGCTGGCATGTTACTGGGCGTTACCCCTGCTAGTATAGTACCGTTACTGCTCCTGGC
Organism: Pseudophryne corroboree; assembly: GCF_028390025.1. Lineage (NCBI taxonomy): Eukaryota > Metazoa > Chordata > Amphibia > Anura > Myobatrachidae > Pseudophryne > Pseudophryne corroboree. The sequence continues at coordinate 1,024,636,638 of NC_086445.1, forward strand.
ATGTTACTGGGCGTTACCCCTGCTAGTATAGTACCGTCACTGCTGCTGGCATGTAACTGGGCGTTAGCCCTGCTAGTATAGTACCGTCACTGCTGCTGGCATGTTACTGGGCGTTACCCCTGCTAGTATAGTACCGTCACTGCTGCTGGCATGTTACTGGGCGTTACCCCTGCTAGTATAGTACCGTCACTGCTGCTGGCATGTTACTGGGCGTTACCCCTGCTAGTATAGTACCGTCACTGCTGCTGGCATGTTACTGGGCGTTACCCCTGCTAGTATAGTACCGTCACTGCTGCTGGCATGTTACTGGGCGTTACCCCTGCTAGTATAGTACCGTCACTGCTGCTGGCATGTAACTGGGCGTTACCCCTGCTAGTATAGTACCGTCACTGCTGCTGGCATGTTACTGGGCGTTACCCCTGCTAGTATAGTACAGTCACTGCTGCTGGCATGTTACTGGGCGTTACCCCTGCTAGTATAGTACCGTCACTGCTGCTGGCATGTTACTGGGCGTTACCCCTGCTAGTTTAGTACCGTCACTGCTGCTGGCATGTTACTGGGCGTTACCCCTGCTAGTATAGTACCGTCACTGCTGCTGGCATGTTACTGGGCGTTACCCCTGCTAGTATAGTACCGTCACTGCTGCTGGTGTGTTACTGCCTGGGCATTACCCCTGCTAGTATAGTACTGTCACTGCTGCTGGTGTGTTACTGCCTGGGCATTACCCCTGCTAGTATAGTACTGTCACTGTTGCTGACATGTTACCCCTGCTAGTATAGTACCGTCACTGCTGCTGGCATGTTACTGGGCATTACCCCTGCTAGTATAGTACCGTCACTGCTGCTGGCATGTTACCCCTGCTAGTATAGTACTGTCACTGCTGCTAGCATGTTACTGGGCGTTACCCCTGCTTGTACAGTACCGTCACTGCTGCTGGCATGTTATTGGGCGTTACCCCTGCTAGTATAGTACCGTCACTGCTGCTGGCATGTTACTGGGCGTTACCCCTGCTAGTATAGTACCGTCGCTGCTGCTGACATGTTACTGGCCGTTACCCCTGCTAGTATAGTACCGTCGCTGCTGCTGACATGTTACTGGGCGTTACCCCTGCTAGTATAGTACTGTCACTGCTGCTGGCATGTTACTGGGCGTTACCCCTGCTAGTATAGTAACGTCACTGCTGCTGGCATATTATTGGGCGTTACCCCTGCTAGTATAGTACCGTCACTGCTCCTGGCATGTTACTGGGCATTACCCCTGCTAGTATAGTACTGTCACTGCTGCTGGCATGTTACTGGGCGTTACCCCTGCTAGTATAGTACCGTCACTGCAGCTGGCATGTTACTGGGCGTTACCCTTACTAGTATAGTACCGTCACTGCTCCTGGCATGTTACTGGGCGTTACCCCTGCTAGTATAGTACTGTCACTGCTGCTGGCATGTAACTGGGCGTTACCCCTGCTAGTATAGTACCGTCGCTGCTGCTGGCATGTAACTGGGCGTTACCCCTGCTAGTATAGTACCGTCACTGCTGCTGGCATGCTACTGGGCGTTACCCCTGCTAGTATAGTACTGTCACTGCTGCTGGCATGTTACTGGACGTTACCCCTGCTAGTATAGTACCGTCACTGCTGCTGGCATGTTACTGGGCGTTACCCCTGCTAGTATAGTACCGTCACTGCTGCTGGCATGTTACTGGGCGTTACCCCTGCTAGTATAGTACCGTCACTGCTGCTGGCATGTAACTGGGCGTTACCCCTGCTAGTATAGTACCGTCACTGCTGCTAGCATGTTACTGGGCGTTACCCCTGCTAGTAGAGTACAGTCACTGCTGCTGGCATGTTACTGGGCGTTACCCCTGCTAGTATAGTACCGTCACTGCTGCTGGCATGTTACTGGGCGTTACCCCTGCTACTATAGTATCGTCACTGCTGCTGGCATGTTACTGGGCGTTACCCCTGCTAGTATAGTACCGTCACTGCTGCTGGCATGTGACTGGGCGTTACGCCTGCTAGTATAGTACCGTCACTGCTGCTGGCATGTTACTGGGCGTTACCTCTGCTAGTATAGTACCGTCACTGCTGCTGGTGTGTTACTGCCTGGGCATTACCCCTGCTAGTATAGTACTGTCACTGCTGCTGGTGTTACTGCCTGGGCATTACCCCTGCTAGTATAGTACCGTCACTGCTGCTGGCATGTAACTGGGCGTTACCCCTGCTAGTATAGTACCGTCACTGCTGCTGGCATGTAACTGGGCGTTACCCCTGCTAGTATAGTACCGTCACTGCTGCTGGCATGTTACTGGGCGTTACCCCTGCTAGTATAGTACCGTCGCTGCTGCTGACATGTTACTGGCCGTTACCCCTGCTAGTATAGTACCGTCGCTGCTGCTGACATGTTACTGGGCGTTACCCCTGCTAGTATAGTACTGTCACTGCTGCTGGCATGTTACTGGGCGTTACCCCTGCTAGTATAGTAACGTCACTGCTGCTGGCATATTATTGGGCGTTACCCCTGCTAGTATAGTACCGTCACTGCTCCTGGCATGTTACTGGGCATTACCCCTGCTAGTATAGTACTGTCACTGCTGCTGGCATGTTACTGGGCGTTACCCCTGCTAGTATAGTACCGTCACTGCAGCTGGCATGTTACTGGGCGTTACCCTTACTAGTATAGTACCGTCACTGCTCCTGGCATGTTACTGGGCGTTACCCCTGCTAGTATAGTACTGTCACTGCTGCTGGCATGTAACTGGGCGTTACCCCTGCTAGTATAGTACCGTCGCTGCTGCTGGCATGTAACTGGGCGTTACCCCTGCTAGTATAGTACTGTCACTGCTGCTGACATGTTACTGGGCGTTACCCCTGCTAGTATAGTACTGTCACTGCTGCTGGCATGTTACTGGGCGTTACCCCTGCTAGTATAGTAACGTCACTGCTGCTGGCATATTATTGGGCGTTACCCCTGCTAGTATAGTACCGTCATTGCTCCTGGCATGTTACTGGGCATTACCCCTGCTAGTATAGTACTGTCACTGCTGCTGGCATGTTACTGGGCGTTACCCCTGCTAGTATAGTACCGTCACTGCAGCTGGCATGTTACTGGGCGTTACCCTTACTAGTATAGTACCGTCACTGCTCCTGGCATGTTACTGGGCGTTACCCCTGCTAGTATAGTACTGTCACTGCTGCTGGCATGTAACTGGGCGTTACCCCTGCTAGTATAGTACCGTCGCTGCTGCTGGCATGTAACTGGGCGTTACCCCTGCTAGTATAGTACCGTCACTGCTGCTGGCATGCTACTGGGCGTTACCCCTGCTAGTATAGTACTGTCACTGCTGCTGGCATGTTACTGGACGTTACCCCTGCTAGTATAGTACCGTCACTGCTGCTGGCATGTTACTGGGCGTTACCCCTGCTAGTATAGTACCGTCACTGCTGCTGGCATGTTACTGGGCGTTACCCCTGCTAGTATAGTACCGTCACTGCTGCTGGCATGTAACTGGGCGTTACCCCTGCTAGTATAGTACCGTCACTGCTGCTAGCATGTTACTGGGCGTTACCCCTGCTAGTAGAGTACAGTCACTGCTGCTGGCATGTTACTGGGCGTTACCCCTGCTAGTATAGTACCGTCACTGCTGCTGGCATGTTACTGGGCGTTACCCCTGCTACTATAGTATCGTCACTGCTGCTGGCATGTTACTGGGCGTTACCCCTGCTAGTATAGTACCGTCACTGCTGCTGGCATGTGACTGGGCGTTACGCCTGCTAGTATAGTACCGTCACTGCTGCTGGCATGTTACTGGGCGTTACCTCTGCTAGTATAGTACCGTCACTGCTGCTTCTGTGTTACTGCCTGGGCATTACCCCTGCTAGTATAGTACTGTCACTGCTGCTGGTGTTACTGCCTGGGCATTACCCCTGCTAGTATAGTACCGTCACTGCTGCTGGCATGTAACTGGGCGTTACCCCTGCTAGTATAGTACCGTCACTGCTGCTGGCATGTAACTGGGCGTTACCCCTGCTAGTATAGTACCGTCACTGCTGCTGGCATGTTTCTGGGCGTTACCCCTGCTAGTATAGTACCGTCGCTGCTGCTGACATGTTACTGGCCGTTACCCCTGCTAGTATAGTACCGTCGCTGCTGCTGACATGTTACTGGGCGTTACCCCTGCTAGTATAGTACTGTCACTGCTGCTGGCATGTTACTGGGCGTTACCCCTGCTAGTATAGTAACGTCACTGCTGCTGGCATATTATTGGGCGTTACCCCTGCTAGTATAGTACCGTCACTGCTCCTGGCATGTTACTGGGCATTACCCCTGCTAGTATAGTACTGTCACTGCTGCTGGCATGTTACTGGGCGTTACCCCTGCTAGTATAGTACCGTCACTGCAGCTGGCATGTTACTGGGCGTTACCCTTACTAGTATAGTACCGTCACTGCTCCTGGCATGTTACTGGGCGTTACCCCTGCTAGTATAGTACTGTCACTGCTGCTGGCATGTAACTGGGCGTTACCCCTGCTAGTATAGTACCGTCGCTGCTGCTGGCATGTAACTGGGCGTTACCCCTGCTAGTATAGTACCGTCACTGCTGCTGGCATGCTACTGGGCGTTACCCCTGCTAGTATAGTACTGTCACTGCTGCTGGCATGTTACTGGACGTTACCCCTGCTAGTATAGTACCGTCACTGCTGCTGGCATGTTACTGGGCGTTACCCCTGCTAGTATAGTACCGTCACTGCTGCTGGCATGTTACTGGGCGTTACCCCTGCTAGTATAGTACCGTCACTGCTGCTGGCATGTAACTGGGCGTTACCCCTGCTAGTATAGTACCGTCACTGCTGCTAGCATGTTACTGGGCGTTACCCCTGCTAGTAGAGTACAGTTACTGCTGCTGGCATGTTACTGGGCGTTACCCCTGGTAGTATAGTACCGTCACTGCTGCTGGCATGTTACTGGGCGTTACCCCTGCTACTATAGTATCGTCACTGCTGCTGGCATGTTACTGGGCGTTACCCCTGCTAGTATAGTACCGTCACTGCTGCTGGCATGTGACTGGGCGTTACGCCTGCTAGTATAGTACCGTCACTGCTGCTGGCATGTTACTGGGCGTTACCTCTGCTAGTATAGTACCGTCACTGCTGCTGGTGTGTTACTGCCTGGGCATTACCCCTGCTAGTATAGTACTGTCTCTGCTGCTGGTGTTACTGCCTGGGCATTACCCCTGCTAGTATAGTACCGTCACTGCTGCTGGCATGTAACTGGGCGTTACCCCTGCTAGTATAGTACCGTCACTGCTGCTGGCATGTAACTGGGCGTTACCCCTGCTAGTATAGTACCGTCACTGCTGCTGGCATGTTACTGGCGTTACCCCTGCTAGTATAGTACCGTCGCTGCTGCTGACATGTTACTGGCCGTTACCCCTGCTAGTATAGTACCGTCGCTGCTGCTGACATGTTACTGGGCGTTACCCCTGCTAGTATAGTACTGTCACTGCTGCTGGCATGTTACTGGGCGTTACCCCTGCTAGTATAGTAACGTCACTGCTGCTGGCATATTATTGGGCGTTACCCCTGCTAGTATAGTACCGTCACTGCTCCTGGCAAGTTACTGGGCATTACCCCTGCTAGTATAGTACTGTCACTGCTGCTGGCATGTTACTGGGCGTTACCCCTGCTAGTATAGTACCGTCACTGCAGCTGGCATGTTACTGGGCGTTACCCTTACTAGTATAGTACCGTCACTGCTCCTGGCATGTTACTGGGCGTTACCCCTGCTAGTATAGTACTGTCACTGCTGCTGGCATGTAACTGGGCGTTACCCCTGCTAGTATAGTACCGTCGCTGCTGCTGGCATGTAACTGGGCGTTACCACTGCTAGTATAGTACCGTCACTGCTGCTGGCATGCTACTGGGCGTTACCCCTGCTAGTATAGTACTGTCACTGCTGCTGGCATGTTACTGGACGTTACCCCTGCTAGTATAGTACCGTCACTGCTGCTGGCATGTTACTGGGCGTTACCCCTGCTAGTATAGTACCGTCACTGCTGCTGGCATGTTACTGGGCGTTACCCCTGCTAGTATAGTACCGTCACTGCTGCTGGCATGTAACTGGGCGTTACCCCTGCTAGTATAGTACCGTCACTGCTGCTAGCATGTTACTGGGCGTTACCCCTGCTAGTAGAGTACAGTCACTGCTGCTGGCATGTTACTGGGCGTTACCCCTGCTAGTATAGTACCGTCACTGCTGCTGGCATGTTACTGGGCGTTACCCCTGCTACTATAGTATCGTCACTGCTGCTGGCATGTTACTGGGCGTTACCCCTGCTAGTATAGTACCGTCACTGCTGCTGGCATGTGACTGGGCGTTACGCCTGCTAGTATAGTACCGTCACTGCTGCTGGCATGTTACTGGGCGTTACCTCTGCTAGTATAGTACCGTCACTGCTGCTGGTGTGTTACTGCCTGGGCATTACCCCTGCTAGTATAGTACTGTCACTGCTGCTGGTGTTACTGCCTGGGCATTACCCCTGCTAGTATAGTACCGTCACTGCTGCTGGCATGTAACTGGGCGTTACCCCTGCTAGTATAGTACCGTCACTGCTGCTGGCATGTAACTGGGCGTTACCCCTGCTAGTATAGTACCGTCACTGCTGCTGGCATGTTACTGGGCGTTACCCCTGCTAGTATAGTACAGTCACTGCTGCTGGCATGTTTCTGGGCGTTACCCTGCTAGTATAGTACCGTCACTGCTGCTGGCATGTAACTGGGCGTTACCCCTACTAGTATAGTACCGTCGCTGCTGGTGACATGTTACTGGCCGTTACCCCTGCTAGTATAGTACCGTCGCTGCTGCTGACATGTTACTGGGCGTTACCCCTGCTAGTATAGTACAGTCACTGCCATGGCATGTTACTGGGCGTTACCCCTGCTAGTATAGTACCGTCACTGCTGCTGGCATGTTACTGGGCGTTACCCCTACTAGTATAGTACCGTCACTGCTGCTGGCATGTTACTGGGCGTTACCCCTGCTAGTATAGTACCGTCACTGCTGCTGGCATGTAACTGGGCGTTACCCCTGCTAGTATAGTACCGTCACTGCTGCTGGCATGTTACTGGGCGTTACCCCTGCTAGTATAGTACAGTCACTGCTGCTGGCATGTTACTGGGTCGTTACCCCTGCTAGTATAGTACCGTCACTGCTGCTGGCATGTTACTGGGCGTTACCCCTGCTAGTTTAGTACCGTCACTGCTGCTGGCATGTTACTGGGCGTTACCCCTGCTAGTATAGTACCGTCACTGCTGCTGGCATGTTACTGGGCGTTACCCCTGCTAGTATAGTACCGTCACTGCTGCTGGTGTGTTACTGCCTGGGCATTACCCCTGCTAGTATAGTACTGTCACTGCTGCTGGTGTGTTACTGCCTGGGCATTACCCCTGCTAGTATAGTACCGTCACTGCTGCTGGCATGTTACTGGGCATTACCCCTGCTAGTATAGTACCGTCACTGCTGCTGGCATGTTACCCCTGCTAGTATAGTACTGTCACTGCTGCTGGCATGTTACTGGGCGTTACCCCTGCTAGTATAGTACCGTCACTGCTGCTGGCATGTTACTGGGCGTTACCCCTGCTAGTATAGTACCGTCGCTGCTGCTGACATGTTATTGGGCGTTACCCCTGCTAGTATAGTACCGTCACTGCTGCTGGCATGTTACTGGGCGTTACCCCTGCTAGTATAGTACCGTCGCTGCTGCTGACATGTTACTGGCCGTTACCCCTGCTAGTATAGTACCGTCGCTGCTGCTGACATGTTACTGGGCGTTACCCCTGCTAGTATAGTACTGTCACTGCTGCTGACATGTTACTGGGCGTTACCCCTGCTAGTATAGTAACGTCACTGCTGCTGGCATATTATTGGGCGTTACCCCTGCTAGTATAGTACCGTCACTGCTCCTGGCATGTTACTGGGCATTACCCCTGCTAGTATAGTACTGTCACTGCTGCTGGCATGTTACTGGGCGTTACCCCTGCTAGTATAGTACCGTCACTGCAGCTGGCATGTTACTGGGCGTTACCCTTACTAGTATAGTACCGTCACTGCTCCTGGCATGTTACTGGGCGTTACCCCTGCTAGTATAGTACTGTCACTGCTGCTGGCATGTAACTGGGCGTTACCCCTGCTAGTATAGTACCGTCGCTGCTGCTGGCATGTAACTGGGCGTTACCCCTGCTAGTATAGTACCGTCACTGCTGCTGGCATGCTACTGGGCGTTACCCCTGCTAGTATAGTAATGTCACTGCTGCTGGCATGTTACTGGACGTTACCCCTGCTAGTATAGTACCGTCACTGCTGCTGGCATGTTACTGGGCGTTACCCCTGCTAGTATAGTACCGTCACTGCTGCTGGCATGTTACTGGGCGTTACCCCTGCTAGTATAGTACCGTCACTGCTGCTGGCATGTAACTGGGCGTTACCCCTGCTAGTATAGTACCGTCACTGCTGCTAGCATGTTACTGGGCGTTACCCCTGCTAGTAGAGTACAGTCACTGCTGCTGGCATGTTACTGGGCGTTACCCCTGCTAGTATAGTACCGTCACTGCTGCTGGCATGTTACTGGGCGTTACCCCTGCTACTATAGTATCGTCACTGCTGCTGGCATGTTACTGGGCGTTACCCCTGCTAGTATAGTACCGTCACTGCTGCTGGCATGTGACTGGGCGTTACGCCTGCTAGTATAGTACCGTCACTGCTGCTGGCATGTTACTGGGCGTTACCTCTGCTAGTATAGTACCGTCACTGCTGCTGGTGTGTTACTGCCTGGGCATTACCCCTGCTAGTATAGTACTGTCACTGCTGCTGGTGTTAGTGCCTGGGCATTACCCCTGCTAGTATAGTACCGTCACTGCTGCTGGCATGTAACTGGGCGTTACCCCTGCTAGTATAGTACCGTCACTGCTGCTGGCATGTAACTGGGCATTACCCCTGCTAGTATAGTACCGTCACTGCTGCTGGCATGTTACTGGGCGTTACCCCTGCTAGTATAGTACAGTCACTGCTGCTGGCATGTTACTGGGCGTTACCCTGCTAGTATAGTACCGTCACTGCTGCTGGCATGTAACTGGGCGTTACCCCTACTAGTATAGTACCGTCGCTGCTGGTGACATGTTACTGGCCGTTACCCCTGCTAGTATAGTACCGTCGCTGCTGCTGACATGTTACTGGGCGTTACCCCTGCTAGTATAGTACAGTCACTGCTGCTGGCATGTTACTGGGCGTTACCCCTGCTAGTATAGTACCGTCACTGCTGCTGGCATGTTACTGGGCGTTACCCCTACTAGTATAGTACCGTCACTGCTCCTGGCATGTTACTGGGCGTTACCCCTGCTAGTATAGTACTGTCACTGCTGCTGGCATGTTACTGGGCGTTACCCCTGCTAGTATAGTACCGTCACTGCTGCTGGCATGTTACTGGGCATTACCCCTGCTAGTATAGTACCGTCACTGCAGCTGGCATGTTACCCCTGCTAATATAGTACTGTCACTGCTGCTGGCATGTTACTGGGCGTTACCCCTGCTTGTACAGTACCGTCACTGCTGCTGGCATGTTATTGGGCGTTACCCCTGCTAGTATAGTACCGTCACTGCTGCTGGCATGTTACTGGGCGTTACCCCTGCTAGTATAGTCCCGTCGCTGCTGCTGACATGTTACTGGCCGTTACCCCTGCTAGTATAGTACCGTCGCTGCTGCTGACATGTTACTGGGCGTTACCCCTGCTAGTATAGTACTGTCACTGCTGCTGGCATGTTACTGGGCGTTACCCCTGCTAGTATAGTACCGTCACTGCTGCTGGCATGTTACTGGGTGTTACCCCTACTAGTATAGTACCGTCACTGCTCCTGGCATGTTACTTGGCGTTACCCCTGCTAGTATAGTACTGTCACTGCTGCTGGCATGTAACTGGGCGTTACCCCTGCTAGTATAGTACCGTCACTGCTGCTGGCATGCTACTGGGCGTTACCCCTGCTAGTATAGTACCGTCACTGCTCCTGGCATGTTACTGGGCGTTACCCCTACTAGTATAGTACCGTCACTGCTCCTGGCATGTTACTGGGCGTTACCCCTGCTAGTATAGTACCGTCACTGCTGCTGGCATGTAACTGGGCGTTACCCCTGCTAGTATAGTACCGTCACTGCTGCTGGCATGCTACTGGGCGTTACCTCTGCTAGTATAGTACTGTCACTGCTGCTGGCATGTTACTGGGCGTTACCCCTGCTAGTATAGTACCGTCACTGCTGCTGGCATGTTACTGGGCGTTACCCCTGCTAGTATAGTACCGTCACTGCTGATGGCATGTTACTGGGCGTTACCCCTGCTAGTACAGTACCGTCACTACTGCTGGCATGTTACTGGGCGTTACCCCTGCTAGTATAGTACCGTCACTGCTGCTGGCATGTAACTGGGCGTTACCCCTGCTAGTATAGTACCGTCACTGCTGCTGGCATGTTACTGGGCGTTACCCCTGCTAGTATAGTACAGTCACTGCTGCTGGCATGTTACTGGGCGTTACCCTGCTAGTATAGTACCGTTACTGCTGCTGGCATGTTACTGGGCGTTACCCCTGCTACTATAGTATCGTCACTGCTGCTGACATATTACTGGGCGTTACCCCTGCTAGTATAGTACCGTCACTGCTGCTGGCATGTTACTGGGCGTTACCCCTGCTAGTATAGTACCGTCACTGCTGCTGGCATGTTACTGGGCGTTACCCCTGCTAGTATAGTACCGTCACTGCTGCTGGTGTGTTACTGCCTGGGCATTACCCCTGCTAGTATAGTACTGTCACTGCTGCTGGTGTGTTACTGCCTGGGCATTACCCCTGCTAGTATAGTACTGTCACTGCTGCTGACATGTTACCCCTGCTAGTATAGTACCGTCACTGCTGCGGGCATGTTACTGGGCATTACCCCTGCTAGTATAGTACCGTCACTGCTGCTGGTATGTTACCCCTGCTAGTATAGTACTGTCACTGCTGCTGGCATGTTACTGGGCGTTACCCCTGCTTGTACAGTACCGTCACTGCTGCTGGCATGTTATTGGGCGTTACCCCTGCTAGTATAGTACCGTCACTGCTGCTGGCATGTTACTGGGCGTTACCCCTGCTAGTATAGTACCGTCGCTGCTGCTGACATGTTACTGGCCGTTACCCCTGCTAGTATAGTACCATCGCTGCTGCTGACATGTTACTGGGCGTTACCCCTGCTAGTATAGTACTGTCACTGCTGCTGGCATGTTACTGGGCGTTACCCCTGCTAGTATAGTATCGTCACTGCAGCTGGCATGTTACTGGGCGTTACCCCTACTAGTATAGTACCGTCACTGCTCCTGGCATGTTACTGGGCGTTACCCCTGCTAGTATAGTACTGTCACTGCTGCTGGCATGTAACTGGGCGTTACCCCTGCTAGTATAGTACCGTCACTGCTGCTGGCATGTAACTGGGCGTTACCCCTGCTAGTATAGTACCGTCACTGCTGCTGGCATGCTACTGGGCGTTACCCCTGCTAGTTTAGTACTGTCACTGCTGCTGGCATGTTACTGGGCGTTACCCCTGCTAGTATAGTACCGTCACTGCTGCTGGCATGTTACTGGGCGTTACCCCTGCTAGTATAGTACCGTCACTGCTGCTGGCATGTTACTGGGCGTTACCCCTGCTAGTATAGTACCGTCACTGCTGCTGGCATGTTACTGCCTGGGCATTACCCTTGCTAGTATAGTACTGTCACTGCTGCTGGTGTGTTACTGCCTGGGCATTACCCCTGCTAGTATAGTACCGTCACTTCTGCTGGCATGTTACTGGGCGTTACCCCTGCTAGTATAGTACTGTCACTGCTGCTGACATGTTACCCCTGCTAGTATAGTACCGTCACTGCTGCTGGCATGTTACTGGGCATTACCACTGCTAGTATAGTACCGTCACTACTGCTGGCATGTTACTGGGCATTACCCCTGCTAGTACAGTACCGTCACTGATGCTGGCATGTTATTGGGCGTTACCCCTGCTAGTATAGTACCGTCACTGCTGCTGGCATGTTTCTGGGCGTTACCTCTGTTAGTATAGTACCGTCACTGCTGCTGACATGTTACTGGGCGTTACCCCTGCTAGTATAGTACTGTCACTGCTGCTGGCATGTTACTGGGCGTTACCCCTGCTAGTATAGTAACGTCACTGCTGCTGGCATATTATTGGGCGTTACCCCTGCTAGTATAGTACCGTCACTGCTCCTGGCATGTTACTGGGCATTACCCCTGCTAGTATAGTACTGTCACTGCTGCTGGCATGTTACTGGGCGTTACCCCTGCTAGTATAGTACTGTCACTGCTGCTGGCATGTTACTGGGCGTTACCCCTGCTAGTATAGTACCGTCACTGCTCCTGGCATGTTACTGGGCATTACCCCTGCTAGTATAGTACTGTCACTGCTGCTGGCATGTTACTGGGCATTACCCCTGCTAGTATAGTACTGTCACTGCTGCTGACATGTTACTGGGCGTTACCCCTGCTAGTATAGTACTGTCACTGCTGCTGGCATGTTACTGGGCGTTACCCCTGCTAGTATAGTACCGTCACTGCAGCTGGCATGTTACTGGGCGTTACCCCTACTAGTATAGTACCGTCACTGCTCCTGGCATGTTACTGGGCGTTACCCCTGCTAGTATAGTACTGTCACTGCTGCTGACATGTAACTGGGCGTTACCCCTGCTAGTATAGTACCGTCGCTGCTGCTGGCATGTAACTGGGCGTTACCCCTGCTAGTATAGTACCGTCACTGCTGCTGGCATGCTACTGGGCGTTACCCCTGCTAGTATAGTACTGTCACTGCTGCTGGCATGTTACTGGACGTTACCCCTGCTAGTATAGTACCGTCACTGCTGCTGGCATGTTACTGGGCGTTACCCCTGCTAGTATAGTACCGTCACTGCTGCTGGCATGTAACTGGGCGTTACCCCTGCTAGTATAGTAACGTCACTGCTGCTGGCATATTATTGGGCGTTACCCCTGCTAGTATAGTACCGTCACTGCTCCTGGCATGTTACTGGGCATTACCCCTGCTAGTATAGTACTGTCACTGCTGCTGGCATGTTACTGGGCGTTACCCCTGCTAGTATAGTACCGTCACTGCAGCTGGCATGTTACTGGGCGTTACCCTTACTAGTATAGTACCGTCACTGCTCCTGGCATGTTACTGGGCGTTACCCCTGCTAGTATAGTACTGTCACTGCTGCTGGCATGTAACTGGGCGTTACCCCTGCTAGTATAGTACCGTCGCTGCTGCTGGCATGTAACTGGGGGTTACCCCTGCTAGTATAGTACCGTCACTGCTGCTGGCATGCTACTGGGCGTTACCCCTGCTAGTATAGTACTGTCACTGCTGCTGGCATGTTACTGGACGTTACCCCTGCTAGTATAGTACCGTCACTGCTGCTGGCATGTTACTGGGCGTTACCCCTGCTAGTATAGTACCGTCACTGCTGCTGGCATGTTACTGGGCGTTACCCCTGCTAGTATAGTACCGTCACTGCTGCTGGCATGTTACTGGGCGTTACCCCTGCTAGTATAGTAACGTCACTGCTGCTGGCATATTATTGGGCGTTACCCCTGTTAGTATAGTACCGTCACTGCTCCTGGCATGTTACTGGGCATTACCCCTGCTAGTATAGTACTGTCACTGCTGCTGGCATGTTACTGGGCGTTACCCCTGCTAGTATAGTACCGTCACTGCAGCTGGCATGTTACTGGGCGTTACCCTTACTAGTATAGTACCGTCACTGCTCCTGGCATGTTACTGGGCGTTACCCCTGCTAGTATAGTACTGTCACTGCTGCTGGCATGTAACTGGGCGTTACCCCTGCTAGTATAGTACCGTCGCTGCTGCTGGCATGTAACTGGGCGTTACCCCTGCTAGTATAGTACCGTCACTGCTGCTGGCATGCTACTGGGCGTTACCCCTGCTAGTATAGTACTGTCACTGCTGCTGGCATGTTACTGGACGTTACCCCTGCTAGTATAGTACCGTCACTGCTGCTGGCATGTTACTGGGCGTTACCCCTGCTAGTATAGTACCGTCACTGCTGCTGGCATGTTACTGGGCGTTACCCCTGCTAGTATAGTACCGTCACTGCTGCTGGCATGTAACTGGGCGTTACCCCTGCTAGTATAGTACCGTCACTGCTGCTAGCATGTTACTGGGCGTTACCCCTGCTAGTAGAGTACAGTCACTGCTGCTGGCATGTTACTGGGCGTTACCCCTGCTAGTATAGTACCGTCACTGCTGCTGGCATGTTACTGGGCGTTACCCCTGCTACTATAGTATCGTCACTGCTGCTGGCATGTTACTGGGCGTTACCCCTGCTAGTATAGTACCGTCACTGCTGCTGGCATGTTACTGGGCGTTACCCCTGCTAGTATAGTACCGTCACTGCTGCTGGCATGTTACTGGGCGTTACCCCTGCTAGTATAGTACAGTCACTGCTGCTGGCATGTTACTGGGCGTTACCCTGCTAGTATAGTACCGTTACTGCTGCTGGCATGTTACTGGGCGTTACCCCTGCTACTATAGTATCGTCACTGCTGCTGACATGTTACTGGGCGTTACCCCTGCTAGTATAGTACCGTCACTGCTGCTGGCATGTTACTGGGCGTTACCCCTGCTAGTATAGTACCGTCACTGCTGCTGGCATGTTACTGGGCGTTACCCCTGCTAGTATAGTACCGTCACTGCTGCTGGTGTGTTACTGCCTGGGCATTACCCCTGCTAGTATAGTACTGTCACTGCTGCTGGTGTGTTACTGCCTGGGCATTACCCCTGCTAGTATAGTACTGTCACTGCTGCTGACATGTTACCCCTGCTAGTATAGTACCGTCACTGCTGCTGGCATGTTACTGGGCATTACCCCTGCTAGTATAGTACCGTCACTGCTGCTGGTATGTTACCCCTGCTAGTATAGTACTGTCACTGCTGCTGGCATGTTACTGGGCGTTACCCCTGCTTGTACAGTACCGTCACTGCTGCTGGCATGTTATTGGGCGTTACCCCTGCTAGTATAGTACCGTCACTGCTGCTGGCATGTTACTGGGCGTTACCCCTACTAGTATAGTACCGTCGCTGCTGCTGACATGTTACTGGCCGTTACCCCTGCTAGTATAGTACCGTCGCTGCTGCTGACATGTTACTGGGCGTTACCCCTGCTAGTATAGTACTGTCACTGCTGCTGGCATGTTACTGGGCGTTACCCCTGCTAGTATAGTACCGTCACTGCAGCTGGCATGTTACTGGGCGTTACCCCTACTAGTATAGTACCGTCACTGCTCCTGGCATGTTACTGGGCGTTACCCCTGCTAGTATAGTACTGTCACTGCTGCTGGCATGTAACTGGGCGTTACCCCTGCTAGTATAGTACCGTCACTGCTGCTGGCATGTAACTGGGCGTTACCCCTGCTAGTATAGTACCGTCACTGCTGCTGGCATGCTACTGGGCGTTACCCCTGCTAGTTTAGTACTGTCACTGCTGCTGGCATGTTACTGGGCGTTACCCCTGCTAGTATAGTACCGTCACTGCTGCTGGCATGTTACTGGGCGTTACCCCTGCTAGTATAGTACCGTCACTGCTGCTGGCATGTTACTGGGCGTTACCCCTGCTAGTATAGTACCGTCACTGCTGCTGGCATGTTACTGCCTGGGCATTACCCCTGCTAGTATAGTACTGTCACTGCTGCTGGTGTGTTACTGCCTGGGCATTACCCCTGCTAGTATAGTACCGTCACTTCTGCTGGCATGTTACTGGGCGTTACCCCTGCTAGTATAGTACTGTCACTGCTGCTGACATGTTACTGGGCATTACCCCTGCTAGTACAGTACCGTCACTGATGCTGGCATGTTATTGGGCGTTACCCCTGCTAGTATAGTACCGTCACTGCTGCTGGCATGTTTCTGGGCGTTACCTCTGTTAGTATAGTACCGTCACTGCTGCTGGAATCTTACTGGGTGTTAGCCCTGCTAGTATAGTACCGTCACTGCTGCTGACATCTTACTGGGCGTTACCACTGCTAGTATAGTACCATCACTGCTGCTGGCATGTTACTGGGCGTTACCCCTGCTAGTATAGTACCGTCACTGCTGCTGGCATGTTACTGGGCGTTACCCCTGCTAGTATAGTACCGTCACTGCTGCTGGCATGTTACTTAGCGTTACCCCTGCTAGAATAGTATCGTCACTGCTGCTGACATGTTACTGGGTGTTACCCTTGCTAGAATAGTACTGTCGCTGCTGCTGACATGTTACTGGGCGTTACCCCTGCTAGTATAGTACCGTCACTGCTGCTGGCATGTTACTGGGCGTTACCCCTGCTAGTATAGTACCGTCACTGCTGCTGGCATGTTACTGGGCGTTACACCTGCTAGTATAGTACCGTCACTGCTGCTGGCATGTTACTGGGCGTTACCCCTGCTAGTATAGTACCGTCACTGCTGCTGGCATGTTACTGGGCATTACCCCTGCTAGTATATTACCGTCACTGCTGCTGGCATGTTACTGGGTGTTACCCTTGCTAGAATAGTACTGTCGCTGCTGCTGACATGTTACTGGGCGTTACCCTGCTAGTATAGTACCGTCACTGCTGCTGGCATGTTACTGGGCGTTACCCCTGCTAGTATTTTACCGTCACTGCTGCTGGCATGTTACTGGGCGTTACCCCTGCTAGTATAGTACCGTCACTGCTGCTGGCATGTTACTGGGCGTTACCCCTGCAAGTATAGTACAGTCACTGCTGCTGGCATGTTACTGGGCGTTACCCTGCTAGTATTGTACCGTCACTGCTGCTGGCATGTTACTGGGCGTTACCCCTGCTACTATAGTATCGTCACTGCTGCTGACATGTTACTGGGCGTTACCCCTGCTAGTATAGTACCGTCACTGCTGCTGGCATGTTACTGGGCGTTACCCCTGCTAGTATAGTACCGTCACTGCTGCTGGCATGTTACTGTGCGTTACCCCTGCTAGTATAGTACCGTCACTGCTGCTGGTGTGTTACTGCCTGGGCATTACCCCTGCTAGTATAGTACTGTCACTGCTGCTGGTGTGTTACTGCCTGGGCATTACCCCTGCTAGTATAGTACTGTCACTGCTGCTGACATGTTACCCCTGCTAGTATAGTACCGTCACTGCTGCTGGCATGTTACTGGGCATTACCCCTGCTAGTATAGTACCGTCACTGCTGCTGGCATGTTACCCCTGCTAGTATAGTACTGTCACTGCTGCTGGCATGTTACTGGGCGTTACCCCTGCTTGTACAGTACCGTCACTGCTGCTGGCATGTTATTGGGCGTTACCCCTGCTAGTATAGTACCGTCACTGCTGCTGGCATGTTACTGGGCGTTACCCCTGCTAGTATAGTACCGTCGCTGCTGCTGACATGTTACTGGCCGTTACCCCTGCTAGTATAGTACCGTCGCTGCTGCTGACATGTTACTGGGCGTTACCCCTGCTAGTATAGTACTGTCACTGCTGCTGGCATGTTACTGGGCGTTACCCCTGCTAGTATAGTACCGTCACTGCTGCTGGCATGTTACTGGGCGTTACCCCTGCTAGTATAGTACCGTCACTGCTGCTGGCATGTTACTGGGCATTACCCCTGCTAGTATATTACCGTCACTGCTGCTGGCATGTTACTGGGTGTTACCCTTGCTAGAATAGTACTGTCGCTGCTGCTGACATGTTACTGGGCGTTACCCTGCTAGTATAGTACCGTCACTGCTGCTGGCATGTTACTGGGCGTTACCCCTGCTAGTATTTTACCGTCACTGCTGCTGGCATGTTACTGGGCGTTACCCCTGCTAGTATAGTACCGTCACTGCTGCTGGCATGTTACTGGGCGTTACCCCTGCAAGTATAGTACAGTCACTGCTGCTGGCATGTTACTGGGCGTTACCCTGCTAGTATTGTACCGTCACAGCTGCTGGCATGTTACTGGGCGTTACCCCTGCTACTATAGTATCGTCACTGCTGCTGACATGTTACTGGGCGTTACCCCTGCTAGTATAGTACCGTCACTGCTGCTGGCATGTTACTGGGCGTTACCCCTGCTAGCATAGTACCGTCACTGCTGCTGGCATGTTACTGTGCGTTACCCCTGCTAGTATAGTACCGTCACTGCTGCTGGTGTGTTACTGCCTGGGCATTACCCCTGCTAGTATAGTACTGTCACTGCTGCTGGTGTGTTACTGCCTGGGCATTACCCCTGCTAGTATAGTACTGTCACTGCTGCTGACATGTTACCCCTGCTAGTATAGTACCGTCACTGCTGCTGGCATGTTACTGGGCATTACCCCTGCTAGTATAGTACCGTCACTGCTGCTGGCATGTTACCCCTGCTAGTATAGTACTGTCACTGCTGCTGGCATGTTACTGGGCGTTACCCCTGCTTGTACAGTACCGTCACTGCTGCTGGCATGTTATTGGGCGTTACCCCTGCTAGTATAGTACCGTCACTGCTGCTGGCATGTTACTGGGCGTTACCCCTGCTAGTATAGTACCGTCGCTGCTGCTGACATGTTACTGGCCGTTACCCCTGCTAGTATAGTACCGTCGCTGCTGCTGACATGTTACTGGGCGTTACCCCTGCTAGTATAGTACTGTCACTGCTGCTGGCATGTTACTGGGCGTTACCCCTGCTAGTATAGTACCGTCACTGCTGCTGGCATGTTACTGGGCGTTACCCCTACTAGTATAGTACCGTCACTGCTCCTGGCATGTTACTGGGCGTTACCCCTGCTAGTATAGTACTGTCACTGCTGATGGCATGTTACTGGGCGTTACCCCTGCTAGTATAGTACCGTCACTACAGCTGGCATGTTACTGGGCGTTACCCCTACTAGTATAGTACCGTCACTGCTCCTGGCATGTTACTGGGCGTTGCCCCTGCTAGTATAGTACTGTCACTGCTGCTGGCATGTAACTGGGCGTTACCCCTGCTAGTATAGTACCGTCACTGCTGCTGGCATGTAACTGGGCGTTACCCCTGCTAGTATAGTACCGTCACTGCTGCTGGCATGCTACTGGGCGTCACCCCTGCTAGTATAGTACTGTCACTGCTCCTGGCATGTTACTGGGCGTTACCCCTGCTAGTATAGTACTGTCACTGCTGCTGGCATGTAACTGGGCGTTACCCCTGCTAGTATAGTACCGTCACTGCTGCTGGCATGCTACTGGGCGTTACCCCTGCTAGTATAGTACCGTCACTGCTGCTGGCATGTTACTGGGCGTTACCCCTGCTAGTATAGTACCGTCACTGCTGCTGGCATGTTACTGGGCGTTACCCCTGCTAGTATTTTACCGTCACTGCTGCTGGCATGTTACTGGGCGTTACCCCTGCTAGTATAGTACTGTCACTGCTGCTGGTGTGTTACTGCCTGGGCATTACCCCTGCTAGTATAGTACCGTCACTTCTGCTGGCATGTTACTGGGCGTTACCCCTGCTAGTACAGTACCGTCACTGCTACTGGCATGTTATTGGGCGTTACCCCTGCTAGTATAGTACTGTCACTGCTGCTGACATGTTACCCCTGCTAGTATAGTACCGTCACTGCTGCTGGCATGTTACTGGGCATTACCCCTGCTAGTACAGTACCGTCACTGCTGCTGGCATGTTATTGGGCGTTACCCCTGCTAGTATAGTACCGTCACTGCTGCTGGCATGTTTCTGGGCGTTACCTCTGTTAGTATAGTACCGTCACTGCTGCAGGCATCTTACTGGGTGTTAGCCCTGCTAGTATAGTACCGTCACTGCTGCTGGCATCTTACTGGGCGTTACCCCTGCTAGTATAGTACCGTCACTGCTGCTGGCATGTTACTGGGCGTTACCCCTGCTAGTATAGTACCGTCACTGCTGCTGGCATGTTACTGGGCGTTACCCCTGCTAGTATAGTACCGTCACTGCTGCTGGCATGTTACTGGGCGTTACCCCTGCTAGTATAGTACCGTCACTGCTGCTGGCGTGTTACTGGGCGTTACCCCTGCTAGTATAGTACCGTCACTGCTGCTGGCGTGTTACTAGGCATTACCCCTGCTAGTATAGTACCGTCACTGCTGCTGGCATGTTACTGGGTGTTACCCTTGCTAGAATAGTACTGTCGCTGCTGCTGACATGTTACTGGGCGTTACCCCTGCTAGTATAGTACTGTCACTGCTGCTGGCATGTTACTGGGCGTTACCCCTGCTAGTATTTTACCGTCACTGCTGCTGGCATGTTACTGGGCGTTACCCCTGCTAGTATAGTACCGTCACTGCTGCTGGCATGTTACTGGGCGTTACCGCTGCTACTATAGTACCGTCACTGCTGCTGGCATGTTACTGGGCGTTACACCTGCTAGTATAGTACCGTCACTGCTGCTGGCATGTTAATGGGCGTTACCCCTGCTAGTATAGTACCGTCACTGCTGCTGGCATGTTACAGGGCGTTACCCCTGCTAGTATAGTACCGTCACTGCTGCTGGTGTGTTACTGCCTGGGCATTACCCCTGCTAGTATAGTACTGTCACTACTGCTGACATGTTACCCCTGCTAGTATAGTACCGTCACTGCTGCTGGCATGTTACTGGGCATTACCCCTGCTAGTATAGTACCGTCACTGCTGCTGGCATGTTACCCCTGCTAGTATAGTGCTGTCACTGCTGCTGGCATGTTACTGGGCGTTACCCCTGCTAGTACAGTACCGTCACTGCTGCTGGCATGTTATTGGGCGTTACCCCTGCTAGTATAGTACCGTCACTGCTGCTGGCATGTTACTGGGCGTTACTCCTGCTAGTATAGTACCGTCGCTGCTGCTGACATGTTATTGGCCGTTACCCCTGCTAGTATAGTACCGTCGCTGATGCTGACATGTTACTGGGCGTTACCCCTGCTAGTATAGTACCGTCACTGCTCCTGGCATGTTACTGAGCGTTACCCCTGCTAGTATAGTACTGTCACTGCTGCTGGCATGTTACTGGGCGTTACCCCTGCTAATATAGTACCGTCACTGCTGCTGGCATGTTACTGGGCGTTACCCCTACTAGTATAGTACTGTCACTGCTCCTGGCATGTTACTGGGCGTTACCCCTGCTAGTCTAGTACTGTCACTGCTGCTGGCATGTAACTGGGCGTTACCCCTGCTAGTATAGTACCGTCACTGCTGCTGGCATGTAACTGGGCGTTACCCCTTCTAGTATAGTACCGTCACTGCTGCTGGCATGTTACTGGGCGTTACCCCTGCTAGTATAGTACCGTCACTGCTGTTGGTGTGTTACTGCCTGGGCATTACCCCTGCTAGTATAGTACTGTCACTGCTGCTGGTGTGTTACTGGGCGTTACTCCTGCTAGTATAGTACCGTCACTTCTGCTGGCATGTTATTGGGCGTTACCCCTGCTAGTATAGTACCGTCACTGCTGCTGGCATGTTACTGGGCATTACCACTGCTAGTATAGTACCGTCACTACTGCTGGCATGTTACTGGGCATTACCCCTGCTAGTACAGTACCGTCACTGCTGCTGGCATGTTATTGGGCGTTACCCTTGCTAGTATAGTACCGTCACTGCTGCTGGCATGTTACTGGGCGTTACCTCTGTTAGTATAGTACCGTCACTGCTGCTGGCATCTTACTGGGCGTTACCCCTGCTAGTATAGTACCATCACTGCTGCTGACATCTTACTGGGCGTTACCCCTGCTAGTATAGTACCGTCACTGCTGCTGGCATGTTACTGGGCGTTACCCCTGCTAGTATAGTACCGTCACTGCTGCTGGCATGTTACTGGGCGTTACCCCTGCTAGAATAGTAACGTCACTGCTGCTGACATGTTACTGGATGTTACCCTTGCTAGAATAGTACTGTCGCTGCTGCTGACATGTTACTGGGCGTTACCCCTGCTAGTATAGTACCGTCACTGCTGCTGGCATGTTACTGGGCGTTACCCCTGCTAGTATAGTACTGTCACTGCTGCTGGCATGTTACTGGGCGTTACCCCTGCTAGTATAGTACCGTCACTGCTGCTGGCATGTTACTGGGCGTTACCCCTTCTAGTATAGTACCGTCACTGCTGCTAGCATGTTACTGGGCATTACCCCTGCTAGTATAGTACCGTCACTGCTGCTGGCATGTTACTGGGTGATACCCCTTCTAGAATAGTATCGTCACTGCTGCTGACATGTTACTGGGTGTTACCCTTGCTAGAATAGTACTGTCGCTGCTGCTGATATGTTACTGGGCGTTACCCCTGCTAGTATAGTACCGTCACTGCTGCTGGCATGTTACTGGGCGTTACCCATGCTAGTATTTTACAGTCACTGCTGGCAAGTTACGGGGCGTTACCCCTGCTAGTATAGTACCGTCACTGTTGCTGGCATGTTACTGGGCGTTACCCCTGCTAGTATAGTACCGTCACTGCTGCTGGCATGTTACTGGGCGTTACCCCTGCTAGTATAGTACCGTCACTGCTGCTGGCATGTTACTGGGCGTTACCCCTGCTAGTATAGTACCGTCACTGCTGCTGGTGTGTTACTGCCTGGGCATTACCCCTGCTAGTATAGTACTGTCACTGCTGCTGGTGTGTTACTGGGCGTTACTCCTGCTAGTATAGTACCGTCACTTCTGCTGGCATGTTACTGGGCGTTACCCCTGCTAGTACAGTACCGTCACTGCTACTGGCATGTTATTGGGCGTTACCCCTGCTAGTATAGTACCGTCACTGCTGCTGGCATGTTACTGGGCATTACCACTGCTAGTATAGTACCGTCACTACTGCTGGCATGTTACTGGGCATTACCCCTGCTAGTACAGTACCGTCACTGCTGCTGGCATGTTATTGGGCGTTACCCTTGCTAGTATAGTACCGTCACTGCTGCTGGCATGTTACTGGGCGTTACCTGTTAGTATAGTACCGTCAATGCTGCTGGCATGTTACTGGGCGTTACCCCTGCTAGTATAGTACCGTCGCTGCTGCTGACATGCTACTGGCCGTTACCCCTGCTAGTATAGTACCGTCGCTGCTGCTGACATGTTACTGGGCGTTACCCCTGCTAGTATAGTACTGTCACTGCTGCTGGCATGTTACTGGGCGTTACCCCTGCTAGTATAGTACCGTCACTGCTGCTGGCATGTTACTGGGCGTTACCCCTACTAGTATAGTACCGTCACTGCTCCTGGCATGTTACTTGGCGTTACCCCTGCTAGTATAGTACTGTCACTGCTGCTGGCATGTAACTGGGCGTTACCCCTGCTAGTATAGTACCGTCACTGCTGCTGGCATGCTACTGGGCGTTACCCCTGCTAGTATAGTACTGTCACTGCTCCTGGCATGTTACTGGGCGTTACCCCTACTAGTATAGTACCGTCACTGCTCCTGGCATGTTACTGGGCGTTACCCCTGCTAGTATAGTACCGTCACTGCTGCTGGCATGTAACTGGGCATTACCCCTGCTAGTATAGTACCGTCACTACTGCTGGCATGCTACTGGGCTTTACCTCTGCTAGTATAGTACTGTCACTGCTGGTGGCATGTTACTGGGCGTTACCCCTGCTAGTATAGTACCGTAACTGCTGCTGGCATGTTACTGGGCGTTACCCCTGCTAGTATAGTACCGTCACTGCTGATGGCATGTTACTGGGCGTTACCCCTGCTAGTACAGTACCGTCACTGCTGCTGGCATGTTACTGGGCGTTACCCCTGCTAGTATAGTACCGTCACTGCTGCTGGCATGTAACTGGGCGTTACCCCTGCTAGTATAGTACCGTCACTGCTGCTGGCATGTTACTGGGCGTTACCCCTGCTAGTATAGTACAGTCACTGCTGCTGGCATGTTACTGGGCGTTACCCTGCTAGTATAGTACCGTTACTGCTGCTGGCATGTTACTGGGCGTTACCCCTGCTACTATAGTATCGTCACTGCTGCTGACATGTTACTGGGCGTTACCCCTGCTAGTATAGTACCGTCACTGCTGCTGGCATGTTACTGGGCGTTACCCCTGCTAGTATAGTACCGTCACTGCTGCTGGCATGTTACTGGGCGTTACCCCTGCTAGTATAGTACCGTCACTGCTGCTGGTGTGTTACTGCCTGGGCATTACCCCTGCTAGTATAGTACTGTCACTGCTGCTGGTGTGTTACTGCCTGGGCATTACCCCTGCTAGTATAGTACTGTCACTGCTGCTGACATGTTACCCCTGCTAGTATAGTACCGTCACTGCTGCTGGCATGTTACTGGGCATTACCCCTGCTAGTATAGTACCGTCACTGCTGCTGGTATGTTACCCCTGCTAGTATAGTACTGTCACTGCTGCTGGCATGTTACTGGGCGTTACCCCTGCTTGTACAGTACCGTCACTGCTGCTGGCATGTTATTGGGCGTTACCCCTGCTAGTATAGTACCGTCACTGCTGCTGGCATGTTACTGGGCGTTACCCCTACTAGTATTGTACCGTCGCTGCTGCTGACATGTTACTGGCCGTTACCCCTGCTAGTATAGTACCGTCGCTGCTGCTGACATGTTACTGGGCGTTACCCCTGCTAGTATAGTACTGTCACTGCTGCTGGCATTTTACTGGGCGTTACCCCTGCTAGTATAGTACCGTCACTGCAGCTGGCATGTTACTGGGCGTTACCCCTACTAGTATAGTACCGTCACTGCTCCTGGCATGTTACTGGGCGTTACCCCTGCTAGTATAGTACTGTCACTGCTGCTGGCATGTAACTGGGCGTTACCCCTGCTAGTATAGTACCGTCACTGCTGCTGGCATGTAACTGGGCGTTACCCCTGCTAGTATAGTACCGTCACTGCTGCTGGCATGCTACTGGGCGTTACCCCTGCTAGTTTAGTACTGTCACTGCTGCTGGCATGTTACTGGGCGTTACCCCTGCTAGTATAGTACCGTCACTGCTGCTGGCATGTTACTGGGCGTTACCCCTGCTAGTATAGTACCGTCACTGCTGCTGGCATGTTACTGGGCGTTACCCCTGCTAGTATAGTACCGTCACTGCTGCTGGCATGTTACTGCCTGGGCATTACCCCTGCTAGTATAGTACTGTCACTGCTGCTGGTGTGTTACTGCCTGGGCATTACCCCTGCTAGTATAGTACCGTCACTGCTGCTGGCATGTTACTGGGCGTTACCCCTGCTAGTATAGTACCGTCACTGCTGCTGACATGTTACCCCTGCTAGTATAGTACCGTCACTGCTGCTGGCATGTTACTGGGCATTACCACTGCTAGTATAGTACCGTCACTACTGCTGGCATGTTACTGGGCATTACCCCTGCTAGTACAGTACCGTCACTGATGCTGGCATGTTATTGGGCGTTACCCCTGCTAGTATAGTACCGTCACTGCTGCTGGCATGTTTCTCGGCGTTACCTCTGTTAGTATAGTACCGTCACTGCTGCTGGAATCTTACTGGGTGTTAGCCCTGCTAGTATAGTACCGTCACTGCTGCTGACATCTTACTGGGCGTTACCACTGCTAGTATAGTACCATCACTGCTGCTGGCATGTTACTGGGCGTTACCCCTGCTAGTATAGTACCGTCACTGCTGCTGGCATGTTACTGGGCGTTACCCCTGCTAGTATAGTACCGTCACTGCTGCTGGCATGTTACTTAGCGTTACCCCTGCTAGAATAGTATCGTCACTGCTGCTGACATGTTACTGGGTGTTACCCTTGCTAGAATAGTACTGTCGCTGCTGCTGACATGTTACTGGGCGTTACCCCTGCTAGTATAGTACCGTCACTGCTGCTGGCATGTTACTGGGCGTTACCCCTGCTAGTATAGTACCGTCACTGCTGCTGGCATGTTACTGGGCGTTACACCTGCTAGTATAGTACCGTCACTGCTGCTGGCATGTTACTGGGCGTTACCCCTGCTAGTATAGTACCGTCACTGCTGCTGGCATGTTACTGGGCATTACCCCTGCTAGTATATTGCCGTCACTGCTGCTGGCATGTTACTGGGCGTTACCCCTGCTAGTACAGTACCGTCACTGCTGCTGGCATGTTATTGGGCGTTACCCTTGCTAGTATAGTACCGTCACTGCTGCTGGCATGTTACTGGGCGTTACCTGTTAGTATAGTACCGTCAATGCTGCTGGCATCTTACTGGGCGTTACCCCTGCTAGTATAGTACCATCACTGCTGCTGACATCTTACTGGGCGTTACCCCTGCTAGTACAGTACCGTCACTGCTGCTGGCATGTTACTGGGCGTTACCCCTGTTAGTATAGTACCGTCACTGCTGCTGGCATGTTACTGGGCGTTACCCCTGCTAGAATAGTATCGTCACTGCTGCTGACATGTTACTGGGTGTTACCCTTGCTAGAATAGTACTGTCGCTGCTGCTGACATGTTACTGGGCGTTACCCCTGCTAGTATAGTACCGTCACTGCTGCTGGCATGTTACTGGGCGTTACCCCTGCTAGTATAGTACTGTCACTGCTGCTGGCATGTTACTGGGCGTTACCCCTGCTAGTATAGTACCGTCACTGCTGCTGGCATGTTACTGGGCGTTACCCCTTCTAGTATAGTACCGTCACTGCTGCTGGCATGTTACTGGGCATTACCCCTGCTAGTATAGTACCGTCACTGCTGCTGGTGTGTTACTGCCTGGGCATTACCCCTGCTAATATAGTACTGTCACTGCTGCTGGTGTGTTACTGGGCGTTACTCCTGCTAGTATAGTACCGTCACTTCTGCTGGCATGTTACTGGGCGTTACCCCTGCTAGTACAGTACCGTCACTGCTACTGGCATGTTACTGGGCATTACCACTGCTAGTATAGTACCGTCACTACTGCTGGCATGTTACTGGGCATTACCCCTGCTAGTACAGTACCGTCACTGCTGCTGGCATGTTATTGGGCGTTTACCTTGCTAGTATAGTACCGTCACTGCTGCTGGCATGTTACTGGGCGTTACCTCTGATAGTATAGTACCGTCACTGCTGCTGGCATCTTACTGGGCGTTACCCCTGCTAGTATAGTACCATCACTGCTGCTGACATCTTACTGGGCGTTACCCCTGCTAGTATAGTACCGTCACTGCTGCTGGCATGTTACTGGGCGTTACCCCTGCTAGAATAGTATCGTCACTGCTGCTGACATGTTACTGGGTGTTACCCTTGCTAGAATAATACTGTCGCTGCTGCTGACATGTTACTGGGCGTTACCCCTGCTAGTATAGTACCGTCACTGCTGCTGGCATGTTACTGGGCGTTACCCATGCTAGTATTTTACCGTCACTGCTGCTGGCAAGTCACTGGGCGTTACCACTGCTAGTATAGTACCGTCACTGCTGCTGGCATGTTACTGGGCGTTACCCCTGCTAGTATAGTACCGTCACTGCTGCTGGCATGTTACTGGGCGTTACCCCTGCTAGTATAGTACTGTCACTGCTGCTGGCATGTTACTGGGTGTTACCCTTGCTAGAATAGTACTGTCGCTGCTGCTGACATGTTACTGGGCGTTACCCCTGCTAGTATAGTACCGTCAGTGCTGCTGGCATGTTACTGGGCGTTACCCCTGCTAGTATTTTACCGTCACTGCTGCTGGCATGTTACTGAGCGTTACCCCTGCTAGTATTTTACCGTCACTGCTGCTGGCATGTTACTGGGCGTTACACCTGCTAGTATAGTACCGTCACTGCTGCTGGCATGTTACTGGGCGTTACCCCTGCTAGTATAGTACCGTCACGGTTGGTGGCATGTTACTGAGCGTTACCCCTGCTAGTATAGTACCGTCACTGCTGCTGGCATGTTACTGGGCGTTACCCCTGCTAGTATAGTACCGTCCCTGCTGCTGGCATGTTACTGGGCGTTAGCCCGGCTAGTATAGTACCGTCACTGCTGCTGGCATGTTACTGGGCGTTACCCCTGCTCGTATAGTACCGTCACTGCTGCCTGCATTGTACTGGACAGTACTCATTGCTTTACAACTGGCAAAATACTGCACGTTACTACTGCCAGCATATTACTATTCTCTAATGCTGGCATATTACTTGGTGTTCCTATGGGTATATTACTGGGCATTACGATTAGTAGGAAATAACCTTCATGACTGCTGGTATATTAACATTTTCGGCAGAAGTGAGTGAGAACGGTGATGTGTTATGTTCCTGGCACCACAATGCACTATCACTGCATACCAGTCACGCTAAGAGGTGGGGATATGGGAAATGCAGTTTTACCGCTCAGCATAGGCCAATGGTGAGACCAGGGTCACTCTGGAATGGAAGCTGCGGGCAGGGTATTACAGATCCAGCAATTACAGAGCTCCCCTCCACCATTAATGGGCAGCATTGAGAGGAATTCTGGTGCTGAGAGTGTTAACGAAGGAAGCATTAACTGTGGAGCACGCGGTGCGTCCTGTCAGCAGCACAAATTACCTGACAGTCAGAAAATCAATAAACATCCCGGTGACAAGACCAAAATGAGTTATTTTCTCTGATCACTATCTTTCTGGCCAATATGTACTTAGAGGAAACAAAATGCATCTGGACGTGTTGTGGCGACTGACTCCACAATCCTGTGTGGAGGGGAGAATGCCGCCATAACGGCTAGACCTCAGCGCTGCTTTCACAATATGACAAAAGTACAAATATTTTATTGTCTTATTTGTAATTAGATTGGGCAAAAGCTTTATCTGGCATTACCCTTACAGAAATATTCCTAATATGTGATTCTTATACTCCGTTCCTTTCACAGCTGTTTATCATTTATTGGTTGCTCACTGAGTGATGCCACACTCCTTAAAAAGATCCACACTCAATTCAAGACAATAAATAATTTGTGGATATGGAAAATTGCAGCTACAGCTTCTTCTTTTATCCATCAGGAACCTATTTTGTTCCATATTCTCATGTATTTACAATCATATTCGCCAGTTCCTTCTGCGGGTTCCGTTGAGCCGCGGCGGCTTTGCAGAATTGATTTAGGCTGATTCCTCTCCAAAGCAAAGCAGAGATTTAGGTGCCTATTTATTAACATTATTTTTACCAAATTAATGTGAAAAAGGGGGTTTCACACCCTTTTCACATTATTTTAGTATCACCTGAATGTATTAGAGGGCATTTGGAGCAGTTTTCATAAAAAACTGCTCTACGGGGGTCATTCCGAGTTGTTCGCTCGTTGACGATTTTTGCTATGCTGCGATTTGTTGCTAACTGCGCATGCGCATGGTACGCAGAGTGCATGCGCTAAGTTATTTAACACAAAACTTAGTAGATTTGCTGGTGTTCGAGCGACGCTTTTCAGTCGCACTGCTGATCGGTGAGTGATTGACAGGAAAGGGGCGTTTCTGGGTGGTAACTGAGCGTTTTCCCAGGAGTGTGCTAAAAAACGCAGGCGTGTCAGGGAAAAACGCAGGAGTGTCTGGAGAAACGGGGGAGTGGCTGGCCGAACGCAGGGCGTGTTTGTGACGTCAAGCCAGGAACTAAACGGACTGAGCTGATCGCAATCTGTGAGTAGGTCTGGAGCTACTCAGAAACTGCAGGGAATTATTTATTAGCAGTTCTGATAATCTTTCGTTCGCAATTCTGCTAAGCTAAGATACACTCCCAGAGGGCGGCGGCCTAGCGTGTGCACTGCTGCTAAAAGCAGCTAGCGAGCGAACACCTCGGAATGACCCCCTAAATCCTTTACGTGTCTTTTTTTTTTAGTAACCCAGATCGCATTCCCCATACTTAGTTATAACTGGAAATGACATGTGGCCGAATTTACAAAAGTTTTTTTATTTTTTTTAAATACCGCAGTGAGCCCTGTGATAATCTCGCAAGCTCAGGCTGGCAAATTCACAGGGCAGCACTGCGATTTACACCCTTTGCCCAGCTTTCTCTGCCCCCTGGCAGTGCATGTTCCAGGCACACAAGCTGATCACAGTGTAAAAACCCCCCAAAGACATACTTACCAAAGGAGCCGGTGTCTGCCGCTCCAGGAGGCTGCCGGGGGATGGGGACTCGGCGGCGGCCATGGCGGTTGTGACGGGTGGCAGCGCATGTGCAGCAGGCCATCGGGGTATTTTTTATTAAAAATACCCAGATGAAGCTGCGGAGTATCATCGCAGGGACAGAGCTTTACCGCAAGCTCTGTCCCTGCATGTGATAATTGATACATCCCTGCGATGTATTCAATTATTGAAGTGCAAGTTTGGTCGAGATCACCTGTCATCGGCATCATTAGATGCGGATGGTGATAAATAGGCCTCTTACTGGGAGATTTCTCTGTGTACAGGGAGCCACATCTGGTTTACATTTTGCATATACATAGGTAAATTTACTAAGGGGCCTATTTATCACCATCCGCATCCAGGAAGCGGATGACAGGTGATAAAATCGCCCAAACTCTCACTGCGATAATTGATTACATCACAGGGATGTATCAATTATCGCGTGGAGGGACAGAGCTTGCGGTCAAGCTCTGTCCCTGCGATGACACTCCGCAGCATCATCGGAAAATACCCTATTGCCCTGCTGCGCATGCTCCGCCCCCCACCGACATCGCCGCTACCGCTACCACCCGGTCGACCCCCCCGTTGCGACTAACCCCGCGTGCCACGGACCCCCTCCCCAAGAAGATCACTATACTCAACAGTCCATGGAGCCGGTCCACGCTGCTTCTGCTGGGCTGCCCGACGCCGGATCCTGTGCACTGTGACCCCCGGTGCTGTAAAGTGCACTGCCGCTTTGTAGCATCACTTTACTGCACCGGGGTCACATTGCAGCACATGGGGGACCCGGCATCGGTCATTGGAGCAGCGGACAACGGCTCCCTGGACAGGCAAGTATGGTTTTGGGGTTTTTTTATTTTTATTTTTTACTTTTTACTCTGTGATCAGCTTGTGTGACCATCAGACACACATAGCTGATCACTCTGCCAGGTCCCCGCTCAGCTTTCTCTGCCAGGGGCAAATGTCTCCCTATTGCAGAGCTGCCGAGATTATCACAGGACACACTGCGGTATTTTTTCACAATTTTTTTTTAGTAAATTTGGCCACATCACATTTCCCATTATAAGTATGGGGAATGCGACGTGGGTTACTAAAAAAAAGTGAATTAAAGGGTTTGGAGCAGTTTTTCATGAAATTTTCTCCAAATGCCCTTTAATACATTCAGGTGATACTAAAATAATGTGAATAGGGTGTGAAAACAGAAAACTCCTTTTTCACAATATTTTAGTAAAAATAATGTTAATAAATAGACCCCTTAAGCTTTTAAAACAGAGAATTGGTAATGTTGCCAATAGCAACCAATTAGATGCTGTCTCTTATTTCTCTAGATCCTATTGACATTTAAAGTAGTCCAACTTGGGATGTCTGTCTGTGGGGGTTTTATTTTTTCTTCTTTTTCAAATGATTTTCCCTTGCTGTTATTAATTAATTGCATTGACTTAAAGGTTTTTTTGTTTTGTTTTTGTTTAAGATAACAGCTTTAAAGATTAGTGGTTGGCAGGAGAGAGGAGTACTCGGTGCAGGAATGAATGACATATGACTGGTTGTTAGTGACTGCATACAATCATGTGCCACTTCCTGCGTGCGGATCATTCCCGGGCATTGAATGCCCCCCTATTTTAAACATAATTTTAAGACATGGGCATTTTAAAAACCCCTGCACTGGATGCCTGCAGTTTATTTCATAACCATTGAATTGTTCACTTAGGGAATCTGTGATTGACAGACTGTAAATCTTAAGCTGGGTACACACTAGACGATATGTCGCCCGATCCCGCGGAAAGTATCGACGTATCGGGTACATCATCTAGTGTGTAGCCATGATATGCGCGCTCCAGCAGGTTGCTACCAATATCCCCCTGAAGCAGAATGCAGCATGTCACGTGCCACCCCGCCCCCCCCCCCCCCCCACCACCCCCGTAGAATCCGGCATCGCCATGCTTCGGGCTGGGTACACACCTATGAATAGTTGTAAGGGAATCCCTGGATTTGTAGTTCCACACTGCCTGGAAAGTCACGTTTTGCTCACATCTTGCCTTGATAGAATTAAAATGAGGAAAATCCCTTCTGCATGTTCTCCACTAGATGTCAGCAGAGAGCCACATATGCGAACCACGTTTGCACTTCGTACTTCCCTAGTAAATAGTAGAGATGAGCAGGTTCGGTTCCTCGGGATCCGAACCCCCCCGAACTTCACCCATTTTACACGGTTCCGAGGCAGCCTCGGATCTTCCCGCCTTGCTCGGTTAACCCGAACGCGCCCGAACGTCATCATCCCGCTGTCGGATTCTCGCGAGATTCGGATTCTATATAAGGAGCCGCGCGTCGCCGCCATTTTCACTCGTGCTTTGGAGATGATAGTGAGAGGACATGGCTGCGTACTCTCAGTTTCTGTGTTCAGTGTGCTGCAAATATCTGTGCTCAGTGTGCTGCAAATATCTGTGCTCAGTGTGCTGCAAATATCTGTGTAGTCCACTGCTCTACCTCTGTGTCGTCAAGTATACTATACATCCATACCTGTGCTGCATTTTAGTTGTGCGCAGTATATAGTAGGAGGACAGTGCAGAATTTTGCTGGCCACCAATATATAATATATAGCAGTACGGTACAGTAGGCCATTGCTATTGATATATTACTGGCATATAATTCCACACATTAAAAAATGGAGAACAAAAATGTGGAGGGTAAAATAGGGAAAGATCAAGATCCACTTACACCTTGTGCTGAAGCTGCTGCCACTAGTCATGGCCGAGACGATGAAATGCCATCAACGTTGTCTGCCAAGGCCGATGCCCAATGTCATAGTAGAGAGCATGTAAAATCCAAAAAACAAAAGTTCAGTAAAATGACCCAAAAATCAAAATTAAAAGCGTCTGAGGAGAAGCGTAAACTTGCCAATATGCCATTACGACACAGAGTGTCAAGGAACGGCTGAGGCCCTGGCCTATGTTCATGGCTAGTGGTTCAAATTCACATGAGGATGGAAGCACTCATCCTCTCGCTAGAAAACTGCAGTGCCACTCCTAGATGGGCCAGGTGTTTGTGTCGGCCACTTGGGTCGCTTAGCTTAGCCATCCAGCGACCTCGGTGCACCTCTTTTTTTCTTTGCATCATGTGCTGTTTGGGGACTATTTTTTAAATCTGCCATCCTGTCTGACACAGTTAACAGAAATTTGGTTTGGTTCCGCACAGGAAAAATGTGGTAATGATGAACATAGATTAATACACAGATTGTAGAAAACTGTTCAGGGAATGACCAACGATACTAAATTTCAATTTAAAGATTCTTAATGAAGACATCTAAATAATTATTAGGGTTGGTGG
The DNA here is from genome assembly GCF_028390025.1 of Pseudophryne corroboree. Classification (NCBI taxonomy): domain Eukaryota; kingdom Metazoa; phylum Chordata; class Amphibia; order Anura; family Myobatrachidae; genus Pseudophryne; species Pseudophryne corroboree. Next base: position 1,024,669,975 of record NC_086445.1, read on the forward strand.
TGCTCCCAGAGTCAGTAATAGTTAAAGCAAAGAGAAGAAAAAAGAAAGACTCTGTGTTGGGGCACGCTTAGAATTTGAAATAAGTTTATTAAAACTTAACATTTAATTGGTAACGAATAAAAGTAATGAGGAGTTTGATACAAAAAAATTGTTCAAGAACACAAAGTAAACATATGTATTGACAGAAATCAGGATAAGCCTGATACAAAATTATGGGCACCTGTGGTGAAAAATATACTGAAAAACATAAAAAAATTACAATTTTTTTATTTTTATTTTTTTTTAAATATTATTAAGGTGCCTGAGTTAATCAAAATTCAAAATTAGGGTAGAGGTAAATGATATGTACATATAATCACCGCAGTGATAATTGTAGGTAAGCACCTAATCTAAAAACCTCATGGGAATAGATGAGAGGCACAAAGGTTCATAATTGAAATGTCAAATGACTAAGGGTAATCACCTGGTAGAGATTCTGTTTGCTAAAAGGCTAGTTCCTTATAGATAACAAAGCATTTAAGAGAAAAGTATGATTATTAAAGATACACAAAAGCATTGATAAATAAGCCTAAAGGCAAAGCCAAATGTAGATAAATAGAAGGTTTGCGGGAAAGTTGGATAAGGAATAGGTAAGTTCAGAAGTTGCTCTAACGCTTCTGCTGTTTGTGATCAGAGGTCACAATCTTACTGCACCTGATATTCCCAAGGGGTCACCCTATTAGGTACTGATCAGGCTTATCAGCGCTTAGCTTCCAAGGTCGGATGAGATTGGGCGTTGCTGCTGAAATATGGCAGTAATAAACACTAGGACACAAATGAGAGAGTGTAATGAGTAGTGAGCAACAAGGTACTTCTGCTGTCCAGTTTCTAGCGCAGATTCTCTGTTGCTGTGAGCATTGCAGAGAGTGGTCTCGCATCTGGATGAGAGGGTACTAAAAATAGAAGTGAGATATGCTCAGAATAGGGAGGAAACCCTGCCTTCTGCTGTCCACTGTCTTATATAGATATATAGCGGACAGTGGATGAGAGAGGTGGGTTAGGCTTACCTATTGAAAAAAAGGTGGTGGGAAAATTAGAAGAAGGAGGAGAAATGGTAATGTGGTGAGATCACAAATTAACAAAAAATTAAGTAAATTATGAAATAAAACAATCATGAAATCAACGATTAATTGGAAAAAGGAAAGTAAACACAGGCTGCATGGTAAAGGTTTACCAAAATGGGTATAAGACCCTGTTTATGCAGAAGGGATTCTGCAAAAAAGTATTACATTTAAAAGGAAATACCAAAAAGTGGTTTAGAACAATAATTAAGGATCAAAAATAGCAAACATGGAAAAAACAATATTGATTATATATCAGTATCAGTTAAATAACTGGAGTCCAAATGGGCACATACAATACCAGGGAGTCCCAGAAAGTGATCTGAACTAAAAAGAGTTCAGCATCACTGAGCACAGACGGACCGTTTCACCAGGGTGGCTTGTTCAAAAAACAAAAGTTCAGTAAAATGACCCAAAAATCAAAATTAAAAGCGTCTGAGGAGAAGCGTAAACTTGCCAATATGCCATTACGACACAGAGTGTCAAGGAACGGCTGAGGCCCTGGCCTATGTTCATGGCTAGTGGTTCAAATTCACATGAGGATGGAAGCACTCATCCTCTCGCTAGAAAACTGCAGTGCCACTCCTAGATGGGCCAGGTGTTTGTGTCGGCCACTTGGGTCGCTTAGCTTAGCCATCCAGCGACCTCGGTGCACCTCTTTTTTTCTTTGCATCATGTGCTGTTTGGGGACTATTTTTTAAATCTGCCATCCTGTCTGACACTGCAGTGCCACTCCTAGATGGGCCAGGTGTTTGTGTCGGCCACTTGGGTCGCTTAGCTTAGTCATCCAGCAACCTCGGTGCAAATTTTAGGACTAAAAATAATATTGTGAGGTGTTCAGAATAGACTGGAAATTAGTGGAAATTATGGTTATTGAGGTTAATAATACTATGGGATCAAAATGACCCCCAAATTCTATGATTTAAGCTGTTTTTGAGGGGTTTTTGTAAAAAAAAACACCCGAATCCAAAACACACCTGAATCCGACAAAAAATTTTCAGGAAGGTTTTGCCAAAATGCGTCCGAATCCAAAACACGGCCGCGGGACCGAATCCAAAACCAAAACACAAAACCCGAAAAATTTCCGGTGCACATCACTAGTAAATAGTTATTAAGGTTTTACTGATAAGATGCATACACACTTGCCTATAAAATGAACAGCGTCGCTCATTTTCACCCTTCCTGAGCGACATTGTTCACTTTCTCAGCAAGTGTGCATGTCGGCGACGACAACTGATGCGCGTCCCCGCTGGTCATTAAAAACCCTCGCTGTCAGCCGTGCATACATGCTCAATCTGGACTGTCGTCCAAGAGCTGCCTGCACGGCCCGGCCGCGGCATGACGTCGCTGAGTGATATGTCGTCATATCGCTCAGTGTGTATGCCCGTCCACCATCCGCCCGGGAGAGGGAAACACTAGATGACGTCGCTCATAGAGCACATCGTCTAGAGCATCTTAACTACAACTATCTAGCATACCTCCCAACATGACCCATTCTATGATTGCCCTCACCCTGCTGAACTAGTTAATTGACGAGAAAGGTGTTTTATCACAGGTGATGGCAATCATAACTTAAGAGGGACGTATAGGAGCAGAGCATTCTGTCCCTCCAGGAGTCCCATCCTTGCAGAAGATCTGTTCAATTTTGCCGGCTGTCGGGACCCCAGCGGTCAGGATACTGACGCCGGAATCCCAGCAAAACAGGACTATTCCCTCTCGTGGCTGTCCACGACACTCATAGAATGAGAATACATCCTGTGGCAAGTGTAGCGAGCCCGGAAGGGGACTCTTTGCACTCGACCCGCTGTCTGCATTCTGGCGGGTTAGATGCTGCCATCGGGATATGGATAGATGGCATTCCGTCTGCCGATAATTTGTATGTATTAAGTTGGGAGGTATGATTAGTGTTTGATCTGCCAGCGTCTGAGTGTAAACCTGCACATTATCGCCTGTGGGCAAGGAAAGGGCCTAGGTATCGTTGTCTGAGGCAGCAATTGAAAGGTGCAGCATTGTAAAATGTGCACATTTGCTGAATTATATAAGGCCAGATTCAGAGATGGATGTAAATGGACAGCAGCTACGTCTTTGGATGCAGCTGCTGTGCGAAAATATGTAAAACCAGCAGGAGGCATCTGTAGTAGAAGACTTCCTCTGCATGCTTTTGTGATCCGCTGTTGTATCTGATAACTCAGCATCTGATCACCAGTGTGCAGAGGCGGAGCCACCGGCAGTGTAGGTGATACATGTCACCGAGGCCTGACGCAGTAAAGGAGCCCACAGCCAGCGGAATTACAATGAGTTACTCTGATTATATGCTGCCACTGCACCGTGGGCCGTGTATAAGGAGCACTACTGTGTGGCGTAACATGTATAAGGAGCACTGCTGTGTGCCATAACATGTATAAGGAGCACTACTGTGTGGCGTAATGTGTATAAGGAGCACTAATGTGTGGCGTAATGTGTATAAGGAGCACTACTGTGTGGCATAATGTGTGTAAGGAGCACTGCTGTGTGCCATAACATGTATAAGGAGCACTACTGTGTGGCGTAATGTGTATAAGGAGCACTAATGTGTGGCGTAATGTGTATAAGGAGCACTACTGTGTGGCATAATGTGTATAAGGAGCACTAATGTGTGGCGTAATGTGTATAAGGAGCACTGCTGTGTGGCATAATGTGTATAAGCAGCAGTGCTGTGTGCCATAACGTGTATAAGTAGCACTACTGTGTGGTGTAACATGTATAAGGAGCACTGATGTGTGCCATAATGTATATACGGAGCACTGCTGTGTGGCTTAACGTGTATAAGGAGCACTACTGTGTGGCGTAACGTGTATAAGGAGCACTGCTGTGTGCCATAACGTGTATAAGGAGCACTACTGTATGGCATAACGTGTATAAGGAGCACTACTGTGTGGCATAACGTGTATAAGGAGCACTACTGTGTGGCGTAACGTGTATAAGAAGCACTACTGTGTGGCGTAACGTGTATAAGGAGCACTGCTGTGTGCCATAACGTGTATAAGGAGCTCTACTGTGTGGCATAATGTGTATAAGGAGCACTGCTGTGTGCCATAACGTGTATAAGGAAGGACCACTACTGTGTGGCGTAACGTGTATAAGTAGCACTGCTGTGTGCCATAACGTGTATAAGGACCTCTACTGTGTAGCATAATGTGTATAAGGAGCACTACTATGTGGCATAACGTGTATAAGGACCACTACTGTGTGGCGTTACATGTATAAGGAGCACTGCTGTGTGCCATAACATGTATAAGGAGCTCTACTGTGTGGCATAACGTGTATAAGGAGCATTACTGGGTGGCATAACGTGTATAAGGAGCATTACTGGGTGGCATAACGTGTATAAGGACCACTACTGTGTGGAGTAACGTGTATAAGGAGCACTGCTGTGTGGCATAATGTGTATAAGGACCACTACTGTGTGGCGTAATGTGTATAAGGAGCACTGCTGTGTGCCATAACGTGTATAAGGAGCTCTACTGTGTGGCGTAATGTGTATAAGGAGCACTGCTGTGTGCTATAACGTGTATAAGGAGCTCTACTGTGTGATGTAATGTGTATAAGTAGCACTGCTGTGTGCCATAACGTGTATAAGGAGCTCTATTGTGTGGCATAATGTGTATAAGGAGCATTACTGTGTGGCAACGTGTATAAGGATCACTACTGTGTGGCGTAATGTGTATAAGTAGCACTACTGTGTGGCATAACGTGTATAAGTAGCACTACTGTGTGGCATAATGTGTATAAGGAGCACTACTGTGTTGCGTAACGTGTATAAGGAGCACTACTGTGTGGTGTAATGTGTATAAGTAGCACTACTGTGTGGCATAATGTGTATAAGGAGCACTACTGTGTGGCATAATGTGTATAAGTAGCACTACTGTGTGGCATAATGTGTATAAGGAGCACTACTGTGTTGCGTAACGTGTATAAGGAGCACTACTGTGTGGTGTAACGTGTATAAGGAGCACTACTGTGTGGCAAAAGGTGTGTAAGGACTCAGGAGTACTACTGCCTGGCATATAAAGTGTAAGGAGTACTACTATGTGACATATTTTGACGTGTGGGTACTATTATTAGACCAACCCCTACGTGTATAAGGACCACTACTGTGTGGCGTAACGTGTATAAAGAGCACTACTGTGTGGCATAACATGTATAAGGACCACTACTGTGTGGCGTAATGTGTATAAGGAGTATTATTGTGTGGCGAAATGTGTGTAAGGACTCAGGAGTACTACTGCCTGGCATATAACGTGTAAGGAGTACTACTGTGTGGCATAATGTAAATACGGGTCTCTACTGTGTGGCATACTTTGATGTGTGGGTACTATTATGACACCAACCCCTATTTTTTAGCATGCCTTGTCCCTATTTTGACTATGGGGGGCCCAATGTATTTTGTTGCACCTGGACCCACCACTCTGCCTGCGTGTACATTGGTTGTCTGAGTAACCCTCAGGTTATTCAGAATGGCCGTGCAATTCACACTTCTGTGACCAGTGAAGCTGCATCCAAGGAATCAGCCACTAACCTAGGCATGTCCAGAAAATGAGGCCGACACATCCCCATTTTCTGTAACGATACCTTCAGAGACCCTTCCCCGCCCACAAATGGGCGCAGTTTGTCAGTCATGCCACAGCTTAGGGGGCATTGCGAACATACAGACCCGGCGCATGCGGAGATCGACAAACAATTGCATTGCATGACTTTCAGGCAATTAATCTCATTCTTCAATGTTTATGGAGAGTAATTACCTTTCCTAAGATATATTACATATATTAGATCATTATGGGCATCAAATGCTGTTTTCAAATAGGAATTACAAAGAAAAAACCTTCCATAATTCCTCAAAGATGTCAAAATCCAAAGTATTGGAGCTATGCAGATAGGGAGTATCCGAGGCCTGGTAATTGCTCAGGAACAGAACTGGAGGACGACTAACAACCTGTGTTGTCCACTATGTGACGCCAAAGCACTTTTTGCAGGAATATTCTTTAAATGCAGAACAAGAAGGTCAGTGGGAAATGCTCTGACCAAGACACCTTAAAGTCTCAGTGTCAGGGTCCATGCATTCTGGCCCCTTTGAAGTTAAATAACTTACAAACTTTTTCTCCAACTCTTAGTTGACAAGTTCATACAAGACTTCATACTTAGCTCCCTAACCAGACTTTCAGAGTGACTGCTCTAATGAACCTGGTCCAATCGTCAATTTTATAGATGCCAAGCTTCATGATCATCTGAACATTCCTATGATTCCCAATGAGGCTATTATTCCAGTAGAGAGTGTCGATGGATTCCCACTGGCTTGCTTGTTCTATTGTAAGTCAACTGTATTCTCAAACAATGGTCTTCAAGTTTCCAAAAGTTTACTGGGGTTTTAGAGATGTTTTCAACCAAGATGTTTTCTTGGTTAAAGACCTTAAAAAAACCTGAAATGGTAAATACAATGAAAACACATGGGAAACAAGGTAAATAAATATGAGTACTTGAAAAATGATATTCTTTACACCTACAATGCAATGACTTGTAGTATCTGGTAGATGAAAATTCCTGGATAGACCATGAAGTGGAAATCTAGGTTGTCTGAATGGTGGATCTTCTCAGAGTCTTTGAGTGGGTGTAACCTCGGGCTCAGTTGATTTTTAAATTCTGCTTTCTTAGGAGTATTCAATACTATTATGATGACACTTAGGTGCTAAACTCATGCAAGGTTATATATCAGGACCTTTAAATCTACTGCTGGAATAACAATTTTCTTTGTTTGGAGAGCCTGGTCACCAGACTCTCACACAAGTATAATTAAAAGTCAGGTCATCATCCATAATCAATACTCTCTTCTGCTCATCCCAGACCTAATGGTGCTGTTGTGATCCACAAAAGACTTTTGTAGAAAAAATATATTCCAATACTGCGCTCACAAATTACAATAACAGCCTGTGTATCACAAAAAAGCCTTCACCAAGACTCTATAACTTACCAAACCAAACACGTGGCGCTACCGTAACAAATGTACACTTATTAGCGGTGGAAAATATAACCTTTTAAAACCTTTTTGTGTTTTTTTAATATGTGAGTGCATTTGTATATTAAATGTGTTTTTAAAAGGTTATATTGCACTATACTTTTTTCTCTTGAGTTTCCAGTGCCTTGGTTAATACCCCTGGAATTTTGGAGTACACTCTATATGAGGATGATATGCGCAGATCATTCATACCTATGTGAGTGGAACCAATAAAAGGATCCTTTTGTTCATTATCATCTTTTATTGCACCATTGTTTTTTTCTCTTCTTTGTTTTAGATGTATATTAAATTCTGTAAGTAAAACAATATATCACTTAATGTAAAGTAAGCACTTTTCCGCCGCTGATAAGTGTACATTTGTTACGGTAGCGCCACATGTTGTCACGCATTTGGTTTGTCTCACAAAAGTCTTTGCCAAGATCGTATGAGAATCTTTCAATATCATCTGAATAACAGGGGAAGATAAGGGGAAGACAATCTTTCAGACTCAGAGTGGTCATTTAACGTATCTTGTGGGCACTTTTTAAAACATTGTCAATTATTTATTTTTTCATTCTCTTTTGGACCATTTTTCTTGATGATATCTTGATCTATTTCCAGAGCTTGGCAGAATATTGACAGCAAGTCATGATGGTAGTGAATTTCCTCTGAGAACATAAGTTCATGCGCCCAAATGGATAAATGTGCTTTTAGTTTAACCCCCATTTCTATCCGTGGACATATCATCTCCCCTCTGAGTCTACAAATGGATCCAGACAAACTCCATACGATCACTGAATGGCCAGTTACTACCGATGTATAATCCATACAGTGCTGTTTGGGTTAAATCAATCTCTATAAACGATTTATTTAGACCTTTCCTTTCCCATTCAATTGCTCATTTAAAGCTCAACAGAGCATTTGCTACTCTGAAAACAACATTCTCCACAGCTAATGTTCTTGCCTACCCCTATCTGACTTGTCCTTACAAGAGGGAAGTTGTTTCTTCTGGCAAGTCTGTGGAAGCTGTTATCGTACAGTATGTGAGAGTCTTGAATACCCTTGTGATTTCTTAATCAAGAAACTCATAACAACATAACATACTTCTGTCAGAGCTTGGGATGTACTAGCCGTCCATTGTGCCTTCATCAAGTTCCCGATGGCCATTTCATACCACAAGTCAGGTCATAGTTAGGAACTTCAGAGACCTACTCCTAAGATCCAGAAGTGGGTCTACCATCAGGCCAGGTCATAACAATCTTCAGTGCATCTACCTGTGATCCAAAATGACAATGGCCAATAAGCAAACTACTTTACTAAACTCCAAAGCTAAATCCCCCTTTGGTCTTCCAGTGTGATGGAACCCTCTTATACCACTCAAATTTTTTCATTCTGTTTGAAACATTACAACTAAGGTTATTTTCATCACAACACGAGAACTGCAGGACTCATACTTTGTCTTTTGAAATCATTGAATTTGTCAGTAGGATTTATTGGTGGCCTGCACAAGTCTTGGCCTGCCCAAGTGTGCCCATTCTAAAACTTCTCATCCTGGGCATCCTATGGTTTTCACCCTCATGTCAGTCACTCTCTGCTGTGGATTGGTATCTACTGCCTTCTACAGTATCTCTAAACTCCATCTAACCCTTTAAACCTTCTGTGGCACACTTTTTTCTTTTCTTATAAGAAAAAAGTGTCCAGTCCTATCTATAATAAGTCGGACAGTTAGTCTAGCTCTCTACTACAAATATCCATTTGAGAAGACCACCATTAATATTAGAGTTATTGATCAGTCTGCAATTATCCTGTTCTATGTACAGGTCTTTCTAAACTTCCATGTTTATTTTGGTAAAACATCTTCTATTTCCACCTTTAAGGTGCCCGGTTTACCTGTCCATAACAGTTTGAAGGCATCTGGGATATAGTATGGAAAAGATTGTTGATCCATCTTGAGTCATCTTGTGTCATCTTGAGTCATCTTGTGATACCTGGGTCATCTTGAGTCATCTTGTGATACCTTGTGATATGTCTGTAAAGAATGTTCATTTGAACTGTCCTCTTGGGTTCAGACTCCTCACCTGATTGCTGAATTTTATATCTGTGACCATGACAAAATAAGCATTGACTGTAGCTGCTGAGAGATCACTTCTGCTGGTGGAACATCCTGTCAATGTGTGCTGGGCGAAGTGGGGTCCAGCCACTGCATCTGCTGAGAGCCCACGGGAACAATTACTGCCCAGGGCTTAAGTCTCATCATTGGAGATCAGAACATGGCGTGTTTGTGGGAGAAGAGAAGTAAAGAAAGGGCAAAAAATATGGCAGAGATCAAGCAAAGAGGTAACGGACACAACCGCCCAACTGATTTAAGCAACTTTTAGAGCTGTAACAACGAAATTAACAGTTTTTTAGATTTGTAACAATCTTTTTCTCAAACAACCGTCATTGTCTCCCTCAGAGACAATCTATGCAGAAAATATGTTCTAGAACAAACTGCTCCTTTGCATAGGAGAAAACACTTAACCTATTCAACTTATTGTGAAATGGTTCCAAGGTAGAATTAAATATGCAAATATATGCTTAATGTATGCAGAAATATGCATTAGAGGTGTAAAAATATGCAGCTTCAAGTCCCTAGCTCTCATAGTCTCATAAGCACAGACTTTGTGATGAATACACCAACCTGAAAACTACAACTGGTTTAAAGGAGAAGTAAAGTATCACTATCATCAAGCTGTATATTATACAGATATAATGGAGCAGATTACTAATATCAACCTATTACAGATATCAGGTTTCAATATTCTGACTATGCAATAGAATTTACCGTTACTAATTTTAAATGGTGCTCCAACCAATCAGTTTCTAGCTGTCTTTTTTTTTTTTTTAAACAAAAGACAGGAGCTGATTGGTTGGATGAGCCCCATTTAAGATTAGTAACGAGTGAAAACAAAAATATAACTTGCAGTGTTAATTTTGTCAAGGATTTTAAAATAGGATTTTAATTACTTACCGGTAAATCCTTTTCTCGTAGTCCGTAGAGGATACAGGGGTCCATTTAGTACCATGGGGTATAGACGGGTCCACTAGGAGCCATGGGCACTTTAAGAATTTGTTAGTGTGGGCTGGCTCTTCCCTCTATGCCCCTCCTACCAGACTCAGTCTAGGAAACTGTGCCCGAGGAGACAGACATACTTTGAGAGAAGGATAGATAATGATAGTGGTGAGATTCAGAACCAGCACACACAACAAGAGGAAAGCCAAGCTAACCAAACTTGAAACAGGAACAGCAACGGCTGAACCAACATTACTTAAATAAGTAACAGTGCAGGAAGAACGAAGCACTGGGCAGGTGTCCAGCATCCTCTACGGACTAGGAGAAAAGGATTTACAGGTAGGTAAATAAAATCCTATTTTCTCTTACATCCTAGAGCAGGCATTCCCAACCACGGTCCTCAAGGCACACCAACAGTGCAGGTTTTAGTGATATCCAGGCTTCAGCGCAGATGGTTAAATCAAAATAACTGAGCTACTAATTAAGTCACCTGTGTACAGGCCTGGATATCACTAAAACCAGGACTGTTAGTGTGCCTTGAGGACCGCGGTTGGGAAACACTGTCCTAGAGGATACTGGGGTCCATTTAGTACCATGGGGATGTAACAAAGCTCCCAAACCGGGTGGGAGAGTGCTGAGGTTCCTGCAGAACTGATTGACCAAACTGAAGGTCCTCAGAGGCCAAAGTATCGAACTTGTAGAACTTAGCAAACGTGTTCGAACCTGACTAAGTAGCAGCTCGGCAGAGCTGTAAAGCCGGGCAACCGACCAGGGATAACCCACCGACCTAGTAGAGTGTATTTCTGTGACCAGCTGTTCTTTTCACATACACCTTCAAAGCCCTCACAACATCCAAATACAATGGTAATGCTTAGACATTACCCCCTTCCTGGCTTGGATCATAGTTGGGATAACCTTGTTAGGGATCCCTCTCCTGGCTATAATCAGCCGTTCAACTTCCATGCTGTCAAACATAGCCACGGTAAGTCCTGATAGACGAATGGGCCCTGTTGCAGAAGATCCTCGCGAAGAGGTAGAGGCCACGGATAACAGGCCCTTCTTGGCCAGTCCGGAGCAATGAGTATTGGTTGAACCTTTTCCCTTTTTATTTGTTTTAGAATCCTTGGGATCAGAGGAAGTGGAGGAAACACGTACACCATCTGATAGACCCATGGAGTTGTCAGGGCATCTATCGCCACCGCCTGTTGGTCTCTCAACCTGGAACAATACCGCATGAGCTTCTTGTTGTGATGAGAGGCCATCACAACAAGAAGCTCATGTCGATCTGTGGATATCCCCATCGACTTGTCAAGCACCTGAACACTTCCGGGTGGAGGCCCCACTCCCCTGGGTGCAGGTCATGTCTGCTGAGGAAGTCTGCTTCCCAGTTGTCTACTCCCGGAATGAAGACCGCTGACAGCACCACAGCGTTTCTTTCTGCCCAGAGGAGAATTTTTGACACCTCTGACATTGCTGCTCTGCTTTGCGTTCCGCCCTGTCAGTTTATGTACGTTACTGTCGTCACATTGTCCGACTGGACCTGAATTGCCCGATCTTGAAGAAGATGTGAGGCCTGCAGAAGGGCATTGTATATGGCCCTGAGTTCCAGAATGTTGATTGGAAGGATGACTTCCTGACTTGACCATCTTCCCTGAAACTGCACCCCTTGAGTGACTGCTCCCCAACCTCTGAGGCTTGCGTCAATGGTTAACAGAATCCAGTTCTGAATTCCGAACCTCCATCCTGCAACAAGGTGAGAAGACTGTAGCCACCACCGAAGGGAGATCCTGGCCACTGGCAACAGACGGATCCTCTGGTGTATGTGAAGATGCGATCCGGACCATTTGTCCAACAGATCAAGCTGGAAGGGTCTTGCGTGAAACCTTCCGTATTGAATTGCCTCATAAGAGGCCACCATTTTCCCCAGAAGGCGAATGCACAGGTGCACCAACACCCGGGATGGCTTCAAGACATCCCGAACCATCGACTGGATTACCAATGCCTTTTCCAACTGAAGGAACACCTTTTATGACTCCATGTCCAGTATCATTCCCAGGAATGGGAGCCTCCGTGTTGGCTCTAGGTGAGATTTCGGAAGGTTTAGAATCCACCCGTGATCCTGGAGTTTGGTTGAGAGAGCAATGCTATCCAGCAACCTTTCCCTGGACGGCGCTTTTATCAGGAGATCGTCCAGGTATGGAATTCTGTTCACTCCCTGTTTGTGGAGTAGAGACATAATCTCTGCCATCACCTTGGTGAACACCCTCGGTGCCGTGGAGAGACCAAATGGCAGGGCCTGGAACTGGTAGTGACAGTCCTGCAGTGCAAACCAGAGATAAGCCTGATGAGGCGGGCAGATCGGAATATGAAGGTACACATCCTTGATATCCAGAGACACTAGGAATTCCCCCTCCTCCAGACCTGATATCACCGCTCTCAGAGACTCCATCTTGAATTTCAACACTCATAAGTACGGGTTCAAAGACTCGAGGTTCAGAATTGGTCTTACCGAACCGTCCGGCTTCGGTACTACAAACAAATTGGAATAGTACCCCTTGTTTAGTAGATGAGGTGGAACTGGAACAATGACCTGAGTCTGTACCAGTTTTTGGATGGCATGCTGTAAAGTTATGCTTGCCTCTTGTGAAACTGGCAAGCCTGATTTGAAGAATCTGTGAGGTGGGAGCTTTTGGAACTTCAGTCTGTAGCCCTGGGAAATAAGAACTATGACCCAGGGATCCTGGCATAAATTTGACCAGATCTGACTGAAGAATTGTAGTCGCGCTTCCACCTGACAGCCTTCCAGGCATTGCAGGCCACCGTCATGCTGAAGTCTTTGAGGAAGCAGAGCCTGAGCTCTGTTCCTGAGCACCTGCTGTTGCTGGTTTGCGTGGTTTACCTCTTGCGCCGCTGGAGAACGTAGAAGCACCTCTGGATTTGCCCTTGAACACTTTTATGCGACAGCCTAGAGACTGATGCGTTCACTATCGGTGAATTTTCCCATTTTTTCCTATCATGCAGAGGAAAAGGAAAAGATGAGAGCAACCTTTTAGGGATCTGAAACTTCTTATCAGGAATAACCCATGGTTCTTCAAACAGGGTATTCAATTCCTTTGACACAGGAAACGTAACTGAGGACTTCTTTTGTACATTAAAATAAGATTCCTCACACTCCTCTGACACCTTATCAGGAATATGCAGAACATCTCTGAAAGCCTCTATAAGAGCCTCTATTCCCTGTAACAGAGCTGCACCCCCCCCCCCTCCTCTGAGTCCACCACCTCCCCTTCCTCCATGACTGACCTGTCAGCGTCAGAGTCAGACTGCAGGATATGGGCCAGAGATCGCTTTTGCTGACAATTGGGAGGGGACTGAGACGCTATTTTGGGGACTGAGTCTCTGTTCATAAACTCATCCACAGTCTATTTTAAATATTGCGTCCTTTTCTCATTGTGGGACAATTTTGTAGAAAGAGTAGAGATCATTCCTTTAAGAGAATTAACCCATTCCGGTTCAGCACCGCTATTCTGGGAAGGTGCACTGCCCTGAGTACCCAGTAGTAAGCCCCCTGGTGAAGAAGTACACTCCGCTGTACAAGAAACACACTCTTTGCCTGACATAATGTAAATGTGACAGCACACACACACAGGAAAAGGTTAAGCAGAAGTAACCCACAAAGAGCCCTTCAGGGAGACACAGAGTTGTTTGGAGCCAGCCCCCACCGCACCCTCACTGCTAATGCCAAGCTTAGCCGGGTCGCAGACAAGGCCGGTTTTACGCATACGCTGGGTACGCAGCTGAGTAGGGCACAGCTTAGAGAAGGGTGCCCTGACTCAGCTGCGCCAGCAACATGCATTAAACCTGGCTTTATTATGCCCCTCTATGCAGCGCTGCCCGGCGACTCACCGAGCAGGCAGCGTTGGCGCATCGGCGCCGTGTCTGGTAGTCAACTCCATATCAGTACCGGGAAGAAACAGAAAAGAAACTACCATTCCCAGAAGCCCTTGCAGCAAGGGCTGCTGGGAGTGGTCGTTTCTTTTTCTTTTCTTCACAGTACTGTAAATGCAAAATAAACTACAGCTCCCAGAAGCCCTTGCTGCTGTAGGGAGAGCTAGTTTAATTTGAGATACTTTACTGTAGTGCGGTGAACTGCCGGTCAGAGCGCATTGGCGCCAACACCACTACCTGCTTGGCAACTGACTGGGCAGCGCGGCACAGGGGGCATTAATGTTACGGTAAGGAAAGATTTTAATGTGTATGGGGCACTACAATGGTGTGCAGGATGTTATGTGGCACTACTACCTTGGGCATAATGTTTATGGGGCACTACTATGGTGGGCACAATGTTACTGGGCACTACTATGGTGGGCATCATGTTATGGGGCACTACTATCGTTGGCACAATGTTATGGGGCACTAATATGGTGGGAATTATGTTATGGGGCACTCCAACTGGGCTTTTCCCATGAGACCACGCCCCCTTCATTTTTTCGGGCGCGTAAGTATATATACGCTTACCTAAAAATGTTACCTTGGGCCGGCCCTGGTCGCAGACTAAGTACCCTGATAGGGGACTTAGTACACTAATAGTCGCTCCCCCCCTGCTATGACCCCCTGGTACCGCCGAGGTAATTTGGAGACACACCGGAGAAGCTGCGCGTCCCTGTCAGTCAGCGTCCACTGCAGAGGGAAAATGGCGCTGGTGAGCTGTTGGATCCTCTCATAGTGAAGTCCAGCCCCTTCAATGGCGCACGGTCTTCCCGCTTTTTTATACTGGCTGAGGTAATTTTTGTGCTTAAAATGGAGCAGACCCATTTTAAGGTTGTGTTTGTCGGTTTGGGTACTGTGTACAGTGTACTGAGACGCAGTTGTGTACTGTGTCTGGAGACGCATTCCACCCCGTTTAGAAGCCGTGCTTCTCCGTGCCCTCGTGCCGCCATAATGGCCGGCGCCCCACTAACGGGACTCCGGCTCAGTACTCACCACTCTTCATTCTTCTGGCTCTGTTAGGGGTGGCGGCATGCTGCGGGAATGTACGCTCGCCGTGGCGGGGCTTACAAATAGTTCACTCAGGAGCTCAGTGTCCTGTCAGCAGGGAACAGGACCATTAACCCTTCAAAAGGTCGGGCCGTTCCCCCTCCTAAGTCCCACGAAGCAGGCAGGCTGGTGACAACCAGCCCTGCCTGAAAATAACAAACATAGAAAATAAATGCAGAAAAGACGTCAGGAGCTTCCTTCAGCATGACCGGCTCCTCCGGGCACATTTTCTAAACTGAGTCTGGTAGGAAGGGCATAGCGGGAGGAGCCAGCCCACACTATCAAATTCTTAAAGTGCCCATGGCTCTTAGTGGACCCGTCTATACCCCTATGGTACTAAATAGACCCCAGTATCCTCTAGGACGTAAGAGAATTTTGTTTTAGTCTTAGTCACTTAATATCGTAGTTGGTTTAAGCCTTAAGGTCACACTTTAGTCTCTTTTTTTTTCTTTGTTTTAGTCAGGATTTAGTCAGTGGATCTTAGTTTTAATTTTAGTCTAATTTTAGTCAATGTTTTAGTCATAACTTTTGCAAACAGTTTAATGATACTCTAATGGATTTTGCTGAAGAACATTTCTCTAAAATTCAATGAGATTGATGATGTTATTGATCAGATAAATATTCCAGTCATGTCTGAGAACATGCTGGGACTTGTAGTGCTGGAGCAGCAGTGACCACTGGTAGCTGTGTCAGCAGAATGACACAGCCTGGGGACCTCACTCAGAGGCGTCTCTCAACTGTCACTGGCTGCCCATCCATCTACTCACGTCCAATGATGATTCACTCAACACAAACCGATGTAATGTCCACTCAGTGGATAGCAATTGTGTCTGTGTCCCCTGATTGGTCAGAGCACAGCCAAGTAGCCCACCCCTCTTCCTACCCCACACACAGGGGAGGAGTGTGGCAGAAGGTGTGGCTACAGTTCAAACCAGCTTGAGTTTGTAGGATTGCTTGCAGTTGGCTGTGGGCAAGCGTGTGTGATTTGCTAGCCAGTTACTGGCAAAAGGACCAATGAGACGTTTTTGCGTGGAGTTTAAAAGATGGTGACGGTTGTGTGATGTGAGGTGGAGTTCTCTCGGTGCTGTTTGCTGACACTTTACTGTTCATGTTGCTGTGTATACACAGACAGGACCACCAGGTCAGCACATGTGGCTGCCATTCAAGGGCGTAGCTACCTTAGGTGCAAGGTTGCCATGTATACCTCCCAACTTTTCTGTCCCATGAATCGGGACCCTCGCAAGTGACCCGGAAAAGTGGTGTGACCTCGGATGGGAGGGGAGTGTTATGGCAATGGATGCGGCCGCTATGGGGTTTGGCCGTGCCTCCCAGGCCCACCTCCCCTGCACCAGACTCTCAACTCACATCACAGAGATTACATACCCTCCAACATGACCTATTCCATTTGTGGTGACCAAGTCCATCTCAGAGACAATGAGAAAGGCATCTGAATGCAGAAAGGTACTGTGCAGTACTATACGCGTGGAACAGAAGTAAGAAGAAATCGGGTGATTTAAGATCTCAACCTAACCATCTTGAAGACAACATGACTAAAGAATACTGTATCCCATGTGGTTACAGCCAGAACAGAGCCCCTGTTTCCCCTCTGTTGTTCTGATCATCTCCATTACATCAACCATCCCACCCCTTTAATCTGGTGAAAAGCTGGAGCAGTCCTTTCTAAATTTTTCAGTGGGGCCCACGAAAGTCTAGCCACGCACCTGGTGCCACTCCTCTTCCTAAGAAGGGAGGTGTTGCCAGCCCCTGCTCCAGCCGGGCCTTGGCTGACTGTATGTGGCCAGGTGGCCTTAGCAAACCACCCTGTCCGAAGCTGAAATGCTCCATCAGTATGTGGCTGTGACTGTGTGCTACGGGGGGAGGGGGGTGCTGCTTGTTTGTAGATCCTTTTCTTAGTGCATCTATATCTCCATTCCAGCACATGTAAACTCAAAGGAAAAGTCACTTTTGTTAGCGCCGGAGTCCCAACGCGCCACATAACAGGGAAGAAGATGCACTCAATAAACTACAGCTCCCAGCAGCCCTAAGGGCCGGAATGCTTTGGCGCTAAGGGCTGCTGGGAGCTGTAGTTTATTTAGTGCGTCTACCATACCTCCCAACATGACCCTCTCCAGGAGGGACACAATGCTCTGCTCCTGGACTTCCCTCTTAATGTAGGATTGCCATCACCTGTGCTGTAACACCTTTCTTATCCATTAACCTGTTCAACACAGGTGCCGGCAATCACACATTAAGTGAAAAGTCCAGAAGCAGAGCATTGTGTCCCTCCTGGAGAGGGTAATGTTGGGAGGTATGCGTCTACTTCCTGTAATGTAGCGCGTTGGGACACTGGTGCTAACAATACTGACTGGCTGGCAGAATTGAGTGACTGGCTGAATCAATGTAAAAGGTGAGAGTGCTGTGCAGTGTCAGTGACACTGCACACAGGCCCGCGGTGCAGATTTGCAGATATGGAAGTGCTGAAGTTGGTAATGCACTGTCTCTTTAAGCAGGAGATTGCAGGAGCTTTCTACAGGCTTAAGGACAACAAAGCACTGACAGCTTCCCAGTGCGTGGAGCTGGAATATATACCATATGTCAGGGAAACACTACCTGGTTGGAGAGTTTTCTGCAGAGTCAGCTGATCAGGAAGTAACATGCAGTACTCCAGGCTAGGCTTCAGAGTGGACTGAGGCCTTGCAGGCCGGGAAGGAGCCGAAGCCTAACCATCTGAAATGGATGCTGTGACTGACAGCGTGGGATGCCGGATGGACCAGCGAATGGCGGACAGCGCTTCGGACTGCACCGCAGGTAGGTCAAACTGCGACTGGGAAGCGCTGTAAACTTCCGTTTTGTGACATCATCCTCACATCATGTCACTGCCCCTGTCACATGCAGCCCGGTCCTCACTGACACATCCCTCATCTCCTGATATACTTTGTGCTGCTGGGGACCCTGCTTCTGACACTATATAAAATAACTCTCAGTCTGTGGCTTCCTGCTGCCTCCATTCCCCTCCTCACATCATGACACTGACCCTGTATTCCTGTCCTTGCTATATAATAACATACCCTCCAACATTTTACACATAAACATTGGTACAAATAAGAAAAGAGGGCGTGACCATGGGGAAAGGGGCGTGACCACGCCCCTTTTCCTATACTTTCAATGGAAGTTTGGAGAGCCAAAAATCGGTACATACCATAAAAAAAAAGGTACTGCACCTATTAAAAAGTTACAGTTGGAGGGTATGTAATAACAGGGGTGCACGTCACCTGGAATGCTAATACAGCCTGTGTCCAGTCTGTACGCAATGCCAATATTTATTTATGCAGATGAGAAATCGCGCCATTCTAAGTTATCAATGCCGCTTGCAGTGAGGATTTATTTTCAGAGTGACTGATAGTCAGCGCCCATTTGGGGGAGGTAACTGGGGAGTGGTGGCAAAAAAATGCAGGCGTGGCACGACCGTTCTCGGGTCGTGTATCTGCCTGCATCTGCAATTGCGCATGCAGAAAACATGGCGCCAGCGTCGCAGCCCTCACGGCCATTCTGCGAGAACATACAGTCACACAGTGAGTCAATGCTCCTCGGATTTGCATCAATGCTGCATTTGTGCGCAGATGCTGAGAATTTGCCATGGCTCCGTTGGGCATTCTCTCCTCATTTCTGGGCGGCTGCTTCACTTGCGTTTGATTCCGCAGCTGTGTAGGCTTTAGTGTACAAACTGGATTCAGGCCCATATTACAGAGAGAGAAGTGACCCCACATTAGTGCAGTTTGTCAGTCCTGTGGGGAGGGTGAAGCTGGCTCTATTTATGTAGAGCAGGGGTGGCCAACCAGTCGGAGACAAAGAGCCAAAAAAATCTTGTTAGGTATGTCAAAGAGCCGACATAAAGCCAAAGGTACGTGTGCAGAAATGGGGTTAGCCTTGTGCCTGCTAGGCCACACCCCCGGCATAAAATACAATGAAAATGCCAGATCCAACATAAAATGCATTGAAAAAGACACTTCTGCATAAAATAATAAAAAAAATCCAGATCCACATAACAACAAATATTGAAACAGCCATATTCACATAATACACTTCAGCTCCTCAATGTGTCACTCCAGTCAGCACCCTCCTGTGTCACTCCAGCCAGCCCATGTGTGAATGTGTCACTCCTGCTAGTACCCTCCTGTGTCACTCCAGCCAGCTTCCCCATGTGTCACTCCAGCCAGCTCCCCCATGTGTCAATGTGTCACTCTGGTCAGCACCCTCCTGTGTCACTCCAGCCAGCCCATGTGTGAATGTGTCACTCCAGCCAGCTCCCCCATGTGTCACTCCAGCCACCTCCCCCATGTGTCAATGTGTCACTCCAGTCAGCACCCTCCTGTGTCACTCCAGCCAGCCCATGTGTGAATGTGTCACTCCAGCCAGCTCCCCCATGTGTCACTCCAGCCACCTCCCCCATGTGTCAATGTGTCACTCCAGTCAGCACCCTCCTGTGTCACTCCAGCCAGCCCATGTGTGAATGTGTCACTCCAGCCAGCTCCCCCATGTGTCACTCCAGCCACCTCCCCCATGTGTCAATGTGTCACTCTGGTCAGCACCCTCCTGTGTCACTCCAGCCAGCCCATGTGTGAATGTGTCACTCCAGCCAGCTCCCCCATGTGTCACTCCAGCCAGCTCCCCCATGTGTTACTCCTGCCAGCACCCTCCTGTATCACTCCAGTCAGCTCCCCCATTACGTCTCTCCTGCCAGGATCCTTCTGTGTCACTCCAGCCAGCTCCCTCTTGTGTCACTCCAGCCCACCCTCATATGTCACTACAGCCCAGTATCTGGCTCCCTCAGTTTTCAGTCGCCGTGGTGCTGCTGTGTGTCTGGCTGGAGTGCACCGGTTTCCAGGATCTGTTGTGGTCAGGTGACTTTTAGTGTTGGGAGCCACATTTGAATAAAGAAAGAGCCGCATGCGGCTCAAGAGCCACGCGTTGGCCACGGCTGATATACAGGCTTAGGCCCAGTAAGGTAACAGATGTTAAAGGCTCTGATAACCCGCCCCATAAATCTGACAGGCTAAACAACAACAACAACAACAACATAAAATACATTTAAACAAAAAAAAAAAGCAATTGTTCCATGACAAATATGTGGCCCTTGAGCTATAAAAATTACTCAATTTATTAAATGCATAATAATTTAAACCACTCTATAAAAATATAAATCGGAATAAGATTTGCACAGTAATTAATTACAGGTTGAGTCTCCCTTATCCAAAATGCTCGGGACCATAGGTATTTTGGATATGGGATTTTTCCGTATTTTGGAATAATTGCATACCATAATGAGATATCATGGTGATGGGACCTAAATCTAATCACAAAATGCATTTATGTTACATATACACCTTATACACACAGCCTGAAGGTAATTTTAGCCAATATTTTTTATAACTTTGTGCATTAAACAAAGTGTGTGTACATTCACACAATTCATTTATGTTTCATATACACCTTATACACACAGCCTGAAGGTCATTTAATACAATATTTTTAATAACTTTGTGTATTAACCAAAGTTTGTGTACATTAAGCCATCAAAAAACAAAGGTTTCACTATCTCACTCTCACTCAAAAAAGTCCGTATTTCGGAATATTCCGTATTTCGGAATATTTGGATATGGGATACTCAACCTGTATAGGTATAATATCTAACACCTGGAATGTTTGGGACTTTTCCACATAAAAGTTTCTCTATTCTTTATAGCAAAATACTTAAAATCTATTAAGATACATAAAATAAAATTGTAATCTTCTCCCCCCATTCTATTCCTCATGGCGTTTAGCAGTGATCCTCACAGTGCGACTATTGCAGATTCCTCTCTAATTTGCCTGCAGAAAATGCGTTCACTAAAAAAAACACGCAATTGCGAACATATGCAAATTTGCAATTATTGCAAGCTGCATGCGGGTCTGCAAAATCATTTGGGTTGGTTCTCCCCAGCTCTCAAGAGGGCGTACAGTACAACCCATCCGGATCCCACCCACTTCTTCAGTGACGGCGATTCGCTGTTTTATTTCTGAGTTTAAATCTTTCTGGATGACCCGTTCCCAGATCTACCTGTATCTCTCTGTAATATCTATCCTGTTGGCAGAGATATCTGATTCAGCAATACACTACTGACAATATTAATTTTACACATAACAGACTGTGGCAGAACTTTGTTGTATTGGTTGTTCCTGTCACCTATGTGTTTTGGCTGCTGGGAAGGGATTACGAGGGTCCCTGCCCCCTCCTCCTGTGGTCTCAGAGACCCAGCATTCCATGTGTGGACACTACCAGCAGCCAATGTAGGGCTGATACTAAATTTAGAAGACTCACTAAGAGCCTGCTGTGTCTCCTCTCCCCGTCCTTACAGTGTGAGACAGCAAATCTCCGAGAGGGCCTTCACTGCGGACCAGGTAACCAAGCTTGTTGCATGCCCTGTACATGTTACTAAAGACAGGCCTACTGAGCCCCAGGTCTGCCCTGACAGCAGCTGAGGAGACATGTATTTTCCAGCCCTTGCTATGTATGCATGGTTAGCTGGGGTTGGACGTGAGGGTCCAGCTGTCTCCTGGTCTCAGTGGCTTGTGACAGCCGACTGCTTGGAATATGGAAAAATCCTCAGCCAGCTCAGCCCCAGGACCCAGACTAGATTTACTTCATATATTATTTCTCTATTCCCAATATCACAGCTTTAAAAGCTGGACAGGCCGCGCCGGCCTTCTCTACGCAACTGGCCATAGATTTCTCCAAAGGGAACACTGTTTGCTTATAACAGCACGAGTCAGATAAAACACTGGCGTGATAGCAATCAGTAATATAACGCTTTGTACGCTCCGAACCGTAATCTGATGACAATGATTTTTTTTTAAAGCATTTTTGGTCGGCCCCATTCATACACAACGCTTATTTACTGACGCGTAGTGTACGTTCCAAGATAAAGAACTGTAAATAGAACTATATGTACATATTCGCGCTTCTACGTGCTTTTACCTTACGTTGTGTCGCAGCCCCTGTTATTAAATCTGCTTGTGCTATGTGTTATGTCACAGACACGGATGTACTGCATGAAAGCTGGCAGAAATTCAGACAGGGAAAATTGTATTTTACTAGCGAACAGGTAGTACAATAGCTGTCTGTAACGTACTGATATGATATGTTATATATTGCACGTGCAGTTCCCTAAACCCACTGATATCGGTATTATATCACCGTTTTGTCTCCAATTTCCCCTACTGCAAATCTGAGAGATCTGATGCAGTGTTGGCGCAGTTGTGTCCCAAATCCCAGGCGCAATTTGTGTTACCGCAGTAACATGAGACGGTTTAAGAGCGGAGGCGGTCCGTGCTCATTATCCATGCAGCCCCCCTCTCTCGCTGGCGCAGTTGTTTGACACTGTGCCAGAGTCCACTGCGCAGGCACCATGTTCCCGATGATCTCTGTACTGTGTACAACGGTGCCCACGCTATTTTCCAGTGATTTCCGGGCATTTAGATATGCCCATGGCTATGGGCCTAGTGACAGTGCGGGGGCATGTGCCCCAGTGGGCCTAGTCACAATTTATGAGGTAAACCCCTCACACAGGATGAATGACCTGACTGTGGGAATGTTCCTTTAGGACTGTCCTGCTGATATCATTACAGTTGAGATATATGACGTATGACGTATGTCTCTCTTGCCGCCATGTTTTTAACTATTTGCACTAAGGCCCTCATTCCGAGTTGTTCGCTCGCTAGCTGCTTTTAGCAGCATTGCACACGCTAGGCCGCCGCCTACTGGGAGTTAATCTTCGCTTAGCAAAATTGCGAACGAAAGGTTCTCAAAATTGCGAATAGAAATTTCTTTGCAGTTTCTGAGTAGCTCGAGACTTGCTCTTCCAGTGCGATCAGTTCAGTGCTTGTCGTTCCTGGTTTGACGTCACAAACACACCCAGCGTTCGCACAGACACTCCTCCATTTCTCCAGCCACTCCCGCGTTTTTCCCAGAAACGGTAGCGTTTCTTCACACACTCCCATAAAACGCCCAGTTTCCGCCCAGAAACACCCACTTCCTGTCAATCACATTACGATCACCAGAACGAAGAAAAAACCTCGTAATGCCGTGAGTAAAATACCAATCTTCATAGCAAATTTACTTGGCGCAGTCGCAGTGCGAACATTGCGCATGCGCAGTTAGCGGAAAATCGCTGCGATGCGAAGAAAATTACCGAGCGAACAACTCGGAATGACCACCTAAATGCGTTTAGTTTTAATTATCAATAAAACTGCTACAGCCTCTGTAACACCGCAAAAACAACTCGTCTAGCGCACAGTTATTTTTCCTGAGCGTTAAAAAAATCCCCAATCACAAGAGACTGTCATTGTCGTCAACCATTATACTTCTGACCCCCTGCTACTAATACATCTTTCTCAGGGGCATAGGCATCTTTCTGCTGGTCTGCATGTGTTCGTAATTGCGTCAAAAAGGACCAAACTGTACTTGTCTCCTATGTTAGAACCTCTTAGGACACAGGCGCACATAAATGGGAGAACCATGCTTAAGAATAGGGAAATCACACTATTTGAGCATCTGCCTCATGGTGTTTCCCACGGAATTCCATATAAAAAAAAATAGAGAATTATCCTGACAGGTGACGCAGCACTTATGAAAAAGAAAATCAGAAATCTATTTTTATACCAGAATATGGTGTAAATATATACATTTAGTACATACATTATAGTACATATATACACGAGTAATATGTACATTATAGTCATTCCGTATAAGACATTACCTCAAGATTCTTGCACTTCTATACAATACCTGCCTGTAGGGTCTATGGGGGTAATTCAGACCCGATCGCTAGGCTGCGTTTTCGCACAGCAGGCGATCAGGTCCAAACTTGTATGTACCGCAATGCGCAGGCGCGTCGCACGGGGACAAAGCGGATCGCCGCTCAGCGATGGGTTTGTGCGACGGATCCGTTCGCACGGGCGATCGCAAGGAGATTGACAGGAAGAAGGCATTTGTGGGTGTCAACTGACCGTTTTCAGGGAGTGTCTGGAAAAGCGCAGGCGTGTCCAAGTGTTTGCAGGGCGGGTGTCTGACGTCAGTTCTGGTGCCGGACAGGCTGAAGTGATCGCATCGGTTGAGTAAGTCCTGGGCTCCGCAGAGACTGCACAAGATCTGATTGTACAGCTCTGCTACACATGCGATCGCACACTTGCACCGCTCTGTAGGCGCACTGTAGGGGGGTGACTATCTGATTGCAGCAGTACAAAAATCGCCTGCTAGCGATCAGGTCTGAATTTGGCCCTATGTACTAAGCCTTGGAGAGAGATAAAGTTCCAATCAACCAGCTCCTGTCATTTTTTAAACACAGGGCAGGGTGAACTAAGTATTGCAACTGCGATGCGATACATCCCACCACTTATCGGGTACATACCGGCGTTAATAACACCGGTATGTACTTAGAAATGCTGTTAAAATCGCAAAGGACAGGTCTCCCGATGAGAGTTATCCTTTGAGATAGAAGGACTTCTGAGTTTAGGACCACAGCCTGTTAGGAGCTCATTGGCTGGTACTTTATCTCTCGACATTTTATCACGCTCCAAGGCTTAGTACATAGACCCTATGTTGGAGAGAGATAGAGTGGAAAAAAGATAAAGTGCCAGCCAATCAGCTCCCAACTGTCATTTTTCAAACACAGCCTGTAACATGGCAGTTAGGAGCTGATTGGCTGGTACTTTATCTTTCACAAAGCTTACTACTGGTGTAGTATGGTATGCCGGCAGACAGGCTCCCGGCGGCCAGCATACCGGCGCCGGGATCCTGACCGCCGGCATACCGTCAGCTGGGCGAGTGCAAATGAGCCCCTTGCGGGGTCGCTGCGGGCACAGTGGAGAAAAGTTGTCGGTATGCTGGGTGTCGGGATTGCGGCGCCGGTATACTGTGCGCCGAGATCCCAACAGCCGGCAAACTGAATACCACCCCTTATTACATAGAACCCTATATATTTTAAGTGTTGAATACAGTCCATAAGTTCTTTTCCCCAGTTCCGCAGTATGTTTGTAGCGTGATCGGCGCTGAGGGCTTCCATTCGGTCTGACAGGGCAGCCGCAGCAGCAGGCAGAAGCTACATAAGTACCGTTAGTCATTTTTCGCTTCCTGAATAAATATGGTTTTATAAAAGCACAGTGGTGAATCAGCTTCTGAAAGGCATCAGATGAAGGCGAGATAGCTGCCTGGTAACTTGGGAGCCCCTAGCAACGTGCACTTAGTCAGTGTGTTTGATATGGAATGATGAGAGGGAAAATAAGCAATTTCACATAAGGGAACGGCCGTTTCCCAGACTGATCCTGAAATACTTACTGAGAGGATGTTTCTGCAGCACATTTGCAAAGGCAATATTTCATATTGTGATCCGCTAGTTATCGGCGTTAAATGTTTAATATTCTTATTTATTGGTGGTGTTTGAAGAGAGATAAAGTGGAGACAGATAATCAACTTCTAACTGTCATATGGTTTTTACCGCATTTATCTTTTAGTGCATCCCGCCAAGTGTCATATAGGAAACAAAAAATTAATTGTTACTTATCACTATATATCGCATCGTTATCATAAGTAGCAATTCATGTATACTCACCCTTCTGGCAAAGCAATGCGGTATTCCGGGCTCCAGCGACGCTGTCTCCTCCAGCGGTGCCCCTCTGCGATGTTGTAGTCAGCCGGCCGGTCCCTCTGCGCATGCGCCGCCGGCTGACCTCCTGGAAGGCCGCAGTGGCTGATGGGAGGTCAGGGGGCGGAGCTACCATCAGGTACCAGACAGTTACCGCACCACAGTTCAGGTTGCGCCATACTGTGATGGGGAACCTGAACTCCACGGTGAAACGGAAATCTGAGCTTTCTGCTGCAGGGTACACTGGGCTCCACAAGTCTGGACAATGGGGGTGTAGAGTAGGATCTTGATCCGAGGCACCCAGTGGCGGATTTAGGGGGGGGGCACCAAGGCACGTGCCCCCCCTGTCATTTTTAGTTGATTTTTGTATTGCTGCGGGGGCGCCACTGATTTAGTGCAGACTGACATGCGGACGAGCGTCCGCATGTCAGTCTGCGGTCTCGTTTCCTCCCCTGCTGTTAGGAGGGACACGGAGGGCACAGTGCACGCCTCCCTGTGTCCCTCCTGGGTCTCCGGCGGCCGCGGGTCTCATAAAGGAAGTGCCGTTCGTGAGCACTTCCTTTATTAGAGTGACCCGCGGCCGCCGGAGACACAGGAGGGACACAGAGAGGCGTGCACTGTGCCCTCCGTGTCCCTCCTAACAGCAGGGGAGCGGGGGGAGCGGCGGCGGCGGAGGAAGCGGGGGGGACGCACTGAGGGGGCATATCTGGCACTGGGGGGGAATATCTGGCACTGGGGGCATATTTGGCAGGGAGGGGGGGGGAGAATATCTGGCACTGAGGACATATATGGCACTGGGGGGGGATATCTGGCACTGGGGGCATATGTGGCACTGGGGGGGGGGGGAATATCTGGCACTGGGGGCATATGTGGCACTGGGGGGGGGAATATCTGGCACTGGGGGCATATGTGGCACTGGGGGGGAATATCTGGCACTGGGGCATATGTGGCACTGGGGGCATATATAGCACTGGGGGGGGATATCTGGCACTGGGGGCATATGTGGCACTGTCGGGGAATATCTGGCACTGGGAGCATATGTGGCACTGGGGGGGTATATGTGTACCTGGCACATGGGGGGGGCTATATTTGGCACTGGGGGCATGTGAGTACCTGGCACCGTGGGGGAATATCTGGCACTGGGGACATATGTGGCACTGGGAGCACAGCCCTAGCAACAAGGACTACCTCCTAGCAACGAGCATGACACCCAGTGCATGAAACCCCTGGCAACGAGCATGACACCCAGTGCATGAAACCCCTGGCAACGAGCATGACA
The DNA here is from genome assembly GCF_028390025.1 of Pseudophryne corroboree. Lineage (NCBI taxonomy): Eukaryota > Metazoa > Chordata > Amphibia > Anura > Myobatrachidae > Pseudophryne > Pseudophryne corroboree. Next base: position 1,024,697,150 of record NC_086445.1, read on the forward strand.
CCCAGTGCATGAAACCCCTGGCAACGAGCATGACACCCTGAGCATGAAAACCCCTGGCACCGTGCATGGAACCAAGAGCATGAAACCCCTGGCAACGAGCATGACACCCAGTGCATGAAACCCCTGACAACGAGCAGGTATTTGAAAAGTAATTAGAAGCCTTACTGTAGGACTTAATGTGTAATGGGCATTACGGTGTGTGGCATAATGTATCACGGACATTGCGGTGTGTGTCATAATGTGTCACAGGCATTACGGTGTATGGTATACTATATCGCTGGCATTGTGATATGTGGTATAATGTCTCAGGGTCATTGCAGTGTGTGGCATAATGTATCACGGACATTGCGGTGTGTGTCATAATGTGTCAGGCATTACGGTGTGTGGTATACTATATCACGGGCATTGTGGTATGTGGTATAATGTCTCAGGGTCATTGCAGTGTGGCATAATATATAACGGGCATTGCGGTGTGTGGCATAGGGTATAACGGGCATTGCGGTATGTGTCACAGGCATTGCGGTGTATGGTATACTATATCACGGGCATTGTGGTATAATGTCTCAAGGTCATTGCAGTGTGTGGCATAATGTGTCACAGGCATTGTATGTGCTATAATGTATCGGGCATTGCAGTGTGTGGTATAATGTATCACGGACATTGCAGTGTGTGTCATAATGTGTCACAGACATTGTATGTGCTATAATGTATCAGGGGCAGTGCAGTGTGTAGCATAATGTATAACGGGCATTGCAATTCCTGTCATAATGTGTCACAGGCATTTTAGTGTGTGGCATAATGTGTCGGGGGCATTACGGTGTGTGGCATAATGTGTCGGGGGCATTACGGTGTGTGCATACTGTGTCATGTGCATTATTGTGTGTGGCATAATGTCTAAGGACCATTGCAGTATGTGGCATAATGTATACTGGGCATTACTATAAGGAGGAAAAATGACAAATAATGTAAGGGGCATGAATCAGGATTATTTTTCTTTCCTGTGGTGGCCAACGTCTGGGCGTGCAGGTTGCAAAACTGGGGTATAAGGTAGTCTTTTCCTGCAATACCACGCCCATTCCAACGAAGCCACGCCCATTCCAACGAAGCCACGCCCCTTATGGTGCCCCCCCCCCCTGTAATTTTTTTCTGGATCCGCCCCTGGAGGCACCAACAGGCTCAAAGCTTTGACTGTTCCCAGAATGCACAGCGCCGTCTCCTATATCACCCCGCCTCCCAGCACAGGAGCTCAGTTTGTGAGTTGGTGCTGCAGTAAGCAGGCACTTAACAGAGGGGCTGCTCCAAGCAGCCCTGAGAAAAGCTTTTTATGAGGTAAAAAGTGAAGACTTCAAGGGCAGCAGCGGTGGTAAATGTTTTGTGACATTCACTGCTGCAGCTCCAGCTCTCCGCAGCGGCGCTGTACACTCCCGAGCCCTGGTTGCCGGGTACCTACAGCGGAGGCTCCGGTTTACTTCACGTTAGGCACACACGGCTGGGGCTCTCCAGGATCGCGTGGCTGCGCTTCGGGAGGTGGTAAGTGGGTCCCGCTCGCGGGACCCGGTCTTTATCGCGATCCGGTGCGGTCAGTGGGAGGCGGGCGGCGCGCGCTGGCGGTGGACACTGTGGCAGTACAGGCGATCCCACTAGATCACCAGGGCATGGGCGCAGGTCAGGTTTTCTCTTAAAACCGATTTTAATATCGCCCACAGTTCCCGGAGGTTTTGCCAGCAAGGGGGATAAGGCTTAGACCTGAAGCCCCTCCCACAGCCCCAGGGCGCCATTTCTAGCAAGTGTTCCCGCCCTGGAGCTGCATCTCTGTCTTTCCTCACTCCCTGTCAGTGTCTGCGGCGCCATTATCCCTCAGCTCACTGTTCCTGGGACTGCTTGGGCAAATCCTCCTATGTAAAGCCGCCTGGTTGTCAGCACTGTGCCTTTACATGACACTTAAGTATTCTACCTGCCTTTTTTAGTCAGTGATAGTTAAGAAAGAGTGCATTTAGTCAGGGGTTTATAGTACAATTACCCTGTGATATACATACAGTTTCTTACTGTGTAGTGTTATATCGATTGACTATATAGCTGTGTAAGCTAGTCCAGTGCAGTATTATTGTCTGTAATAACCTCTGCATTGTACAGACTGTGACTATCTGTGTGTGCATTGATAGCTGAGTGGTGTCCATCTTGTGTCTTTCACTCAACTTGCTATCCCTATATTCTATAACCTGAGGGGGCTTGGTGCGTCAGGTGTTATTTAATATAGGATTTTCACAAAGATATACTGTATTACGTATTTTTCTCTGTGACTTAGTCACCATATCTCTCCTTTATCTCTGCTAGTGCTATCTACACTGCGCAGGGGTTTGGGTAAGAGGTATAGTGCTGCTAATAATTGTACTGTGTTACCTCATACTGCAAGTTATATCATGTCTGCTTCTGAGGGTAACGGTTCTGGGGCGGAACACACTGCTGGTGTTGCTAAAGCCACAGGCACATATGGGGAGAATATAGCAGTTGTGGGCTCTGGTTCTTGGGGCTCCTTGCCCCCTAGTGGGACTCTGGCAACGGAGGCACATACTGACCCTCCGTGGGCCGCTTTTTCCACGCTTCTGCATATGCTAGTTCATAAACTAACACCCCCTATGGGACCCCCAATGCCGGTACAACCGTATGTGGTCCCTGCAGCTAACCCGCCATGGGCGGACGATTTATCTGCCCAATTAAAGAAGTTTAACCAGTCCCTGACTACTAAAAAGTCTGACCATCGCTCGCCTAAGTCCAAGAGGTCCACTAAGCCAGCGCTCGTCTCCTCACAATCCACTGCTGTCACTGACACCTCGTCTGATGAAGACAGCACATACACTGACCCTACAGGTTCTGACTCAGATACGGCTGATGGGGAGGGTAGTTCACATGTGGATGTTCCCGATCTTTTGGAGGCTATTAAGTTAATTCTACAGATTACGGATGATCCCGAGCCATCTGTTCCTCCTAAGAAACCAGATAGGTTCAAGCGTCAGAGGGTGATTAAACAAGTTTTACCTCACTCTGACCACCTAGTGGATATACGTCAGGAACCCTGGCAAAGCCCGGGTACGAAGTTTGTGCCTCAAAAGAAGATGCTGGCTCGCTATCCCCTCGCGCCAGAGCTGTTTAAGAATTGGGAAACGCCTCCTCCAGTAGACTCACATGTGGCTAGGATGGTGGTTTCCTCAGCTCTACCGGTCACCACCGTCACGTCTCTAAAAGAGCCTACGGATAAACGTGTGGAGGGTTGTCTGAAAGCGATTTACACCCTCACGGGTGCTGCACAAAGGCCCACTATTGCAGCTACATGGGCGGCAGAGGCTATTGAAGCATGGGCCTTGGAGTTAGAAGCTGAAATCTCCTCTGACCATGCTAGAAAATGCTTGTCATATATTGTCACAGCTTCTCGCTATATTAAAGAGGGGGCTTCTGATGCTGGTATCCTAACAGCCAAGGCCTCTACTACGTCAGTCCTGGCTCGCAGGATATTGTGGCTGCGATCCTGGTCTGTGGATCTGGACTCTAGAAAAACCCTGGAGGTACTCCCTTTCAAGGGGGATATTCTGTTTGGGGAGGACTAAAATAAGATAGTGGCTGACTTGGCTACTGCCAAAACTGCCTATCTGCCTAATACAGCTCCTTCTGTGTCGAAGGCCAAAGGCACGTCCTTTCGCCCCTTTCATCCTTCAGGTAAAGCAAAAGGTCAGGCGTACCATAAGCAGGCCCGCACTTCCAAACCTGGTAAGCCGAAGCCCAAAAGAGCCTGGGCTGCCCGTCAGCCAGCAGCCAAGACCGATAAGCCTGCCGCATGATGAGGCGGGCCTCCCCCTGGGGGATCTCAGGGTGGGGGGCCGGCTTCTAGGGTATACCCAGGAATGGTTGAAGACCACTTCAGATGCCTGGGTACGGGAAGTCGTCACTCGAGGTTACGCCATAGCCTTCAAAAACCGACCCCCTCATCGATTTTGCCAGACAGACGTCCCGTCGGACCAGACAAACTCAAACACTCTGCAATCGGTGGTACAGACCCCCCTGGATACAGGAGTCGTAGTACAGGTGCCTCTTCCTCAGAGGGGCCGGGGGTACTATTCTCCGCTGTTTCTAGTCCCGAAACCGAATGGGTCCTCCCGGCCCATTCTCAACCTCAAGGCACTGAACAAGTTTGTGAAGGTTTCCAAGTTCCGTATGGAAACCCTTCGCTCTATAGTTCTGGCCTTGGAACCTGGGGACTACATGGTCTCCCTGGACATACAGGATGCTTACCTGCATATTCCTATAGCAGTGCCACATCAACAATACCTGAGGTTCGCTATTGGCAACCTCCATTACCAGTTTCGGGCGTTACCTTTTGGTTTAACAACGGCTCCGCGAGTCTTCACCAAAGTTATGGCGGTGATGACGGTGGTACAAACGCCGTCAAGGGGTCAGGATACTGCCATATCTGGACGACTTGTTAATCCTGGCAAATTCCCCAGATCTTCTCCTGCTTCATCTGGATATGACGGTCCGGTTTCTACAAGCCCACGGGTGGCTCATCAACTGGAAGAAGTCATCCCTGATCCCTGCTCATAGCATGGTGCATCTGGGAGCACTGTTGGACACTCACAACCAGAGGTTGTTCTTGTCTCAGGAGAAAGTCCTGAAACTTCAGGACAGGGGGGGTAATTCTGAGTTGATCGCAGCAGGATTTTTGTTAGCAATTGGGCAAAACCATGTGCACTGCAGGGGAGGCAGATATAACGTGCAGAGAGAGTTAGATTTGGGTGTGGTGTGTTCAATCTGCAATCTAAATTGCAGTGTAAAAATAAAGCAGCCAGTATTTACCCTTCACAGAAACAAAATAACCCACCCAAATCTAACTCTCTCTGCAAATGTTATATCTGCCCCCCCCCCCCCCTGCAGTGCACATGGTTTTGCCTAACTGCTAAAAAATTTCCTGCTGCGATCAACTTGGAATTACCCCCAGGATTCGTTGCTTCCTTTCTCGTCCGCAAGCAGTGGCGGATTTAGCAGGGGGCGATTAGGGCGAACGCCCCCCCCTACACATACCGGCACCGGGATGGATGGCCGGGTCCCGCCACGGTGCCGGACTGGAGAGCGGTGCAGCGCGGCGGGAGAAGGGGAGACGAAGAGAGACAGTGTAGGCGTGCGCACAGGGGTTGCCTGGTGCGCACAGGCATCCCCCCCTGCACACACGCCTGCTGCTGCCGCTGATTCCCGTCTCCTTGACGCTGAAGCGAGGAGAGCGCTGCGCGCGCCTCTCCTGCCCACTGTGTCCCCGTCTCCGGCATTCATTTTAATTGTCTGTGGCTGTCATCCAATCAGAGCTCACGGACCGGCTCTTAATTGGCTGCTGGCCCGTGAGCTTTGATTGGCTCACAAGCCGGCGCTATATTTCAAATGGCCGCCGGAGACATGGGCCAGTATTTACTAAGAATTCGAGGTTGTCCGATTTGTGTTTTTTTTTTCTAAGTCCCAATCCGGGAATTCACTAAGCACCAATCTCGGCAGTGTTTGGACTATTCGTAATGGTTTGATTATCAAAGTTCAGAAATACGAATGAATAGACCATCGGTCAAACACGGCTGTTATTTCATACAATACGGGCATTCACTATTCATTTGTATTTGGGTGTTAGTCTCTGAGTGCTCAAATGCGGGTCTGTTTTTTTTCGATTCGTTAAAAAAAGCATAAAAAACATAGACCTGCTTTTTCCAGTCGAGTTTGGATAACCATGCACGGATCAGTGAGATCTGTGCATGGTTATCTATGGGAAAGTGTCTGTTTAGTGTAAAAACTGGAAAAAAAATTGCGTGGTGTCCCCCCTCCTAAGCAAAACCAGCCTCGGGCTCTTTGAGCCGGTTCTGGTTGAAAAAATATGGGGAAAAAATGACAGGGGTTCCCCCATATTTAATCAACCAGCACCGGGCTCTGCGCCTGGTCCTGGTTCCAAAAATACTATTTTTGAAACCAGCACCGGGCTCCACTAGCCAGGTACATAATGCCACAGCCGGGGGACACTTTTATACTGGTCCCTGCGGCCCTGGCATTACATACCCAACTAGTCACCCCTGGCCGGGGTACCCTGGAGGAGTGGGAACCCCTTAAATCAAGGGGTCCCCCCCTCCAGCCACCCAAGGGCCAGGGGTGAAGCCCGAGGCTGTCCCCCCATCCAAGGGCACCGGATGGGGGGCTGATAGCCTTGTGAAAAAATGTGAATATTGTTTTTAGTAGCAGTACTACAAGTCCCAGCAAGCCTCCCCCGCAAGCTGGTACTTGGAGAACCGCAAGTACCAGCATGCGGTGGAAAACCGGGCCCACTGGTACCTGTAGTACTACTACTAAAAAAATACCCCCAAAAAAACAGGACACACACACCGTGAAAGTATAAGTTTATTACATACATGCACACCTACATACACACATACTTACCTATGTTCCCACGAGGCTCGGTCCTCTTCTCCATGTAGAATCCTTGGGGTACCTGTGAAAAAAATTATACTCACATAATCCAGTGTAGAATCAGACCTTTGAATAATCCACATACTTGGCAAAATAATAAAACGGAAACCCGACCACGCACTAAAAGGGGTCCCATGTTTACACATGGGACCCCTTTCCCCGACTGCCAGGACACCCCTGACTCCTGTCAAAGAGGGTCCCTTCAGCCAATCAGGGAGTGCCACGTCGTGGCACTCTCCTGATTGGCTGTGTGCTCCTGTAGTGTCTGTGAGGCAGCACACAGCACAGATACAATGTAGCGCCTATGCGCTCCATTGTAGCCAATGGTGGGCACTTTGTGGTCAGCGGTGAGGTTACTTTCGGTCAACCGCTGACCGCAAAGTTCCCACCATTGGCTACAATGGAGCGCATAGGCGCTACATTGTATCTGTGCCGTGTGCTGCCTGACAGACACTACAGGAGCAAACAGCCAATCAGGAGAGTGCCACGACGTGGCACTCCCTGATTGGCTGAAGGGACCCTCTTTGACAGGAGTCAGGGGGGGTCCTGGCAGTCGGGGAAAGGGGTCCCATGTGTAAACATGGGACCCCTTTCAGTGCGTGGTCGGGTTTCCGTTTTATTATTTTTTATTATTTTCCCAAGTACGTGGATTATACAAAAGTCTGATTCTACACTGGATTATGTGAGTATAATTTTTTTCACAGGTACCCCAAGGATTCTACATGGAGAAGAGGACCAAGCCTCGTGGGAACATAGGTAAGTATGTGTGTATGTAGGTGTGCATGTATGTAATAAACTTATACTTTCACGGTGTGTGTGTCCTGTTTTTTTTGGGGTATTTTTTTAGTAGTAGTACTACAGGTACCAGTGGGCCCGGTTTTCCACCGCATGCTGGTACTTGTGGTTCTCCAAGTACCAGCTTGCGGGGGAGGCTTGCTGGGACTTGTAGTACTGCTACTAAAAACAATATTCACATTTTTTCACAAGGCTATCAGCCCCCCATCCGCTGCCCTTGGATGGGGGGGCAGCCTCGGGCTTCATCCCTGGCCCTTGGGTGGCTGGAGGGGGGGACCCCTTAATTTAAGGGGTTCCCACTCCTCCATGGTACCCCGGCCAGTGGTGACTAGTTGGGTATGTAATGCCAGGGCCGCAGGGACTAGAGATGTGCACTTGAAATTTTTCGGGTTTTGTGTTTTGGTTTTGGGTTCGGTTCCGCGGCCGTGTTTTGGGTTCGACCGCGTTTTGGCAAAACCTCACCGAATTTTTTTTGTCGGATTCGGGTGTGTTTTGGATTCGGGTGTTTTTTTCAAAAAACCCTAAAAAACAGCTTAAATCATAGAATTTGGGGGTCATTTTGATCCCAAAGTATTATTAACCTCAAAAACCATAATTTCCACTCATTTTCAGTCTATTCTGAACACCTCACACCTCACAATATTATTTTTAGTCCTAAAATTTGCACCGAGGTCGCTGGATGACTAAGCTAAGCGACCCAAGTGGCCGACACAAACACCTGGCCCATCTAGGAGTGGCACTGCAGTGTCACGCAGGATGGCCCTTCCAAAAAACACTCCCCAAACAGCACATGACGCAAAGAAAAAAAGAGGCGCAATGAGGTAGCTGTGTGAGTAAGCTAAGCGACCCTAGTGGCCGACACAAACACCTGGCCCATCTAGGAGTGGCACTGCAGTGTCACGCAGGATGGCCCTTCCAAAAAACACTCCCCAAACAGCACATGACGCAAAGAAAAAAAGAGGCGCAATGAGGTAGCTGTGTGAGTAAGCTAAGCGACCCTAGTGGCCGACACAAACACCTGCCCATCTAGGAGTGGCACTGCAGTGTCACGCAGGATGGCCCTTCCAAAAAACACTCCCCAAACAGCACATGACGCAAAGAAAAAAAGAGGCGCAATGAGGTAGCTGTGTGAGTAAGATAAGCGACCCTAGTGGCCGACACAAACACCTGGCCCATCTAGGAGTGGCACTGCAGTGTCACGCAGGATGGCCCTTCCAAAAAACACTCCCCAAACAGCACATGACGCAAAGAAAAAAAGAGGCGCAATGAGGTAGCTGTGTGAGTAAGCTAAGCGACCCTAGTGGCCGACACAAACACCTGGCCCATCTAGGAGTGGCACTGCAGTGTCACGCAGGATGGCCCTTCCAAAAAACACTCCCCAAACAGCACATGACGCAAAGAAAAAAAGAGGCGCAATGAGGTAGCTGTGTGAGTAAGATAAGCGACCCTAGTGGCCGACACAAACACCTGGCCCATCTAGGAGTGGCACTGCAGTGTCACGCAGGATGGCCCTTCCAAAAAACACTCCCCAAACAGCACATGACGCAAAGAAAAAAAGAGGCGCAATGAGGTAGCTGTGTGAGTAAGCTAAGCGACCCTAGTGGCCGACACAAACACCTGGCCCATCTAGGAGTGGCACTGCAGTGTCACGCAGGATGGCCCTTCCAAAAAACACTCCCCAAACAGCACATGACGCGAAGAAAAAAAGAGGCGCAATGAGGTAGCTGTGTGAGTAAGCTAAGCGACCCTAGTGGCTGACACAAACACCTGGCCCATCTAGGAGTGGCACTGCAGTGTCACGCAGGATGGCCCTTCCAAAAAACACTCCCCAAACAGCACATGTCGCAAAGAAAAATGAAAGAAAAAAGAGGTGCAAGATGGAATTGTCCTTGGGCCCTCCCACCCACCCTTATGTTGTATAAACAGGACATGCACACTTTAACCAACCCATCATTTCAGTGACAGGGTCTGCCACACGACTGTGACTGAAATGACGGGTTGGTTTGGACCCCCACCAAAAAAGAAGCAATTAATCTCTCCTTGCACAAACTGGCTCTACAGAGGCAAGATGTCCACCTCATCATCATCCTCCGATATATCACCGTGTACATCCCCCTCCTCACAGATTATCAATTCGTCCCCACTGGAATCCACCATCTCAGCTCCCTGTGTACTTTGTGGAGGCAATTGCTGCTGGTCAATGTCTCCACGGAGGAATTGATTATAATTCATTTTAATGAACATCATCTTCTCCACATTTTCTGGAAGTAACCTCGTACGCCGATTGCTGACAAGGTGAGCGGCGGCACTAAACACTCTTTCGGAGTACACACTTGTGGGAGGGCAACTTAGGTAGAATAAAGCCAGTTTGTGCAAGGGCCTCCAAATTGCCTCTTTTTCCTGCCAGTATAAGTACGGACTGTCTGACGTGCCTACTTGGATGCGGTCACTCATATAATCCTCCACCATTCTTTCAATGGTGAGAGAATCATATGCAGTGACCGTAGACGACATGTCAGTTATCGTTGGCAGGTCCTTCAGTCCAGACCAGATGTCAGCATCAGCACTCGCTCCAGACTGCCCTGCATCACCGCCAGCGGGTGGGCTCGGAATTCTGAGCCTTTTCCTCGCACCCCCAGTTGCGGGAGAATGTGAAGGAGGAGATGTTGACAGGTCGCGTTCCGCTTGACTTGACAATTTTCTCACCAGCAGGTCTTTGAACCCCAGCAGACTTGTGTCTGCCGGAAAGAGAGATCCAAGGTAGGTTTTAAATCTAGGATCGAGCACGGTGGCCAAAATGTAGTGCTCTGATTTCAACAGATTGACCACCCGTGAATCCTTGTTAAGCGAATTAAGGGCTCCATCCACAAGTCCCACATGCCTAGCGGAATCGCTCTGTGTTAGCTCCTCCTTCAATGTCTCCAGCTTCTTCTGCAAAAGCCTGATGAGGGGAATGACCTGACTCAGGCTGGCAGTGTCTGAACTGACTTCACGTGTGGCAAGTTCAAAGGGCAGCAGAACCTTGCACAACGTTGAAATCATTCTCCACTGCGCTTGAGACAGGTGCATTCCACCTCCTATATCGTGCTCAATTGTATAGGCTTGAATGGCCTTTTGCTGCTCCTCCAACCTCTGAAGCATATATAGGGTTGAATTCCACCTCGTTACCACTTCTTGCTTCAGATGATGGCAGGGCAGGTTCAGGCGTTTTTGGTGGTGCTCCAGTCTTCTGTACGTGGTGCCTGTACGCCGAAAGTGTCCCGCAATTCTTCTGGCCACCGACAGCATCTCTTGCACGCCCCTCTCGTTTTTTAAATAATTCTGCACCACCAAATTCAAGGTATGTGCAAAACATGGGACGTGCTGGAATTTGCCCATATTTAATGCACACACAATATTGCTGGCGTTGTCCGATGCCACAAATCCACAGGAGAGTCCAATTGGGGTAAGCCATTCCGCGATGATCTTCCTCAGTTGCCGTAAGAGGTTTTCAGCTGTGTGCGTATTCTGGAAAGCGGTGATACAAAGCGTAGCCTGCCTAGGAAAGAGTTGGCGTTTGCGAGATGCTGCTACTGGTGCCGCCGCTGCTGTTCTTGCGGCGGGAGTCCATACATCTACCCAGTGGGCTGTCACAGTCATATAGTCCTGACCCTGCCCTGCTCCACTTGTCCACATGTCCGTGGTTAAGTGGACATTGGGTACAGCTGCATTTTTTAGGACACTGGTGAGTCTTTTTCTGAGGTCTGTGTACATTTTCGGTATCGCCTGCCTAGAGAAATGGAACCTAGATGGTATTTGGTACCGGGGACACAGTACCTCCAACAAGTCTCTAGTTGGCTCTGCAGTAATGATGGATACCGGAACCACGTTTATCACCACCCAGGATGCCAAGGCCTCAGTTATCCGCTTTGCAGCAGGATGACTGCTGTGATATTTCATCTTCCTCGCAAAGGACTGTTGGACAGTCAATTGCTTGGTGGAAGTAGTAAAAGTGGTCTTACGACTTCCCCTCTGGGATGACCATCGACTCCCAGCAGCAACAACAGCAGCGCCAGCAGCAGTAGGCGTTACACGCAAGGATGCATCGGAGGAATCCCAGGCAGGAGAGGACTCGTCAGAATTGCCAGTGACATGGCCTGCAGGACTATTGGCATTCCTGGGGAAGGAGGAAATTGACACTGAGGGAGTTGGTGGGGTGGTTTGCGTGAGCTTGGTTACAAGAGGAAGGGATTTACTGGTCAGTGGACTGCTTCCGCTGTCGCCCAAAGTTTTTGAACTTGTCACTGACTTATTATGAATGCGCTGCAGGTGACGTATAAGGGAGGATGTTCCGAGGTGGTTAACGTCCTTAACCCTACTTATTACAGCTTGACAAAGGCAACACACGGCTTGACAAATGTTGTCCGCATTTCTGTTGAAATACTTCCACACCGAAGAGCTGATTTTTTTGGTATTTTCACCAGGCATGTCAATGGCCATATTCCTCCCACGGACAACAGGTGTCTCCCCGGGTGCCTGACTTAAACAAACCACCTCACCATCAGAATCCTCCTTGTCAATTTCCTCCCCAGCGCCAGCAACACCCATATCCTCCTCATCCTGGTGTACTTCAACACTGACATCTTCAATCTGACTATCAGGAACTGGACTGCGGGTGCTCCTTCCAGCAATTGCAGGGGGCGTGCAAATGGTGGAAGGCGCATGCTCTTCACGTCCAGTGTTGGGAAGGTCAGGCATCGCAACCGACACAATTGGACTCTCCTTGTGGATTTGGGATTTCGAAGAACGCACAGTTCTTTGCTGTGCTTTTGCCAGCTTGAGTCTTTTCATTTTTCTAGCGAGAGGCTGAGTGCTTCCATCCTCATGTGAAGCTGAACCACTAGCCATGAACATAGGCCAGGGCCTCAGCCGTTCCTTGCCACTCCGTGTGGTAAATGGCATATTGGCAAGTTTACGCTTCTCCTCCGACAATTTTATTTTAGATTTTTGAGTCCTTTTTTTACTGATATTTGGTGTTTTGGATTTTACATGCTCTGTACTATGACATTGGGCATCGGCCTTGGCAGACGACGTTGATGGAATTTCATCGTCTCGGCCATGACTAGTGGCATCAGCTTCAGCACGAGGTGGAAGTCGATCTTGATCTTTCCCTATTTTTGGAACCTCAACATTTTTGTTCTCCATATTTTAATAGGCACAACTAAAAGGCACCTCAGGTAAACAATGGAGATGGATGGATACTAGTAAACTTATGGATGGACGAGCGACTGCCGACACAGAGGTAGCTACAGCCGTGGACTACCGTACTGTGTCTGCTGCTAATATAGACTGGATGATAATGAGATAAAATTAAAATATATATATATATCACACTAGTACTGCAGCCGGACAGGTATATATATTATGTAATGACGGACCTGCTGGACACTGTCTGTCAGCACTGCAGACTCCTAAAGTAAGCTACTAGTATCAAGAAGATAGAAAAAAAAAACACGGGTAGGGGGTATACAATTATGGATGGACGAGCGACTGCCGACACAGAGGTAGCTACAGCCGTGGACTACCGTACTGTGTCTGCTGCTAATATAGACTGGATGATAATGAGATAAAATTAAAATATATATATATATATATATCACACGTACTGCAGCCGGACAGGTATATATTATGTAATGACGGACCTGCTGGACACTGTCTGCAGAATGCATTTATAAAAACACCACACGACGAGTGTTTAACTTTTTCAGGCAGACAATCACAATATACTGGTGGTCAGCAGACAATCACAATATACTGGTGGTCAGTAGTCACTGGTCAGTCACACTGGCAGTGGCACTCTGGCAGCAAAAGTGTGCACTGTACTTAAAATATGTACTCCTGCTATAACTGCTCCCCAGTCTCCCCCACAATTAAGCTGTGTGAGCAGTGAGCACTCAGCACAGTCAGATAATGATATACAGTATTACATATGATGCAGCACACTGGGCTGAGCACAGATATGGTATGTGACCAGAGCCGGCCTTAGTTATAGGCAAACTAGGCAAATGCCTAGGGCATTTGGTATGCTTAGGGGCACCAGCAGCTTCTGCTGATTAAAATGATATGCAGCATGCCTATATTCTGTGTGTGACTGCGGCTGTATCTGCATATGAAATGCTACGTTGCAGTGCATTCATGGAAATCACTGTAATGTAGCATTTCATATGCAAATACAGCCGCAGTCGCACACAGAATATAGGCATGCTGCATATCATTTTAAATCGGCAGAAGCTGCTTGTGCATCCTAGCCACATAGTAATGCAAATAAGATGCATTTTCATAAACAAAAGGCGCCCGACGTTAGCAGAGCTGCCAGCTGACTCATGTCGGGCATCTCCTTCAGAACTAGTGGCGGTGCTAGGGGGCACCAGCCAAAATCTTGCCTAGGGCATCATATTGGTTAGGGCCGGTTCTGTATGTGACTGTGTCACACTGTGTATCGTTTTTTTTTCAGGCAGAGAACGGATTAATTAAACTGGTGGTGGTCACTGGTCACTGGTCACACTATCAGCAAGTAGTACTCCGTCCTAAGCAGACAATCACAATATACTGGTGGTCAGTGTGGTCACTGGTCAGTCACACTGGCAGTGTGGCACTCTGGCAGCAAAAGTGTGCACTGTACTTAAAATATATTATTTATGTACTCCTGCTCTAACTGCTCCCCAGTCTCCCCCACAATTAAGCTGTGTGAGCAGTGAGCACTCAGCACAGTCAGATATACAGTATTACATATGATGATGCAGCACACTGAGGCTGAGCACAGATATGGTATGTGACTGTGTCACACTGTGTATCGTTTTTTTTTCAGGCAGAGAACGGATTAATTAAACTGGTGGTCAATGGTCACACTATCAGCAAGTAGTAGTACTCCAGTCCTAATATGCTCCCCAAAATTAGTAAATACTAAATAGTGTCTCTAACTCTCTACTCTCTTCTCTATAAACGGAGAGGACGCCAGCCACGTCCTCTCCCTATCAATCTCAATGCACGTGTGAAAATGGCGGCGACGCGCGGCTCCTTATATAGAATCCGAGTCTCGCGATAGAATTCGAGCCTCGCGAGAATCCGACAGCGGGATGATGACGTTCGGGCGCGCTCGGGTTAGCCGAGCAAGGCGGGAAGGTTCGAACCTGCCTCGGACCCGTGTAAAAAGGCTGAAGTTCGGGGGGGTTCGGATTCCGAGGAACCGAACCCGCTCATCACTAGCAGGGACCAGTATAAAAGTGTCCCCCGGCTGTGGCATTATGTACCTGGCTAGTGGAGCCCGGTGCTGGTTTCAAAAATACGGGGGACCCCTACGCTTTTTGTCCCCCGTATTTTTGGAACCAGGACCAGGCGCAGAGCCCGGTGCTGGTTGATTAAATATGGGGGAACCCCTGTAATTTTTCCCCCCATATTTTTTCAACCAGGACCGGCTCAAAGAGCCCGAGGCTGGTTGTGCTTAGGAGGGGGGACCCCCACGCAATTATTTTTAACTTTTTTAAGACTTTAATGAACTTTTTAAGGTACACAATGAAGCCCTGCACGGATCTCACAGATCCGGCCGGGATTCCTTGTGCTTTGTCAGGCAGTGTTTTACTCATCACTCCCGTAAAACACTGCCTGATATTACGAATCACATCGACATCGGAAAAAACGAATGTGCAAAACTCGGCAGCTTAGTGAATGACCGTATCAGGATTCAAAAAGTTGCAGAAAAATGCACCCGATACCATTCGAGATCAAACACCCTTCAAAACGGCAAAAACACGAATATTAGTAAATAAACCCCATGGACTCAGTGAGGGGAGGCGCAGAAGAGACACACGGTGCGCTCGCTCCCCCTCCGCATCAGAGACGGGAATCGGCGGCAGTGGCACCAGGAGGGTAAGCACCACTGGGGGCATTTGCATTGTGGCACCACTGGGGGTATTTGTATTCTGGCACCACGTGGGGCATTTATATTCTGGCACCACTGGGAGCATTTGTATTCTGGCACCACTGGGGGAATTTGTATTCTGGCACCACTGGGGGCATTTGTATTCTGGCACCACTGGGGGCATTTGTATTCTGGCACCACGTGGGGCATTTGTATTCTGGCACCACTGGGGGAATTTGTATTCTGGCACCACTGGGGGAATTTGTGTATCTGGCACCACTGGGGGCATTTGTGTATCTGGCACCACTGGGGGCATTTGTGTATCTGGCACCACTGGGGGCATTTGTGTATCTGGCACCACTGGGGGCATATGTATCTGGCACCGCTGGGGGCATATGTATCTGGCACCGCTGGGGTCATGTGTATCTGGCACCGCTGGGGGCATTTGTGTATCTGGCACCGCAGGTGGCATTTGAGTATCTGGCACCGGTGGGGTCATTTTTGGATCTGATGTGAATTTTGGCTCATTTTGTGTGCTATAATGTTAATTTCGGCTCATTTTGTGTGCTATAATGTGAATTTCGGATCATTTTGTGTGCTGTAATGTGAATTTCGGCTCATTCTGTGTGCTATAATGTGAATTTCAGCTCATTCTGTGTGGTATAATGTGAATTTTAGCTCATATCGTGTGGTATAATGTGATTTTTCGGCTCATTCCGTGTGCTATAATGTAAATTTCGGCTCATACAGTATGCTATAATGTGAATTTCGGCTCATACCGTCTGGAGTAATGTGAATTTCTGTTATGCACACCAGTGCCTGCAGGAAAGTACTGGTGTCAGAACTGTTATGCACTCCAGTGTCTGCAGGAATGTACTGGTGTTTGAACTGTTATGCAAAACAAATGGACTCACAGACAAACTGGGGAATATGACATAACGTACACAGAAGGTAATAGGGTAACAAAATACACACAAAGTGAACAGAGAAGCCCAGAGGCTAAGGAACTGGGTATCTCCCTTGTATTAGAACTGCACAGATGGAAAAAGCAAAATGTTGTGTTTTAATACATAGAGAACCCGAAATGCTGTTGCTAAGGGCAACAGCAAAACCCTAAAGGGTTACCAACGGGTGTGGCAGTAAACTCCTTGGTCAGAGATGGAATGATAGACACAAGGAGAGTCTCCACAATCCTATTTCTCACTTGCAGTGCACAGGTTTTAGCTTACTGCCACTAAACTGACCCCTGACACCTAGCACAGTGAGACAGGATTAGACAGGCAAGTCTTAGAATACAGCCGCAAACTTGCGAAGTTCACAGAGTAGTAACAGAACCCCAGCAAGCTAAACGACTGACTCCAGTCTTACTGCTAGGTCTGGATTGGCAGAGTGTAATACCAAATCCCCAGGCCTATTTGCAGTAAGCAACAAACAAATACAAAGCTACACAGTACTGGCTAACTTTCATGAACTGACTAACCAACAAAGATTCAGCAGCATCTGCTTACCCTGAAAAGAGGCCTTATAAAGCAGGTGCTGTCCACGCCCCACTCAGACCTCACAGACTGTGAGCACAAAAACCAGCACCGGATCCCCTGCCGTGCACAGAGCCTATAACCACTGCACAGCAAAAGACCCGAACCGGAGTATCAGCTGCGCTCAGGTTACTCCACTAGCACTTGTCTCCCGGTTGCCATGACGACGTGGCAGCACAGGGCAGGAGACCCTAACAGTACCCCCCCTCTGACGAGGGGTCAAAGAACCCCTACCACCGGGTTTATCGGGGAACTGCGAGAAGAAAGAGCGTATCAGTCTGGGGGCATGAAGATCACAACTGCGCACCCACGACCGCTCCTCCGGGCCATACCCCTTCCAGTGCACCAAAAATGACAGCCGACCCCGAACCACCTTGGAGTCAAGAATCCTTTCAACAACAAACTCCCTCTGGCCACGTATCAGAAGAGGGGAAGGTCTTCCACTGGAAGAAGGATTACTAATCGCCCGTTTTAAAAGGGAACAATGAAATGTTTTATTGATACCCAAAGAACGGGGCAGATCTAACTGAAATGCCACCGGATTGATAACCCTGGTGATCTTATAAGGGCCGATGAACCGGGGCCCTAACTTATGAGATGGCTGTCTCAACTTCAAATTCTTGGTAGACAACCAGACGAAGTCTCCTAATTTGAAGCTGCAGGGTCTTTTCCGCTTATCAAAAACCCTTTTGGTCACTAATGACACAGACACAAGGGCTTTCTTCACTTTCCGCCAAATACCTCTAAGGACCGAAACCACAGAGGAACCACCAGGCGTGGAGTCCAGGGGGTCAAAAGAATTGGCCTTAGGATGATGCCCATACACACAAAGGAAGGGAGAGATCCCTGTAGCAGAGTGAGCCGCGTTGTTATAGGCAAACTCCGCCATGGACAGATGAGCAACCCAGTCAGTCTGACACTTGGAGACATAACACCTGAGGAACTGCTCCAAGGACTGGTTCACCCTTTCAGTCTGCCCATTAGACTGCGGATGGTAGCCTGACGACAAGCTGACAGAAATCTGGAGATCGGAACAAAATGCCCTCCAGAATTTGGCCACAAACTGGGATCCGCGGTCAGAGACCACATCAAGTGGCAACCCGTGGAGATGCACAACATGCAGCATAAATAATTCAGACAGGCGTCTGGCTGATGGCAGCCCAACCAGTGGAACGAAGTGCGCCATCTTCGAAAACCTGTCAACGACAACCCAGATGGCTGTCATCCCCGAGGATTTGGGCAAGTCCACCACAAAATCCATTGAAATGTGGGTCCATGGCTTAGATGGGATAGAGAGTGGATGTAATGGGCCAACAGGAACCCCTCTAGGAGTCTTATTTCGGGCACAGATGTCACATGCCCGAACCCACTGATCCACATCCTTAGCCACCGAGGGCCACCACACCGCCCTAGATAGCAACTCCCGAGTTCTGGCAATACCCGGGTGACCTGCCGACTTCTTAGCATGGAATTCCAGGAACACTCGCTGTCTTAACCTAGGAGGCACAAACAAAAGACCTACCGGAAGGTCTGGAGGAGCCTGCTCCTGTGCTCTAAGGACTAATGATAAGAGGTCCTGGGTAATGCCCACTTTAATACATGATGGGGAAACAATGGGCAACGGCTCCTCGGTGGTCTCCTGGATTGGAGCAAAACTCCGCGAGAGCGCATCAGCCTTGATGTTTTTTGACCCAGGGCGATATGTTATCAAAAAATTAAAGTGAGCAAAAAACAAAGCCCATCGTGCCTGCCTGGCATTGAGACGCTTCGCTGACTCTAAATATGCCAGATTCTTATGGTCAGTGAGAATTGAGACCACAAACTTAGCCCCCTCAAGCCAGTGTCTCCACTCCTCGAGTGCATCCTTAATAGCCAACAATTCCCGGTTACCCACGTCATAATTCATCTCGGCGGGCGAAAATTTACGGGAAAAGTAAGCACAGGGATGAAGGCGATTATCAGACACTCCCATCTGAGAAAGCACTGCCCCAATACCCATCTCAGAGGCATCCACCTCCACCACAAAAGGACGCTCTGGATCTGGGTGTCGCAGCACCTTGGCCGAAACAAATGCCCTTTTGAGACGGGCAAAAGCCGCTTTAGCCTCACAAGACCAGTGAGCAACATCCGCCCCTTTCTTAGTGAGTGCCACCAAGGGCGCCACTATAGACGAAAATCCAGCGATAAATCGTCTATAAAAATTCGCAAAGCCCAGGAAACGCTGAAGCGCCTTCAAACTAGTGGGCTGCACCCAATCCAGGACTGCCTGTACCTTGGAACCCTCCATTTGGAAACCTTCTGGGGAGATAATATATCCTAGAAATGCGATTTGCTGAACTTCAAATTCGCACTTCTCCAGCTTCGCCCCAAGCCGGTGGTCTCTGAGTTTCTGGAGGACTAAGCGTACATGCTTCCGATGTTCCTCCAGGGAATGGGAGAAGATTAGGATGTCATCTAAGTATACAACTAAGAATCTATCCAAATATTCCCTGAGCACATCATTCATGAAATCCTGGAAGACTGCCGGGGCATTACAGAGCCCAAAAGGCATCACCAAATATTCATAATGCCCTGAGTGGGTATTAAAGGCAGTCTTCCATTCATCCCCCTCTCTTATTCGGATTAGATTGTACGCACCGCGTAGGTCAATCTTAGAAAAAATGGTGGCAGTACGAAGCTGGTCAAACAAGACCGAAATGAGAGGCAGTGGGTATGAGTTTTTAATCGTGATACGGTTCAATTCCCTGAAGTCGATGCAGGGTCGCAACGAACCGTCCTTTTTACCCACGAAGAAGAACCCCGACCCAACTGGAGACTGTGAAGGTCTGATAAATCCCTTAGCCAAGTTCTCCTGAATGTACTCTGCCATAGCCTGAGTCTCAGGACGTGACAGGGAGTACAACCTGCTCTTGGGAAGCTTAGCATTTGGCAACAAATCAATGGCACAGTCATAGGGGCGATGGGGAGGTAGTACCTCTGCAATTTTTTTGGAGAACACGTCCGCAAAATCTGCATAACACCCTGGCAATCCTGGCAAACTTAGCTGCGAGAGCCTGACTGGAAGGCTCAAGCAACTCCTGAAACAATCAGTACCCCAACTAAGAATCTCCCCAGAGACCCAGTCAAATTGAGGATTGTGGGCCCTTAACCAGGGTAACCCCAACACCAATGGGGCAAAAGTACAGACAGTCACATAAAAGGACAATTTTTCAGAGTGTGTGGCTCCAATAAACAAAGAAATCTGGCTAGTGCAAGAGGTAATTTTACCTTGGGATAATGGTTCCCCGTTTAACCCACAAATCTCAATTTCCGATGCCAAGGGTACTAAGGGAACAGAGTGTTTCAGGGCGAATTGGCGGTCCATAAAAACCCCGTCGGCCCCACTGTCCACAAAGGCCTCAGTCTTGACAGTTTGACCGAGGATCTTCAAGGTCACCGGAATGATAAAAGTCTTCTTGGGAAATTCTGACTTCTGGCCTGACAGGATATTTCCCATCACCCTCAGGCCCTGAAGTTTTCCGGCTTTTCTGGGCATGATACTACCACATGACCTTTATTCCCACAGTACAAACACAACCCCTGCTGTCTCCTCCGCATCTTCTCACGCGAGGAGAGGCGGGTAGCCCCAATCTGCATAGGCTCCTCAGAAAATTCCTCAGAGTCTGAGGTTCCCTTGGGAAGGAAGGAAATCTCAGTCTCCCTTTCAATCCTACGCTCTCTCAGCCGTCTATCCACCCGGATGGATAACTGCATGAGCTGATCCAAGCTATCAGGCAAGGGATATTGTACCAGTTGGTCCTTTATCTGGTTAGAAAGACCTCTTCGGTACTGGTGTCTCAGGGCTGGGTCATTCCACTGGGTATCATGGGCCAACCTCCGAAACTCCGTACAGTAAACCTCAACTGGCCTTCGCCCTTGCTTAAGGATCGAAATCTGAGCCTCGGCTGAGGCCGTCTTGTCAGGGTCATCATACAACATGCCCAGTGCCGTAAAAAAAGCATCAACACTTTTAAGCGACGGACAGTCAGGCTGCAACCCATATGCCCAGACCTGTGGGTCTCCTTGTAGCAAGGAAATCACTATGCCCACCCGCTGAATCTCCGACCCAGAAGACTGAGGCCTAAGCCGGAAGTATAGCTTGCAGCTCTCCTTGAAACAAAAGAACTGCGAGCGATCTCCAGAAAAACGATCCGGGAGATTTACTTTCGGCTCCTTAACCCCTGCAGGTGCTGCTGCTGCGGGAGCTCCACCAGCAGCCTGGGAGGTGTGCATTTTAATGGACAAATCATTAAATTGTCGAGTCAGGACCTGCACCTGATCGACCACCTGTTGCAACGTATTTTGAGGGGTATGCTCCATATTCCCACAAAATTTCAACAGGAGTATTAGGCTGCTGAATATGTTATGCACACCAGTGCCTGCAGGAAAGTACTGGTGTCAGAACTGTTATGCACTCCAGTGTCTGCAGGAATGTACTGGTGTTTGAACTGTTATGCAAAACAAATGGACTCACAGACAAACTGGGGAATATGACATAACGTACACAGAAGGTAATAGGGTAACAAAATACACACAAAGTGAACAGAGAAGCCCAGAGGCTAAGGAACTGGGTATCTCCCTTGTATTAGAACTGCACAGATGGAAAAAGCAAAATGTTGTGTTTTAATACATAGAGAACCCGAAATGCTGTTGCTAAGGGCAACAGCAAAACCCTAAAGGGTTACCAACGGGTGTGGCAGTAAACTCCTTGGTCAGAGATGGAATGATAGACACAAGGAGAGTCTCCACAATCCTATTTCTCACTTGCAGTGCACAGGTTTTAGCTTACTGCCACTAAACTGACCCCTGACACCTAGCACAGTGAGACAGGATTAGACAGGCAAGTCTTAGAATACAGCCGCAAACTTGCTAAGTTCACAGAGTAGTAACAGAACCCCAGCAAGCTAAACGACTGACTCCAGTCTTACTGCTAGGTCTGGATTGGCAGAGTGTAATACCAAATCCCCAGGCCTATTTGCAGTAAGCAACAAACAAATACAAAGCTACACAGTACTGGCTAACTTTCATGAACTGACTAACCAACAAAGATTCAGCAGCATCTGCTTACCCTGAAAAGAGGCCTTATAAAGCAGGTGCTGTCCACGCCCCACTCAGACCTCACAGACTGTGAGCACAAAAACCAGCACCGGATCCCCTGCCGTGCACAGAGCCTATAACCACTGCACAGCAAAAGACCCGAACCGGAGTATCAGCTGCGCTCAGGTTACTCCACTAGCACTTGTCTCCCGGTTGCCATGACGACGTGGCAGCACAGGGCAGGAGACCCTAACAATTTCGGCTCATTCTGTGTGCTATAATGTGAGTTTCGGGTCATACAGTATGCTATAATGTGAATTTCGGCTCATACCGTGTGGTATAATGTGAATTTCGGCTCATTCTGTGTGCTATAATGTGAGTTTCGGCTCATTCTGTGTGCTATAATGTGAATTTCGGCTCATACAGTATGCTATAATGGGAGTTTCGGCTCATACCATGTGGTATAATGTGCATTTCGGCTCATTCTGTGTGCTATGCAGGAATGGTGATTCGCCAGTCTGTTACACCAGTGCGCAGGGTTCTCTTCACTAACTGGCAACATTTTATTAGTAATGGCAACAATAGGAAATTTTTGAAGCAAACGGGAAGGGCATCTCTAAGTGGGAGGAGCTATGATTAGGGGGAGGAGTCATAATTCTTAAACCCCCCCCCTAAAAGTTAAGTCTAGATCCGCCACTGTCCGCAAGTGTCGATACATTCGGCAATGCAGGTGCTGGGCCTCATGGTGTCAGCATTCGACATGGTGGAGTATGCTCAATTCCATTCTCGCCCCCTCCAGAAGCTGATTCTAGCCAAGTGGGACGGCCTGCCTCACCGGATCAGGTCTCAAATGATCTCTTTGACTCCGGAGGTCCGTCTGTCGCTGCTCTGGTGGCTCCAGGACCAACAATTGTGCAGAGGCCGTCCCTTCTGGATATCCAACTGGGTCCTGTTGACGACAGATGCCAGTCTAAGAGGTTGGGGCGCGGTGCTGGAGTAGCACTCCTTGCAGGGTCGGTGGACCAAGGAGGAATCTCTCCTCTCGATCAACATTCTGGAATTGTGGGCGGTCTTCAATGCGTTGAACCTAGCCCAGCATTTGATTCAGAACCATCCTGTTCAAGTACAGTCGGACAACGCTACCACAGTGGCTTACATAAATCATCAAGGCGGCACTCGAAGCCGTTTGACAATGAAGGAAGCCTCACGGATTCTACGTTGGGCAGAACGCCATCTACCGGCAATATCGGCAATATTCATTCCGGGAGTCCTGAATTGGGAAGCGGACTTTCTCAGTCGTCAGGACATGCATGCCGGCGAGTGGGTCCTCCATCCAGAAGTGTTTCAACTCCTCGCGGAAAGGTGGGGTCTTCCAGATGTGGATCTGATGGCGTCTCGACACAATCACAAGGTTCCGGTCATCAGGGCAAGGACAAGGGATCCTCAAGCAGCATTCGTGGATGCGCTGGCAGTGCCGTGGAGGTTTCGGCTGCCGTACGTGTTCCCTCCGGTGTCACTCCTGCCCAGGGTAATTCGGAAGTTCAAGCAAGAAAAAGGAAATCTGCTTCTCATAGCTTCGGCGTGGCCCAGACGGCACTGGTTCTCAGACCTGCAAGGCCTATCGTCAGAGCGTCCACTTCTACTTCCACAATGCCCAGACCTCCTCGTTCAGGTTACCTGTGTCTACCAGGACCTATCCCGGCTATCTTTGACGGCGTGGCTCTTGAAGCTTCCGTCTTAAGAGCTAAGGGTTTTTCTGAAGAGGTCACTAAAACTATGTTGCGGGCCCTCTGCTCGGATTTACCATCGGGTCTGGCATTTCTACTTTGTTTGGTGCGCATCTAACCATTATGATGCTTCCAAGTTTAGTACAGCCAAACTTTTGGCTTTTCTACAGCAGGGCCTAGATTTAGGCCTGCGTCTGGCCTCCCTCAAGGTTCATATTTCTGCCTTGTCGGTGTGGTTTCAGAGAAAAATTGCAACTTTACCTGATGTTCATACTTTCACTCAGGGTGTGTTGCGTATCCAACCTCCCTATGTCCCGCCTGTGGCTCCTTGGGACTTGTCGGTGGTTTTGGAGGCGTTGCAGGAGCCTCCATTTGAACCTCTTGGTTCAGCTGACCTTAAGTGGCTTTCCCTTAAAGTGGTGTTCTTGCTGGCTATTGCCTCTGCTAGAAGAGTGTCGGATTTGGGTGCCTTGTCTAGTAGTTCCCCATATCTGATTTTTCACCGTGACCGGGCGGTTCTTAGGACTCGTCCCGGATATTTACCTAAGGTGGTTTCCTCGTTCCACCTTAATCAGGAGATTGTGGTTCCAGCTTTTGTCTCTCCTGATTTGTCTTCCAAAAAGCGGTCTTTGGATGTGGTACGGGCTCTCCATATCTATGTGAAGAGAACTGCTTCTATTCGAAAGTCTGATTCTCTCTTTGTTTTGTTTGGATTTCACAAACGTGGCTGGCCTGCTCACAAGCAGACCCTGGCCAGGTGGATTAGAATGGTGATTGTGCATGCTTATGTGAAGGCTGGTCTGTCAGCTCCTGTTCACATTACGGCCCATTCTACTCGGTCTGTTGGACCTTCTTGGGCGGGCCAACGTGGTGCGACCCTTGATCAATAGTGCAAGGCGGCTACGTGGTCCTCCGGGAACACGTTCATAAGGTTCTATGCCTTCGATACTGCCGCTTCCCAGGATGCTTCCTTTGTACGCCGGGTTCTTGTGCCCGCTACAGTGCGTCCCCTCCCATAAGGAACTGCTTTAGGACATCCCCATTGTCCAGACTTGTGGAGCCCAGTGTACCCCGCAGCAGAAAATTAGTTTTATGGTAAGAACTTACCTTTGTTAAAACTCTTTCTGCGAGGTACACTGGGCTCCACAAGGCGCCCACCCTGACGCACTTAACTTCTTTGGGTTGATATGGCATTAGCCGCTGACACTTCTCTTGTCGTGAGAGTGTGGTGTATGTGGCTACTAACCGTTGTCGTCTCTTTTCCTGCTACTGCATTGGGCTGGTTAACTAAACTGAGCTCCTGTGCTGGGAGGCGGGGTGATATAGGAGAGGGCGCTGTGCATTCTGGGAACAGTCAAAGCTTTGAGCCTGTTGGTGCCTCGGATCAAGATCCTACTCTACACCCCCATTGTCCAGACTTGTGGAGCCCAGTGTACCTCGCAGAAAGAGTTTTAACAAGGGTAAGTTCTTACCATAAAACTCATTTTTCGCTCCTTCATGACTCGCACTCGCCATACTAAAGTATGGTGATGCGTTTCAGCTGCAGAGCAGAGGTGCCGCTGTAGAAGTCAGGGACATCTCCACGGTAACCTGCTCCATCAATAACATGAGGGAGAGAAAAGCCCTGTTTTCCGTAAAACAGGGCTTTTCTCTGCTTTAGGAATAGACCCCATAGTCTTCTCGACGCATGTGTCGGTGCAAGAAGAGTGGGGCTGCACAGAGAATGCACACAGTTCCCCTCTCTTAAGGGAATTGCCCCATTCAGGGACACCGACAGTTCCTACTTACCTTGGCCTGGCTTGTTAAAGGTGCCCGGTAGGAGCCTAGGCCAGCTGTTGAGGAGGACAGATGCTCCCACTTGCAGAGTAGCATAGTATATTTCATTGTGTCTTATTTTCTAGAGGGGGTACGCTACAAATCCTGGATTTGGCCACACCCCCTCGGTATAACCCAGGCCCTCCATATGTTTTAATGGCCCAGCTGCAGACCACATTTTGATTTATGGATCTTAGTTCAACCTCACTAATTCCTTTTTTTTAAGGACTGAACAATGCAAACCAGAAATGTTAAAGGGTGGTTAAAGGGTGTCTTGGCCATTCAGACGGCTTTTGCTGGGTGTGCATAAATCAGCAGTTGCGATCTCACTTGCTACTGGAGAGCCCTCTGTGTCCCAGGAGAGCAGCTCAGTCTGTGCGTCTTCTGCGTCATGACCCGATCTGTAACGATGGTATCGAAGTTTCAGCATTTGTACGCCATCAGGCGGAAATCAGTAGGCAGCAGTGGGTGTCCCTATGCTTAGGTTAGCTTCTGCCCATATTACCATATTGTCGCAATTGCGGGCGGCAAAAAAAATAGAAACAGCAGTCGCATCAGCAACCACGTCTGAGTGAGGCCCAACAGATGCATCACTTACATGTGTGACAACCGGTGCGGCTATAGTTCAAAAGGGGGCATGGCTTAGCGGGGCACTGTCAGAAGGGGGCATGGCTTCATGAGATGGTGGCGTGGTTTTTATGCATGTGGGTGTGGCTACACTGCTCGACCCCCGTTTCCGTCACTAAGGGGGTGAGGGAGGTGCTTGATGACCCCGGAGACCTTAGTGCCAACTTCTTCAGGGTGACAGAAGCCGGGCACTGCACGTAATGTTACATTGCAGCACCCTGTCACTGAGAAGGAGCCGACACTTTGGTGACACCCTTCGGCGGGTGACACCCGGGTGTGGGCCGCACCCCCCTCACACCCGTTGTGACGCCACTGAGGCCCAATGAGTCAAAATTACAAGGTAGATTTACTAGCAAGAATGTTTTCGAACACCTTTGGCTTTGACTGACGTATTTACCTCAGCAATAGAATTAAATGCCTCTTATTGTGCATTACATGTCAGCGATTGATTAATGTATTTTTGTTATTGCGTCCGAGGTTTCCATCAGCCCCCACAGTAACTCTGGTTCTTCTACCACCCTCAGGACTGGCGAGCGCGGGCAGGAAAGAGACACAAGCACTTCACTGGCTGTTGTAGAAAAGCATTTTTGTTCAGCAGCTTTTTTTTATAGCTGATACCAGGGGCCGCATAACATTACCATCCACATTGTGTTTGCTGTGCTCTGTGAGGTAAGGTTGCCTTTGGGGATGATTCAGACCGCCGTTCAGTCATCCTGCTCTCTCTGTGCCGCCACTGACAAGTATTTATGAATGCTGATGCTCTATCCTCCGGTTCTCCGACATTCCCTCTACGGTCGTTTGCCAAACATAGAGAGCGGCCCTCGGTGTGACAGAACAGCTTGACTTTATGTCCCATGGCTAGTAATAAGATGCGCCAGAGAGGCCAGGCTCGCACGTCTTTGAAGACTGTCCTTTCTGTCTTCGCACTGGCCCCTCAGATGTCTTGTCGGAGCGCGGCCTTCGGCAGACGTACAGAAGATGGCTGTTAGAAGCCCTAAGGCAGCAGAGGTCCCAGCCAATATGTTATGTCATTGCTGCACATCGCTGACAGGGATAAGGGTGAAGCGAAGCCAAACTTTAAAGTGGGAATGTAAAAGCCCAGCTCAGTCTCAGCAGAGTAACATGTGAGATGTGCGCATCCAAGTTCTCGGTGGAATAAACAGCAACAGGCGAGAGGTAAAGTGCGAAAGTCTTGTCATAGCGGCGCAATACAGAGCTATAAGTATTCATGCCATGCAGAGTATCCAAACGGTGGCACGTACCAGGCCGGGCGTGGGGGGGGGGGGGGCTTAAAATCAACAAACTGTTTTGGACACACCGGAAAGATAAATAAAATATGTCAATTGGATATTAATACTGTACACTATTAAAATAGTTTTGTTGTGGTTTTGTACTGGAAGTGTTATTGGTTCTTACTTTTCACACAGGTCTTTACATTAGTAGGGTCTTAGGGGAAGATGTATCAAGCCTTGGAGAGAGAGAAAAAAAGTGGAAAAGTTGCCCAAAGCAACCAATCAGCATGTAGCTATAATTTTTGTAGCGCTGTTTCTGAAGTGACAGTTAAAGCTGATTGGGTGGTATTCAACTGTTATATCGCACCCGATCTCCCGTCTAAAGTGACGGGAGATCGAGGGGGAATATTCAACTGATTTTTTTTATTGCGCAGAACGCGAACCATAGAGGTGGGGTTTAGCCACGTAAAGCAGGCCTCTTGGCAGGGACAGCTCTTATAGGAACTACTGGTGACAGTTTTTTGCTAAATACAGATAAAATACCATGACGCTTCACCGGGCAACACTGTCACCAATGATATATAGACCTCATACCCTACACAATCCAGTCACTTTTTTAAATTTTTCTCGGACGATGAAAAGAAAGCATTAAATGCCTCTCAGTTTTTGTGGCCCCTAGGCTCTTGCCTACTGCGGTTACTGCTAAATCTGTCCCTGATTCTTTATGAGAGATTGTCAGCAAGTGCCAAATTATTTATTTTATCATAGCAGCCCGCATCAGAACAGCAGACACAACACAATACAACAACCTTATACAGCTGCATTTGACATTAAAATGGATAAAGGGGAAGGGGTCGCCGACTAAAATGTATCACACAGCCTGCTGCTTTGTCTGGTCCGAGGAACTGTGTCCATGCAGTTATCATTTAATGTTAGGAAGCCCCCTGTGAGGCGAGACGTCAGTCTGTGTAAGAGATTTATGAGTAAGACAAGTGTCTGGATACTGGAGTAGGAGGCTGTGTACACATCAGAGATTTCTCTGGTGTAAACAGATGTATATGCATCAGTGTCCGCGGAGTAACCTGGGAGAAAAATACAGATTAATACAAGAATAAATGTTGTATGCATCTTTCTCACAGAGAAATCTGAGCAGAAAGGTTTCTCCCAGATGAATGAGAGTGTGCGACTCCGGGTCTATCAGCCGGACAGCAGACAATAATGTCAAGTTGTTACAGAAAAAACGATAAAATACAGATGAAAGAATCTAGACAAACACGCTCAGAACGGAAACGGAAAATGCGCACAGGGTGGTACAGAAACGTCAGATGTTCTGGCGCAATCATTATTAGAGACTAAAATTCACAGAATTGTTGGTGCCGCACATTGGGGGTCATTACGAGTTGATCGCCCACTAGCAACTTTTTGCTGCGCTGTGATCAGATAGTCACCGCCTATAGGGGAGTGTAAGTGCAAGTGGGCGAACGCTTTTGCAGCCGACGGCACAAAAAAGTTTTATGCAGTTTCTGAGCAGCTCTGGACTTACTCAGCCGCTGCGATCACTTCAGTCTTTTTGGTCCCGGAATTGGCGTCAGACGCCCGCCCTGCAAACGCTTATACACGCCTGTGTTTTTCCAAACACTCCCAGAAAACGGTCAGTTGACACCCATAAACGCCCTCTTTCTGTCAATCTCCTTGCGATCGGCTGTGCGAATGGATTCTTCATTAAATCCATTGCCCAGCACTGATCCTCTTTGTACCCGTACGACGCACCTGCACATGCGCAGTTGTGCCGCGATTTAACCTGATCGCAGTGCTGCAAAAAGTTGCTAGCAAGCGATCGATTCGGAATGACCCCCAATAATCACAAGTGCCACTAGCCTACATTCTTCACAATTGCTTGGTGGCCAGTTCGGGGTAACTTGGGAGACAGCTCTCATTTCCATTTAGGAATAACCTACACTTTTGTGTGATAACAGTGATGTGTATATATACTGTATATATTTTGAGTTACTTTGATTTCTTTTTAATTTAGTTATTTTTGTTTTGCTTGTTTGCTTTTGTTTTTGTTTCTGGTTTGTTGTTTTTGTTTTTGCTATATGTTGAGATATCTAGAGGCTTTCTCAACACAGACTTGCAGGTTAATGTAATAGGGTCTGAGTTTGCCAGAGGTGCGGGATTTTGGCCGTAATTTTTAAGCCACAATCATTTACAAAGCATAAACACGTTGGTTGAATTTTTGGCCAAAATCCCGGACCTCAAAATTTCTCTGCACCCTGGGCAAAACTTAAGCCCTCCGCCCCCCACCACCACCAATACCTACTTTCCTGCTCTACAGATGAAAGTGTGACTTATAAGCTCCACAGCCGCCACTTGCATTAAGTACAACAGCAGTGTCTCGGAGACATCCTGAATTTTGTGATAGGCAGAAACAGTGCCCCAAACCCCCCGCCCACCCCAGATTCTCGCGCCCTAGGCAGCTGCCTAAAGCTGACTAATGGTAGAGCCGGTCTTGCCTCCGCAAACACGTATCCTATTATATTTACCCGTTGGAATTCCTAATTACAAGTAAAACTTATTATAAGCATTGTGTACACTCCTCATAATTATTTTACATCTCTGTGTAAAGAGCAGCACACCACAGCATTACAGGCACGGTTTGCAATAATTCTTTGTTTCAGGTGTTACAAGGGTCATTGGGAAACCCTTTTACTGGATTCCTGCTGCCCAAACTAATAACCCCTAATTGGTGAGCGCAAACTGCTATACTTGCTGTGTTCCTAGGTCTGGGCCCCCTTGTCTCTGGGCCCCATAGAAATGGTAACCCCTGCACCCACTTTAGCTACGACCATGCCTTGGGGCTGGATTAAGAATCTTCTGTTTAGTGCAACCCTGCCCAATGGCGGGTTCAGTTTTTAACGGTATCATTTTGAGACTGCAGTCAGAAGTTGCACTTAGTTATTTCTTAATTTATCTATAAAAGTGTATATATTCTTTACATGCATTAGAGTCAGACATCTTCTGGGCTGATATTGCAGCCTAACGTCACCAGGGTAAGGTGACATACACAGTAAGAGGCAGGTGGTGGTGGTACAAAATGTGCAAATATGTAATTGGTTCCTAGGAAACTGGTTGTTCCTCTCTTTAACTGCAGGGGGTATTTTGCTATTGGGCGCCCATCATGAATCAATTTTTAATCGGGCTTGATCGATGATCTGTGGCTTTGACAAAAAAGGCACAATAGCAAATATACCCCTAAAACAGGTTTACCTTTATTAATGTAAACCTCATTCTCTTCCATCAGGTCCATCGACACCAAATCACCATGGCATCCGGTTCAGACCAGGACAAAGACCAAGTGGTTCCCGAAAAAGATGATGATGATGACGTCCTGGCCGTCCAAGCGCGATATCTGCGCAGCCCATCGCCCAGCAAGTGAGTAATTCACACCAGCGAACTTTGATCTGCAAAAATAACTGGAGTCTGCACTTAGAGGTCCATTTATCAAAAAAAATATTTGCTGCTATTTTCCCGAAAACACCCGTTTTCGGGGGGTGAGCCCCATTAATAAAGTACCCTAGTCCGAAGTCAGTGCGACATACTGCACCTATGAAATAAGAGATAAAGGTGATAAAACGGTCACTGAATAAATCCTTTAATTGAATAAAAAATGTATAAACCCAGAGAATATTCCGGTCAGCCGTTCCTGACAGATTCCCTGTAGTGTAATGAATGACGGAAACTTTTATAAAATGTGCAGAAAACTTTTGGCTAAGGAACGAGTAAGAATTATAGATTAATCTGTGGGATTGCTTATGTATGCAAATAAGATCATGAATATTCAAATAGCCATGAATGTGGTTTAGTGGCATAATTTTGCATGTATAATTCTTATTTGAATATGCTAATTAATGCTGATGTTACATAAGGGGAGAACAGGATATATTTAGACCGTGTTGAATCGGTGACCTATGTGGGAGATTGTTAACCCTTGCGCGGAGTGCGGTCAGTGGGGAGCAGCTCTGTAGTTGAGAAATACCTATGAAATTGTCCACTTGTATCTGGCAAATCTTATCATCGACGAGGGTGTGGCCAGTACTATCGCTGCCGGTAACCACATGAGAGAGACGGCCAGGTTTCACCGTTAGTAATCGAGGGGGAGAAGTGGACAGGTAGAGATGTTGCCCATAGCAACCAACCTCATTCTGCAATAGCTGTTATTTTATAGACTGCACTAGATAAATAACAGCTACTAGCTACGGCCAGTGCCATAACTAGACATTATAGCGCTATGTGCAAGAAACAGCATCGGCGCCCCCCCCCCCCATATTCAGGTAGAGTCCCCTTTAACACATTACGGCAGTTAGAGTTCCCTTGTACACAGTACGCCAGGTAGAGCTCCGTTTAACACAGTATGGCAGGTAGAGCTTCCTTTTACACAGTACGGCAGGTAGAGTTCCCTTTTACATAGTACGGCAGTTAGATGCCCCTATTACACAGTAAGGCATTATAGTCCCCCTTTTACACAGTACAGCAGATAGATTCCCATTTTACACAGTACGGCAGTTAGAGTCCCCTTTTACACAGTACGACAGTTAGAGCTCCCTTTTACACAGTACGGCAGGTAGAGCTCCCTTTTACACAGTACGACAGTTAGAGCTCCCTTTTACACAGTACGGCAGGTAGAGCCCCCTTTTACACAGTACGGCAGTTAGAGTCCCCCTTTTACACAGTACGACAGTTAGGTTCCCCTTTTTCACAGTACGGCAGGTAGAGTCCCCTTTTTACACATTACAGCAGCGAGTCCCCTTTTTGCACATTACGGCAGGGAGAGACCCCCCCCTCCCCCCCCCCCCCGTTCCCTTCTTCCCCTAGACTGTGACTGAAGGCACTGACCTGGACTGGGTGGGGGTACAGTCACTGCCTCAGGTGCCCATGCAGTATAGTGCAGTGCTGCACCTGCTGCTGCTGGGATGTCTGATCAGCGTTGCTGCTGCTTGCTGGACCTGTCCTCGTGTTAACTTCTCTGCTCTCTCCCCCCCTGCCAGAACGCCGTAGACACTGTGGGCAGAGGGAGGGGGCGGAGTATGCGTGTGTACAGCTGCAGCGCTTCCCGGCTCTTTACAAATACTTAAAAATTTTTCCAAATGACAGGGAGAGCACCAAGCATGTGCCCCCACCACTGAATCCGCCGCTGCCGTATTGTATACAGCTACCACTGCTGTCTGCACATCGGACTGGAATCTCACTCTGCACAGCGCTAGTTACGGCCCTGGCTACAGCTTCGCCATCTGTCCCCGTTTGATACATCTCTCCCAAGTCCTTCATTTGCTCTTTTAGGGGTCTATTCACAAAGCAGCGAAAAGGGTGAAGAAGTGAGCCAGTGGAAAAGTTGCCCATTGCGCAAGGTCCTGACCACGCCTCCCGATTCCCCGCCCCTTTTCAACCACGGCAGCTCCTGACTCCCTAGAGTGGAAAGTTGGGAGGTATGGAGAGTAATGCTCCCTATCTGCCGATAAAAGTGTAAACACGAGGAGGCATCAGTGCTTTCGGGACCACCTGTTATAGTGTAAAATAAATAACACATATTGCACAGCACTCTGTCTGGTATAGATATTAGAGGGGGGGGGGGCTACATTTACTGCATAACCCTGTCTGCCAGATGAGACCATCGAAACCACATGGAGTTTATCACCTATCTAGTCTATCACCTCTTTATTTTTAAAATATTCAGCGGTGGTCAGGGGTGACGTATAGAGGGGGTACTAAATACTCGGGTTCGGGCTTATCTGTGTGACCCGGGCCAGATGTGGGGGAGGAGACATGCCCCCCTCCGCAGTTTGCAGTTGATTATTTCACCACACTCGGGGCCGTTGAGAGCCACACTGGGCCACGGTAAAGGCCTGGGGGCGTGGCTTTTTAAGTGGGCGTGACTATTTCCTTAGTATAAATATAAGTGAATAATAAAATAATTGTGGGGCCGCCAAGCGTGCTCCATTAGAGGGGATGCCATTTTAATATAGGGGGGGGGGGGCTTTTTAACATAGGGGTGCTGGTGGGAGGAAACCCGCTTCCTACATTACTTGATCTGGAAGCGGGTCTCTCCTCCTCGAACAGCTCCATCTTCCCAGTGATATTTGAGAAGATGACGCTGGCCACTAGAGAGCAAAGACTTCCTATGATTTCTATGTGCGTTTCCATCTTCCAGAAGATATCACCGGGTGGATGGCACCGTCGCCTGCCGGCCAGAGTACTTATGTCCTTGGGGGGGAGGTCAGCGGACCCGGGCCCCTCCAGCAGCCTGGGCCCGGGTAATTTATACCTGCTCCCCCTGCCTCTCGGCACCACTTGCCACACTCACCTGTATCTTCCGAGCCAGCCATATGTCTTGGCAGCCCCGATAGGAGTTTGCCATGTGATCTGCCAAACCACTGCTTTATGAGAGTCCCAACGAGATCTCCAAACTGCGGCGTTGCTTTGAGACTTTGCTAGTAGCATTGAGGGTATTTGTGGGTTTTCTTTAAATTGCAAACTGCTCCTTAGAGTTTACTACTACAGATTTACTATCAGCCAGAACCATTCGGATATCTCAGGCTTAATGGTTACTGAGTGCAGGAAACTGTGAGCCTCATACAGAGATGGACGCAGGTCGCTCAGAAGATGCGCATTTGGACTTGTGTAAATAGAATGCCAGCTTCTGTGATCGGCTGCTACATCTGATGACGCAATATCGGATCCCTCTGCAGGACTATCGGTCATCTGTATAACCCTCAGGATACTCAAGGAATTCACGCAGCTGAAGTTACTCAGGACGGCCGATGTTTTCATGCAGCCGTTTCCAGGGAAGCTGCGTCAGAAGATGCACACACTGGTCCAGACACAAGGCGCAGAACCAGTGACACGCTGGACCATACATGTCGACATCCTGGCTGCTCTCTCCGGGAGAGAGCAGCCAGGTCGGCTCAGCAGGGGAGCGGGGCAGGGCTATGATGTGCATAGGGGGCGGGGTGGAGGCGGAGCAAGGGTGGAACAGGGGCGGGGTTATCGTGGTACATCATTTAAGCCATGCCCCCTGCTCTGTAATGCCGTGATTACTGGGATTATACAGCAGGGGGCGTGGCTATGATGAGGCGATTCAGCAAGAATCGCATCATCGACTGCCCGGACCGCCCACTTTACTCACTAAGGGGGCGGCCGGGCAGAGGGGACTTGAAAAATCGGGAGACTTGCCTGCTCTTCCGGGAGGCCGGGAGGGTCAGACGATTTTCGAGAGCATCCCGCCCATTCCGGGAGAGTAGGCAAGTATGCGCTGGACAGAATCCAATGACTTAAGATGCTGCAATTGGGTGTCCACAACCAGAGGCAGCATTCGCTTAATAATGCAGACACAACTGCAACAAAAGACCCTGCCGTGCCAATGTCCAAGTCTGAATTGGACCCTACTGTATGTCTAAACTGAAGTTTATGGGGAGAGATGAAGGTACCGTACAATTACAATAGCACTGTATAGCTCTGCTCCAGGACCACAACTTAACCAGTATTCTGCAGCAGGAGTATATTCAAATCTGTGTATTATATTGCCCCCTAGTGGTAACAGAATAATTAGATGCAAATTCTGCACATTCTGTATATAGGCCCTCATTCCGAGTTGTTCGCTCGGTATTTTTCATCGCATCGCAGTGAAAATCCGCTTAGTACGCATGCGCAATGTTCGCACTGCGACTGCGCCAAGTAACTTTACTATGAAGAAAGTATTTTTACTCACGGCTTTTTCTTCGCTCCGGCGATCGTAATGTGATTGACAGGAAATGGGTGTTACTGGGCGGAAACACTGCGTTTCAGGGGCGTGTGGCTGAAAACGCTACCGTTTCCGGAAAAAACGCAGGAGTGGCCGGAGAAACGGTGGGAGTGCCTGGGCGAACGCTGGGTGTGTTTGTGACGTCAACCAGGAACGACAAGCACTGAAATGATCGCACAGGCAGAGTAAGTCTGGAGCTACTCTGAAACTGCTAAGTAGTTAGTAATCGCATTATTGCGAATACATCGGTCGCAATTTTAAGAAGCTAAGATTCACTCCCAGTAGGCGGCGGCTTAGCGTGTGTAACTCTGCTAAATTCGCCTTGCGACCGATCAACTCGGAATGAGGGCCATAAATGGATACAAATGTAGTTTATTTATGTATAGCAGAGAAACAAAATGTATGTAACAGAAGGATGACATTTGAATTGGATAAAACAAGGTACCTGACCGAGGTCATAATGTTATTTTATTCAGTTGTTAGAAGTAATCTTGTCCATAAAGCTTATACATGCATATATACAATATTGTCTATTTTGTTTTGCTCAGTTATTTTTATTTTAACCCAAAATTCACAAAAAAACATTACTGTGGTGAATATTAAGTCAGAGACATATTCTAACCATGAAGGTAAAAGCACAGTTGCCTACTGGGTGCGTACTTACCTGCAGGGTGATGTCAGGGAGGCTGGGGTGCGCTGACCCAATTGGTATCTTCATAGATATTGCCCGGCCCACATGGTGATGCAAATGCCGCCGTCGTATCCATTGGAGTGCTGATACCTTATTGTCCAGCAGGCCTTGTGCCGTTTTGTGTTGGAGATATACAGCGCCTCTGTTGATAATGAATTGTTGGCATGAAAATCTAAAAGAGGAGGAGGACACCATTAAGTGATGGATGGAAGGTGTGTGTAGTGGTAAGAGCTGGTGTAGGGCAGTATGGAGGGTGGTGTCACTGCCACCTCTGCCCAGGGTGCTGGACCAAGGGGTGTAACATGGCTGCAAATTCCCTGGTCTACGAATACACTTTCTGCTCCCTCTACATGGACTTCTTCAGGACTGGACTTCTGCAGAGTGTCTTGCAAGCTGTTCTCAACTTTTGGTCTAAGGTCATTAAAAGGAATCAACATGGGTTTATGAAGGACAGATCCTGTCAAACCAACTTACTTGGCTTTTATGAAACAGTAAGCGCAAACCTAGATCAGGGTAAAGAGGTGGATGTAATCTTTTTAAATTTTGCCAAAGCATTCGACACTGTACCACACATGAGACTTATCTACAAGCTACAAGAAACAGGGCTAGGAAGCACAATATGCACTTGGGTCAAAAACTGGTTAGATAATAGGGAGCAGCGCGTTGTGGTTAATGGATCTTTTTCAAATTGGACTGAAGTGCTAAGTGGTGTGCCGCAAGGCTCAGTATTAGGACCGCTATTGTTCAATATTTTAATTAACGACCTAACAGTAGGTCTAGAGAGCATGGTGTCAATTTTTGCAGATGATACCAAATTCTGTAAAGTTATAAATGCGGAGGGGGATGCTGAGTCGCTTCAGAACGACTTAGTTAAATTAGAAGCTTGGGCAGCAAAATGGAGAATGCGCTTCAATACAGACAAGTGTAAGGTAATGCACTGTGGTAACAAGAACAAAAATAACACCTACCTACTAAATGGGGTAAAATTAGGGGATTCTGTACTGGAAAAGGACTTGGGTGTCCTCATAGATAGCAAACTAAGCAGCAGTACCCAAAGTAGGACTGCAGCAAAGAAGGCTAATAAGATATTAGCATGCATAAAACGGGGAATTGATGCTAGGGATGAGAGTATTATACTCCCGTTATATAAATCACTTTTGAGGCCACACCTTGAATACTGTGTACAATTCTGGGCACCATACTACAAAAAGGATAACCTGGAGCTAGAAAAGGTTCAGAGGCGGGCGACCAAACTAATTAAGGGTATGGAGACGCTGGAATACGAGGAAAGGCTTGCAAGACTAGGCATGTTTACACTGGAAAAGAGGAGATTAAGCGGGGACACGATCAGCATCTACAAATATATAAGGGGATAATATACAGATCTTGCGCAGGACCTGTTTTTGGTTAGATCAACACAGAGAACTCGTGGACACTCGCTCAGGTTAGAGGAGAGGAGATTCCGCACAATACGGCGTAAAGGCTTTTTTACGGTAAGGACGATACGTGTTTGGAATTCCCTGCCTGAGGGAGTTGTAATGGCGGAATCTGTCAACACCTTTAAGAATGGGTTAGATAAATTCCTAATGAATAAGGATATCCACGGTTACGGGGCATAGTCACGCACTATGGTTATTATAAAAAAAGAGGGGTAAAACGTAACGGCAGTCATCAACTTCAGTCAAAATTTTATATAAAATAATCCTTCATAGGAGAACACAAATAGGTTGAACTCGATGGACAATTGTCTTTTTTCAACCTTAGATACTATGTTACTATGTAAGTTTGAACTTGGTAGAAGGAATGGTGGTGCAGGTGCGCCTGGATGGAAGATGCATCATAAACACATCACAACCATCTCTATAACATTTGTCTAACAGGTGATTCAAAGAACATACTGCCCTTTCTGCTAGTCCATTGGACTGTGGATAGCCAGGACTGGTCTTAACAGAATTGTAGGCCCTGGGCAAAGCAATGCAATGGGGCCCCACACACCCATCCATGGTAAGCAATTAAATAAACAATCATTAACATGCTCCTGCTGCAGTCCTGAACAGTCTCTCCACATGCTTCCATACAGCGAATGGCTGTGTGCACTCTGATTGGTGGATAGCTCCAGTCATACACCAATCTGCACGATGACAGTCACTCACCGTCTGGCTGGAAGGCAGGTAGAGAATACTTCCTCACCACTCTGATTGTGTCACCACTACCCATCCCTGCTCAAAGGCCCCTAGAACTGCTGGTGACATGTGAGATGTCCCGTTCACGGATGAAAGTCTGGAGTTCACCACTCATGAACTGCATGGATTGTCAGTAAGTAGTCTGGTTAGTATGCCATGTGCAAAAAAGTGTCTTTTCATTTTGCTAATGACTTTGGCACTTGTTAGTGGAAAGCAAATCTATCTAGAACCAGCTGGAATATGAATCCACTAACACAAGGTGCTCTTTCCCCTTCCAATCAAAGAGATCTGAAGCAACAATGGACCAAGAGAGGTCAGGAAGCTCATGGAGAGTTTACATCTCCTTGGCATAATGGGCACATAAAGCATTGCAGGGGCACAGGCAGAGACAATCCGCTCAATGTCTTTAACCATAAAGGACCAAAACAGGGCATGCTAAGCCCGCCGTATGTTGGCCTCATGCTCGGGGTGCCCCTGGTGGGTCTGCTGAGCATAGAAACTTTGAAGGGCATAACTTATCATGAAATGCTGACCGTGCAGGAGGAGGTTTAATTCATCGCGGAAGTCGAAGAAAGACTTGAGTTCACAACACAGTTTCTTGGAGAAAGAAGGCCTGCCGTGCAGGATACATGAGGCAGCCATTGGCAGAGGTCATCCCTTAATGTGGCACCACAGAGCTCTTCCATGGACCTGGCAGAGAAGACATCGAACTCCATGATATCCAGCATCAGGGACACCTGAGTCCGGGAGAAGAGCATGTGATAAGGTGTGAGCAACATGGAGGTCATTTCCACATTTGCACACCACATCCAGATGGTAGCTTTGGATAATTTGGGTATTCATTGCAACTCTGGAAAAGTTCATTGCCATTGCATATGCCATAGAGCCTATGGATGAAGGCTTATCTGCCCACAGGTGTCATGAACGTGGTGACCATGGATGATACCTTGTCCAGCGTGATCTGCCTGAATCCACCTTTGACATCCAAAGTGGTAAATGTCTTTGCATTTGGCATATCAGCTGTCACTTGCTCCACAGTCCTGAGTGGGTGATGTGGTCTCATCAGAGCTATGTTCAGATGCTCAGGGTCAATGCCGATTACGTACCGAAACATCTATTTTACTACAGCATCCATAGCCGACACCCCGGTGTTGCTTCTATCAATGGAGCAATGATGCCCATTGCTGTCATGTGATTTAACTCTGCTATAACTTTGTCCGTCGTGATCAGAGTCTGGGAGCACACACTGTGGGAGAAACAGTCTCATCTAAACACGTTATAGGTGACTGTGAGTTTTCCGGTGGTATTACAATTGAACAGATCAGCAAAGTCTTTTAACTCTGAAGCATCCTGTCCCACGACAATGACACACACATGAGACAGCACTTATGCTGTCGGAAACCTAGGAGCGGTTTGTCATTACTGCCCACTATATGAAACGGCATGTGGAAGTTTGTGGATTGCACTGTGGCTACGCCCATGATCTTGATTACCTGACCACCGGAAGCAACTAAATTCACAGTGTGAGAACAATCAATAGCTGTTTTGGGGTATTTGCACTGGAGGAGTTTAAAGGTTGATGGCAATATCTGTCTCCTTATCTATTATGGTGGTAAATATTTCACCCTTTTCTGCACTGAGGTCAAAACTCTCGCAGTGGATACCGGTGTCTCCGGTGTTTTCTGGAGGAGCATCTACAGTGAGAACTTGGTGCGGCAGACTGCTGGACCGTGCAGTATAAGGTTGTCTGTCATCAGCTCTAGCCTTGGACCTGCACCAGCATACAAAATAATTTTGTTCGCCACAAGCATTGCAGCTTTTATTGAAAGCTGGACAATTGTGGCATTTGTGTGAATATCGACCGCTGCAATTCAAATGGCGTGTATGTAGCTGCACACGTTGCTGGAGGTCGCATATAGATTGTCTTTTCATCTCCATTGCAGTTTCATGGGACTGCTCATGCAGCATGCATATGCATATAGCAGTGTCCAGTGTTAATTCCTTCTCACTTCTACGTGAGCACGAGTTACATCATTATAAATCCCACACACAATCCTGTCCCTGATAAGCTCACATTCTAATGCACCATAATCACAGTTCGTTGCTAGTAGTTACAATCTGGCAGCATATGACTGGATACCCTCAGAGGCTCTCCACAACATTGTTAAAAGTATGTCTGTCCATTCTAAAAAAAATTACTCGTAAGCTTAGCTCCTAAAACTTTTTGATTTGTATTTCTGGACCCTCCTGATCTTCCCCCTCCTTATGAAAAGCCTTAGCCCCAGCTAGGTTGAGCAAGTTATATGCCTGTACCTTTTTTGATTTGTCTGAGAGCCCGGTACAGCAGCATTTGCACCATTCTTTCTTGAACATGAGCCATGCGACCGCAATGGCGCCATTGAAAACCAGCGGATCTATGCATCAGAAACCTTGTGCCATCACTGCCAGACTTCTGACACCATGTAAAGTGGTCTGTGTGCAAATCACCACAGGACTTTGAAGAGCTGCAGAAGTGTGTCTTTACTCACTGCAATCATGCTGAACAATGACTGCAGAGGCACTTCCTGTATAACAAACACTTCCTATATGACAAAAGTGGATGGCAACAATGCATCTTCCGCCCATCCACATACAGCAAACATCTACATATAGTGAAGGAGCAGGGTCCCACAGCAGCACATAGTATATCAGGAGAGAAGCGATGTGTTAGAACAGGGCAGTATGTGACAGGGGCAGTGACATGATGTGAGGAGAGGAATAGAGGCAGCTGGAGATTACAGTCTGAGAGTTATATAGAGGAAGGCACAGGGTCCCTAGCAGCACAGAATGAGGTAACTGTCACATGGATATAGAAAGATTATAGTTGTAAACGTACCTCTAGCTCTATATGATATGAGGCTCATACATTTAACTTTTTGTTCAGGGATACAAAGAAAGTCACATAATCCTGAAAGAAAAATATTCCCATTGTTATTGCACTATTCACTGAAGGTTGCGGTGCTTCGTATTCTGATTTGTATTCACTTTAATTGGATCAC
Source organism: Pseudophryne corroboree (assembly GCF_028390025.1). NCBI lineage: Eukaryota > Metazoa > Chordata > Amphibia > Anura > Myobatrachidae > Pseudophryne > Pseudophryne corroboree. Next base: position 1,024,738,044 of record NC_086445.1, read on the forward strand.
ATTTTATAAGCAGTTTTTTATGTTTTAAGGTTTTGAGCTGAATGGTTTTTGTACAAGGATTTGTAACCTGTCTATAAAGAGAAGGCAAACTCTTTTATTCCTGGAGGAAGAGACGGTGGTCTCTGAATATATTCCGAGCGTCCTGCTGATTTGTCCGCCTTTATATTGTCTGGTTTATCATACTCCGTGCATTGCGGAGATGCATTTTCTGCAGTAGTTTATTTCTCTGGGACATAGAGATCTGTAACCAGGGATAATAATGGGCTTTGCGAGTGAGCAGCCGGATCAGCCTGTATACCAGCACTACAAACATGCGCCCCCTGTATATTTATTCTCCGTAATTACATTTCAATCTCATGGCTCATCCTGAACTGCCTGTCGCCTGTGTTTATAGAAGTATTATCCTTATGTTTCTGTATATTTATACTTCTATATTCAGGGCACTGTCTGTTATCACTGGCATAATAAAACAAAATCACAGTGTATGTGCAAATCAGCGCTGATGGTGTCGGATTCGGCGGGAACAGTTAATGTTGCATCTGAGTCCTGTGGGGAGGAAAGGGGGGGGGGGGGGGGGAGGTAACAATTGACAATGTATTGGAAATAGTTTTCTGTAAGTCCTTTCACTGGACTGCAAACAATAATTCTAAACATAATAAGAGGTGCTACCAAGCTGAGATTTGTAGTGTCACGCAAAAAAAAAGAAGAAGAGAAAATGAAGGTGCACACTCTAAGTACTAAGAATGTTGCTAATCAGAACAATCATACTAAACTCTGTAATTTAACATGGAGTAAAAGTTAACATGGTGTTCTTATTACTGAGAGTGTGCACCTGCATTTTCTCCTTTTTTTCTGTGTGGTACTACAAGTCTCAGCATAGTAGCACATCTTATTATGTTTAAAATTAGGGTGCGCAGTCTAGCCCCCCTCCCCACCTACATATATTCTATATTCTATATTGTGTACATGTGTGTACACTTGCAGGCGGAGACTCTTTCAGCTTGGACTAGCACCCCACCCACCTGTACTTGGGTGTTTTTAATTAGTATAGGTTCCTTGCATTTGCAGACTACATATTGGAATAGGCACTATGAATGGTAAATGCTGGATACATTTATATAATATGTCAGTATTAGGAATGGGTTTGGGGCCCCCTGGGTTGGTGTGGCCAGGCTGGATCGGGGCATCATTATTGTAACACTTAATGTAACACTTTTTAGCATGCAATTTGCTTTTTACTTACGTAACACTTTATAACACCTTAATTGCTACTTCTCACGTATGTAACACTTGCAGCACTCAGCTGCTACTTTTTATTAATGTAACACCTTAAGCCTTAAACTGCTACTTCTTACTACTGTGATGCCTTGGGGCGGTTGGGTTGTGCTGGGCCGGGAGGGCCCGCGTTCTAGACTTGAACCTTAGGAATGTTAGGAAACTACCTGATAAGGTCACATGGTCGTGGTAGGTGGGCCCATATGTTTGGCCAAAATTATGCTAAGAACCTCAATTTTACTGCTTGTTAAATTGGAGAGTTTATTATAATTGTTCTGAGTAGCAGTGTTCTTAGTGTTTAGAGTGTGCACCTGCATTTTCTCTTTTCTAAGTGTGTGCATGTACATGTGCTTAGGGTAGACTAGATGGGCCAAGTGGTTCTTATCTGCTGTCAGATTCTATGTTTCTAGTGAATAGCCCCATCCCAATCACCGCCCGGGAGCACACAGTACATTTTGAGAACACTTCTGAGGCCATGCATCTCAGTCAGTACTGTGATTGTGCACACACACTCTGGTTGCAGATGTAGTAGGAAAAAATAGCTCAACTGCACCCGAATCACACTCACAAGGGCCAGTATTTATTAAAATCCGAGTTTGGCCGATTTGTGTTTTGTTTTTTCTAAGTCCCAATCCGCGAATTCACTAAGCACAAATCTCGGCAGTGTTTGGACTATTCGTAATGGTTTGAATGACAACGTTCACAAATACGAATGAATAGACCATCGGTCAAATGCGGCTGTTATTTCATAGAATACGGGAATTCACTATTCATTCGTATTTGGGTGTTAGTCTCTGAGGGCTCAAGTGCGGGTCTATTCTTTTCCGAATCGTTAAAAAAAGCAGCAAAAAAATAGACCTGCTTTTTCCAGTCGAGTTTGGATAACCATGCACGGATCAGTGAGATCTGTGCATGGTTATCTATGGGAAAGGGTGTGTTTAGTGTAAAAACAGAAAAAAAAATTGCGTGGGGTCCCCCCTCCTAAGCATAACCAGCCTCGGGCTCTTTGAGCCGGTCCTGGTTGACAAAATATGGGGGGGAAATTACAGGGGTTCCCCCATATTTCAACAACCAGCACCGGGCTCTGCGCCAGGTCCTGGTTCCAAAAATACGGGGGACAAAAAGCGTAGGGGTCCCCCGTATTTTTAAAACCAGCACCGGGCTCCACTAGCCAGGTACATAATGCCACAGCCGGGGGACACTTTTATAGTGGTCCCTGCGGCCTTGGCATTACATACCCAACTAGTCACCCCTGGTCGGGTACCCTGGAGGAGTGGGAACCCCTTAAATCAAGGGGTCCCCCCCTCCAGCCACCCAAGGGCCAGGGGTGAAGCCCGAGGCTGTCCCCCCCATCCAAGGGCGGCGGATGGGGGGCTGATAGCCTTGTTTACAAAATGTGAATATTGTTTTTAGTAGCAGTACTACAAGTCCCAGCAAGCCTCCCCCGCAAGCTGGTACTTGGAGAACCACAAGTACCAGCATGCGGTGGAACACCGGGCCCGCTGGTACCTGTAGTACTACTACTAAAAAAATACCCCCAAAAAAACAGGACACACACACCGTGAAAGTATAAGTTTATTACATACATGCACACCTCCATACATACATACTTACCTATGTTCCCACGAGGCTCGGTCCTCTTCTCCATGTAGAATCCTTGGAGTACCTGTGAAAAAAATTATACTCACATAATCCAGTGTAGAATCAGACCTTTGTATAATCCACGTACTTGGCAGAATAATAAAACGGAAACCCGACCACGCACTGAAAGGGGCCCCATGTTTACACATGGGACCCCTTTCCCCGACTGCCAGGACCCCCCCTGACTCGTGTCAAAGAGGGTCCCTTCAGCCAATCAGGGAGCGCCACGTCGTGGCACTTTCCTGATTGGCTGTGTGCTCCTGTAGTGTCTGTGAGGCAGCACACGGCACAGATACAATGTAGCGCCTATGCGCTCCATTGTAGCCAATGGTGGGAACTTTGCGGTCAGCGGTTGACCGAAAGTAACCTCACCGCTGACCGCAAAGTTCCCACCATTGTGTGTGTCCTGTTTTTTTGGGGGTATTTTTTTAGTACTGTAGTAGTACTACAGGTACCAGCGGGCCCGGTTTTCCACTGCATGCTGGTACTTGTGGTTCTCCAAGTACCAGCTTGCGGGGGAGGCTTGCTGGGACTTGTAGTACTGCTACAAAAAACAATATTCACATTTTGTAAACAAGGCTATCAGCCTCCCATCCGCCGCCCTTGGATGGGGGGACAGCCTTGGGCTTCACCCTTGGCCCTTGGGTGGCTGGAGGGGGGGACCCCTTGATTTAAGGGGTTCCCACTCCTCCAGGGTACCCCGGCCAGGGGTGACTAGTTGGGTATGTAATACCAGGGCCGCAGGGACCACTATAAAAGTGTCCCCCGGCTGTGGCATTATGTACCTGGCTAGTGGAGCCCGGTGCTGGTTTTAAAAATACGGGGGACCCCTACGCTTTTTGTCCCCAGTATTTTTGGAACCAGGACCTGGCGCAGAGCCCGGTGCTGGTTGTTGAAATATGGGGGAACCCCTGTCATTTTCCCCCCCATATTTTGTCAACCAGAACCGGCTCAAAGAGCCCGAGGCTGGTTATGCTTAGGAGGGCGGACCCCACACAATTTTTTCTAACTTTTTTAAGACTTTAATGAACTTTTTAAGGTACACAATGAAGCCCTGCACGGATCTCACATATCCGGCCGGGATTCCTTGTGTTTTGTCTGGCAGTGTTTTACTCATCACTCCCGTAAAACACTGCCTGATATTACGAATCACTTCGACATCGGAAAAAACCAATGTGCAAAACTCGGCAGCTTAGTGAATGACCGTATCAGGATTCAAAAAGTTGCAGTAAAATGCACCCGATACCAGTCGAGATCAAACACCCTTCAAAACGGCAAAAACACGAATATTAGTAAATAAACCCCAAGGTGTCACGTTGACGTGGCTGCAAATACAAATTTTGCCTTTTTTCCCTCCACAACTTGTGCTTTCTGTAAATGTACATGTGCACCAGAGAGCATCCGTTCCTATGCCATCCCATTGGGGTGGGGGTGGCGGAGCGAGAGTTTGAAGTTAATGTACGTACAGTACAGATGTGTCCTGCAAAATCCATCCCATGTAAGCCGCACAATAGGCGCATACGCATCGTTAGGAGGCAGATCACTTGCAATTGTTTGACCCTTACTGCAAACTATGAACTGATAATGATGACGACCGGCAGCCACTCTGATTGGCTGAATGCAACTTATTCCCTGCCAATTATGCCAGTATAGTAATGTGGCTGCTGTAATCTATCCGCAATAATATAGTGATATTTGCAATTGGTCTACTGCAATAAGGTATATTTCAGATGATATTTTAAGGGGAAGGCGAGAGTGTATTGATTTAAACATCAGTTTTTATTTTGTATTTGCGTCTTAGTTTTATTTCATTTTTTTACCAACCAATCAGCTCCTCACTGCACTGTCACAGGCTGTTTGAAAAAGGACAGGAGCTGATTGGCCGGTATTTTATCTCTCTCCAAGCTTTAATACATATGCCCCAGCTCCAGGAAACTTGTCTGGGGTGGTCGGGAGCCTACTGGCCGTTCCGAGAGAACAGGCCCTTAGACACAAACGTGTGCTGAAACTTGTGAAGAAATATGTGAGCAGAAATACATGTGTAAAACATGTCGGGAAGCAATACCCTTGGCTGGAAGGTGCCTGCTGCGTATTCTTAATAATTTAGGGCACATTTATATATACTATAGAAAACAAGAGCTGTAATTATTGCTGCATGTGATGCTGTATTTAGTGGAGTGCAAATGAGAATCTTATTTCAGCAGCACTTCCCTCTCCTGGAATAGCATGCACCAGCACAACGTGTCCACCAGATGGAGCAAGTGGGTCTGTAGTTGTGCCTAGGATAAATTCTGAGATCACAGCCAGATTTATCCCCTGCTGGGGTAAGTTGCAGAGGGTAACACATTGCTGTCTGGGAATCCTTCACAAGTCTGAATTCCTTCCAAACGATAGAGCAGACTTAGCGCTGTAATGAAGTTACTGTCTCGCTCCCTGTGCAGGAATAAAACAGGAGGTGGGAAGATCTGCAGAATGTGATGCATTAAAAATGACAGATATTTAGGAGTACAGCGGATAAGCAGAAGCAGAATAATTGGTGTTGTATCAATGTCACTTGTAATGGAAGCTGACACTGACAGGGAGAGCATTGGAACATAAAAGACTGACTGTTCTTGGAATGAAGTATAAGCAACCACCAGTGACATCATTATGCCGCAAGCGCGGTGAAGGGTCATATGTTATAAAACCAATCATTGCTATCTGCACTGTAAAGAGTTATTAATATCAATATTACATATATTTCACATTTATATTTACATGTCACATTGTGGAGAACCAGAACTTCTACGGTTAGTGCGGATAAAATGTGGCGCAAAGTATAATTTCTGCAGGATTTGTTGGAACCCTGCAATCATTTCTGTAGGATTTGTTGGAACCCTGCAGCGGTTACGGTGGATTTCCTTCTGTAGCTTATTATTCCCTGCGCTGTATAAACAGTAGGCATCTGTGCTACTATCACCCGTCAGCTGTATCACTAGTCAGTCGCCTAGCAGACGACACGTCATGTAATGACACAAGTCTGATGTACAGGACTCCCGTTACCGTGTAATACTGTATAGCGGTGGGAAAGACTGGATGAGAATATGCCTTTAATTATATCAATGCAGCATACATTCAGGTAATTATCGCCACATAAGGGTAGCCTGACAAAACCTCCTAGATGTGAAAGCACATTTTATTCTCCTGATATCTCTGACTGCGACTGTAAATGCATCATTCTGTACTGCGTGTCTCTGTTATATAGTACATCAGGCTGCATCAGTCCCCTGCTATCTCTCCCCTTCTAGTGGGATGCAAGGAACAGATTGCTGCTTATATTTTTAGAAGTGTTCCTGCATGGTTCACTACTTTTGAGCTATTGTGTGTGTGTATATATATATATATATATATATATGAAAACACAGTGTGTGTATATATACAGTATATATATATATATATATATAGTACCCTACTAAAGTGTTCACCCCCCTTTGTACTTTTCATGTCTTGTTGCCTCATAACCTGGAATTTAAATGGATTGCTTGGAGGTTTGCATCATTTCATTCACAGAACATGCCTACAACTTTGAAGATGTTTTTTTTTATTGTGAAGCAAACAACAAATAGGACAAAATAACAGAAAACTTCAGCGTGCATTACTATTCACGCCCCTAAAGTCAGTACTTTGTAGAGCCACCTTTTGCGGAAATTACAGCTGCAAGTCGCTTTGGATACGTTTCTATGAGCTTGCCACTTCTTGCCACTGGGATTTTTGCCCATTCCTCAAGGCAAAACTACTCCAGCTCCTTCATGTTGGATGGTTTTCGCTTGTGAACAGCAATCTTCAAGTCTGACCACAGATTCTCAATTGGATTGAGATCTGGGCTTTGAGTAGGCCATTCCAACACATTTAAATATTTCCCCTTAAACCACTCGAGTGTTGCTTTAGCAGTATGCTTCGGGTCATTGTCCTTCTGAAAGGTGAACCTCCGCCCCAGTCTCAAATCACAGGCAGACTGAAACAGGTTTTGCTCAAGAATATCCCAATCTCAAATCACAGGCAGACTGAAACAGGTTTTGCTCAAGAATATCCCTGTATTTAGCACCATCCATCTTTCCCTCGACTTAAATCAGTTTCCCAGTCCCTGCCTCTTAAAAAAAATCCCCACAGTACGATGCTGCCACCACCATCTTTCACTGTGGGGATGGTGTTCTTGGGGTGATGGGATGTGTTGGGTTTGCGACAGACATAGCGTTTTCATTGATGGCCGAAAAGTTAAATTTTAGTCTCATCTGCCCAGAGAACCTTCCTCCATACATTTGGGGAGTCATCCACATGCCTTTTGGCAAACTCAAAATGTGCCTTCTTATTTTTAACACTAAGTAATGTTTTTTTCTGGCCACTCTTCCATAAAGCCCAGCTCTATGGAGTGTACTGCTTATTGTGGTCACATACGCAGATACACCAGTCTCTGCTGTGGAACTCTGCAGCTCCTTCAGGGTTACCTTTGGTCTCTGTGCTGCCTCTCTGATTAATGCCCTCCTTGTCCGGTCTGTGAGTTTTGTTGGTCGGCCCTCTCTTGGCAGGTTTGTTGTGTTACCATGTTCTTTCCATTTGAAGATGAAGGATTTGATGGTGCTCCGGGGGATCATCAAAGATTTGGATATTTTTTTATAACCCAACCCTGCCTTGTACTTCTCAACAACTTTGTCCCTGACTTGTTTGGAGAGGTCCTTGGTCTTCATGATGTGATGCTTCTTGCTTAGTGGTGTTGCAACCTCTGGGGCCTTTCAGAAAAGGTGTATTTATACTGACAGATCATGTGACACTTAGGGGGATATTCAATTTGGTCCGAAGAGACATCGGGAGTAAAAACCCCCGATGTTTCTTCGGGTGCTGCGGTCGGGCTATTTAATTTGCTCGGCCGGTAACAAGTCCTCTTACACCCGAAAACACACAGGTTCAGTGAAACCTGTGTGTTTTCGGGTGAAACAGCCCCGTTTTCGGTTGAAAACGGGGCTGTTATCGGGCATTTTGCTTCGCCTGCCGGAGGCAGGTGAAGCAAAACCCCCGATAAGCCGCGGCACGCGCCGGCTTATCGGGGCCAATTAAATAGCCCCCACCGGACGATACTTATCACCCGGCACCCCGGGCCAAATTGAATATCCCCCTTAGATTGCACACAGGTGGATTTCATTTCACTAATTGTGACTTCTGAAGGTAATTGGTTGCACCAGAACTTTCGAATGGCTTCATAGCAAAGGGGGTGAATACATATGCACATGCCAATTTTCAGATTTTTATTTATAAAAACTATTATTTATATATATTTTTCTCATTTCACTTCACCAACATATATATATATATATATACTAGGTGCTTCATCGCGCCCTACGGGCGCTCTTCACACCGTCGCAAGGGGCTGCGCCCCCTTAACCCTTGCATGCCTTTCTGGGGTTCAATATTTGTGTTATATGGAGTATCACCTGCATTCCTTTGTTAGTGGTTAAATATTGCACAATGAAAGGGTGTGCGATGGTGAAGGAGGCGCAGCCCCTTGCGACGGCGTGAACAGCACCTGCAGACCACAATGTACAGAATGTAGCGGGTGCGGGGGGTACTGCGGATGGTGTCTGTAGATGCTGCGGATGGAGGGGGGGCGGAAGTGGGGGTGGGGCCCGGATGGGGAAGGGTTGGGAGGTGCTGCGGGTGGGGGAGGGGCAGAGGAGTGGGGGATGCAGATGGGGGAGGGGTCCGGAGGCACTGCAGGTGGGGGAGGGGCAGGGGTGCCATGGGTGGGGGAGGGGCAGGTGTGGGGATGTTGCAGATGGGTGAAGGGTTCCGGAGGTGCTGTGGGATGGGAAGGGGCGGGAGTGCCACTGGTGGGGTAGGGGTCCGTAGGCGCCATGGGTAGGGGAGGGGCAGGTACGGGTGTTGCGGCAGATGGGGAAGGAGGTCCGGAGGTGCTGCAGGTGGTGGTGGGGCAGGTGCGGGGGTGCCATTGGTGGGGGAGGGGTGGGTGAGGGGGGGACCGCGGATGGAGGAGGGTGTCTGCAGATGCTGCGGGTGGAGGGGGGCAGGTGTGGGGGAGACATATAAGGGGGGTGAATGGTGGAGGGGGCCTGGAGATTGCTGGGGGTGGTGAAGGGGCGGAGGAGTGGGAGCCGCGGGTGGTGTAGGGGGTCTGGAGGCACAGCATGTGGGGGAGGGGTGGAGTGCCGCATGTGGTGGAGGGGAAGGTGCGGAGGTGTGGTGCATTGGGGAGAGGTCTGGAGGTGCTGCGGGTACTGTACCTGCCAAAAAGGTAGTTGGAGGGTATGCAGTAACAGGGCCAGGACAGGGTTGACAGGGTCAGAACAGGGTTGACTGGGCCAGGACAGGGGTGACAGGGTCAGAACAGGGGTGACAGGGTCAGAACAGGGGTGACGGGGCCAGGACAGGGGTGACGGGGCCAGGACATGGGCGACGGGGCCAGGACAGAAATGACAGGGACAGGATAGGGGTGACAGGGTCAGTGTAGGGGCGGCAGGACCAGGACAGGGGTGTCAGGGCCAGTATAGGGTTGACAGGGCAAGCACAGGGGTGACAGGGCCAGGATAGGGGTAGCAGGGCCAGCATAAGGGTGAAAGGGCCAGGATAAGGGTGAAAGGGCCAGGATAAGGGTGGCAGGTCAAGGCCAGGGGTTACAGGGACATGACAGAACACAGGGCACGGGAGAGATTGGTATTAGGGACAGAACAGTGGTGACAGACAGATGTGTCTTACCGGAGTCACTGCTGCTGGCTGCTGCTGTTCCACTCCAACCTGTTGGCATCTGCTGCTGGTGGAGACTTGGCATGGCTGACTCTCTTAGGCTGTATTCCTGCTTCCTCTGCCCGTCCGCATCACTCCCCCCCTCCTCAGTCACACACCGCAGACCTCGCGCAGCTGCCGGGCACTGTGGTAAGGTGAGACTGGGAGTGACTGGTTAGCCCCCAGGAGATGCTGCGGCTGGAGGGAGGAGGGGGTCATAGCATGCACGTGGCGCGGACCTCACGGCTGCTGGGCACTATGGTAAGGGGAGACTGGGAGTGACTGGTTAGCTCCCAGGAGACGCTGATGCTGGAGGGAGGAGGGGGTCAGAGCCTGCAAGCAGCGCGGACTTCTGCAGCGCTACCCGCCGGCTAAAGTGTGTGAAGGAGCTGGGCGCAACTCACTGCAGGTGGCAGCGCTGCAGCTAGCGGTGGGGTCGCAGGGGCTGGAGATAACAGAGGCAGTACGGAAAGTGCACAGCGGCTGGTGACCCACAAAACTACAGCTAAGAAGCGTGGAGTGTGCCAGAATGTGACGCTCCTCCCTGCCAGAGAGACCCTGCTGAGTATGCTGATGTGGGGGTCAAGTATGGCATACCCCCTCACACACCCCCATACCTCCCAAATGTCCCAATTTTCGCTGTCCCACCCGCCGGTCGCAGTGTCCTGCGGTGGGGGGGGGGGGGGGGGGGAGCAGTTGGAATGCTCCTGTACTCGCTGTTCTGCTGTGGAGACAGAGGGAGAGGGGGCATCAGGGGGTACGGATTAAGGGGGGGTTCCAGCAGCAGAGCCGGATTAAGGGGGGGGGCAGGCGGTACGTACCGTTGGCCCCACAGTTTTGGGGGGCCCCCTGGCTGGAGTAGCTCTGTCCCAGCTCAGAAGCTCCCCCGTCCTGCCAGCAACAGCGGCAGCATTGTGCTACAGTCAGCACACGCTGCTGCGTATTGGCAGGTCTGTGGTGTTGCAGGGAGGCAGCAGTCTCCCTGCTTTCTTCTGCCTGTGCGGGTGTGTAGGGGGGAGCGACCACCTCCTCTGGATTTACCTCTAGCTGAGGGGCCAAAATACCATCAAAAAAAAAAAAAAAAAAAAATCCCGGAATTTGCATAATGGGGCGTGGCCTCGCGTCCCGCGATTAGGCCACGCCCCCAACTCACAGCAGGCACAGCAATGAGATAGGGCTCCCCTGTCTCAAGTACCCTGTGCCCCCCGGACTCATAATCAGCCCCTGGGGGCATGCCAGCAGCTCACAGAGCGCTGGGCATGCCCCCTCACTGACGAAAACGGGGGCCCTCCCGCGAAGCCACGCCCCCTTTTCGCCGTGTGTGTGTGTGTGTGTGTGTGTGTGAGTGTGTGTGTGAAAGCTGGGAGGTATGCACCCTGCCTGTGCCATGTCCATACTATCTGCTTCTGCAGCTGCTCCTAGTGTCCTATAGATTTGGCCAGATCTGTGACTCATTTGACTAACTCCGCCCACTGTTGTGACTCCGCCCAGCGTTAGCAAATGAATCACAAGATCACAGAATAGGGCTATTATATAGGATATATATATATATATATAGATATAGATATAGATATAGATATACATAGATAGATAGAATACAGTATATATATATACATATCACAGGGGCTCTGCACTCACTATGTCATGAATGTCATGAACAAATTTTGGATGTTCTACTAATTGCAAAGGGAAGGGGGCCCTGGTTTGCACTCTATTATTAGGTAATGAGGTGCTACTCTGCTTGAGACTTAATACAGTGTACAGAGGGAAAAAGGTTGCAGGTGCACTATCTCACACTAGCTCAACCTGTAATAACCAGAGGCATTTAGCATAATCCTGGCCAGGGCTATGAGCTTACCCAGCGCACCAAGGTAGCCTCTCATTGGATAAATCTCTAACACTAACTACAGGGGTTCCGGTCCGGGGGGCAGGACACCCCAAAGCCACCCAACCCAGGTGTATTTATACTGACAGATCATGTGACACTTATATTGCACACAGGTGGATTAATTTCACAAATTCTGTGACTTCTGAAGGTAATTAGTTGCACCAGAACTTTTGAGGGGCTTCATAGCAAAGGGGGTGAATACATGTGCACATGCCAATTTTCAAATTTTTATTTATAAAAACTATTATCTTTTATATACATTTTTCTCATTTCACTTCACCAACATATATAGATAGATAGATAGATAGTGTGTGTGTGTGTGTGTGTGTGTGTGTGTGTGTGTGTGTGTATATATATATATATATATATATATATACAGAGCCGGCCCTAACCAATATGATGCCCTAGGCAATATTTTGGCTGGTGCCCCCTAGCACCACCGCTAGTTCCACCTCTGACCTTGCACCTCTTTCCCAGCACAATCACCCCTCACCCATAGCAGTCCTTATTTTGGTGTTTGTACCCCCTATATTTTAAATAGGAACAGTTTGCACATTTGGCGCACAGCCTAAAAAGGGGTGTGTTTTTGCTGGGAAGGGGCGTGGCCACACAATAGTAACCCCAATTCCAATTACACCACACAGTACTGCAACTTCATTCACATTTGATCATGCGATAGTTTCCATAATTCATATTACAGTAGTATCACTTTACCTTATAAACGTTACTACTCACAGTAGAGCCCCTCATTCACATTACATCATACTGAATTGCTCCTTATTCAGATTACATCACACCCTATTGCTCTTTATTCACATTAGACAACACAGTAGTGCCCTGTCTATACGCAATGCCACATAGTAGAGCACCTTATACACATAATGCCACACATTAGTAATGCATTTATACACATAGGCCCTCATTCCGAGTTGATCGGTCGCAAGGCGAATTTAGCAGAGTTACACACGCTAAGCCGCCGCCTACTGGGAGTGAATCTTAGCTTCTTAAAATTGCGACCGATGTATTCGCAATATTGCGATTACTAACTACTTAGCAGTTTCAGAGTAGCTCCAGACTTACTCTGCCTGTGCGATCAGTTCAGTGCTTGTCGTTCCTGGTTGACGTCACAAACACACCCAGCGTTCGCCCAGGCACTCCCACCGTTTCTCCGGCCACTCCTGCGTTTTTTCCGGAAACGGTAGCGTTTTTAACCACACGCCCCTGAAACGCCGTGTTTCCGCCCAGTAACACCCATTTCCTGTCAATCACATTACGATCGCCGGAGCGAAGAAAAAGCCGTGAGTAAAAATACTTTCTTCATAGTAAAGTTACTTGGCGCAGTCGCAGTGCGAACTTTGCGCATGCGTACTAAGCGGATTTTCACTGCGATGCGATGAAAAAGAACGAGCGAACAACTCGGAGTGAGGGCCATAATTCAACACAGTAATGCCCCTTACACATATGAGACACATTATTAATGTCCTTATAAACATAATGCGCCTTACACATTATGACAACCTTTATTAATGCCCTTTTACACATAATGGCCCTCATTCCGAGTCGTTCGCTCGGTAATTTTCTTCGCATCGCAGCATTTTTCTGCTTAGTACGCATGCGCAATGTTCGCACTGCGACTGCGCCAAGTAATTTTGCTATGAAGATAGTTTTTTTTACTCACGGCTTTTTCTTCGCTCCGGCGATCGTAATGTGATTGACAGGAAATGGGTGTTACTGGGCGGAAACACAGCGTTTTATGGGCGTGTGGATAAAAACGCTACCGTTTCCGGAAAAAACGCGGGAGTGGCTGGAGAAACGGAGGAGTGTCTGGGCGAACGCTGGGTGTGTTTATGACGTCAAACCAGGAACGACAAGCAGTGAACTGATCGCAGATGCCGAGTAAGTGTGGAGCTACTCTGAAACTGCTAAGTAGTTTGTAATCGCAATATTGCGAATATATTGTTCGCAATTTTAAGAAGCTAAGATTCACTCCCAGTAGGCGGCGGCTTAGCGTGTGTAACTCTGCTAAAATCGCCTTGCGAGCGAACAACTCGGAATGAGGGCCAATGACCCTTACACATAAGCCGCACATTATTAATGCCCTTATACACATAATGACACACATAGTGCCCCCTACACATTTGCTGCACATTATTAGTGCCCCTATACACATAATGACACACATACAGTAGTACCCTTTTACACATATGCCGCACATTATTAATGCCCTTATACACATAATTACACACATAGTGCCCCTTACACATATGTTGCACATTATTAATGCATTTTTACATGACACACATACTGCTCCTTACACATATTATGAACACTACTGCACAACCAACCCACTCACATGCACACAGCAATCACACTGCCACTAACACTGTGACCTCTGCTTCTGCTTGATACAGATGTGTCCTCAAAAATATTGCCTCAATGCTAACATCTGGCACCTTTTTTTAATGAAAATGCATCTTATTTGCATTGCTATGTGGCTAGGATGCACAAGCAGCTTCTACTGATTAAAATGATATGCAGCATGCCTATATACTGTGTGAGACTGTGGCTGTATCTGCATATGAAATGCTACACACAGAATATAGGCATGCCGCATATCATTTTAATCAGCAGAAACTGCTGATGCCCCTAGGCATATCAAATGCCCTAGGCAATTGCCTAGTTTGCCTATGCCTATGTCCGGCTCTGTATATATATATATATATATATATATATACTAGGTGCTTCATCGCGCCCTACGGGCGCTCATCACACCGTCGTTGGGGGCTACGCCCCTTAACCCCTGCATGCCTTTGTGTGGTTGAATATATGATTATATGGAGTATTCCCTGCATTCCTACTGTTGTTAGTGGTAAAATATTGCGCAATGTAAGGGCAGCAGATGGTGAAGGGGACGTCGCCTCTTGCGACAGCGTGAACAGCGCCTGCGGGGCACGATGTAGAGAATGTAGCGGGTGTGGTGGGGGGGACCGTGGATGGAGGAGGGTATCTGTAGATGCTGCAGGTGGAGGGGCAGATGGGTGAGGGGTGTCAGGAGGTGCTGCGGGTGGGGGAGGTGGCATGGGGGCAGTGAATGGGGGAGGGGGTCCAGAGGTGGTGCGGGTGGGGGAGAGACAGGAGCTTGGCTGTTGGGGATGGGGGTAGGGGTTCCGAAGGTGCTGCGGGTAGGGAAGGGCCTGGTTGATGGGGATGGGTGAGGGGGCCCAGAGGTGCTGTGGGTGGTGGAGGGGGGAGTGCGTGGGTGGCGCAGATGGGGTAAAGGGTTGGGAGGTACCATGTGTGAGGGAGGATAATGGTGGGAGAGGGGCAGGTGTGAAGGTGTTGCGGATGGGGTCCGGAGGCGCCGTGGGTGGTGGAGGGGTGATTGCAGGGGTTGCCACGGGTGGGGGATGGGGTACGAGGGTGGTAGGGGAGGGGTGGTTGTGGGGGTGCGGAGGGTGGGGGAGGGGTGAGTGGCGCGGGTGGGGAAGGGACAGGTGCAGGGGTTGCTGCAGTGTGGAGGAGGGTGTCTGTAGATGCTACGGGTGGAGGGGAGTTGATATTGTGGGAGGTGGATGGGTGAGGGGGTTTGGGAGGGGATGGGGGGGGCTGCGAATGGGGGAGGGGGTCTGGAGGCGGTGCGAACAGTGGAGGGGGTGTGGTGGGTGGGGGAGGGGAAGGGCTGTTGAGGATGGGGGAGGGGTTTAAAAGGCGCTGTGGGTGGAAAAGGGGCTGGTAGCGGGGGTGCGGTGGATGGGGGAGGGGGCCCGGAGGTGCGGCGGGTGGTGGAGGGGCAGGTGCAGGGGTGCGTTTATGTCACGGGTGGGGGAGTGCTGCAGGTGGGGTAGGGGGTTGGGAGGTGCCGTGTGGGGGGGAGAAGCATGGTTGGTGCGGGTGGGAGAGGGGTAGGTGCGGTTGTGTGCCGGATGGGGGAGGGGGTGAGGAGGTGCGGCAGGTGCTGGAGGGGCAGTTGCGGCGGGTGTGGAGGTGCGGGGGTTACTGCGGTGTGGTGGAGGGTGTCTGTAGATGCTTCGGGTGGAGCGGGGTTGATAGGAAGGTGAGGTGCGCGGGTGGGTGAGGGGGTGGGGAAGTGATGGGGGGGCGGGCGAATGGGGGATGGGGTCCAGAGGCGGTGCAAATAGTGGAGGGGAGGGGTGGTGGTGGGTGGGGGAGGGGCAGGTGCAGGTCTGTTGGGGATGGGGGAGGGGTTCCGAGCGCATTGCGGGTGGAGAAGAGGCTGGTTGCGAGGGTGTGGAGGATGGGGGAGGGGTCTGGAGGTGGTGGAGGGGTATGTGTGGGGGTGCATGGATGCCATGGTTGGGGGTGGGGGAGTGGGGGTGCTGCAGGTGGGGTAGGGAGTTGCCGTGGGGGGGGGAGCATGGGTGGTGTGGCGGATGGGGAGGGGGTCAGGAGGTGCTGTGGGTGGTGGTGGGGCAGTTGCGGGGGTTGCTGCGGGTCAGGAGAAACAGTGGGCTGGCATCCCCGAGCCTGTCACTTCCCCAGCCAGCCGCAGCATGCCATGCTCCACCGCCACCGCCGGCCCTGATTCCCGGGGCACACAGCTGAGCAGTCCCCCGTGCAGCATTGTGCAGAGAGGCGCTGCGTCTGGAGAGCTGTGCCCTGGGGCAGTCCGCCATGCCTTCACTGCTCCCCGGCATCTCCGTGTGGAGAAACAGTGGCCCGGCATCCGCCGAGCCCGTCACTTGCCCAGCCAGCCGCAGCATGCTCTGTTCCACCGCCGGACATGATCCCCGGGTCACACAGCTGCGCAGTCCTCCTTGCAGCATTGTGCAGAGAGGGGCTGCGCCTGGAGAGCTGTGGCCCAGGGCAGACCGCCGGACAGGGAGAACGCTGTGCCTCAGTGTCCTGTGGGCCACCAGAGAAAGTGAATACTGGGCTGGGTGTTTTCCCTCTCCTATTGGGCCAGATCTGTGACTCCGCCCATCGCTGTGACTCTGACCAGCGTTAGAACGCCAGGCACAGAGTCACAAGGCTATTATATAGGAGATATATATATATATATATATATATATATATCACGGGGGCTCTCTACTCACTATATTAATTAACAATGATAAACAGTGGAGTTTTAGTTCTTGTTTTGATCAATGCATTTAAGCCTGCAGCCCCCGGCAAGGGACCCCACTTTACTGCAGGTCCTGCTTTATTGCTTAAAATAATTATGATGTGAGATCAAATTTTTGATGTATTATTTTATTGAATGTCATGAACAAACTTTGGATGTTCTACTAATGAAAGGCCTTGGTGTCGTGTTTTGGGTGTCTACTCTGGTGTGAGGGTATTTTCCAGGTTGAATGCTCAGTTGAGTCAAATCCAATTGTTGGCTTAAAGATTCCTCCAACAACAGTTCCAAATTGGGGTCTCAATCAAGTCCTGTTGGAAAACATTGGAACACTTGAACATTTGCTTTTACAATTTCTGTAAGGACTCCACTGTGGAGAATTGTGTGGCGTCATAGCGCCCTCTGGTTTTCATATTCTTACATTTTACTTTGTTCACGCTAACAGGGGTTCTACTGTGAGTTGCTGCTGTTGAAGCGCATGGAAAAAGTTTTTTTCTTTTATATAGATAGATAGATAGATAGATAGATAGATAGATAGATAGATAGATAGATAGATAGATAGATAGATAGATATTTCACATGGGCTCTGCACTCACTATATTAACTAGCATTGATAAACAGTGGAGTTTCAGTTCTTGTATTGATCAATGCATTTAAGCCTGCAGCCCCCGGCAAGGTACCCCACTATACTGCAGGCCCTGTTTTATTGCTCAAAATAATTATCATAAAAATAGCTATCACATTAGTGTTACACTTTTTTTTTACCTAATCTAAAGCTCACAGCAACTTTGCTTATATAGGCGAGACAGTTACCAACACACCTGTTGTAAAGAACCTAGGGAAACAGCTAACACAAGCTATAATTAAGGGCCTAATTCAGATCTGATCGCAGCAGCAAATTTGTTAGCTAATGGGCAAAACCATGTGCACTCGCCGAAGGCGCTCGTGCAAAAAATGGGTGTGGCCAAATACCACATGGGGCGTGGCCAATGAAAATGGGGGGGGTGATACTCATATGGGGGGAGGGGCAGATACACGTATGACCCCAATAGTGCCAGATACACGTTGCCCCACAGTGCCAGATATACACTGCCCCACAGTGCCAGATACACATTGCCTCACTGTGCCAGATACACAAATGTCCCCAGAGTGCCAGATACACATTGCCTCACAGTGCCAGATACACAAATGTCCCCAGAGTGCCAGATACACATTGCCCCACAGTGCCAGATACACAAATGCCCCCAGAGTGCCAGATATACATTGCCTTACAGTGTCAGATACACATTGCCCCACAGTGCCAGATACACATTGCCCCACAGTGCCAGATACACGTTGCCCCACAGTGCCAGATACACATTGCCCCACAGTGCTAGATACACAAATGCCCCACAGTGCCAGATACACAAATGCCCCCAGAGTGCCAGATATACATTGCCTCACAGTGCCAGATACACATTGCTCCACAGTGCCAGATACACAAATGCCCCCAGAGTGCCAGATACACATTGCCCCACAGTGCCAGATACATATTGCCCCACAGTGCCAGATACACATTGCCCCACAGTGCCAGATACACAAATGCCCCCAGAGTGCCAGATATACATTGCCTCACAGTGCCAGATACACATTGCCTCACTGTGCCAGATACACAAATGTCCCCAGAGTGCCAGATACACATTGCCTCACAGTGCCAGATACACAAATGTCCCCAGAGTGCCAGATACACATTGCCCCACAGTGCCAGATACACAAATGCCCCCAGAGTGCCAGATATACATTGCCTTACAGTGTCAGATACACATTGCCCCACAGTGCCAGATACACATTGCCCCACAGTGCCAGATACACGTTGCCCCACAGTGCCAGATACACATTGCCCCACAGTGCTAGATACACAAATGCCCCACAGTGCCAGATACACAAATGCCCCCAGAGTGCCAGATATACATTGCCTCACAGTGCCAGATACACATTGCTCCACAGTGCCAGATACACAAATGCCCCCAGAGTGCCAGATACACATTGCCCCACAGTGCCAGATACATATTGCCCCACAGTGCCAGATACACATTGCCCCACAGTGCCAGATACACAAATGCCCCCAGAGTGCCAGATATACATTGCCTCACAGTGCCAGATACACATTGCTCCACAGTGCCAGATACACAAATGCTCCCACTGTGTCAGATATACATTGCCCCCCAGTGCCAGATACAGAAATGCCCCCACAGTGCCAGATACACAAATGCCCCCAGAGTGCCAGATATACATTGCCTCACAGTGCCAGATACACATTGCTCCACAGTGCCAGATACACAAATGCCCCCACTGTGTCAGATATACATTGCCCCCCAGTGCCAGATACAGAAATGCCCCCACAGTGCCAGATATGCCCACAGTGCCAGATACAGAAATGCCCCCAGTGCCAGATACACAAGTATGCCCCCAGTGCCAGATATGCCCACAGTGCCAGATATGCCCCCAGTGCCAGATACAGAAATGACCCCCAGTGCCAGATACACAAGTATGCCCCCATTGCCAGATATGCCCTCAGTGTCAGATATGCCTCAGTGCCAGATACACATGTCTCCGCAGTGCCAGATATGGCCACAGTGCCAGATAAATATGTTCCCCCAGTGCCAGATATGCCCCCAGTGCCAGATACACATGTCCTTCCAGTGCCAGATATGCCCCCAGTGCCAGATATCCCCCAGTGCCAGGTATAACATGCCCCCCCAGATATCCCCCAGTGTCAGGTATACATGTCCCCCCCCCCCCCCTCCTCCCCTGCTCACCGCCCGCCGCTGCCGTCCTGTCTGTGTGAGGGAAGGAGAGCGCAGCCTGCGCCTCTCCTTCCCCTCAGTCTCCGGCGGATATCTCAGTTTAATTCAGCGCTGATCCGTGAGCCAATCAGAGCTCGTGGTGCGAGCTCTGATTGGCTCACGGATCGGCGCTGAATTAAACTGAGACACCCGCCGGAGACTATGGGGAAGGAGAGGCGCAGGCTGCACTCTCCTTACCTCACATCAGCGGCGGTGCGGCTGGGACGGCGGATGCGGCGGGGAATGGCGGGTGCGGCGGGGAGCAGCAGAGGGAGGGAAGAGGAGCGGCGGCCCGTCGGTGTGGGTACGGCGTACCCACGGCTAAATTCTTACGGGTACGCCGTTCCCACCCGTACCCACACACTTGCACTACTGGCATTACTGCCTCACAGCACAGAGGTCATGGGTTCGATTCCCACCATGGTCCTAACTGTGTGGGGTTTGCATATTCTCCATGTGCTTGCGTGGGTTGCCTCCGGTAGTCCGGTTTCCTCCCACGATCCAAAACTATAAAGATATGTTAATTGGCTCAAAATTAACCCTAGTGTGAATGAGAGAGACTGATATCAATAACTGGTTTTATATATATATATATATATATATATATATATACACACGACCATTCTATAATCAGCTTGATCGGTCAGGAACGACGATTTCAGCCACAATCTCCTGATATCCTGCAGTGTGTGAGCATTCTCAAAAATCTGACCATATTTCTCACGTATTTCCATGACTACGGCGCCCTCATTGTGGGCGGGCACATGCCAATTCAGTGTGGTGCGGCAGAAAATCGGTTCACTTAAAAAAAATAAAAAAATCTTATTTTACTCAAGTTTGAGTTTTTTAAAAGTGAAGATGTTGCCTATAGCAACCACTTAGATTCTACTTATTCCTCTAGCACCATTTTGAAGATAATCGATAGACTCTGATTGGCTGCTACAGGCAAAATCTCCACTTTAGTAAATATACCCCTTAGTGTGTAGCTCAGATATTGGAGCCTTCAATTTGGTGAAAAATTGCCCCGATTGTTGGGATGACCCAAAAAATCTGACAGCGTATACCTACAGTAGCTTAGGCAGGATTAGTATGTATACATTGTATACTGTATACATAAATGTGCACTTGGTATTCATGGGGGTGTATTACATGCATACTGTGACTTTGTAAAGAATGTAACATGATAATTAAGAACCAAGAATCATCGCCCATCCACTAATCACAATCATTTGAGGAAAATATATTTGGTACATGGGAGTACCTCACTTTTACATGTCAAGAGTAGAAGAGTAACCGGTCTCTTGATAATTCTACAGTATAAAGATTTGCAGTCAATAGTGCAATGCAAGGGGTGCAAATACATAAAAAAAATTGCAGAGACTTCCGGTGTGCGGGCCGACCTGAGCGGCCGCATCTTACCATAGCTCTCCGTCCTGCCTGGTGAAATAACCACCCTTTCACCAACCGACTCAGGACCGGGACCCGCCGCTACTACCGTCAGGGTCTGGAGATACTGCGGGGCCAAGAGGAGGCGATTCCCGGCTCGCCCCTGCACGTCCTTCTCCGCCGGAGTCAGCGCACGCGGTGTGCGGAGGGCGGCGGTCATCTGTGATCTCGGCCGCACCAGGAGCTCCAGCTGCGGGTGCGCGAGCCTGGGGAGCAGGTACCGCGCTGGTCACTGCCTGCCTCCCGCGGCCGCTGCACTTAGGGACAGGGATCCGTTTCCCCTCCCTTCCCACCTCTCATCAGCTCTCTCCTGTTGGGGATCATCACCCCCCACGCTGCCAACTACCTCTGTGTCCCAGCGGCTGCATTTAGGAACAGAGGGCTCCCTTTCTTTCTCACGCCACTCGAGCACCCTGATAAGTATCTAGGACAGGCCCTTCACACAGTGCCCTGTCTTTCCCACACAGTCAAAGCCTTTGGTGGTGGTGCTGCTGCATATACCTTTGTGTGAGGCCAAGTGGTACAAGAGGCAGCATGCCTGTCACTACTGCTGTGGCTGCTACATATACATCTGTGACCACCCAAGTGATATATGTGTCATTGTGTCTACTACTGCCACTGTTACCTGTGCACCTGTGTGACACCAAGTGATATCTGCCACCGTGTCTGCTGCTGCTGCTAGTGCACCTGTGAGATTCCAAGTGATATCTAAGATACCGTGTTTGCTGCCGCATACGCATCTGTGAGACATCCAGCGACATTAGGGATTTTACAACATTTTTGTGACATTTCTTCTCTGCTTTATACCGGGTCATACTGTTCCAACGATCCTGATCATGGAAAAATATGTCGCCAAAATGCCACGGGTGACCAAAGGCTCCCAAAACAAAAATAAAACAGCGTCCAGAGATAAGGCTAAGGATAAAGATGCCTATTCGGATCATTCTCTTTCCCCAACATCTCCTGGCCAGGGAGATTCCACGGATGGGCTGGATGTGGCTGACAAATTCAGTCCTTCCTCTGTTCAACAAGCCAGAGAAATCTCGGACATTATCTCGCCTCTTCTAGATGCTAAATTGGCTCCGTTAATGGCGGCTATTAACTCGGCTGCTGCTCAAATAACGCAACACACCAAACGTCTTGTAGAGGCAGAATACCGCATTTCAACTTTAGAGGATGACCATCACCAGGCAGTATCACAATTGCAAACACATGACGCCACCCTTGTGGTTTTAACCGATAAAATCGAAGATCTGGAAAATCGCAATCTGCGGAACAACCTATGCCTTATTGGCCTTCCGGAATCGGTCCGCCCTAAGGATCTTATGGATCTGGTCTCTCGCTGGCTTCCCGAGACTCCGGGCCCTCCTTCTTCTTCTACATTGTACTTAGTGGAAAGGGCGCACCATAACGGTGCTGACAAACAATCATCTCAACAACGCCCTAGACCGGTGATCTACAAGCTCTTGAACTATCTGGACAAGGTGAAAATCATGGAGACTTACCGCATATCCAACAACCCTTGTTATGAGGATTCCAAATTACTCCTTTTTCAGGACTTTTCTTTTCAAGTTTCTTCACAACGCAGGGAATTCTCTCCGGTCTGCAAAGAACTTTGTTCAAAAGACATTCGATTTGTCCTCCTCTATCCTGCTAAGCTGAGGATCTTTCATGCCGGCAAACCACATTATTTTGAAACCCCTGATACTGCCCGCAATTTCTTACACTCTTTATCCTTGTCCTCCTCTGATTCACGCATGGACGATGCCATTTGACTGATCATGGCCTGATAAGTATTGCCTAGTTTAATCTCCTTTTTCTCCTTTTCAATGGATGACACATTGTTATGTTTATTTTTTCTGTTTGCTGTTGTTAATGTTGCGAGGTATTTTTTTCGCTATAATTTGGATGCCTGAGCGGAGGCAACTCCCCTCTCTATTTCTTCTACCCATCCCCCACTATCCTTCTCTTACTAATCTTGATAATATTTTAATTGTATTGCAATGGTTCTTAGAACTGTCAATTTGGGTTAAAAAAAACTTTAAAATATTTGGACAGGTGGCACTTGTTATATGCTATTGTTGCACTTACACGTTTTGTAATATGTCTTGTTTTTCTGGTTTACTCTTTCTCTTTGCTGGTTATCTTTGGTCCCTCCCCTGCTCGCTGGGACAGGTGGACGGACGCTTCCTTATGGCTTCCCCTTCCATGTTCCACCAGACTGGGTGTTGGATGATGTTGAGGTCTTCCGATACTGCTGTCCTCACGGACAAATCGAAGACTTCTCTTAACCTGGTCTCTTGGAATGTGGAAGGGTTGAACACCCCGCTTAAGCGGAAGAAAATTCTAAATCACCTCAAGAAATTTCGCCCCGATGTGGCGTTTTTACAAGAGACGCATTGGAGACTCACGGACCCAAACGTAGTGCGGGATAATTGGATTGGTGATTATAAATGTGCCTCTTATACTGCTCTTTTTTAATCAATCTTTGCATTACGATATTAAGGATGAAAGGATTGATCCTGAGGGGAGATTTTTATCTTTGAAGGTGGATATTGAACGGAAATGGTTTACCTTAGCATGTATTTATGCCCCCACAGGGCCGAATGTGGCCTTTTTTTACCCCCTTTGTTAACCTATAAGGTTGGATGGAGGGTTCTTTCATTTTGGGGGGTGATCTAAATGTGGTCTTTGACCCTTCCCTCCATGAGTCAGTTGGGCCTAGGCAGACTGGCTCCAGTAGATCCGCCCCATCCACCTTATCATTATTGCTAGACACATTACAACTTATGGACCCCTGGAGGTTCTTACATCCTGACTCTAGGGAATATACCCTTTTCTCTCATCCACATAATGTAGTCTCTTGTTTAGATTATTGGTTGCTCTCTGGTTCATTAATTCATAGAGTTATAGACTCGACCATAGCTGACATCCTCTTATCTGATCATGCCCCCATTACTCTTACGCTTACCCTATTGATGCCTCATCCATATTCTCATAACTGGCGCTTTCCAGACTACCTAGCCTGCTCTGATGACTTTAAACTTTACTTAACCCAATCCTTTCTAAACTATATCCAGGATAATAGTGTCCATACGGATGGTATAAATCTTTTTTGGCAGGCTTCCAAACCGGTTCTTCGGGGCCATATATTATCCTATGTTGCCACTAAGAAAAAACATTTCCAGGCCCGATTGTCCCATTCAACCCACGCAGTTACCTCAACATACAATTGCTAGCTACTCCTTCTGAATTTAATTGACTCCTATACAAGGATACCAAGTCGATCCATGACACCCTTTGTGCTGAGCAGGCTAAACTATTCTTATCATTCCAATCTAATAAGTATTTCCGATGGGGTAATCGCCCTGGGAAATTGTTGGCTAACTTAGTGAAAGCCTCCTCGGCCCCTAAACACATCATGTCCATTCAATCTGGCCTGGGCTCCCTAGTACAGAGTCCGGAGACAATTAGTGATGCTTTCCTTGACTTTTTTGAAACCCTCTACACTGCACCCCCTGATCAGCCCGTCAAGGGTCTGGACTTCTTAACTCAGGCAAGTCTCCTTACCCTTTCTGACGATGATAGAGACCTTCTTAGTTCTCCCATCACAGATGCAGAGTTGGAGATGGTTATCAAATCTTTACCTAATGGGAAGGCCCCCGTTCCAGATGGCCTATCTGCCGCATACTACAAACTCCTCTCCCCACACATTCGGGAACATCTTTCTAGACTCTATAACTCAATCCTTACAGGTCATTCGGCCCCTCTTGATTTTAGTACCGCTAGGGTAATTGTTCTGCTCAAGCCGAATAAAGACCCCACCTTGGTCTCTTCGTATAGACTGATTTCCCTCTTGAATCAAGATTTCAAGATTTTTACTAAAATTCTTGCTTCCTACCTCCAATTGGTTTTGCCTAAATTATTACATCCTGCACAGACAGGTTTTCTTTGCAACAGACATTCAGTTTGTAACGTCCGCTCATTGTTGGCGGCTATGATTCAGACACATAACTCTCGGGAGACGGGAAACATAGTCCTCTGTTGTGATGCAGATAAGGCATTTGACAAGTTATCCTGGGCACATTTAAGTAGAATTCTCCAACGTCAGGAATTTGGCCTGGACTTTTTACATGTGTTTCACACCCTTTACCACCAACCACTAGCTTATTTGACAATTAATGCCCATAACACCGGTTATTTTACATTATATCGTGGCACCAGGCAAGGATGTCCTCTCTCCCCGCTTTTGTTCAATTTGGCATTAGACCCCCTTTTTCAGCATTTTTTAAAGGAAGATAGATGGCATGGAATTAAATCCGATAACATCTTGCTTTATTTTAGTAACCCCCGTGCGGCACTGCCCCATTTGCTCTCCATTTTGAATTCCTTTGAATTAGTGTCTGGGTTTAAAATTAACTATTCAAAAACTGAAGTTTGGCCTTTTGTCCCTCTGCCAAAACTGGCTGGGGTACTTCGTTTCCCTTTCACTGGGCGACAGATGATAATATCACCTATCTCGGCATAAAAATTCCTAATCATCCCTCAAAACTGTACACCTTAAATTTTTCCTCACTTCTTGCCAGGACTTATACTGATTTCTCTAAATGGGCTCACCTCCCATTGACATACACTGGCCGTTGCCACTGATATAAAATGATAACTTTTCCACGATTTTTATATGTATTGCAGATGCTCCCATTGATCCCGCCTAAAGATACATTCACCCAACTGAACAGAGCATGGACCAAATTTATTTGGGCAGGTAAACGGCCAAGGGTCTCACTATTCAAGTTACAACAACCGCGGACCCTGGGTGGTCTAAATTTGCTGTGTCTGCGCACTTATGCAGTGGCGGCAAACTATAGAGTTGCTTTGGACTGGATTAATGGACGCAGTGTATATGCAAACCAACAACTAGAACAAACCTTTATACCAAACTGGGATCTGGTCTCCTAGCTACATGCTACGCCCCACTCCATGCCTGATTTTGTAAAAGATAATGTCCTGTTGTCTTCTACTTGTATGGTGTGGAGGACAGTGCGCTGCAAATCGAAATTGTCGTGGCAAACCTGTTTATTCCTGACCCTTTGGAGTAATCCCAATTTCGAGCCACATAATACATCTCCGATACTTTATACATGGTACAGAGGAGGCCTGAAATATGTCCACCACTTCTTACGTGGGGATGATTTAGTCCTGCTCACACACTGACAGTTACTGGAGCGATTTCCATCCTTGACGATTCCCTTATTTCTTTTTTTACAAGCGAGTAGCTACTGTATGTACAAAAAGTTCTGTCCACTCTGACTGAGATAGACAGGACCAACACTTTAGATAAAGCATTACGCAATGATCCCAATGGTCTCTTCTCAACTGCTTTTATATACGCCCAATCACGTCCTTTACTTAACCTGGAATCTGGGGATGATGGTTTGTTGAGATGTAAGTCGGAGTTCCCAGATCTTTCTTTGAAATCCATTTTAGATGCCACTATGACTTTAGATAAACTATTTTCTCGATCTCCTATACAGAGATGCACCCAAAAATTTTGCACAGGGCTTATTTTACACCTAAACTGAAATTCCTCATTGGGGATGCCCCAACTTCTAATTGTTTTAAATGCTGTTTTCCGGAAGCAGATATAGTCCATTGCTTGTGGTCCTGTCCAAAGGTACAAGCCCTCTGGCAGGCACTTCAACTATATATTACGAATGAATTGAAAATTCAATTCACTATTACTAAATCCTGGGCATTTTGGGGAATTTACCCTAAGACTTCCTTTCCATTGTTATCTAAAGGTAACCGTACTTTACTCGCCAAACTGGCTGCGGCAGCAAAAATAACTGTACTCTCCCAATGGATCTCCCCAGATTCCGTACCCATTGCACTACTCTATCCCAGAATTTCATTCTTATTTCACTCAGACTGGACCAACACTACGCTTCACAAAGAGAAATTGACAGGGAAATACTTTGACACATGGCTCCCATATATTCGTACTCTTTCCCCGTCACTAAAAGAGGCCCTACGGAAATGTTTTCAAAATACTGATTGGTACAATCTAACAGTGTAAGACTCTGGTGCTCCGTTCTAATTTCCCCTCTCGAAGCTGTAATTTGACCACATTATACCTGTGTCCTACGCCATACAAATTGCCCTGTTTAAGCTCTTGACTCTCTTCTGTTGTACTGTTTCTTCCCTTGATCGATTGTTGTAATATTCTACAAGACTTTTCTGATTCTGTTCTGTATGTTTGTGCTGTCTCTGTGTATTGCTTATATTGCTTTTGCCTGTCAAACTTTTTTTGGGGAAAAAAAAAATATTTTTTTTGCATGCAGGGTAAATACTAGCTGCTTTTGCATGTAGTCCACAGACACTGGACAGCTTTATGTTTACACTGCAATTCAGGTATGAGTTTGGACACCTCCCTCCCAAATCTAACTCTCTCTGCACGTTACATTTGCCCCACCTGCAGTGCACATGGGTGGTCATTCCAAGTTGTTCGCTAGCTGCATTCGTTCACTGTACAGCGTTGAGGCAAAAAAAGGCACTTCTGCGAATGCGGTGAGATGCGCACACGCGACGTACTATTACAACGAACGATGTAGTTTTACACAGTGTCTAGCGAAGCTTTTCAGTCGCACTGCTGGCCACAGAGTGATTGACATGCAGTGCGCGTTTCTGGGTGTCAACTGACCGTTTTCAGGGAGTGTTTGGAAAAACGCAGGCGTGCCAGGAAAAACGCAGGCGTGGCTGGCTGAACGCAGGGCGTGTTTGTGACGTCAAATCAGGAACTGAATGGTCTGAAGTGATCGCAAGCGCTGAGTAGGTCTGGAGCTACTCTGAAACTGCAAAAACTTATTTTGTAGCCGCTCTGCGATCCTTTCGTTTGCACTTCTGCTAAGCTAAAATACACTCCCAGTGGGAGGCGGCATAGCGTTTGCACGGCTGCTAAAAACTGCTAGCGAGCGATCAACTCGGAATGACCACCCTGGTTTTACCAAGGTGCACAGTTACTGGCTCTTTCGTTATTCCCAAATCAGAATCAGTCCCTATGTATCTGGGTGAGTGCAGGTAAATGGGTGTGACCGAGCATGCACCCTTTTTTTTTTACAGAGGGCCTGATTCATGTTTGTAAGTTAAGCAAAAAAGCAAGCTCCTGGGCAAAACCATTCTGGGCAGATGTAACATGTGCAGAGAGAGAGTTACATCTGGTGGGGGGGTCGAAACTGAAATCTGAATTGCAGCATAAAAATAAAGCTGTCTAACATTTGTGGGATACATGCAAAAGCAGCCAGTATTTACCCTGCACAGAAACAATATACATGTGCTTGCTCACCTTTCATGGCAACATGGTTTGTTCCTAACACAGGTCCTAGGGGGTCATTCAGACCTGGTCGCACGCTAGGTTTTTTCGTTGCGGTGTGATCAGGTCAGAACTGCACATGCGTATGCACCGCAATGCGCAGGAGCGTCATACAAGTACAAAGCGGATAGTTGCCCAGCGATGGATTATACGAAGAATCCATTCGCACAACCAATCGCAAGGAGATTGACAGGAAGAGGGCGTCTGTGGGTGGCAACTGACCGTTTTCTGGGAGAGTTTGGAAAAATGCAGTCGTGTCCAAGCGTTTGCAGGGCGGGTGTCTGACGTCAATTCCGGCCCCTGACAGGCTGAAGTGATCGCAGCAGCTGAGTAAGTTCTGAGCTACTCAGAAACTGCACAAAACTTTTTTGTACCGCTCGGCTGCACATGCGATCGCACACTTGCAAAGCAAAAATACACTCCCCTATAGGCGGCGACTATCTGATCGCAGCGCTGCAAAAAATAGCTAGCGAGCGATCAGGTCTGAATGACCCCCCCTAATTCATATATTTTCACACTCTGGGCTTATTCATGATTGTAAGTAAAGCAACAACAACAACAACAACAAAAAAGGCAAGTAACTGTGGATCTAATCCAGCAAAATCTTTCTCTAATGGGCAAAACTATGTGCACTGCAGGTGGGGCAGATATAACATGTGCAGGGAGTTACATTTGGGTGGGGTGTGTTCAAACTGAAATCTAAATTGCAGTGTAAAAATAAAGCAGCCAGTATTTACCCTGCACAGAAACAATATAACCCACCCAAATCTTACTCTCTCTGCACATGTTACATATGCCCCACCTGCAGTGCACATGGTTTTGCCCAATTGCTAACAAACTTGCTGCTGCAATCAACTCAGAATTACCCCCTAATTCACAGAGATCACTTAGGGAACAGGATAATATTACAGTATCCAATTGTGCATCACAGCCGGAATGTATGGGATGTCTATTTAGACTATAGTGATATCAGCAGCGACATGCCAGGAATTAATGACTCACTTGTACTAATCACTACACAATTCCAAATGCTACAGTTTAAGTTTGTGAGTAATGAGGTGAAAATACCCTCTGTGGACTTACTGCTCAACATAAAATGTTCTTTTATCAAGGATTACAACTTTAAATAGCCAATTCCATGAAGAACAGTTAAAAGAAAGAACCAATTTATTCACAGCAAGATCTGAAAATTATGTATGCAAATATATGTAAATGATCCACGACGAATGCATGCAAATGAAAATTATGCATGCAAAGATATGCAACATAGATATGCACAAATATACCTAATTAACCTATTTAACTCCTGGTGAGTGGATCAGGAAGTGTTTCATATGCAAAAATATGTTGTTAGAAACATTTGCATATGCATGTATGCAAATGTATTTGCATATATAAAAAGTGGCATAATTTCATATAGATAGATATGGACTATGGATTCTTGGTTATACCTTGTCATGGGCCTGATTCTGATTTGGAAGTAAAGCAAAAAAACAAACAAACGGTTAACTGTGCACTTGTGCAAACCATGTTGCACTGCAGGTGGGGCAGATGTAACATGTGCAGAGTGGGGGTTATCCAGATGTGGTTGGAGTTGCTGTTCATGCAGCAAAGTATTGATTATCTATCTGTAGTTTGCACATATGCAGGACCCGTTCTGTGAACACTGCAGCATCAGACAGTCAGTGAAGTTATCAGACAGTAGCGGATCTTGCCACGGGCAAGCAGCACTTTTGCCCAGGGCGCCGCCTTCCGGAGGGCGCCGGCGCCATCCCGAGGGCGCCGCACCAGGGAAAGATCCGCTGCTGCTGTGGTGCCCCCCGCTGCCGCTGCCCGCTGTGAAGGGAAACTAGACGCTACGCGTCTAGTTTCCCTTCGTGGGCTGCCCGCTGTGAAGGGAAACTAGACGCTACGCGTCTAGTTTCCCTTCCTGGAGAGGACCTTAACTGTAATGATGTGCGGTGCGCGTTGACGTCATCGCGCACCGCACAGCAAAGGTCCTCTCCACGAAGGGAACTAGACTCTTAGCGTCTAGTTTTCCTTCGTGGAGAGGACCTTTGCTGGTCGGTGCGCGATGACGTCATCGCGCACCGCACATCCTACTACAGTACAGGGGGCGTAACTGACCATGCCCCCTGTATGAAGCCACGCCCCCTAATGCCGCCCGGGGAGCAAGAAGCCTCGGAAACCGGCCCTGTTATCAGACTCCGTTTTTCAAAATCGAGGCGTGTCGCCACTATTTCGGGGGAGGGAAGAGGCCAGGGATCTCCGTGGTTGTATAGAGATTTCCTTGCCTCTGCAATGGGTGGCTAGCGCATTGCAATTGTCCTGCAATCTGCCTGATGGGAGCAGGTCGGATCACTCCTGCAGCAGGAGGCGTCTGCTTGTATTAGGCGTCTCCGGCTGCATCACCATACAGCGCAGTCACTGCTGCTTCCAAGGAAGTGACAGCACCACCATCCACATCTGAATGACCCTAAGACGCCCATTTATTATCATTAGTTTTACAAAAAAAATGTGAAAAAGGGTGTTTTCTGTTTTCACACCCTTTTTACATTTTCTTTTAGTATCACTCCAATGTATTAAAGGGCATTTGGAGCAGTTTTCATGAAAAACTGCTCCAAACCCTTTGATTATCATTTTTTTTTTTTAGTAACCCGCATCGCATTCCCCAGACTTATAATGGGAAATACCATGTGGCCAATTTTACAAAAAAAAAAAAAAAATGTAAAAAAAAACCGCAGCTCAGCCAGCTCAGCTCAGGCTGGCGAGCGAGACCACCGGGCAGCACTGCGACACACAAGCTGATCAGTGTTTAAAACAAAAACAAAAAAGTAAAACAAAAACAAAAACGTACTTACCCGTCCAGGAGCCAGTGATCGGTGCTCCTGTGCAGGCTACTGGGCGCCGGGTCCCCCATATGCTGCGCTGTGACCCCCGGTGCAGTAAAGTAACGCTGCAAAGCGGCAGCGCACTTTACAGCACCCTGGGTCACCACAGCGCACAGGATACAGCGCCCAGCAGCCCTGCAGGAGCAGCGTGGACCGGCCCCCTGGATTGGTAAGTACACTGACCTGCGGGGGGGGGGGGGGGGTCCGCAGCGTGCGGAGGGGTAGTCGCAATGGGGGGGTCGACCTGGTGGTGGCGGTAGCGGCGATGTGGCAGATGACTCCGATGATGCTGCGGAGTGTCATCGCAGGGACATCACTGCAATGTAATCAATTATCGCAGTGCGATTATGGGCGATTTTATCACCTGACATCCGCATCCTTGGATGCGGATGGTGACAAATAGGCCCCTTAGAGAGTTAGATTTGGGTGGTGTGTCCAAATTGATATCTAAATTGCAGTGTAATAATAAAGATGGCTAACATTTGTGGGCTACATGCAAAAGCAGCCAGTATTTACCCTGCACAGAAAAAATATAAATGTATTTGCTCCCCTTGCATGGCAACATGGTTTAGTCCAAATACATAGTTACATTAGGTTTTTTTTTTAGCTTAACTTGTCGTTTGCATTGTCCAAGCTTAATGTCCAACTTCTGACAGGGCCCTCAAGAGTGTTCCTGGGACCCGTTATGACGGTTTCTTATGTGCCCCCAAACAGCCTCTGCAAAACTGGTGAGGAACGCGCATCCTAGGGGCACTGACCTAGCTGACCTCCACCCAGGCTTTTTGGGAGCAGCTTTGGCAGAAGGAGGTGCTACACAGGGACATAGAAAGCTATTGGTCTGCGCCTTCACTCTCCCCCACCCACAGTCTGGCTGTGAAGGCCCTATACGTCCCAAAATCATTCTTATCTTACATATGGGGCTGATTTGCCACAGACCTTACCAGAAGTCTGTTTGGTAAGTTATTTCTTAAAAATAGTTTTTCTCAATTTTTTTAAAATAAAACTACAAAAGTTTTCAGGACACAGGTGCATTGGTGAGTGCCAGGGGGGGGCAATTATCTCACTGTATGTGCCGCGGAGATCATACATAATTGTTCCCTTCCTGCACCCTGTGTGGGCTTGCTGACCTCCCTGCCACTACCTAGTGATGGTGCCGGGAACCTATGGGGAAGGGAATGCTGACACTCCCTCCTGTCTGAGCACGAGCCGCAGATCGGGTGCAGCGGAGCTGCAGATAAGTCGGGAGGTGTGGCGCAGCGAGGAGGTCAGTACAGTGACTGAGTGCTACTGTTAATTAATATGCAGTGTAATCTTACTTGCCAACTTTCCCGGAATAGTGGAGGGGTCTCCCTAATTTTTGGACAGTCCCACAGACTTCTGGAAGAGTTGGGCAACCTCCCGCATCCCACCCACTTCTAGTGAAATGGGTGGGATGGTGTGTATGGGGGGGGGGGGGGGGGGGGGGTTATTATTGTAATGCAGGGACTATTGTGTAGATGTATTCATCTGATCTGGGGGTTTTCATGTAACGTAAGTGAGTTTGGTGGTGGCCATTAATATATTGCGGGGGCTACTAAAGCGTACCTCCTAACTTTTTGACTAAAGCAGGCAGGACCCTCGCGTGGCGAAGCCGTGCGCGAATCGAAAAGGGGGCATGGCCTCGGGTGGGAGGTCGTGGCTTCTGCCTAGTGAGCGTGACCTCGCTCTGTGGACCGATTTTCCATCATTTGGGGGCGTGCCCAGCTCTCCCCGAGCCGCTGGACAGTCCTCTGCTCACCTCTCAGCACTGAATACAGCCGTGCATGTACGCACAGCATGTATTCAAAGGCAGAGCAGCGGGTGATCAAAGGATCCCCCAACTGCCCCCCTGCCCACGGGACACCGTGACCCGCAGGAGGGGCAGCGGGACAGTGTACGAATAGCGGGACTGGAATTGGGACAGTTGGGAGGTATGACTAAAGCGATGGCTAATAATGTCAGGGGTCGTTATTTTAAATAGACCGAGCTGTTACATGACGATGGAGGTTTGGAATTGAGTTTTACATTTTACAAAGCTGTGAAGTTCCAGCGATAGAACTTTTGAGTTCCTCTTTGTTCTAACATTCTGCACACAGATATTATGGGGCGGGATGTAATGAAGTCCGGCGACCGTGCGGGATGCTGGCTGAACTGTAAAGTTTTTAAAGGGGCAATCCTGTACAAGGCATGTTTTGTACACAATTGCCCTTTTAAAAAAACATCCGAGTTGGCACCATAATGTCGAATGTCATAATGTCAACACGGTTAAATTGTCAACATGTGAAATGACGGCATTGCTAGAATGTCGACAATATAAGGGGGTTAGGGGGTAGGCTTAAAATTGGTTGTCAACATTGTGTATCTGTTGGCATATTGGCAGTCAAAATTTTTAACATGTCATTTTGTCAGTGTCGGCATTTTGCAAGACAACATAGTTGTCGACATTCTGAACATGTCAACATTTGTCTGTCAACATGTTATACCTATTGTCTATATAATGAGTTTCAACATTGTGATTGTGGGCAAACCCCATCCACCATGGTTACCACCCATCTACCAATAAGAATTTGTTTACATTGTCCAACTTGCATACGGTGAATGAAAGCTCATTTCTTATTGGTTGTATGTGTTATGGATAATTTGTCCTTATTTAGTAAACAACTGAATCATTATCAAGTTTTTAGGTCGATATGCTCAGTTCCTGTAAGTTAAAACAATATACTGGCTACAACCCATGTAAACAGTAACACCACAATATATTCTCATTTGCCAAAATATTTTAGAGTCCATTCATCAAAGATTAATTATTAACCGTCTTCTCCAGGAACAATTCATTATTATATGAACTAAGCTTCCCTCGTAAACTTTTACAAGACTTTGACTTCAATGGAAAACACATCCAGGAACCTGGACTGTTAAAATAATATTAAAATACTGTAAATAAAATGGAGTATCATACCAAATGAATAAAACCAATCATATCTGATCATTTGTAATAAGATTAATAGCAAGGTACTATTATTTTACTTTTCCTCTGACTTTTGGTAAAAAAATAAGCATGCATTAAATTGTTTCTAACCTATCTACTTGTGTGCTGGAGACAATCTCAAGGAGAGAGCACAGCACACTGAATAAATGCTTTGCGCAAATGTCATTATGTAATTAAGCAAGAAAAAAAATACAGTGGCAACTGCTCTAAATGTTGGGTTTTGAACCATAAAACACTAACAAAAATAGTAATTTTTTTTTACAGAATAATAAAGTATCCACAAAATTGTGAAGGGATTTTACTAATGTAAATCTTTTAGGTTCTAGGCTCTAACAAACAGAACCCTCTTGCAATTTTTGTGTTTGTTTCAACGCTGTTACTCATGGTGTGTTGCAGAATATTTTAGTGCTATATATGTATAGTATAATTCTATCTTTTGGGAAATAAGGACCATAAAAATAAAATTATTATAAAAAAAAATATAATTATGATAATGATGATGATGCTATAACTGGGCATAAAATATTTTATTTCTGTAATATATTGGTGCACATATTTTTTTGTTCCATTCATAGACAAAGTACAATTCTTTAATTAATTTACTTTGTAAGGAAACTATTAACATACAGTATTAGCATATTATGCAAATAATATGCAGAAATATATATATGCCTTTATCAAGTATAAATATAATCCATAAATACAAATTCTAATAAATAAATCCCTCAATATGTTTGTATGAATTCCCTGCATATAACAGTGCCATTTAATAAACTCTAAATTAGAAAACATTCCATCTTTTTGGAATCATTATCAGATGACTCTTAGGAGTTTTTGCAATGTTACAGCACGGAACGGGTAGTTCATGCTACAATTGTGGATGATTGCTATTTACAAATGTTCCTGTAAACATCTTCATATATAAATTATTCATGACAAATACAATAAAACACAGCATGTGTGTGTGTGTATGTATATATGTGTGAGTGTGTGTGTATACATATGGTTATATATGTATATACATATATATTTAGAAATATATAAATATATATATATATATATATATATATATACACACACATACCCGTATACACAGTATATATATATATATATATATATATATGTAAATGTGTGTGTGTATATATATATATATATATATATATATATATATACTGTATATACAGCATGCACAATATCACGTTTTATGCTGCATACAACAGTAGCTGTGTTTAAAGAATTAAATCCTATTCTCAGTAACACATTTTCCATTGTAGGATATTTTTCCTCTCAATTCTCTGTATTATTACATTTCAAAGCTGTGAATCCTGTTTGAAGGAGTTATACTGACAGTGTCCTTTGAACAGACTTCTGCTCAGTGATATGCACTGCAAATTTCAAAGGTATCAGGATGTATTTATTTTTGTGTTTTTTATTATGATCTGGTTCCCTGACACACACACATATATATATATATATATATACACACATGTACACACACACATATATACACACACACACACACACACACACAATAAATATATATATATATATATATATATTACTCTCAAAACTCTATATAATAAAAAGATAAATTACTAAAAAAGAAAACACTAGGACTGACTGCAAGATTGATTGGCAAGAAATAAGGAAAAGAGCAGATTTTTTAAATACATATTTGTAAAGATTTTTTTTACAGTAAAATTAATAACAAAAATTCTGTAATTTATTTTTGCCCAGCCTGGCGGTTTAATTTTGTACTTCAATGGGAATATATGAGACAGAAAAAAAAAAAACAGTATTTTTAGTATATAGAAGAAAAGACTAGACACAAAAACTGTGGCATTTTCTGCCCTTTAATTCTCTTCTGAGAAAAGCCGAGCTGAAAAACGCAGGGCGAGACGTCCATCTCATAACTCCCAGAATGCTTTGTGAATGACATGAAAAACACAAGGCTTGATGATCCTTCCCTCTCGACCTGTATCCAGATGGCTACCCTAGTATCGATCCGTTGGTAATATATAACATGATGAATGTAGAGGGCTATTTCTGTCACCTTGGATATAAAAACCACCAGTGTTTGCTGATTGAATCCCCTGCCATTATTTCCACTGCAGAAGCTGAGATTTTTTTTTTCTTTTCCCATTTTTAAAATGTATCCTTCTGATGCGTTTCCACACCAAGGTTGTGTTCACCACTGACCGTTTTGGCGTGCCTTTAATTGGAAGTTAGGATGCAACCAACAACAACAACAAAAAACATAGCTAAGGGGCTTTTGTGGCGGAAAAATTCAATTAAATAAATAAATAAAAACATGGGAACAAATGATAAAATCAAGTAACATGGCGACAAAGCGTAAGCGGGCGGTGGATGGAATACTGAGCTATTTTTATAATATTCCAGGAGCTTAACCCATTACTGTATGGGATGTTGTAAAGCAGTATCTGGACAGATCAAGGCAAGGGATAAAGTCTATTTTCTACAATAGAACTCTGTTTAATGTGGCTAGTAATGTGGCTAGAGGCAATGGTGTAATAAAAAATAAGGGCTAATTATAATTGTCCTGTGCAGCAGTAGCCTTAGACTGTGATAATGGTGATAGCGGCAAGTGAGGTAAAGATGTACTGTACTACAAAAGAGGTAATATGTGGTATTTAAAAAGATCAAAATTATATATATCTATATCTATCTATATATATATATATATATATATTTATCTATCTATATATATATATATATACATGCATATAGATAAATATATATATATTTATATATATATATATATATGTAAATATTTTTTATCTATACATATTTTTTTTCTCTCTCTCTCCATCTCTCTCTCTCTATATATATATATATATATATATATATATATATATATGTAGTCTCCTTACAAAATAGCATATTACAGAATTATATAAAATGTTATAATATGTATATATTATTTATACATGTTAAATTTTATATATATATATATATAGAGAGAGAGAGAGAGAGAGAGAGAGAGAGAGATGAGCGGGTTCGGATTTACTCAGTTCTTAACGCCAGAATTATCACAATTTCTTTTTTTTCTGGATTTTTCTTATTGGCTAACCAAAACACGTGACGTCTGTGAGCCAATAAGGACATTCGAGTAAATCCGAGTAGAATCGAACTCGCTCATCTCAAATATATATGTGATATATAGCATGTATATATGATATATATATAGATCCTCCAAATTACGGCACTCGGCGGTCTCTTTTAGGGAATAAACATTCCAAAAGCAACTTGCAACGTTTCGGCTTTAATTAGCCTTTTTCAAGCAACATCATGATGTTGCTTGAAAAAGGCTAATTAAAGCCGAAACGTTGCAAGTTGCTTTTGGAATGTTTATTCCCTAAAATAGACCGCCGAGTGCCGTAATTTGGAGGATCTGCATACACTGTGTAATGTGCACCGCGGCATGATGCATCTGAAGTGAGAGTGCCGGTTGTCAGTTCGTTATATATATATATATATATATATATATATATATATGTATATATATGTATGTGTGTGTGTGTGTGTGTGTGTGTGTGTGTGTGTGTGTGTGTGTGTGTAGATAGATAGATAGATAGATAGATAAACATGCCTCTATTTTCAATTATATTTTTTGTTATTGCTTTAGCTTTCTCACAATGGAGTAAATTGTTTGTTGCAGCGCTGTTTATTATAGTGTGAAAACTTGCTTTATTTAAGTGATAATCAGAAGGTTTGTTGCTGCTTTTACCTGTTAAGCAGAGATGTTTCCATGGTAACTGCTAATGCGAAGTGAGGAGAGAAAAAAATCACTGTTGACCACAAGACGTTTGCTTTAATATATCATTCTGGGGGATTACGCTCTCCGCAGTGCACATTTTATAAGACTTTTTACATGCCATTCCCAACCTGGCAAAAAAAAAAAAACATATTTGGCCCGTTTTGTGCAGCAAGGTTTGGCATTATTGTGCCAGGCAGCTGACAATTAAAAGCAGTGTGCGGCAGATAACTTTCTGACTGTTGCAGTTCAGGTGCAGAGTTGGCCAAACCTTGGGGACATAATGAATCATACAGTATATCTCATAGGGAATTCTTAGTGTATTTCTCCCAATTAAGGAAAATTAATTAAGACTCTTTTTTTACAGGAACAGAGAGCCATTAACGACGTCAGACTTTCCGGTAGTAAGGAGACCAATTAGATAACATTTGGGCGAATAATTAATATATGCGGTGCAAAGTACATCAATATCAATTTTACTGAGGTCACTAATACTCGATAATGTCATGCAGATCCCTGGGGAAGTAAATAAACTAATACTGTAACCCACAAATTGTTATTTGACAAGTAAAGGTTTGGAACGATACAAGTTTATCAATGGGTCCTGTTCAGTTCTGTGACGATCTACCGGCTCCAACCCCCGTGGTGTATCGGCTCTCACTGTTACATTTCCATTCACAGCTTATCCTTGGCCTCCAGTGCCTATACCGAGAGTATTTTTATGGAGCCGATTCACCTCTCCTCCGCGGTAGCAGCCAAGAAGATCATAAGTGAAGGTAAGTACCAACTTTTTGTACCCCCACCCCAATTTTTTAAATTTTTTAAAATCTTTTTTACAGCCATAAATGATTAAAAAAAGAGCATTAACAGCACATACACAGTATAAAGACACAGGGGCTGATTCCGAGTCGGACTGATCTCTTCGTATGGACACAAATAGCACACCGCACCGATCTGTCTTTCTGTGGAATGGGCATTCCATGGTGGGATCTGGGCACTGACGGCCATTTTGACTGTAAATGATCTAATGTTTGCACTGCCGGCCAATCAGCTCCTAACTGCCATGTTACAGGATGTGTTTGAAAAATGACAGTTAGGAGCTGATTGGTTGGTACTTTATCCCTCTCCACTTTATCTCTCTCCAAGGCTTAGCACACCTCCCCCGTAGTCTTCCAAATCCTAACTGTTTATGATATACAGTGGCATATAAGAAGTCTATGATTCCCTATTAAATCAGCCTCTTGCTAGAAGACACAGGCAAGAGGTTACATTTGTAGTCAGTGTGTATGTGTACACAACCCCACACCACTTTGAGGGCAGTTGAGTTTCCGACGGACGGGATCCCGGCGATCGAGATACCGACGCCGGGATCTCGAAGGACACAGCAAGCCTAAATACCGATGCCGCTCGGGACACTGGCGTCAAAATGCCAACATCTGGAATTCCGAACGTCCTTCCAGCAGGATGCGCTGGCCGTCCTGCTGCAGTGGGGGGGGGGATGTTAGGCTTAGGTATGAGAAGTAGTGTTAGGGTGCGGGTGCAGGGACTGGAAGGTCAGGGTTAGGGACCGGGGACGGGGATAAGGTTTAGGCCCTTAGAAGGGGAAGTTAGGGTTAGGTACCAGGAGAAAGGGTTAGGTTTAGGTATGAGAAGTAGTGTTAGGGTTAGGGTGCAGGGACGGGAAGGTTAGGGTTAGGGACCGGGGACGGGGGGTTAGGTTTAGGCACTTAGAAGGGGAGGTTAGAGTTAGGCACCAAGCGGGGAGGGTTAGGTTTAGGCAGCGGGGAAGGGAAGGCTAGGGTTAGGTACCACCCGAGACGGTTAGGGTTAGGCACCCACAAGGGAGGGTTAGGTTTAGGCACCCACAAGGGAGGGTTAGGTTTAGGCACCCACAAGGGAGGGTTACGGTAAAGGGCAGGGGAGGGTTAGGGTACTTTACAGGGGGTTGTCGGGATTCTGACGGTCGGGATTCCGCTGTCAGTATTCTGACCGCCGGCCTCCCATCCATCCGGAAATCATACTGAACTCGTCCTTATAACTAGGTGGCCCCATAGCAACTGCACCCCCTGGCACCTAATGTAGCTTGGTCTTAGGCATGTAGTTAGGGCTCTGGGCTATGAGCCGTGCGTATAGAGAAGGGAAGCCTGTTATAGAAACATCCCTTGTACTCTGCATGGCGCTGGTGCTAGTCCGATACTATGATAATGGTGGCGGCTTTGGAAGGTAGAATAGTGAGCCTGATTCAGATGAGGTTGGAGTTGATTGGAGCGATAGCACTTATGTGACAATGCAGCAGAAGGAGGCAAGCTGCTTCCTAGGATCAGATCACCTACAACACTATTGGCCGGCTGCGTGACCCATGGGGTCGTGCGAGCCGGTCGCTGCAGATAAAACAAAGAGGACAGGAAATCTTTGTCCTCTGGCGGAGAGGCTGGCCTTGTCCCTCCACCACAACGGCAGCGGCACGCCTCTGCTTTGGGAACCGGAGGCCGTCACCGCCCCCCTTCCCGTCCCCAAACGGTATCCCACTGTCAATAACTGACAGTCTGATGCTGTTCTGAGTGCAGTACGGATACATCGCAAGGGTAAAGTACCGCACTAGTGTTGGGACCTGATGCAGGCCCGCAGGCTGGAGCGGCTTCTGGCTTGAAGCCATGCGGATCCTGGCATTAGCACATGCGGATCCTGGCATTAGCACAAGGTAAAAAATCAGGCTTCCACGTCAGCATGCAAACACCGCCGCTGTGCGTCCGACTCAGAAACAGCCCTTCAGATGTCAGGCTGGTTCCTTGAAGTCTAAGATAAAAACATAATAAGAACAAACTAAAAAAAAAAAGCATCTTTACTTAAGACCAAGTGCAACACGGCGTCATCCAGACCTTATTGTACAGAGTAGTCTGCAGGCCAGCTTCAGGGATTCCACCTCCTGTGTTACACACGGAGCTGCAAGAAAATTATCGTCCATCAAGTTCAACCTTTTATAAATTCTAGTTGAGTGGTTTCAGAGCAAATTATCCCCCCTTCCCCCTTCCTCCCACCTTGTCCAGTGAAACAGCTGCTGATTCAACCTCAGAGGGGGGGAAATTCCTTCCTGACCCCATACGTGGCAATTAGATTAATTTTCTAGGTGACTCAACCCAACTGTGTAATTTGTTACTTGTAACCACTGATACCATTCCCTGTGAGAAAGGCATCCCATCCATTCTTAAATCCGTCCAAGTTCTTTCTTTGGTCTCACGATGGCCATGACAATCCAATGAGCCACTGTTGCCTTTGAAGCTGCCCGGCCATTCTTCCTTTGGCAGAATAAGTAGTTGTATTTGTTTTAGCAGCCCGTTCAGTCCTGTCAATATAGATTTACGACAGCAGAGTAAACCTCGAGGATGCGCAGGAGGATGGAGACTGATTCCCAATCTGTGTAATATGAAGATGTAACTTATGTGAGGATCTCTGGGACTGTCTTAAAAAAAAAAATACAAAAAGGTTATGGGGGCTACATACGCTTCACGCTGTTGGACTGTGACTATCTGTTGCATTCGAGAACAAATAATTTCAATGTCTCTAGTAATGATATGTAGTCAAATCAATGTTGGTCTTCATAATGTGAACACCACAATGGTGACAGTTTTGATGTAGATATTGTTAAAATGTTGACAGGCAACATGTCAACATTTTCAGATTGTCAACTGGTGAAATCTCAACATTGTCAGAATGTTGACATTAAGGTTAGGCTGCAGGGGGAGGTAAGGGTTAGGCTGGGAGAGAAGAGGGTTGGGGTTTGGCTGCAGGGGGGCTTAAGGTTAGGCTGTAGGGGGATTAGTGTTAGGCTGCAGGGGGGTTAGGGTTAGATTGAAGGGGAAGTTAGGGTTAGGCTGTGGGGGGACGTTAGGGTTAGGCTGTGGGGGGAGGTTAGGGTTAGGCTGCGAGTAGGGTAGAGGATTAGGCTGCAAGATGGGTTAGAGTTAGGCTGCAGGGGGAGTTAGGGTTAGGCTGTGGGGGGAGGTAAGGGTTAGGCTGGGTGAGAAGAGGGTTGGGGTTTGGCTGCAGGGGGGGTTAAGGTTAGGCTGCAGGGGGATTAGTGTTAGGCTGCAGGGGGGTTAGAGTTAGATTGAAGGGGAAGTTAGGGTTAGGCTGTGGGGGGACGTTAGGGTTAGGCTGCGGGGGGATAGGGTTAGGCTGTGGGGGGAGGTTAGGGTTAGGCTGCGAGTAGGGTAGAGGATTAAGCTGCAAGATAGGTTAGGGTTAGGCTGCAGGGGGAGTTAGGGTTAGGCTGTGGGGGGAGGTTAGGGTTAGGTTGAAGGAGGGGAGGTTTCGGTTAGGCTGCGGGTAGGGTTTAGGACTAGGCTGCAGGGTAGGTTAGGGTTAGGCTGCAGGGGGAGTTAGGGTTAAGCTGCAGGAGGGGAGGTTAGAGTTAGGCTGTGGGGGGAGGTGATAGTGAGGCTGTTGGACGGTTAGGTTTAGGCTATAGGAGGGGAGGGTAAGGCTGAGGGGTGAGGATAGGGTTAGGCTATCGGAGGGTTAGGCTGTGGATGAGAGGTTAGGGATAGGCTGTAGGAGGGGGAGGTTACGGTTAGGCTGCGGGTAGGGTTTAGGATTAGGCTGCAGGATAGGTTAGGGTTAGGCTGCTGGGGGAGTTAGGGTTAGTCTGCAGGAGGGGAGGTTATGGTTAGGCTGCAGGTAGGGTTTAAGATTAGGCTGCAGAGGAGGTTAAGGTTAGGCTGCAGGAGGAGTTAGGGTTAGGCTGCAGGAGGTAGGTTAGGGTTAGGCTGTGGGGGGAGGTGATGGTGAGGCTGTTGGAGGGCTAGGCTATGGGAGGGGAGGGTAAGGCCAAGGGGTGAGGATATGGTTAGGCTATCGGAGGGTTAGGCTGTGGATGAGAGGTTAGGATTAGGCTGTGAGGGGAGTTGGACACCCACCAGGGACCTAAGAAGGCATCTCTTTGCACATACTATACTTTGCTCTGTGTGATTATTGAAGTGTGTTACCCTGCATTATTGTATAGTTATTTTCCTAATAATGTGGCACAATAGATATATTGGCCGCCATAGCAGATCAACCATTCCGAACTTTGTAAACATGATTTGCCTACCCAACCACTGCCAAACCCATTAGGCACGGACATCCATCTGGAGCAACCTTACATTCTACCTGGCTCATCTGACTAGAGAAAAGTTAGATATGAAGCCTCAAATCCTCACCTTCTGGATGGGACAAATCAAGACCTTCACCTTAGGAAGGAGACCCTCAATATGTCAGACAGGGCTTCTGTATAAGGCAGCAACTAGGCAGGCTCCAGCTGCCCTCTTTTTAATTTGACAAGCCACTAATGGGATTGG
Source organism: Pseudophryne corroboree (assembly GCF_028390025.1). Lineage (NCBI taxonomy): Eukaryota > Metazoa > Chordata > Amphibia > Anura > Myobatrachidae > Pseudophryne > Pseudophryne corroboree. Next base: position 1,024,781,348 of record NC_086445.1, read on the forward strand.
AGTTTGAAAAAAGAAAAACGTGACCTTCATGAGAATTTCTAAGGCTTGTTCTGTGTTATTAATCTAAAATGTCATGGCGTTGAAGATGGATGTCGGGCACTATCGCTGGTCATATGCTGCCTCAGCAATCACATATGTTGTATATAGATCTGTCTCCACGCTTCATCCTTTGCATCATTGAAAGTAGAGGAGTCATCTAACTGGTGATTTAAGCATCTACCGTCAGTGAAGACTCTCTCTTCTAGAAACAGGACATCACATGGAGAACCTGTACCTGTACTACTGTACCTTTTATTTAGATGCTTCCACCCTCAAATCAAAAGATCCAGAACATCTTCCAGAAGATGTAAAACCTTCTTCCTTCCACTATAATGGTATTAAACAAACAGCAGAACTTCCCTGTACCACCTGACTCTCCAAAACCTCTTTTGATGATAGAACTGTTCGCTGACCTAAACTCTTCAGAGGATTCTGAATGACTGAGGTCCTCTCCTTTCCCGCCTGATGCTTTGAATATTCCTATCGCAAGTGACCTCTTCTTATCTTGTCGTGTGTTTAACTTGGCATGGGCAGATCCGTGACTGCACTGGCTTCACTGTGACTGACAGTGACTTCCTATTGGAGGTCCTACTTGTCAGTCACAGACACTACATGCTGTCCCATTGGGAGGTGTGTCCTCCTCCGGGACTGCAAGACCGGGCTGCGATTAGCAGAGAGCTACCTTTGACGCAGCCCAATCTGGTGGTCCAAAGCAGAGGGTTTGCGCATGGCTTCTGCCGGATCCATTGCGCAGGTCCCGGGACCCGGGGCTGGCAACTGGCTGTCTCCTCTCCAGGCATGGGGCTAAATATAAGTAGGAGCTGCGGCTGGTCACATCGCTCGCCCTTCCTATGTGTATGAATCAATGAACCAATCCACATAGTGCATTGTGAGTGTGGCAGAGCAAGTCTGCAAAGCTGTCAGTCAAACGCTGCCTGTTTAGTTACAGAGGCTCCTCCCTTATATAACTTGACAATCTGCTTATGAAGATACACAGAGCGTATGATGGACTCATCTAGTTATCTCATATATATTATATTATTCAGCTCAGTAACACACAGCCTTTGATCTGTATTACGTTAAAATAGTACCTTGACTGAAAGTACAGAGAGTTTCACCTCAGAGAATCGCAGATCTCACATTTTTCATACCTAGTAACATCTGAGCTCTTGAAATAGCACCCACAAAGGGGGCGTGGACTCACAAGAGGGGTGTGGCCTTGTGCTACGCCCCATTTCACCACTCTGGTGGCGTGCGCAGCACTCTCGGAGATGCTGTACTGCCCCCTGAGACTCTCCCACACTGTGTGCATGTGCTCCCCCTAACTCCCCCATCCCCTTCGCAGGACATTTGGGATGTATGATTTTTTAGCATTTTGCTGCTAAGTAAGCTGCTTACCTTTACGTACCCTGCTCCCAGGAGTGCCCTGGTTCCCCTGATTTCTCTCTTCAGGAGAAATGGCATTTTCCACCATTGTGACCCTCTATGGGGGAGACTTACCAAACCTTCTAAAGTGGACACGTACAAATGTTGCCATAGCAACCGGCCAGCTTCTTGCTAGGTAAATTATAGCTAGAATCTGGTTGCTATGGGAAACCTCTCTGCTTGTTCTCTTTAAAAAGAAATATGACATCACACACTAGCGCTAGCGCTGCAGGGTCACGTTTTTGCACTTTCATAAATAAACCTCATCAAAGTGCCGTCTTTTTTTTTTCTTTTATTTGCAATGTTTAAATGTGTTGTGTTGTTACGCTATTAATTGTCCTGTGTTGTTGCTATAAATCCTACAGCAGGAGAATTAGATGGATCCCTGGGTGCCGGGCAGAACATTGCAATAAATGTCACGCCAGTAAATGTAGTGTATATTCCACTTGGTGGAAAGCCAAAACACAAAGGGGATTTCTTGGAGAACATCTCAGACGGGTTAACAAAAATGAAGAGGACATTAACAGAACAGAATATCGCTAAGGGGGGATTCTATTAGGTTGCAAAAGGCAAACTCGCATTACTAAATTCGCACACTTCACCTTCATGTGCGCGCAGGAGACCTACCTAGACCCCAACAAAGTGACAACTTGTTAGTGGGCATAAGGAAAGTACTGGACACTCCTAGAAGGTGTCAAATGGTTTCGTGCATTTTTTTTTTTTTTAAGTAAAAATATACAAAAATCTTATGAATTTTATTGAATTACAATGGAATTAAACCAAAAATGCAAAAATGAAAGTAGAAAAAATAAGAATTTACTTACCGATAATTCTATTTCTCGTAGTCCGTAGTGGATGCTGGGAACTCCGTAAGGACCATGGGGAATAGCGGCTCCGCAGGAGACTGGGCACAAAAAGAAAGCTTTAGGACTACCTGGTGTGCACTGGCTCCTCCCCCTATGACCCTCCTCCAAGCCTCAGTTAGGATACTGTGCCCGGACGAGCGTACACAATAAGGAAGGATTTTGAATCCCGGGTAAGACTCATACCAGCCACACCAATCACACCGTACAACTTGTGATATGAAACCCAGTTAACAGCATGATAACAGAGGAACCTCTGAATAGATGGCTCACAACAAGAACCCGATTAGTTAACAATAACTATGTACAAGTATTGCAGACAATCCGCACTTGGGATGGGCGCCCAGCATCCACTACGGACTACGAGAAATAGAATTATCGGTAAGTAAATTCTTATTTTCTCTGACGTCCTAGTGGATGCTGGGAACTCCGTAAGGACCATGGGGATTATACCAAAGCTCCCAAACGGGCGGGAGAGTGCGGATGACTCTGCAGCACCGAATGAGAGTACTCCAGGTCCTCCTCAGCCAGGGTATCAAATTCATAGAATTTTGCAAACGTGTTTGCCCCTGACCAAGTAGCTGCTCGGCAAAGTTGTAAAGCCGAGACCCCTCGGGCAGCCGCCCAAGATGAGCCCACCTTCCTTGTGGAATGGGCTTTTATTGATTTAGGCTGCGGTCATCCTACCGCAGAATGCGCCAGCTGAATAGTGCTACAAATCCAGCGCGCAATAGACTGCTTAGAAGCAGGAGCACCCAGCTTGTTGGGTGCCATCAGGATAAACAGCGAGTCAGTTTTCCTGACTCCAGCCGTCCTGGAAAAATAAAATTTTCAGGGCCCTGACTACGTCCAGCAACTTGGAATCCTCCAAGTCCCTAGTAGCCGCAGGCACCACAATAGGTTGGTTCAAGTGAAAACCTGAGACCACCTTTGGGAGAAACTGAGGACGAGTCCTCAACTCTGCCCTATCCATATAGAAAACCAGATAAGGCTTTTACATGACAAAGCCGCCAATTCTGACACACGCCTGGCCAAGGCCAAGGCCAACAGCATGACCACTTTCCACGCGAGATACTTTAGCTCCATGGTTTTAAGTGGCTCAACCAATGCGACTTTAGGAAATCCAACACCACGTTGAGATCCAAAAAGTGCCACAGGAGGCACAAAAGGAGGCTGAATATGTAGTACTCCTTTAACCAAAGTCTGAACTTCAGGCAGTGAAGCCAGTTCTTTCTGGAAGAAAATCGACAGAGCCGAAATCTGGACCTTGATGGACCCCAATTTGAGGCCCAAACATCACCCCTGCTTGCAGGAAGTGCAGGAATCGACATAGTTGAAATTCCTCCGTCGGGGCCTTCATGGCCTCCCACCAAGCAATAAATTTTCGCCAAACGCGGCGATATTGTCTTGCGGTGACATCCTTCCTGGCTATGTTCAGGGTAGGGATGACTTCCTTCGGAATACCCTTTTCCTTTAGGATCCGGTGTTCTACCGCCATGCCGTCAAACGCAGCCGCGGTAAGTCTTGGAACCGACAGGGTCCCTGCTGCAGCAGGTCTTGTCTAAGCGGCAGAGGCCAAGGGTCCTCTGCCAGCATCTCTTGAAGTTCCGGGTACCAAGCTCTTCATGGCCAATCCGGAACCCCGAGTATGGTTTTCACTCCTCGCCTTCTTATTATTCTCAGTACCTTGGGTATGAGAGGTAGAGGAGGAGACACATAAACCGACTGGTACACCCACAGTGTCACTAGAGCGTCCCCAGCGATCGCCTGAGGGTCCCTTGACCTGGCGCAATATCTTTTCAACTTCTTGTTGAGGCGGGACGCCATCATGTCCACCCGTGGTCATTCCCAACGGTTTACCCGCATTTGGAAAACTTCTGAATGAAGTCCCCATTCTCCTGGGTGTAGGTCGCCCATCGGAGAATCCTTGTGGCTTCTGCCATCGCCATCCTGCTTCTTGTGCCGCCCTGTCTGTTTACATGGGCGACCGCCGTGATGTCGTCTGATTGGATCAGTACCGGCTGGTTCTGAAGCAGGGGCCTTGCTTGGCTTAGGGCATTGTAAATGGCCCTTCGCTGCAGAATATTTATGTGAAGCGAAATCTCCTTGGAAATTTCTTCCCTGTGTGACTGCACCCCAGCCCCGAAGGCTGGCATCCGTGGTCACCAGGACCCAGTCCTGTATTCCGAATCTGCGGCCCTCTAGTAGATGAGCCCTCTGCAGCCACCACAGCAGCGACACCCTGTTTCTTGCTGACAGGGTTATCCGCTGTTGTATCTGTAGATGGGACCCGGACCATTAGTCCCACAGGTCCCACTGGAACGTCCTTGCGTGGAGTCTTCCGAATGGAATTATGCTTCGTACGAAGCTACCATTTTTCCCAGGACTCGTGTGCATTGATGTACCGACACCTGTCCTGGTTATAGGATGTCTCTGACTAGAGATGACAATTCCTCGGCTTTTTCCACTGGAAGAAACACTCTTTTCTGGTCTGCGTTCAGAAACATTTCCAGGAACAGAAGACGTGTCGTCGGGACCAGCTGTGACTTTGGAATATTGAGAATCCAGTCGTGCTGTTGTAGCACTTCCCGAGAGAGTGCTACCCCCACTACCAACTGTTCTTTGGACCTCGCCTTTATCAGGAGATCGTCCAAATACGGGATAATAAACACTTCCTTCTTGCGAAGGAGTATCATCACTTCTGCCATTACCTAGGTAAAGACCTTCGGTGCCGTGGACAACTCCACCGGCCGCGTCTGGAACTGATAGTGACAGTCCTGTACCACATATCTGAGGTACTCCTGGTGAGGAGGGTAAATGGGGACATGCAGGTATGCATCCTTGATGTCCAGGGAGACCCTGTAATCCCCCTCGTCCAGGCTCGTAATATCCGCCCTGAGCGATTCCATCTTGAACTTGAAACTTCTGATATAAAAGTTCAAGTATTTTAATTTCAAGATGGGTCTCACCGAAACGTTTCGGTACCACAACCACTGTGGAATAGTAACCCCTTCCTTGCTGAAGGAGGGGCACCTTGACAATCACTTGTTGTGATTATAGTGTTGAATATCCACCAACACCGTCTCCCTGGCAGAGGGAGGTGCCGGTAAGGCAGATTTTAGGAAACGGCGGGGGGAAAAACGTCTCGAACTCCAGCCTGTACCCCTGAGATACTACTTGAAGGACCCAGGGATCCATGTGAGAGAGCCCACTGTCCGCTGAAATTTCTGAGACGGGCCCCCACCGTACCCGGGTCCGCCTGAGCAGCCCCCGCACAATGCTGTGGACCTACCGGACGCAGGGAGGATTTCTGCTCTTCGGAACTAGCTGTGTGTTGCAGCTTTTTCCTCTACCTTTGCCTCTCGGCAGAAAGGATGAGCCTCTAGCCCTCTTGCTTTTCTGGGGCCGAAAGGACTGTACTTGATGATACGGTGCTTTCTTTTGTTGTGGGGTAGCCTGTGGCAAAAAAAATCGATTTCCCAACAGTAGCTGTGGAAACGAGGTCTGAAAAACCATCCCCAAACAGTTTTACCCCCTTATAGGGCAACTTCCATGTGCCGATTCGAGTCGGCATCGCCTGACCATTGCCAAGTCCATAACCCCCGTCTGGCGGCAATGGACCTAGCGCTTATTTTTGATGCCAGCGGGCAAATATCCCTCTGTGCATCACGTATGAATAAGACCACGTCTTTTATATGCTCTATTTTCAGCAAAATATTGTCCCTATCCATAGTTATTTTCCGACAAGGAATCTGACCACGCAGCGGGAGCACTGCACATCCATGCCGAAGCAACGGCTGGTCGCAATATAATGCCCTAGTGTGTGACTATATCTTATAGGGTAACCTCCTGCTTTCTATCAGCAGGTCCCTTCAGGGCGGCCGTATCCGGAGACGGTAGTGCCACCTTTTCTGATAAGCGTGTAAGCGCTGTATCTACCCTATGGGGTGTTTCCCCGCGTGACCTATCCTCTGGCGGGAAAGCGTACGCTGCCAATAACCGTTTTAGAAATTATCAATTTCTTACCGGGGGAAGACCACTCTTCCTCACACACCTCATTTAATTTCTCAGATGCAGGAAAAACTACTAATAGTTTTCTCTCACCAAACACAATACCCTTTTATGTGGTACCTGGGGTATAATCATAAATGTGTAATACATTTTTCATTGCCTCAATCCTGTAACGGGTGGACCTATTTGGAGGGTACACCAGTCTCATCGACGTCGACGACACTGGAGTCAGTATCCGTGTCGACATCTGTGTCTGTTATCTGAGGTAGCGGGCGATTTTAGAACCCCCCATGACATTTGAGACGCTGGAACAGGCAGAAGCTGAGTAGCCGGCTGTTCTGTGTCGTCGACCTTTTATGTAAGGAGTTGACACTTTCACGTAATCTTACAGGCATTCGCTCCGCCTCCACCTCATTATCCTCCACATACCTGTCGACACAGCCGTACCGACACACAGCACACACACAGGGAATGCTCTGATAGAGGACAGGACCCCACAAAGCCCTTTGGGGAGACAGAGGGAGAGTATGCCAGCACACACCAGGGCGCTATATATCACAGGGATAGCACCTATAAAAAGTGTTTTCCCTTATAGCTGCATATATATATGTATACTGCGCCTAAATTGTGCCCCCCCCTCTTTTTAACCCTTTCTGTAGTGTATTAACTGCAGGGGAGAGCCAGGGTGCTTCCCTCCAACGGAGCTGTGAGGGAAAAATGGCGCCAGTGTGCTGAGGAGATAGCTCCGCCCCTTTTTCGCTGACTTTTCTCCCGCATTTTTATGGATTCTGGCAGGGGTTAATGTACATCCATATAGCCCTGGGGGTTATATGTGATGTATTTTTGCCAGCCAAGGTGTTAATATTGCTGCTCAGGGCGCCCCCCCCCCCAGCGCCCTGCACCCATCAGTGACCGCAGTGTGAGGTGTGCATGAGGAGCAATGGCGCACAGCTGCAGTGCTGTGCGCTACCTTGATGAAGACTGATGTCTTCTGCCGCCGATTTTCCGGACCTCTTCTTGCTTCTGGCTCTGTAAGGGGGCCGGCGGCGCGGCTCTGGGACCGGACTCCGAGGCTGGGCCTGTGTTCGATCCCTCTGGAGCTAATGGTGTCCAGTAGCCTAAGAAGCCCAAGCTGGCTGCAAGCAGGCAGGTTCGCTTCTTCTCCCCTTAGTCCCTCGATGCAGTGAGCCTGTTGCCAGCAGGTCTCACTGTAAAATAAAAAACCTAAAACTAACTTTTATCTAAGAAGCTCAGGAGAGCCCCCTAGATTGCACCCTGCTCGGTCGGGCACAAAAATCTAACTGAGGCTTGGAGGAGGGTCATAGGGGGAGGAGCCAGTGCACACCAGGTAGTCCTAAAGCTTTCTTTTTGTGCCCAGTCTCCTGCGGAGCCGCTATTCCCCATGGTCCTTACGGAGTTCCCAGCATCCACTAGGACGTCAGAGAAATGGTGATTTGGGGGTAATTATTTTCATTGAAATAAATACTTAACATTTGGGGTGCATAAACTAACGAAAAAGTTGGTTTGGGGGCAATTTGAGGCCTTTTATTTTTCAACCACAGAAAGGACATGTAATAGCCAAATTAAGCTAATAGAAAACTTCCAAATGCCTAAATAGTCATTAGGAAGGGGGGGGTTCCAAAACAAGTCCCGACAGGATCCCGGCCACAGAATGCCGGTGGTGGGGGCGAGCACAATGAAGCCCCTTGTGGGCTCGCTTCGCTTGCCACCATGTGCCGGTGTTCTGTTCCCACTCTATGGTTGTCGTGGACACCCACGAGTGGGAATAGTCCCTTTGTCGGGGTGCGGGATGTAGTGGTCGGTATTGTGACTGGCGGTCTCCGGACTCCCGACATCTATACCCGAAAATAAATCTTCTTTTCCCAACCCTTTCACCTGTGCAGGGGGCGGGAACAAAAACACTCACATTTATTTTGAAAAAGAAATGTGAGTTTGGAATTTAATCACAAATGTAATTTGTATAAAATTTTATGTTAAATAATTCCATAATAAAATATGTTTTCTATGCGATTAGTGAGCGGGCTCAGTAGCTATTAAGCCTCAAGTTTAGAATTTGGTTGCAGAAATAAAACAGTGTGTTGTTTATCCACTGCGCTGTGTATGTGACACTTCATAGTATAAAACACTGCGTTGTGTATATGACACCTCATAGTATAAAACACTGCGTTGTGTGTGTGACACCTCATAGTATAAAACACTGTGTTGTGTATGTGACACCTCATAGTATAAAACACTGTGTTGTGTATGTGACACCTCATAGTATAAAACACTGCGTTGTGTATATGACACCTCATAGTATAAAACACTGTGTTGTGTATGTGACACTGCATAGTATAAAACACTGCGTTGTGTATATGACACCTCATAGTATAAAACACTGTGTTGTGTATGTGACACTGCATAGTATAAAACACTGTGTTGTGTATGTGACACCTCATAGTATAAAACACTGTGTGTGTGTGTGTGTGTGTGTGTGTGTGTGTGTGTGTGTGTGTGTGTGTGTGTGTGACACCTCATAGTATAAAACACTGTGTTGTGTATGTGACACCTCATAGTATAAAACACTGTGTTGTGTATGTGACACCTCATAGTATAAAACACTGCGTTGTGTATATGACACCTCATAGTATAAAACACTGTGTTGTGTATGTGACACTGCATAGTATAAAACACTGTGTTGTGTATGTGACACCTCATAGTATAAAACACTGTGTGTGTGTGTGTGTGTGTGTGTGTGTGTGTGTGTGTGTGTGTGTGTGTGTGTGTGTGTGTGTGACACCTCATAGTATAAAACACTGTGTTGTGTATGTGACACCTCATAGTATAAAACACTGTGTTGTGTATGTGACACCTCATAGTATAAAACACTGCGTTGTGTATGTGACACCTCATAGTATAAAACACTGCGTTGGGTATGTGACACCTCATAGTATAAAACAGTGCGTTGGGTATGTGACGCCTCATAGTATAAAACACTGCGTTGTGTATGTGACACCTCATAGTATAAAACACTGTGTTGTGTATGTGACACCTCATAGTATAAAACACTGTGTTGTGTATGTGACACCTCATAGTATAAAACACTGTGTTGTGTATGTGACACCTCATAGTATAAAACACTGCATTGTGTATATGACACCTCATAGTATAAAACACTGTGTTGTGTATGTGACACTGCATAGTATAAAACACTGTGTTGTGTATGTGACACCTCATAGTATAAAACACTGTGTGTGTGTGTGTGTGTGTGTGTGTGTGTGTGTGTGTGTGTGTGTGTGTGACACCTCATAGTATAAAACACTGTGTTGTGTATGTGACACCTCATAGTATAAAACACTGCGTTGTGTATGTGACACCTCATAGAATAAAACACTGCGTTGGGTATGTGACACCTCATAGTATAAAACAGTGCGTTGGGTATGTGACGCCTCATAGTATAAAACACTGCGTTGTGTATGTGACACCTCATAGTATAAAACACTGTGTTGTGTATGTGACACCTCATAGTATAAAACACTGTGTTGTGTGTGTGTGACACCTCATAGTATAAAACACTGTGTTGTGTGTGTGTGACACCTCATAGTATAAAACACTGTGTTGTGTATGTGATACCTCATAGTATAAAACACTGTGTTGTGTATGTGACACCTCATAGTATAAAACACTGTGTTGTGTTGGTGTGTGATACCTCATAGTATAAAACACTGTGTTGTGTATGTGACACCTCATAGTATAAAACACTGTGTGGTGTGTGTGTGTGTGTGTGTGTGTGTGTGTGTGTGTGTGTGTGTGTGTGTGTGTGTGTGTGTGTGACACCTCATAGTATAAAACACTGTGTTGTGTGTATGTGACACCTCCTAGTATAAACACTGTGTTGTGTATGTGACACCTCATAGTATAAAACACTGTAGCCCTCATTCCGAGTTGTTCGCTCGGTAATTTTCATCGCATCGCAGCGATTTTCCGCTAATTGCGCATGCGCAATGTTCGCACTGCGACTGCGCCAAGTAAATTTGCTAAGAAGTTTGGTATTTTACTCACGGCATTACGAGGTTTTTTCTTCGTTCTGGAGATCGTAGTGTGATTGACAGGAAGTGGGTGTTTCTGGGCGGAAACTGGCCGTTTTATGGGTGTGTGTGAAAAAACGCTGCCGTTTCTGGGAAAAACGCGGGAGTGGCTGGAGAAACGGGGGAGTGTCTGGCCGAACGCTGGGTGTGTTTGTGACGTCAAACCAGGAACGAAACTGACTGAACTGATCGCAGTGGCAGAGTAAGTATCGAGCTACTCAGAAACTGCAAAGAAATTTCTATTCGCAATTTAGAGAATATTTCGTTCGCAATTTTGCTAAGCTAAAATTCACTCCCAGTAGGCGGCGACTTAGCGTGTGCAATGCTGCTAAAAGCAGCTTGCGAGCGAACAACTCGGAATGAGGGCCTGTGTTGTGTATGTGATACATCATTGTATAAAACACTGTGTTGTGTATGTGACACCTCATAGTTTAAAACACTGTGTTGTGTGTGTGACACCTCATAGTATAAAACATTGTGTTGTGTATGTGACACCTCATAGTATAAAACACTGTGTTGTGTATGTGACACCTCATAGTATAAAACACTGTGTTGTGTGTGTGACACCTCATAGTATAAAACACTGTGTTGTGTATGTGACACCTCATAGTATAAAACACTGTGTTGTGTATGTGACACCTCATAGTATAAAACACTGTGTTGTGTATGTGACACCTCATAGTATAAAACACTGTGTTGTGTATGTGACACCTCATAGTATAAAACAATGTGTTGTGTATGTGATACCTCAGTATAAAACACTGTGTTGTTTATGTGACACCTCATAGTATAAAACACCGTGTTGTGTGTGTGTGACACCTCATAGTATTAAACACTGTGTTGTGTATGTGACACCTCATAGTATAAAACACTGTGTTGTGTATGTGACACCTCATAGTATAAAACACTGTGTTGTGTATGTGACACCTCATAGTATAAAGCACTGTGTTGTGTATGTGACACCTCATAGTATAAAGCACTGTGTTGTGTATGTGATACATCATAGTATAAAACACTGTGTTGTGTATGTGACACCTCATAGTATAAAACACTGCGTTGTGTATGTGAGACCTCATAGTATAAAACACTGCGTTGTGTATGTGACACCTCATAGTATAAAACACTGTGTTGTGTATGTGACACCTCATAGTATAAAACACTGTGTTGTGTATGTGACACCTCATAGTATAAAACACTGTGTTGTGTATGTGACACCTCATAGTATAAAACACTGTGTTGTGTATGTGACACCTCATAGTATAAAACACTGTGTTGTGTATGTGACACCTCATAGTATAAAACACTGTGTTGTGTGTGTGTGTGTGTGTGACACCTCATAGTATAAAACACTGTGTTGTGTATGTGACACCTCATAGTATAAAACACTGTGTTGTGTATGTGATACCTCATATTATAAAACACTGTGTTGTGTATGTGACACCTCACAGTATAAAACACTGTGTTGTGTTGGTGTGTGATACCTCATAGTATAAAACACTGTGTTGTGTATGTGACACCTCATAGTATAAAACACTGTGTGTGTGGTGTGTGTGTGTGTGTGTGTGTGTGTGTGTGTGTGTGTGTGTGTGTGTGTGTGTGTGTGTGTGTGTGTGTGACACCTCATAGTATAAAACACTGTGTTGTGTGTATGTGACACCTCATAGTATAAAACACTGTGGCCCTCATTCCGAGTTGTTCGCTCGGTAATTTTCATCGCATCGCAGCGATTTTCCGCTAATTGCGCATGCGCAATGTTCGCACTGCGACTGCGCCAAGTAAATTTGCTAAGAAGTTTGGTATTTTACTCACGGCATTACGAGGTTTTTTTCTTCGTTCTGGAGATCGTAGTGTGATTGACAGGAAGTGGGTGTTTCTGGGCGGAAACTGGCCGTTTTATGGGTGTGTGTGAAAAAACGCTGCCGTTTCTGGGAAAAACGCGGGAGTGGCTGGAGAAATGGGGGAGTGTCTGGCCGAACGCTGGGTGTGTTTGTGACGTCAAACCAGGAACGAAACTGACTGAACTGATCGCAGTGGCAGAGTAAGTATCGAGCTACTCAGAAACTGCAAAGAAATTTCTATTCGCAATTTAGAGAATATTTCGTTCGCAATTTTGCTAAGCTAAAATTCACTCCCAGTAGGCGGCGACTTAGCGTGTGCAATGCTGCTAAAAGCAGCTTGCGAGCGAACAACTCGGAATGAGGGCCTGTGTTGTGTATGTGATACATCATAGTATAAAACACTGTGTTGTGTATGTGACACCTCATAGTTTAAAACACTGTGTTGTGTGTGTGACACCTCATAGTATAAAACATTGTGTTGTGTATGTGACACCTCATAGTATAAAACACTGTGTTGTGTATGTGACACCTCATAGTATAAAACACTGTGTTGTGTGTGTGACACCTCATAGTATAAAACACTGTGTTGTGTATGTGACACCTCATAGTATAAAACACTGTGTTGTGTATGTGACACCTCATAGTATAAAACACTGTGTTGTGTATGTGACACCTCATAGTATAAAACACTGTGTTGTGTATGTGACACCTCATAGTATAAAACAATGTGTTGTGTATGTGATACCTCAGTATAAAACACTGTGTTGTTTATGTGACACCTCATAGTATAAAACACCGTGTTGTGTGTGTGTGACACCTCATAGTATTAAACACTGTGTTGTGTATGTGACACCTCATAGTATAAAACACTGTGTTGTGTATGTGACACCTCATAGTATAAAACACTGTGTTGTGTATGTGACACCTCATAGTATAAAACACTGTGTTGTGTATGTGACACCTCATAGTATAAAACACTGTGTTGTGTATGTGACACCTCATAGTATAAAACACTGTGTTGTGTATGTGACACCTCATAGTATAAAACACTGTGTTGTTTATGTGACACCTCATAGTATAAAACACTGCGTTGTGTATGTGACACCTCATAGTATAAAACACTGTGTTGTGTATGTGACACCTCATAGTATAAAGCACTGTGTTGTGTATGTGACACCTCATAGTATAAAACACTGCGTTGTGTATGTGACACCTCATAGTATAAAACACTGCGCTGTGTATGTGACACCTCATAGTATAAAACACTGCGCTGTGTATGTTACACCTCATAGTATAAAACACTGTGTTGTGTATGTGACACCTCATAGTATAAAACACTGTGTTGTGTATGTGACACCTCATACTATAGTAAATCATGTTCTGGATCGAGCATAACGATCACTAATATATTTATATTCCTATTTGAACGATATTCTTACTGACACGTCCGTCCACTAAATAGCATGATAATATATAAATAATAAATAGATGCATTTGATATAATTAGCCTTTACTGAGGACTGGTGACATTAGTCTCACACAGAGCGCTGCAGCTTCAAACAAATATAAGGTTCATTCATTTACAGATCTGGAAATATCCAACTTAAATAGGTTGATTTAAACAATTCTTTCATTCATTTAACTATTTCAACTCAACAATCATAAACTTAGGTCTGGTTTTATTGCGAATTAAGTCAAGTCTGTATATGTACAGGTGGAGCCTCGTTCATCTAGCCTTCTCTGCTGCACCTAGGTGCACCAAGGTTTATTAGCATAATCCTTTCATCTATTGTTCTCAGCTGCAATACAATACAGAGAGAACAGGTATGTAGTATTGCATATGAAGGCGGAGGGAGAGAAAGACTAAGGGACCAACTCAATTAGGGGCAAATTGTGGAAGATGCTCACAATATGCTGTTATAACTACACCTCACCCCGGGGCAAATTGTGGAAGATGCTCACAATATGCTGTTATAACTACACCTCACCCCGATTTTTGCACCCTAAATTGCCCTGAACGCAGAGACAGATTAAGGGCCGTGTGGACCTTGGGATGTAAATTCTCTGGATCCGGATTGAAAGTCGACAGTAACTAGGTCGACAATGTCTAGGTCGACCACTATTGGTCGACAGTAACTAGGTCGACAGGGTGTCTAGGTCGACAGGGTATTTAGGTCGACATGTTCTAGGTCGACAGGTCAAAAGGTCGACATGAGTTTTTCACAGTTTTTTTCTTTTTTTGAACCTTTTCTTACTTAACGATCCACGTGGATTACGATTGGAACGGTAATCTGTGCCGAGCGAAGCATGGCGAGCGAAGCGAGCCATGCGAGGGGACGCGGTGCACTAATTGGGGTTCCCGGTCACTCTACGAAGAAAACGACACCAAAATAACATTAAAAACTCATGTCGACCTTTTGACCTGTCGACCTAGAACATGTCGACCTAAAGACCCTGTCGACCTAGACACCCTGTCGACCAAGTTACTGTCGACCAATAGTGGTCGACCTAGACACTGTCGACCTAGTTACTGTCGACTTTCAATACCACACCCAAATTCTCAAGGACCTACTGTAGGAAGCAGAGGAGATGTGACCAGTGCTATATGAGTGTGGCTAGAGTTGTGTGGGTGTGGCCAGTACTGTGTGGGTGTGGCCATTGCCATGTGGGTATGTACACCCCATACACTATCAGCACTACCGTGTGCCTAAATAAAAGCAGAAAAATTGCATCAATTTGTGAAAAAGCTAGAAATACAACTTTAATTCTTATGATTTACGGCCAGCTGGTGGCCGGTTACCATCATGCTGACATTTTGATGGGCCTATTTTTATGTGGAGGCCTGGGACTGCCCCATTGTGAATATGGCCCTGCCTTATGTAGACCAGCTTTTGCCCCTAACTCATGCCATGGCGATCACAGCCGAATAGGAAAGCATATTAAAATACGCAATTTAATGGCTACCATTAGTGTGTTGCCGGCATCCTAACTGATTCGACCCCTAAAGATTAAGCAGCTGTCTCTAGTGTCAGCTCTCTCCCAATTTCTTCTACCCAACCCAAATTTAAATTTCATTATTCTCAGAGTTTAGACCCAAGCATGAAATCAAAGTGGGATATCCAATTAGCCCCGATCTGATATCAGATGATGAAATGTGCAGGTCAGCTCGCCCCAATATTCACCAAGATCTTCAACAAATCGCTGGAGCTACAGAAAGTCCCTTCCTGCCTCAAACGGTCCACTATCGTCCCGGTACCCAAGAAACCCTCTATCACGAACCTGAACGATTACAGGCCTATAGCACTGACGTCTGTGGTCATGAAAACGTTAGAGCATCTGGTTTTAAATCACCTGAAAACTGTGACTGGAACCGGACCCCCTACAGCTCGCCTATCTACCGAGTCAGCGTGTCGAGGATGCAGTCAACCTGGGCCTGCACTACATTCTACAGCACCTAGACATTCCCGGTACCTACGTGAGGGTCCTGTTTGGCAATTTCAGCTCAGCCTTCAATACAATCGTCCCCAGCATCCTCCACCTCAAATTACTTCACCTAGCTAGGGGTCCCAGTAACTACCTGTTCCTGGATAGTAGACTTCCTGATAGATAGAACACAGGTGGTGAAAGTGGGGGAATTCACCTCTCAAGCACGGTCCATTAGTACAGGGGCCCCTCAGGGCTGTGTCCTCTCACCCCTGCTCTTCTCCCTGTACACAAATGACTGCACCTCAGAGGTGCAATCAGTAAAGATCATCAAATTCGACAACTACACCACCGTCATCAGCTTAATCAAGGACGGGATGAATCGGCCTATAGACGGGAAGTAGACCGGTTGGCCCAGTGGTGCAGCCACAACAACCTTGAGCTCAACCCCTCAAAACTCTTGAGATGATAGTGGACTTCAGGAAGGAGTCAGCTAGTGCACCTTCGCTAATGATTGCTGACAGTGTGGTATCGCTAGTGGACTCCTTCAAGTTCCTAAGGACCACAATCTCCCGGGACCTTAAATGGGGGTCCAACGCTGACGCCACTGTTGGAGAAGCGCAACAGAGGTTGTTCTTCCTCAGGCAGCTAAGGAAGTTCAACATCCCACAGAAACTTATGCTCCTCTTCTATTCCACGATTGTGGAGTCGGTACTGTGCTCCTCGATACTGGTATGGTACGGCTCTGCCAGTGCGAGGGACAGATGCAGTCTCCAAAAGGTGGTTAGAACCGCAGAAAAGATCATCGGGGCCGGCCTTCCCTCAGTCCAGTACCTGTACCTGTCCAGAGCTAAGAAGCAGGCAACGAAGATAGTAAAGGACCAGCTACACCCCGGCCACAGCATGTTTAACTTATTTCCTTCAGTCAGGCGTTACAGCTTACAGGGCCATCCCCGCTGGGTCCACCAGAAGCCTCAAAAGTTTCTTTCCCCAAGTGGTCCGCCTGACATTGACTGACTAAACGTACATGTAACTAACTTGTGTCCCTACGGTATACCTATCTGTCTGACTTTATTGCCCCCATCTGCTTATCTGTTACCTACTTGGCTGTGGTATACAGTAGCGGATCTTGCCACGGGCAAGCAGGACTTTTGCTCGGAGCACCGCCTTCCAGAGGGCGCCGGCGCCATCCGGTGGGCGCCGCACCATGGCAAGATCTGCTACTGCTGTGCCCCCCGCTGCCCCTGCCCGCTGTGTCGGGAACTAGACGTGTAGCGTCTAGTTTGCCTTCGTGGAGAGGACCTTTACTGCGCGGTGCACGATGACGTCATCGCGCACCGCACAGCAAAAGTCCTCTCCACGAAGGGAACTAGATGCTACGTGTCTAGTTTCCCTTCGTGGAGAGGACCTTTGCTGTGCGGTGCACGATGACGTCATCGCGCACCGCACAGCAAAGGTCCTCTCCACGAAGGGAACTAGATGCTACGTGTCTAGTTTCCCTTCGTGGAGAGGACCTTTGCTGTGCGGTGCGCGATGACGTCATCGCGCACCGCACAGCATTTCAGCGGCGCTACTACTGTACAGGGGGCGTAACTGTCCATGCCCCCTGTATGAAGCCACACCCCTATTTCCAGCCCGGGGCGCAAAAAGCACTAGAACTGGCCCTGGTGGTATAGCAAACCAAAGACAAATTCCTAGTATATGCAAGTACACATGGCCAATAAAGCTGATTCTGATGAAAATAGCCAGATATCGTGATTAAGG
Source organism: Pseudophryne corroboree (assembly GCF_028390025.1). NCBI lineage: Eukaryota > Metazoa > Chordata > Amphibia > Anura > Myobatrachidae > Pseudophryne > Pseudophryne corroboree. The sequence goes on from NC_086445.1 coordinate 1,024,798,799, forward strand.
ACTAATGGCCATTATTGCAGTATCCTATTACAGACCGTTTTCATCGGGCAAAAACGGAACTGTGATCACGCAAAAAACACATGGGACCGGGGATAACTCACCAATCCCATGTGTTATCACGGCTCCAGCAGCCCGTATTATCGCGGATTTTATGGCACCCGAACCATAATCCCCAATAAGTGGCGGCACTGGGGGAGGGGAGCGCCGCATCTGGGTGATAGGATAGCACTTGGCGATACAATTAGATTGGATACCCCCCCTTAGACAGGAAGTTAAATCATCACAAAGCAAAAATTATGTCTCATTTTCCCAGCACTATCCTGTGTACACATTCATCATCCGCCAGGGGGCGTCATCTGTGGCTACATATTAAAACATGTCTACGAAAATTCATCTGGGTAACTTTGTGGAAACTCAGGTTGTCAACAGTTCATGACCTGTTTGAGGGTCAATCGTCTACACGGTATCCGTTCAGATGGTCGACAATGTTAAGGTCGATACTCATTAGGTCGACCACTATTGGTTGACATTGACATGGTCAAATGGTCGACACATGAAAATGGTCGACACATGAAAAGGGCCGACATGGCTTTTTACAAATTTTTTAGATTTTTTTACTTTTTCATACTTACCATCCATGTGGACTACGATTGGGAATGGTAACCTGTGCTGAGTGCAGCGGTAGCAGAGCGAGGCACCTTGCCCGCAGCATGGCGAGCGAAGCGAGGGGACGTTGTACACTAATTGGGGTTCCTGGTCATGTTACGGAAAAAATTACACCAAAAACAGTTCAAAAAACATGTTGACCATGTCAATGTCGACCAATATTGGTCGACCTAATGAGTGTCGACCTTAACATTGTCGACCATTCATACCGGAACCCATCTTCACAACATTAGTTCCACCTAATTATGGCACAATGCACCATCCATAAGGATTTAAATAAACGTCTCCACCCCAAATGAACATTGGCCCTCTTTCCGAGTTGTTCGCTCGCTAGCTGCTATTAGCAGCAGTGCAAACGCTAAGCCGCCGCCCTCTGGGAGTGTATCTTAGCTTAGCAGAAGTGCGAACGAAAGGATCGCAACGGTGCTACAAAAAAAGATTGTGCAGTTTCAGAGTAGCTCGAGACTTACTCCTAGCTAGCGATCACTTCAAAATGTTTAGTTCCTGTTTTGAGGTCACAAACACGCCCTGCGTTTGGCCAGCCACGCTTACGTTTTCCCAACCACTCGTGCGTTTTTATCTGGCACGCCTGCGTTTTTTCACACACTCCCCGAAAACGGTCAGTTACCACCCAGAAACACCCACTTCCTGTCAATCACTCTGCGGCCAGCAGTGTGACTGAAAAGCGTCGCTAGACCTTGTGTGAAACTGCAACGGCTTTTGTGAAAGTACGACGAGCGTGCGCACTGGGCCCCATACGCATGCGCAGAATTGCCATTTTTTGACCTAATCGCTGCGCTGCGAACGAAAGTAGCTAGCGATCAACTCAGAATGAGGGCCAATAATGGCTCTATACATTAAATACGTTTTCAGCCTCCTATGATCAATGTAACCTGCCAAATGAATTTTAATCACTCACAATCCCTTTCCCAACTTATTACTGAATATTAAGTGCACCAAATTCATGTAAATAGCTCAGATGAATCGCAACTCTGCAACTTAATCTAAATTCCCAGATGAACATTAAATTCCCAAACTTATCACCTCTTCAAAATAATTGATCCCTAATTTCCCACACCTGTGGTAATTAAGAAAAGCACTTGAAAATGAGATACTAAGAATATTCTACTGGAAGAAGGCCATTCTGTGGCCCTTTGGTGACTGGTCCTCGCGTGGATGACACAATATATTTATATAACATGTCACGCAGGATCCACGACCACGGTCGTAGTATTTTTTTTAATGGGGGATTTGATTGATGTTTGTTTTATGAAGTTTCATTCATCTGTCACAGAGCTGAAGACCAAGGAGGTCAAGGTCACCCCAATGGACCCGGAATTGCTGGTGTCGGCCGAGCAGCTTCTCGTGGAGGATCTGTACAACCGAGTCAAAGAGAAGATAGATGACAGGAGCCTGTTCAACACCCCCTGTGTCATGGATCTGCAGAGAGAATTGCTGAAGGACCATATGGAATCACCCCTCAACGCTGTGGATGAAGTCTGGCCCAACGTCTTCATAGCCGAAAAGTAATTATTGGTTAAATAAGATGAAAAGGACAAAGAAAATCAGTGCAGATAGATAGATAGATAGATAGATAGATAGATAGATAGATGAGATATATAGATAGAAGATATTAGATAGATAGATTAGATAGATAGATAGATAGATAGATAGATAGATAGATAGATAGATAGATAGATAGATAGATGCAAATAGATATGAGATATGCTGATAGGTACATATGTGTTCTACAGATAGATAAAAAAATAGATAATAATAATATTAATAATAATAATAATAATAATAATAATAATAATAATAATTTTATTTATATAACACTTTTCTCATAAAGCAACAAAACCTAAAGAGCACAATAAGCAAACTGTCGGGTTGGTGCAGGCATTTTGGGTAATAACTTCCATGGGTTGTATATTCCACCCACAAAAGGTACCAGATGAGGCAGCCATCTTGGGCGCGCTACGTAGGATTACCCTGGGTGGATAGTAAGCCCTAGAAGAGATGACACAATGCGTTGCATCATCCTGATGCTCAGAGTAGGGTCCCAACATAACGGTCAGGTCCATACATTTTTCATCCCAACCACGAGCATACCAGGTGAGGCAGCCATGTTGGGTGCACATGAAGGATTGCACTGTGGGAGAGAAGCCAAACATGGACCCAAGGCACATATGGGAGACTGACACATGTGTAGTAGTATGAGATACTCTATATGAATAGATCCACATGTAGAACATCCCTTCCCCCCCACAGGGGACCCATCTGAGGCACCCAACTGGGCGCACTGCGGTTGCTGCTGGCAGGGTGTGCAGATAGATAGATAGATAGATAGATAGATAGATATGAGATGCACAGATAGATAGGTAGATAGACGGACAGATAGATATTAGAGATGAGCGGGTTCGGTTTCTCTGAATCCGAACCCGCCAGAACTTCATGTTTTTTTTCACGGGTCCGAGCGACTCGGATCTTCCCGCCTTGCTCGGTTAACCCGAGCGCGCCCGAACGTCATCATGACGCTGGCGGATTCTCGCGAGGCTCGGATTCTATCGCGAGACTCGGATTCTATATAAGGAGCCGCGCGTCGCCGCCATTTTCACACGTGCATTGAGATTGATAGGGAGAGGACGTGGCTGGCGTCCTCTCCGTTTAGAATTAGAATAGATTAGAGAGACACTTGATTTACTAATTTTGGGGAGCATTAGGAGTACTCAGTAGTGTACAGTGCAGAGTTTTGCTGATAGTGACCAGTGACCACCACTTTTATTTATAATCCGTTCTCTGCCTGAAAAAAGCGATACACAGCACACAGTGACTCAGTCACATACCATATCTGTGTGCACTGCTCAGGCTCAGGCCAGTGTGCTGCATCATCTATTATCTATATATAATATTATATATATCTGTCTGACTGCTCAGCTCACACAGCTTATAATTGTGGGGGAGACTGGGGAGCACTACTGCAGTGCCAGTTATAGGTTATAGCAGGAGCCAGGAGTACATAATATAATCCGTTCTCTGCCTGAAAAAAGCGATACACAGCACACAGTGACTCAGTCACATACCATATCTGTGTGCACTGCTCAGGCTCAGGCCAGTGTGCTGCATCATCTATTATCTATATATAATATTATATATATCTGTCTGACTGCTCAGCTCACACAGCTTATAATTGTGGGGGAGACTGGGGAGCACTACTGCAGTGCCAGTTATAGGTTATAGCAGGAGCCAGGAGTACATAATATATTATATAGTGAGTGACCACCAGACACACAGTGCAGTTTATTTAATATATCCGTTCTCTGCCTGAAAAAAGCGATACACACAGTGACTCAGTCAGTCACATACCATATCTGTGTGCACTGCTCAGGCTCAGGCCAGTGTGCTGCATCATCTATATATATTATATATCTGTCTGACTGCTCAGCTCACACAGCTTATAATTGTGGGGGAGACTGGGGAGCACTACTGCAGTGCCAGTTATAGGTTATAGCAGGAGCCAGGAGTACATAATATTATATTAAAATTAAACAGTGCACACTTTTGCTGCAGGAGTGCCACTGCCAGTGTGACTAGTGACCAGTGACCTGACCACCAGTATATAATATTAGTAGTATACTATCTCTTTATCAACCAGTCTATATTAGCAGCAGACACAGTACAGTGCGGTAGTTCACGGCTGTGGCTACCTCTGTGTCGGCACTCGGCAGCCCGTCCATAATTGTATATACCAGTGACCTAACCGTGGTTTTTTTTTTCTTTCTTTATACATACATACTAGTTACGAGTATACTATCTCTTTATCAACCAGTCTATATATTAGCAGCAGACACAGTACAGTGCGGTAGTTCACGGCTGTGGCTACCTCTGTGTCTGCACTCGGCAGCCCGTCCATAATTGTATATACCACCTAACCGTGGTTTTTTTTTCTTTCTTTATACATACATACTAGTTACGAGTATACTATCTCTTTATCAACCAGTCTATATATTAGCAGCAGACACAGTACAGTGCGGTAGTTCACGGCTGTGGCTACCTCTGTGTCGGCACTCGGCAGCCCGTCCATAATTGTATATACCACCTAACCGTGGTTTTTTTTTCTTTCTTTATACATACATACTAGTTACGAGTATACTATCTCTTTATCAACCAGTCTATATATTAGCAGCAGACACAGTACAGTGCGGTAGTTCACGGCTGTGGCTACCTCTGTGTCGGCACTCGGCAGCCCGTCCATAATTGTATATACCACCTAACCGTGGTTTTTTTTTCTTTCTTTATACATACATACTAGTTACGAGTATACTATCTCTTTATCAACCAGTCTATATATTAGCAGCAGACACAGTACAGTGCGGTAGTTCACGGCTGTGGCTACCTCTGTGTCGGCACTCGGCAGCCCGTCCATAATTGTATATACCACCTAACCGTGGTTTTTTTTTCTTTCTTTATACATACATACTAGTTACGAGTATACTATCTCTTTATCAACCAGTCTATATATTAGCAGCAGACACAGTACAGTGCGGTAGTTCACGGCTGTGGCTACCTCTGTGTCGGCACTCGGCAGCCCGTCCATAATTGTATATACCACCTAACCGTGGTTTTTTTTTCTTTCTTTATACATACATACTAGTTACGAGTATACTATCTCTTTATCAACCAGTCTATATATTAGCAGCAGACACAGTACAGTGCGGTAGTTCACGGCTGTGGCTACCTCTGTGTCGGCACTCGGCAGCCCGTCCATAATTGTATATACCACCTAACCGTGTTTTTTTTTTCTTTCTTTATACATACATACTAGTTACGAGTATACTATCTCTTTATCAACCAGTCTATATATTAGCAGCAGACACAGTACAGTGCGGTAGTTCACGGCTGTGGCTACCTCTGTGTCGGCACTCGGCAGCCCGTCCATAATTGTATACTAGTATCCAATCCATCCATCTCCATTGTTTACCTGAGGTGCCTTTTAGTTGTGCCTATTAAAATATGGAGAACAAAAATGTTGAGGTTCCAAAATTAGGGAAAGATCAAGATCCACTTCCACCTCGTGCTGAAGCTGCTGCCACTAGTCATGGCCGAGACGATGAAATGCCAGCAACGTCGTCTGCCAAGGCCGATGCCCAATGGCATAGTACAGAGCATGTCAAAACCAAAACACCAAATATCAGTAAAAAAAGGACTCCAAAACCTAAAATAAAATTGTCGGAGGAGAAGCGTAAACTTGCCAATATGCCATTTACCACACGGAGTGGCAAGGAACGGCTGAGGCCCTGGCCTATGTTCATGGCTAGTGGTTCAGCTTCACATGAGGATGGAAGCACTCAGCCTCTCGCTAGAAAACTGAAAAGACTCAAGCTGGCAAAAGCACCGCAAAGAACTGTGCGTTCTTTGAAATCCCAAATCCACAAGGAGAGTCCAATTGTGTCGGTTGCGATGCCTGACCTTCCCAACACTGGACGTGAAGAGCATGCGCCTTCCACCATTTGCACGCCCCCTGCAAGTGCTGGAAGGAGCACCCGCAGTCCAGTTCCTGATAGTCAGATTGAAGATGTCAGTGTTGAAGTACACCAGGATGAGGAGGATATGGGTGTTGCTGGCGCTGGGGAGGAAATTGACCAGGAGGATTCTGATGGTGAGGTGGTTTGTTTAAGTCAGGCACCCGGGGAGACACCTGTTGTCCGTGGGAGGAATATGGCCGTTGACATGCCAGGTGAAAATACCAAAAAAATCAGCTCTTCGGTGTGGAGGTATTTCACCAGAAATGCGGACAACAGGTGTCAAGCCGTGTGTTCCCTTTGTCAAGCTGTAATAAGTAGGGGTAAGGACGTTAACCACCTCGGAACATCCTCCCTTATACGTCACCTGCAGCGCATTCATAATAAGTCAGTGACAAGTTCAAAAACTTTGGGTGACAGCGGAAGCAGTCCACTGACCAGTAAATCCCTTCCTCTTGTAACCAAGCTCACGCAAACCACCCCACCAACTCCCTCAGTGTCAATTTCCTCCTTCCCCAGGAATGCCAATAGTCCTGCAGGCCATGTCACTGGCAATTCTGACGAGTCCTCTCCTGCCTGGGATTCCTCCGATGCATCCTTGCGTGTAACGCCTACTGCTGCTGGCGCTGCTGTTGTTGCCGCTGGGAGTCGATGGTCATCCCAGAGGGGAAGTCGTAAGCCCACTTGTACTACTTCCAGTAAGCAATTGACTGTTCAACAGTCCTTTGCGAGGAAGATGAAATATCACAGCAGTCATCCTACTGCAAAGCGGATAACTGAGTCCTTGACAACTATGTTGGTGTTAGACGTGCGTCCGGTATCCGCCGTTAGTTCACAGGGAACTAGACAATTTATTGAGGCAGTGTGCCCCCGTTACCAAATACCATCTAGGTTCCACTTCTCTAGGCAGGCGATACCGAGAATGTACACGGACGTCAGAAAAAGACTCACCAGTGTCCTAAAAAATGCAGTTGTACCCAATGTCCACTTAACCACGGACATGTGGACAAGTGGAGCAGGGCAGGGTCAGGACTATATGACTGTGACAGCCCACTGGGTAGATGTATGGACTCCCGCCGCAAGAACAGCAGCGGCGGCACCAGTAGCAGCATCTCGCAAACGCCAACTCTTTCCTAGGCAGGCTACGCTTTGTATCACCGCTTTCCAGAATACGCACACAGCTGAAAACCTCTTACGGCAACTGAGGAAGATCATCGCGGAATGGCTTACCCCAATTGGACTCTCCTGTGGATTTGTGGCATCGGACAACGCCAGCAATATTGTGTGTGCATTAAATATGGGCAAATTCCAGCACGTCCCATGTTTTGCACATACCTTGAATTTGGTGGTGCAGAATTTTTTAAAAAACGACAGGGGCGTGCAAGAGATGCTGTCGGTGGCCAGAAAAATTGCGGGACACTTTCGGCGTACAGGCACCACGTACAGAAGACTGGAGCACCACCAAAAACTACTGAACCTGCCCTGCCATCATCTGAAGCAAGAAGTGGTAACGAGGTGGAATTCAACCCTCTATATGCTTCAGAGGTTGGAGGAGCAGCAAAAGGCCATTCAAGCCTATACAATTGAGCACGATATAGTAGGTGGAATGCACCTGTCTCAAGTGCAGTGGAGAATGATTTCAACGTTGTGCAAGGTTCTGATGCCCTTTGAACTTGCCACACGTGAAGTCAGTTCAGACACTGCCAGCCTGAGTCAGGTCATTCCCCTCATCAGGCTTTTGCAGAAGAAGCTGGAGGCATTGAAGAAGGAGCTAAAAGGGAGCGATTCCGCTAGGCATGTGGGACTTGTGGATGCAGCCCTTAATTCGCTTAACAAGGATTCACGGGTGGTAAATCTGTTGAAATCAGAGCACTACATTTTGGCCACCGTGCTCGATCCTAGATTTAAAGCCTACCTTGGATCTCTCTTTCCGGCAGACACAGGTCTGCTGGGGTTGAAAGACCTGCTGGTGACAAAATTGTCAAGTCAAGCGGAACGCGACCTGTCAACATCTCCTCCTTCACATTCTCCCGCAACTGGGGGTGCGAGGAAAAGGCTCAGAATTCCGAGCCCACCCGCTGGCGGTGATGCAGGGCAGTCTGGAGCGACTGCTGATGCTGACATCTGGTCCGGACTGAAGGACCTGACAACGATTACGGACATGTCGTCTACTGTCACTGCATATGATTCTCTCAACATTGATAGAATGGTGGAGGATTATATGAGTGACCGCATCCAAGTAGGCACGTCACACAGTCCGTACTTATACTGGGAGGAAAAAGAGGCAATTTGGAGGCCCTTGCACAAACTGGCTTTATTCTACCTAAGTTGCCCTCCCACAAGTGTGTACTCCGAAAGAGTGTTTAGTGCCGCCGCTCACCTTGTCAGCAATCGGCGTACGAGGTTACATCCAGAAAATGTGGAGAAGATGATGTTCATTAAAATGAATTATAATCAATTCCTCCGCGGAGACATTGACCAGCAGCAATTGCCTCCACAAAGTACACAGGGAGCTGAGATGGTGGATTCCAGTGGGGACGAATTGATAATCTGTGAGGAGGGGGATGTACACGGTGATATATCGGAGGGTGAAGATGAGGTGGACATCTTGCCTCTGTAGAGCCAGTTTGTGCAAGGAGAGATTAATTGCTTCTTTTTTGGGGGGGGTCCAAACCAACCCGTCATATCAGTCACAGTCGTGTGGCAGACCCTGTCACTGAAATGATGGGTTGGTTAAAGTGTGCATGTCCTGTTTTGTTTATACAACATAAGGGTGGGTGGGAGGGCCCAAGGACAATTCCATCTTGCACCTCTTTTTTCTTTTCTTTTTCTTTGCATCATGTGCTGATTGGGGAGGGTTTTTTGGAAGGGACATCCTGCGTGACACTGCAGTGCCACTCCTAGATGGGCCCGGTGTTTGTGTCGGCCACTAGGGTCGCTAATCTTACTCACACAGTCAGCTACCTCATTGCGCCTCTTTTTTTCTTTGCGTCATGTGCTGTTTGGGGAGGGTTTTTTGGAAGGGACATCCTGCGTGACACTGCAGTGCCACTCCTAGATGGGCCCGGTGTTTGTGTCGGCCACTAGGGTCGCTAATCTTACTCACACAGTCAGCTACCTCATTGCGCCTCTTTTTTTCTTTGCGTCATGTGCTGTTTGGGGAGGGTTTTTTGGAAGGGACATCCTGCGTGACACTGCAGTGCCACTCCTAGATGGGCCCGGTGTTTGTGTCGGCCACTAGGGTCGCTAATCTTACTCACACAGTCAGCTACCTCATTGCGCCTCTTTTTTTCTTTGCGTCATGTGCTGTTTGGGAGAAGGGTTTTTTGGAAGGGACATCCTGCGTGACACTGCAGTGCCACTCCTAGATGTGCCCGGTGTTTGTGTCGGCCACTAGGGTCGCTAATCTTACTCACACAGCTACCTCATTGCGCCTCTTTTTTTCTTTGCGTCATGTGCTGTTTGGGGAGGGTTTTTTGGAAGGGCCATCCTGCGTGACACTGCAGTGCCACTCCTAGATGGGCCCGGTGTTTGTGTCGGCCACTAGGGTCGCTAATCTTACTCACACAGCTACCTCATTGCGCCTCTTTTTTTCTTTGCGTCATGTGCTGTTTGGGGAGGGTTTTTTGGAAGGGACATCCTGCGTGACACTGCAGTGCCACTCCTAGATGGGCCCGGTGTTTGTGTCGGCCACTAGGGTCGCTAATCTTACTCACACAGTCAGCTACCTCATTGCGCCTCTTTTTTTCTTTGCGTCATGTGCTGTTTGGGGAGGGTTTTTTGGAAGGGCCATCCTGCGTGACACTGCAGTGCCACTCCTAGATGGGCCCGGTGTTTGTGTCGGCCACTAGGGTCGCTAATCTTACTCACACAGCTACCTCATTGCGCCTCTTTTTTTCTTTGCGTCATGTGCTGTTTGGGGAGGGTTTTTTGGAAGGGCCATCCTGCGTGACACTGCAGTGCCACTCCTAGATGGGCCCGGTGTTTGTGTCGGCCACTAGGGTCGCTAATCTTACTCACACAGCTACCTCATTGCGCCTCTTTTTTTCTTTGCGTCATGTGCTGTTTGGGGAGGGTTTTTTGGAAGGGACATCCTGCGTGACACTGCAGTGCCACTCCTAGATGGGCCCGGTGTTTGTGTCGGCCACTAGGGTCGCTTATCTTACTCACACAGCGACCTCGGTGCAAATTTTAGGACTAAAAATAATATTGTGAGGTGTGAGGTATTCAGAATAGACTGAAAATGAGTGTAAATTATGGTTTTTGAGGTTAATAATACTTTGGGATCAAAATGACCCCCAAATTCTATGATTTAAGCTGTTTTTTAGTGTTTTTGGAAAAAAACACCCGAATCCAAAACACACCCGAATCCGACAAAAAAAATTCGGTGAGGTTTTGCCAAAACGCGTTCGAACCCAAAACACGGCCGCGGAACCGAACCCAAAACCAAAACACAAAACCCGAAAAATTTCAGGCGCTCATCTCTAATTAGATATGAGATAGATAGATAGATAGATAGATAGATAGATAGATAGATAGATAGATAGACAGACAGGCAGATAGATATGAGATAGATAGATAGATAGATAGATAGATAGATAGATAGATAGACAGACATAGACAGATAGATAGATAGATAGATAGATAGATAGATAGATAGATAGATAGATAGATAGACAGATAGATAGACAGATAGATAGTAGATATGAGATAGATAGACAGACAGACATACAGACAGATAGATATGAGATAGGGGATCCGGACTGAAAGTCGACAGTAACTAGGTCGACAATGTCTAGGTCTAGGTCGACCACTATTGATCGACAGTAACTAGGTCGACAGGGTGTCTAGGTCGACAGGGTCTTTAGGTCGACATGTTCTAGGTCGACAGGTCAAAAGGTCGACATGAGTTTTTCAAAAAAAAATTATTTTTTTGAACCTTTTCATACTTAACGATCCACGTGGACTACAATTGGAACGGTAATCTGTGCCGAGCGAAGCGGCAGCGGAGCGAAGGCACCATGCCCGAAGCATGGCGAGCGAAGCTTGCCATGCGAGGGGACGCGGTGCACTAATTGGGGTTCCCGGTCACTCTACGAAGAAAACGACACCAAAATAACATTAAAAACTCATGTCGACCTTTTGACCTGTCGACCTAGAACATGTCGACCTAAAGACCCTGTCGACCTAGTTACTGTCGACCAATAGTGGTCGACCTAGACATTGTCAACCTAGTTACTGTCGACTTTCAATAGCACACCCATGAGATAGATAGACAGATAGAGATAGATAGATAGATAGATAGATAGATAGATAGATAGATAGATAGATAGATAGATAGATAGATAGATAGATAGATAGATATGAGATATACGGATAGATAGATAGATAGATAGATAGATAGATAGATAGATAGATAGATAGATAGTAGATATGAGATAGATAGATAGACAGACAGACAGACAGACAGACAGATAGATATGAGATAGATAGACAGACAGACAGACAGACAGACATACAGACAGATAGATATGAGATAGATAGATAGATAGATAGATAGATAGATAGATAGACAGACAGATATGAGAGAGATAGATAGACAGATAGATAGATACAGTAGATAGATATGAGATAGATAGATAGATATTAGATAGATAGATAGATAGATAGATATGAGATATACAGATAGATAGACAGACAGACAGACAGTATTGCTGACAGGCAGCAGACGTTACACATGATCTGCGGCAGCCAGAGCCCTAATCATGCGGCGGCTCAGGGAGCGTTGCTGCACATCTTTGTGTTATCCAGCCTGTAATGATGCCATAATACATCGCAGCGACCTTTATCCAGCACATTCACTGTAATAAGGCAGAATATCTCTCAGTCCTCCGGTACTGTCAGGGAATAATCATCACCAGTATACATCTATAAAATGGCAATGGCTGTATGTGTAACCTGATATCAACATTTAGGCCACGTACCCTCTGGCATTGGACATGCGTGTGATATGCAATTTTACTTGCATTTTAAAGAGGATTTAATAGTTCTATAACATGTAAAATGCATAATCGGAACACCAGCCATATGTAGCTGTAATGTGCCAGGCTGTGGTATTGCAGCCAGTGTAACACCGGTCATATACCGTGCCAGGCTGTGGTATTGCAGCCAGTGTAACACCGGTTATATAACGTGCCAGGCTGTGGTATTGCAGCCAGTGTAACACCAGTTATATAACGTGCCAGGCTGTGGTATTGCAGCCAGTGTAACACCGGTTATATAACGTGCCAGGCTGTGGTATTGCAGCCAGTGTAACACCGGTTATATAACGTGCCAGGCTGTGGTATTGCAGCCAGTGTAACACCGGTTATATAATGTGCCAGGCTGTGGTATTGCAGCCAGTGTAACACCGGTTATATAACGTGCCAGGCTGTGGTATTGCAGCCAGTGTAACACCGGTTATATAATGTGCAAGGCTGTGGTATTGCAGCCAGCATAACACCGGTCATATAACGTGCCAGGCTGTGGCATTGCATCCAGTGTAACACCAGTTATATAACGTGCCAGGCTGTGGTATTGTAGCCAGTGTAACACCAGTTATATAACGTGCCAGGCTGTGGTATTGCAGCCAGTGTAGCACCGGTTATATAATGTGCCAGGCTGTGGTATTGCAGCCAGTGTAACACATGTCATATAACGTGCCAGGCTGTGGTATTGCAGCCAGTGTAGCACCGGTTATATAACGTGCCAGGCTGTGGTATTGCAGCCAGTGTAACACCGGTCATATAACGTGCCAGGCTGTGGTATTGCAGCCAGTGTAACACCGGTTATATAACGTGCCAGGCTGTGGTATTGCAGTCAGTGTAACACCGGTTATATAACGTGCCAGGCTGTGGTATTGCAGCCAGTGTAACACCGGTTATATAACGTGCCAGGCTGTGGTATTGCATCCAGTGTAACACCGGTTATATAACGTGCCAGGCTGTGGTATTGCAGCCAGTGTAACACCGGTTATATAACGTGCCAGGCTGTGGTATTGCAGCCAGTGTAACACCGGTTATATAACGTGCCAGGCTGTGGTATTGCAGCCAGTGTAACACCGGTTATATAACGTGCCAGGCTGTGGTATTGCAGCCAGTGTAACACCGGTCATATAACGTGCCAGGCTGTGGTATTGCAGTCAGTGTAACACCGGTTATATAACGTGCCAGGCTGTGGTATTGCAGCCAGTGTAACACCGGTCATATAACGTGCCAGGCTGTGGTATTGCAGCCAGTGTAACACTGGTTATATAACGTGCCAGGCTGTGGTATTGCAGCCAGTGTAACACCGGTCATATAACGTGCCAGGCTGTGGTATTGCAGCCAGTGTAACACCGGTTATATAACGTGCCAGGCTGTGGTATTGCAGCCAGTGTAACACCGGTCATATAACGTGCCAGGCTGTGGTATTGCAGCCAGTGTAACACCGGTTATATAACGTGCTGCAGCCAGTGTAACACCGGTCATATAACGTGCCAGGCTGTGATATTGCAGTCAGTGTAACACCGGTTATATAACGTGCCAGGCTGTAGTATTGCAGCCAGTGTAACACCGGTCATATAACGTGCCAGGCTGTGGTATTGCAGCCAGTGTAACACCGGTCATATAACGTGGCAGGCTGTGGTATTGCAGCAAGTGTAACACCGGTCATATAACATGCCAGGCTGTGGTATTGCAGTCAGTGTAACACCGGTTATATAACGTGCCAGGCTGTGATAATGCAGCCAGTGTAATACCGGTTATATAACGTGCCAGGCTGTGGTATTGCAGCCAGTGTAACACCGGTCATATAACGTGCCAGGCTGTGGTATTGCATCCAGTGTAACACCGGTTATATAACGTGCCAGGCTGTGGTATTGCAGTCAGTGTAACACCAGTCATATAACGTGCCAGGCTGTGGTATTGCAGCCAGTGTAACACCGGTCATATAACGTGCCAGGCTGTGGTATTGCAGCCAGTGTAACACCGGTTATATAACGTGCCAGGCTGTGGTATTGCAGCCAGTGTAACACCGGTTATATAACGTGCCAGGCTGTGGTATTGCAGTCAGTGTAACACCGGTCATATCATGTGCCAGGCTGTGGTATTGCAGCCAGTGTAACACCGGTTATATAACGTGCCAGGCTGTGGTATTGCAGCCAGTGTAACACCGGTCATATAACATGCCAGGCTGTGGTATTGCAGCCAGTGTAACACCGGTCATATAACGTGCCAGGCTGTGGTATTGCAGCCAGTGTAACACCGGTCATATAACGTGCCAGGCTGTGGTATTGCAGCCAGTGTAACACCGGTTATATAACGTGCCAGGCTGTGGTATTGCATCCAGTGTAACACCGGTCATATAACGTGCCAGGCTGTGGTATTGCAGCCAGTGTAACACCGGTTATATAACGTGCCAGGCTGTGGTATTGCAGCCAGTGTAACACCGGTCATATAACGTGCCAGGCTGTGGTATTGCAGTCAGTGTAACACCGGTTATATAACGTGCCAGGCTGTGGTATTGCAGCCAGTGTAACACCGGTCATATAACGTGCCAGGCTGTGGTATTGCAGCCAGTGTAACACCGGTCATATAACGTGCCAGGCTGTGGTATTGCAGCCAGTGTAACACCGGTCATATAACGTGCCAGGCTGTGGTATTGCAGCCAGTGTAACACCGGTCATATAACGTGCCAGGCTGTGGTATTGCATCCAGTGTAACACCGGTTATATAACGTGCCAGGCTGTGGTATTGCAGCCAGTGTAACACCGGTTATATAACGTGCCAGGCTGTGGTATTGCAGCCAGTGTAACACCGGTCATATAACGTGCCAGGCTGTGGTATTGCAGTCAGTGTAACACCGGTTATATAACGTGCCAGGCTGTGGTATTGCAGCCAGTGTAACACCGGTCATATAACGTGCCAGGCTGTGGTATTGCAGCCAGTGTAACACCGGTCATATAACGTGCCAGGCTGTGGTATTGCAGTCAGTGTAACACCGGTTTTATAACGTGCCAGGCTGTGGTATTGCAGCCAGTGTAACACCGGTTTTATAACGTGCCAGGCTGTGGTATTGCAGCCAGTGTAACACCGGTCATATAACGTGCCAGGCTGTGGTATTGCAGTCAGTGTAACACCGGTCATATACCGTGCCAGGCTGTGGTATTGCAGCCAGTGTAACACCGGTTATATAACGTGCCAGGCTGTGGTATTGCAGTCAGTGTAACACCGGTCATATACCGTGCCAGGCTGTGGTATTGCAGCCAGTGTAACACCGGTCATATAACGTGCCAGGCTGTGGTATTGCAGCCAGTGTAACACCGGTTTTATAATGTGCCAGGCTGTGGTATTGCAGCCAGTGTAACACCGGTCATATAACGTGCCAGGCTGTGGTATTGCTGCCAGTGTAACACCGGTCATATAACGTGCCAGGCTGTGGTATTGCAGTCAGTGTAACACCGGTTATGTAACGTGCCAGGCTGTGGTATTGCAGTCAGTGTAACACCGGTTATATAACGTGCCAGGCTGTGGTATTGCATCCAGTGTAACACCGGTTATATAACGTGCCAGGCTGTGGTATTGCAGCGAGTGTAACACCGGTCATATAACGTGCCAGGCTGTGGTATTGCTGCCAGTGTAACACCGGTCATATAACGTGCCAGGCTGTGGTATTGCAGTCAGTGTAACACCGGTTATATAACGTGCCAGGCTGTGGTATTGCAGTCAGTGTAACACCGGTTATATAACGTGCCAGGCTGTGGTATTGCAGCCAGTGTAACACTGGTCATATAACGTGCCAGGCTGTGGTATTGCTGCCAGTGTAACACCGGTCATATAACGTGCCAGGCTGTGGTATTGCAGCCAGTGTAACACCGGTCATATAACGTGCCAGGCTGTGGTATTGCAGCCAGTGTAACACCGGTCATATAACGTGCCAGGCTGTGGTATTGCAGTCAGTGTAACACCGGTTATATAACTTGCCAGGCTGTAGTATTGCAGTCAGTGTAACACCGGTTATATAACGTGCCAGGCTGTGGTATTGCAGCCAGTGTAACACCGGTCATATAACGTGCCAGGCTGTGGTATTGCAGCCAGTGTAACACCGGTTTTATAACGTGCCAGGCTGTGGTATTGCAGCCAGTGTAACACCGGTCATATAACGTGCCAGGCTGTGGTATTGCAGCCAGTGTAACACTGGTCATATAATGTGCCAGGCTGTGGTATTGCAGCCAGTGTAACACCGGTCATATAACGTGCCAGGCTGTGGTATTGCAGCCAGTGTAACACCGGTCATATAACGTGCCAGGCTATGATATTGCAGCCAGTGTAACACCGGTTATATAACGTGCCAGGCTGTAGTATTGCAGCCAGTGTAACACCGGTCATATAACGTGCCAGGCTGTGGTATTGCAGTCAGTGTAACACCGGTCATATAACGTGCCAGGCTGTGGTATTGCAGCCAGTGTAACACCGGTTATATAACGTGCCAGGCTGTGGTATTGCTGCCAGTGTAACACCGGTCATATAACGTGCCAGGCTGTGGTATTGCAGCCAGTGTAACACCGGTCATATAACGTGCCAGGCTGTGGTATTGCAGCCAGTGTAACACCGGTCATATAACGTGCCAGGCTGTGGTATTGCAGTCAGTGTAACACCGGTCATATAACGTGCCAGGCTGTGGTATTGCAGCCAGTGTAACACCGGTTATATAACGTGCCAGGCTGTGGTATTGCTGCCAGTGTAACACCGGTCATATAACGTGCCAGGCTGTGGTATTGCAGCCAGTGTAACACCGGTTATATAACATGCCAGGCTGTGGTATTGCAGCCAGTGTAACACCGGTTATATAACGTGCCAGGCTGTGGTATTGCAGCCAGTGTAACACCGGTTATATAACGTGCCAGGCTGTGGTATTGCAGCCAGTGTAACACCGGTCATATAACGTGCCAGGCTGTGGTATTGCAGCCAGTGTAACACCGGTCATATAACGTGCCAGGCTGTGGTATTGCAGCCAGTGTAACACCGGTCATATAACGTGCCAGGCTGTGGTATTGCAGCCAGTGTAACACCGGTCATATAACGTGCCAGGCTATGATATTGCAGCCAGTGTAACACCGGTTATATAACGTGCCAGGCTGTGGTATTGCAGCCAGTGTAACACCGGTCATATAACGTGCCAGGCTGTGGTATTGCAGTCAGTGTAACACCGGTTATATAACGTGCCAGGCTGTGGTATTGCAGCCAGTGTAACACCGGTTATTAAACATCTTAGTGATAATTGGTGGACCCCTTTCTTTGAAAGTAAAGCATTCATATCCATAACCAGAAATAACGACACAGAGACTTGAATTTGGCAGAAAATTGCTAGCTATTTATTTGTCCCTAACCATTAGGAAACCTGTAATAAAAGAGATTAATTTAATATGCCGCTCCAGCTGGCATATGGTGGCGGCCCAAAAGAACGGCTCCTTAATCTAAATTAAACTTAAATAACTCAATCCTATAAATTTACTAAAAACTTACCATAAAACGGTAATAGGTGACAACTCAACCCCCACAGTGACTACCCACCGCTCCTGGGTGCCCTGCCGCTGCCTTCCCGGACGGGTGGTCAAGCGGCCATAAGTCGATGGAGGTGAGTGCACCTAAACCACAACAAACTGTAAAACACTACAGTTTTCTCTACCATACGAAACTGCCGTTCTTTTCCGCCAACAGCGAAAGACTCATCCCCAAAATCTTTCGCACCGCCACCATAAACCTACCCTAACTCCTGCAAAGCGAAACCTAGATCCTCCAGAAACAACATCATCCCCTCATTGGATAGATGTACTCCATCGCGCCGGAAAAGGTGGCTGTCTCTGAACCGTATCCTCGGGTGGCGAACCACCCTCCCACCGTGGGACAGCACCCACTTTGCCACTGCTCCGTTCACCTTTTTCCGGGCCTCATCAATCCGGCGACCATCCGCCACACCCCTCCAACACAATCTCGGCACCATCATGGAAAAAACCAACACACAATTGGTCCATTGCGCGGTCACACTTGCCAGATCCTGTATCATGGCCCACCGCAGCTCCAAGGATGTCCTCTTCCCCAGGTCGTTGCCACCTAGATGGACAACCAAAACCCTAGGGACTCCATGCTCTCTGGCCTGACTCACTAACCTACTCCTCAGCTCACCCCACATCATTCCTCGCCAGCCGAGCCATCTGACACCCTGAGTTCCAAACAATGCCTGAGACCCTTCCGAGGCCACAAACCTGGCCGCCCAGTAAATATAAGAGTGGCCAACCACCCAAATGGGCAAATAGTCTTCGAACCATCCTGAAGGGAAAAAGAGGGGTAGAATTGATTACTAAGAGGCTTATTGATTGTTTATACTGAAGGATCTGCCAAAAAAGAAAACTTTATATCTCGCCATTGCAGCAGTCACGGCCTAGCCGACTGCCCCACTTTCCGTTGCCAATTTAAAACGCAATTAAAGACACAAAGGGGAAAATCAAATAAAACAAACGAAATAAAAAGGGGGGGGGGGGGGGAGGGGGGGTATAAAATGGGAAACACATGTAATAACTCAGCTGGAGGTGAACGTAAAGACCTGCTGAGGGACTCTGATTAGACCAAATTAGCCGAATTATAGATTAGAATTCAGTCCGTCAAGTCAGGCAAAAAATCGCAAATAACTCCAGACCCCCGCTGCCGACTCATGCCGGCAACGGCGAGTAGCTAATCCCTGAGTAGGATAAAAACGGGGAAACAAACATTAACAAACGCACAACTTCATGGAACACAGAACTGAAACAGCATAACGAATTGCAAATTAACAATGCCCCCAGCGCCGGGCGCCCTCTCAAGTGACAGGGCGAATATATCGCTTATAACTGGACGACTTCCATCGCCCCACCGCCTGGATCTCAGTTCTGGAGAAACCCGCCGCAGCTGCCGACGTCGCCGCGCCTATCCGAAAGGAATGGGTACCGAAAGCAGCAGGTGAGAGGCCCAAGCCCGTCAGACAGCGACCCAGCATCCACCGGAACTGGTATTTTGTGACTGGCAGCCCGTCATAGTGCAATAGCCATGACCCCTCCTTAGCGGGTCGTACTCCCAGATATTGCATTGCCAGACCCACTGGGCAAACGCTTTCTTCTAGCGCTGGAACCATCGCAACCCAGCGCCCTCTCCCCACTTGATCCGTCTTGGATCGCCGCAATCTGCACAGCAAGGATCTCTCACCCACTACTACGTCCCCGACCAGCATGCGCGATTCCGACCTCTTGGAAGGCGCTACCAACTCGGAAACTCGAAAAGCCCCGTGGTAAGCCATCGAGAAGGCTAAACGGAACAAAAGCGCCTCAAACCTGGACGACGCTACTCGCCCCACCGCCTCGATGACGGCCGGCAACAAAGCCGCATCGATGGGCCGCCTCCTATCCGGCGGCGTCGGCGCAACTCGCGCCCACCCTTTCATAGCCTTCCGTAGAACCTCGCTTTTCGTTACGTCCGGGACGCCTCGCAGCTTGCAGAAGAATGAGACGCCAGCCAAGTACCGGGACACCACCGCTCGCGACCTACCGGAAACGTAGAGCTGCCACATAAAAGAAAGCATCAGCCGATGCTTGCTCTTACCTTGATGTTGACGACTCTGGACAAACGCCTCCCACTCGTTCCACGCCTGTCCGTACGCCTTGAGCGTGGCCGGCGCTACCGACCGCAACGCTAGACCTTCCAATCCGGCCCGATCACCTGCCAAACATAATCAGGACAGTGAAAACCCTGTTCTTCGGCCTCGGGTGCCAAAACCCAAAACCTCTCCCACTGTCCCCGCGACAATGCATCTGCGATCTCGTTTTCCAAGCCGGGAACATGCTGCGCCCGGAACCATAGATTCCTACGCAAACATGTCAAAAGCAAGTGCCCGAGCACCCTCAGAACCACTAGCGATTTCGCCCTCTGGTTATTAATCGCATGCACTACGCCCAGATTGTCGCATCTAAACACTATGCTGCGATTAGCCAACCGGTCGCCCCAAACTTCCAGGGCTACCATAATGGGAAAAAGCTCCAGCAGCAACAGATCCCTTGTGAGACCCTCACTATGCCAGTTTTCCGGCCAAGATGCCACACACCATGATCCCTCCAAAAAACAACCAAATCCATAGGCACCTGCGGCATCGGTAAACAGCTGCAACCGGTCGCTGTCTACGGCTGGCGCTTGCCATATGCTCACACCGTTGAAATCCTCTAGGAACGAAGCCCATACGGCCAGATCCCTTTTTAATTCAGAGGACAATCGAACGAAATGATGAGGCCTGGCACACCCCGCCGTTGCCCTTTCGAGCTTCCGGCAGAAAACCCTGCCCATCGGAATCACCCGACAAGCAAAGTTAAGCATGCCCAGCAAGGACTGCGCCTGACGCAGCGTGACCTTACGCGAGCCTTTGAACCGGCAAATGGTTTCGCGGAGCTTCGACACTTTGTCCTGAGGCAATCGACACTCCCCCGCCACTGTGTCGATTTCAATCCCCAAGAACGATAAACAGGAGTCAGGACCCTCCGTTTTGTCTTCGGCTACAGGAACACCGAAGTGGTAAAAAAGGGCCTGGGTGCTAAACAACAAATCGGCGCACCTTGTGTCGTCCGCCGGACCTGCGCATAGGAAATCGTCGAGGTAATGTGCAACCCCGTGACCGCCTGACGTCGACTCGACACACCAATGAAGGAAAGTGCTAAAGCGCTCGAAAAATGAGCATGAAACGGAACATCCCATCGGCAGACATTTGTCGATGAAATACTCCGTCCCAATCCGGAAACCCATGAAACGGAATGAGTCAGGATGCAATGGCAATAATCTAAAGGCTGACTCAACATCGATCTTAGCCATGAGAGCCCCGCTCCCGTAGCTGCGGACCATCTCTAGCGCCTCGTCAAATGACTGATACACCACCGAGCAATAAGCCGGTGGTATTGCGTCGTTGACCGAAGCCCCCGGCGGGTAAGACAGATGCTGTATGAGCCGAAAAGCGCCCGGGGTTTTCTCTGGGACCACCCCGACCGGGGAGATAACCAAGTCATCCACCGGGGGTGATCCAAAAGGCCCCCCCATCCTGCCCAACCTGACCTCCTTATCTACTTTCTCCCGCAGTACAGTCGGCAACGCCCGTGCAGACTGGAGGTTTCTCTGCGCCCGCACTGATACCTCGCTTGCAACAGGCAAGCGAAAACCAAACTTAAAACCATTTAACAAAAACTTCGCATCCGTTCTATTTGGATACATATCCAGCCATTTGCCCATCGTTTCCAACTTAACTGGCGTTGGGGCTCTGCTGAGCGATCCCGCTCGCGGCCTGCTTCGAGTAAGCCTGCTTTCCCTTGCTTCCCTGTCGCCCCCCTTTGAAACAGGAGGAGGCTGGGTGGGCTCCCCCACAATGGTGGCAGGAGTGACGAAACCGACACTGCTTGCCGTAGGAACATGCTCCGCTGTTAAAAGCGAAGCATTTCCCCCGAGTAGCAGACCGCCCGCCCCCGCGAGCGGCCAATGCACCTGACCTGGCCATTCCTCCGTCCGCGGCCGCCCCCTGGACTGATGACCCCGCGCGACGCACACCTGTTCCCTGTTTCTGGGGCTCTGCCTCTTGTTGTGATGCCCGGGTCACTTTGAGCCAGACCTCCACATCTTTAAAACCAAAATCCATGACCCGCAGCCCATCTTGTTTCTCCCGAAACTCTTGGTCATACTGCCGCCATTCCGAGCCTGCGGACGTGCGCTGCATGTCATGCACTAGATGCAGGTACCGGATAATATTCATGTGCTCTTCCGGCCTATCCTCCAAATAGCATGCCGCAAACACCCAAAAACCGGCCAGCCAATTATCAAAAGACCGGAAAGCTTCTGTCCCCATGCCCGTCTTAGCGGCCGCCGCTTTGTAGTCCCTCTTCATGGCCCTAGTTAAGACGAATAAGTCCACGAAGTCACCCCTACATATTTTCTTGCGGCAGCTATCTCGCAGCCCCCTCATAACTGCGGTGTATTCGCAGCGCACTACCCCCGGCAGATCGCGCCGCTTCTTTGCCCTACGCTCCTCTACACTCATTCGCCTGCGTCGCTTGCGCCTCTTCTGTTGCTTTGCCGCCTTCTAAACCGAGTCACCAAGAGACTTAAAATGGCTTCACCTTCCCTATATATATCAAGCCCTCCCCTTAAAGAAGGCTGTACTTTCCTTACAGCTAGGTCCACCCCTCCCCAGATGTTTAACCCTTTCCTCTCCTATGCAGTCAATACTCTCTTCATAACGTGCCAGGCTGTGGTATTGCAGCCAGTGTAACACCGGTCATATAACGTGCCAGGCTGTGGTATTGCAGCCAGTGTAACACCGGTCATATAACGTGCCAGGCTGTGGTATTGCATCCAGTGTAACACCGGTTTTATAACGTGCCAGGCTGTGGTATTGCAGCCAGTGTAACGCCGGTCATATAACGTGCCAGGCTGTGGTATTGCAGCCAGTGTAACACTGGTCATATAATGTGCCAGGCTGTGGTATTGCAGCCAGTGTAACACCGGTTATATAACGTGCCAGGCTGTGGTATTGCAGCCAGTGTAACACCGGTCATATAACGTGCCAGGCTGTGGTATTACAGCCAGTGTAACACCGGTTATATAACGTGCCAGGCTCTGGTATTGCAGCCAGTGTAACACCGGTCATATAACGTGCCAGGCTGTGGTATTGCATCCAGTGTAACACCGGTCATATAACGTGCCAGGCTCTGGTATTGCAGCCAGTGTAACACCGGTCATATAACGTACCAGGCTGTGGTATTGCAGTCAGTGTAACACCGGTCATATAACGTGCCAGGCTGTGGTATTGCAGCCAGTGTAACACCGGTCATATAATGTGCCATGCTGTGGTATTGCAGCCAGTGTAACACCGGTCATATAACGTGCCAGGCTGTGGTATTGCAGCCAGTGTAACACCGGTTATATAACGTGCCAGGCTGTGGTATTGCAGCCAATGTAACACCGGTCATATAACGTGCCAGGCTGTGGTATTTCAGCCAGTGTAACACCGGTTATATAACGTGCCAGGCTCTGGTATTGCAGCCAGTGTAACACCGGTCATATAACGTGCCAGGCTGTGGTATTGCATCCAGTGTAACACCGGTCATATAACGTGCCAGGCTCTGGTATTGCAGCCAGTGTAACACCGGTCATATAACGTACCAGGCTGTGGTATTGCAGCCAGTGTAACACCGGTCATATAACGTGCCAGGCTGTGGTATTGCAGCCAGTGTAACACCGGTTATATAACGTGCCAGGCTGTGGTATTGCAGCCAGTGTAACACCGGTTATATAACGTGCCAGGCTGTGGTATTGCAGTCAGTGTAACACCGGTCATATCATGTGCCAGGCTGTGGTATTGCATCCAGTGTAACACCGGTCATATAACGTGCCAGGCTGTGGTATTGCAGCCAGTGTAACACCGGTCATATAACGTGCCAGGCTGTGGTATTGCAGCCAGTGTAACACCGGTCATATAACATGCCAGGCTGTGGTATTGCAGCCAGTGTAACACCGGTCATATAACGTGCCAGGCTGTGGTATTGCAGCCAGTGTAACACCGGTCATATAACGTGCCAGGCTGTGGTATTGCAGCCAGTGTAACACCGGTTATATAACGTGCCAGGCTGTGGTATTGCATCCAGTGTAACACCGGTCATATAACGTGCCAGGCTGTGGTATTGCAGCCAGTGTAACACCGGTTATATAACGTGCCAGGCTGTGGTATTGCAGCCAGTGTAACACCGGTCATATAACGTGCCAGGCTGTGGTATTGCAGTCAGTGTAACACCGGTTATATAACGTGCCAGGCTGTGGTATTGCAGCCAGTGTAACACCGGTCATATAACGTGCCAGGCTGTGGTATTGCAGCCAGTGTAACACCGGTCATATAACGTGCCAGGCTGTGGTATTGCAGCCAGTGTAACACCGGTCATATAACGTGCCAGGCTGTGGTATTGCAGCCAGTGTAACACCGGTCATATAACGTGCCAGGCTGTGGTATTGCATCCAGTGTAACACCGGTTATATAACGTGCCAGGCTGTGGTATTGCAGCCAGTGTAACACCGGTTATATAACGTGCCAGGCTGTGGTATTGCAGCCAGTGTAACACCGGTCATATAACGTGCCAGGCTGTGGTATTGCAGTCAGTGTAACACCGGTTATATAACGTGCCAGGCTGTGGTATTGCAGCCAGTGTAACACCGGTCATATAACGTGCCAGGCTGTGGTATTGCAGCCAGTGTAACACCGGTCATATAACGTGCCAGGCTGTGGTATTGCAGTCAGTGTAACACCGGTTTTATAACGTGCCAGGCTGTGGTATTGCAGCCAGTGTAACACCGGTCATATAACGTGCCAGGCTGTGGTATTGCATCCAGTGTAACACCGGTCATATAACGTGCCAGGCTGTGGTATTGCAGCCAGTGTAACACCGGTTTTATAATGTGCCAGGCTGTGGTATTGCAGCCAGTGTAACACCGGTCATATAACGTGCCAGGCTGTGGTATTGCAGTCAGTGTAACACCGGTCATATACCGTGCCAGGCTGTGGTATTGCAGCCAGTGTAACACCGGTTATATAACGTGCCAGGCTGTGGTATTGCAGTCAGTGTAACACCGGTCATATACCGTGCCAGGCTGTGGTATTGCAGCCAGTGTAACACCGGTCATATAACGTGCCAGGCTGTGGTATTGCAGCCAGTGTAACACCGGTTTTATAATGTGCCAGGCTGTGGTATTGCAGCCAGTGTAACACCGGTCATATAACGTGCCAGGCTGTGGTATTGCTGCCAGTGTAACACCGGTCATATAACGTGCCAGGCTGTGGTATTGCAGTCAGTGTAACACCGGTTATGTAACGTGCCAGGCTGTGGTATTGCAGTCAGTGTAACACCGGTTATATAACGTGCCAGGCTGTGGTATTGCATCCAGTGTAACACCGGTTATATAACGTGCCAGGCTGTGGTATTGCAGCGAGTGTAACACCGGTCATATAACGTGCCAGGCTGTGGTATTGCTGCCAGTGTAACACCGGTCATATAACGTGCCAGGCTGTGGTATTGCAGTCAGTGTAACACCGGTTATATAACGTGCCAGGCTGTGGTATTGCAGTCAGTGTAACACCGGTTATATAACGTGCCAGGCTGTGGTATTGCAGCCAGTGTAACACTGGTCATATAACGTGCCAGGCTGTGGTATTGCTGCCAGTGTAACACCGGTCATATAACGTGCCAGGCTGTGGTATTGCAGCCAGTGTAACACCGGTCATATAACGTGCCAGGCTGTGGTATTGCAGCCAGTGTAACACCGGTCATATAACGTGCCAGGCTGTGGTATTGCAGTCAGTGTAACACCGGTTATATAACTTGCCAGGCTGTAGTATTGCAGTCAGTGTAACACCGGTTATATAACGTGCCAGGCTGTGGTATTGCAGCCAGTGTAACACCGGTCATATAACGTGCCAGGCTGTGGTATTGCAGCCAGTGTAACACCGGTTTTATAACGTGCCAGGCTGTGGTATTGCAGCCAGTGTAACACTGGTCATATAATGTGCCAGGCTGTGGTATTGCAGCCAGTGTAACACCGGTCATATAACGTGCCAGGCTGTGGTATTGCAGCCAGTGTAACACCGGTCATATAACGTGCCAGGCTATGATATTGCAGCCAGTGTAACACCGGTTATATAACGTGCCAGGCTGTAGTATTGCAGCCAGTGTAACACCGGTCATATAACGTGCCAGGCTGTGGTATTGCAGTCAGTGTAACACCGGTCATATAACGTGCCAGGCTGTGGTATTGCAGCCAGTGTAACACCGGTTATATAACGTGCCAGGCTGTGGTATTGCTGCCAGTGTAACACCGGTCATATAACGTGCCTGGCTGTGGTATTGCAGCCAGTGTAACACCGGTCATATAACGTGCCAGGCTGTGGTATTGCAGCCAGTGTAACACCGGTCATATAACGTGCCAGCTGTGGTATTGCAGCCAGTGTAACACCGGTCATATAACGTGCCAGGCTGTGGTATTGCAGTCAGTGTAACACCGGTCATATAACGTGCCAGGCTGTGGTATTGCAGCCAGTGTAACACCGGTTATATAACGTGCCAGGCTGTGGTATTGCTGCCAGTGTAACACCGGTCATATAACGTGCCAGGCTGTGGTATTGCAGCCAGTGTAACACCGGTTATATAACATGCCAGGCTGTGGTATTGCAGCCAGTGTAACACCGGTCATATAACGTGCCAGGCTGTGGTATTGCAGCCAGTGTAACACCGGTTATATAACGTGCCAGGCTGTGGTATTGCAGCCAGTGTAACACCGGTCATATAACGTGCCAGGCTGTGGTATTGCAGCCAGTGTAACACCGGTCATATAACGTGCCAGGCTGTGGTATTGCAGCCAGTGTAACACCGGTCATATAACGTGCCAGGCTGTGGTATTGCAGCCAGTGTAACACCGGTCATATAACGTGCCAGGCTATGATATTGCAGCCAGTGTAACACCGGTTATATAACGTGCCAGGCTGTGGTATTGCAGCCAGTGTAACACCGGTCATATAACGTGCCAGGCTGTGGTATTGCAGTCAGTGTAACACCGGTTATATAACGTGCCAGGCTGTGGTATTGCAGCCAGTGTAACACCGGTTATATAACGTGCCAGGCTGTGGTATTGCAGCCAGTGTAACACCGGTCATATAACGTGCCAGGCTGTGGTATTGCAGCCAGTGTAACACCGGTCATATAACGTGCCAGGCTGTGGTATTGCATCCAGTGTAACACCGGTTTTATAACGTGCCAGGCTGTGGTATTGCAGCCAGTGTAACGCCGGTCATATAACGTGCCAGGCTGTGGTATTGCAGCCAGTGTAACACTGGTCATATAATGTGCCAGGCTGTGGTATTGCAGCCAGTGTAACACCGGTTATATAACGTGCCAGGCTGTGGTATTGCAGCCAGTGTAACACCGGTCATATAACGTGCCAGGCTGTGGTATTACAGCCAGTGTAACACCGGTTATATAACGTGCCAGGCTCTGGTATTGCAGCCAGTGTAACACCGGTCATATAACGTGCCAGGCTGTGGTATTGCATCCAGTGTAACACCGGTCATATAACGTGCCAGGCTCTGGTATTGCAGCCAGTGTAACACCGGTCATATAACGTACCAGGCTGTGGTATTGCAGTCAGTGTAACACCGGTCATATAACGTGCCAGGCTGTGGTATTGCAGCCAGTGTAACACCGGTCATATAATGTGCCATGCTGTGGTATTGCAGCCAGTGTAACACCGGTCATATAACGTGCCAGGCTGTGGTATTGCAGCCAGTGTAACACCGGTTATATAACGTGCCAGGCTGTGGTATTGCAGCCAGTGTAACACCGGTCATATAACGTGCCAGGCTGTGGTATTTCAGCCAGTGTAACACCGGTTATATAACGTGCCAGGCTCTGGTATTGCAGCCAGTGTAACACCGGTCATATAACGTGCCAGGCTGTGGTATTGCATCCAGTGTAACACCGGTTATATAACGTGCCAGGCTCTGGTATTGCAGCCAGTGTAACACCGGTCATATAACGTACCAGGCTGTGGTATTGCAGTCAGTGTAACACCGGTCATATAACGTGCCAGGCTGTGGTATTGCAGCCAGTGTAACACCGGTCATATAATGTGCCAGGCTGTGGTATTGCAGCCAGTGTAACACCGGTCATATAACGTGCCAGGCTGTGGTATTGCAGCCAGTGTAACACCGGTCATATAACGTGCCAGGCTGTGGTATTGCAGCCAGTGTAACACCGGTTATATAACGTGCCAGGCTGTGGTATTGCATCCAGTGTATCACCGGTCATATAACGTGCCAGGCTGTGGTCAGCACATTATTAGAAGAGAATCAGATGCTTCCTTGTAGCCTGTGCAGATCAGTAGTGTAATATGTTATTATAAAGCTATCTGAGGTAACTGATTATACATACGTGTTGTTACAAGACTCACAGAAACAGGACTTGTTGTTTCATTTCAGGAGCGTGGCTGTCAATAAAGGGCGCCTGAAACGTATGGGCATCACGCACATTCTCAATGCTGGACACAACACCACCGTCTTTACAGGGCCCGAATTCTACAAAGGGATGGACGTCCAGTACATGGGAGTGGAAATCGATGACTTCCCAGACTTAGACATCTCAAAGTTCCTCCGCCCAGCTGCCGAGTTCCTCGATGAAGCTCTGCTCACGTACAGGGGTAATATAATCATCTTTTTATTAATACATTGTAGTGTTCATTCTAGCACCCTGCACCTTTGAAATCCCCTGCAGTTCCTCTTTCCTGCCTTGGGTGTCACTCTGCTGTGGTGCTTCTAGCACACTCTGGTCTGTATCTCAGTGCTGGGATACAGACCAGAGTGTGCTAGAAGCACCACAGCAGAGAGCGACACCCCAGGCTGGAAAGAGGAACTGCATGGGTTTTGAAAGGTGCAGGGTGCTAGAATGAACACTACTTTGTTTTATCAGTCATTCAGGAGCGTCGATCGTTAATGTAACTTTCTGGTTCCCAGATATTGGAAACTCTGCCTGCTGGGGTGTGTGTGATCAGTGGTGGCGTCAGAGTAAGGGGGGGTGATGCAGGGGCTGAGCTGTGCGTGTTCTTGGCAGGCATTAGAGCAATCGTGATATAATGACGTCATGGCGCTCTGCGCGCTGCAGTCAGTATGAACAGGAGCCCACTATGCCGCCATCTAGAGCTGATCCTAGTTCCCCTTAGTCCAACAAGTGCAGAGCCAGGCTTGGGATATCTGCCTACAGAACAGTTTTGGGTCTATTTACTAATCCTTGGATGGAGATAAAGTGGACGGAGATAAAGTACCAGCCAATCAGCTTCTAACTGTCATGTCACAGGCTGGGTTTGAAAAATGACAGTTAGGAGCTGCTTGGCTGTCACTTTATCTCTCTCCTCTTTATCTTCATCCAACTCTTAGTAACTAGAGCCCAGTGTCACTAGCCAGAAGGCGAGACCAAAGAAAAAACGTTAAGTGTGCGGGTCTCACGTCTTCCGAGCATGACTCAGGTGATGGGACGCAGGTGAGACCTCTGTCTGTATCATATGGACTCTTGCACTTAGCATGGAGCTGGTACAAGTCCAGATAGTAAAACTGACGGCTGAAGCATGGCGGCGAATTAAAAAAACAAACCAGTGGGCGGTGCAACGGCGGTGCATGATAACCCGCAAATACGCAGAGGATGGACACAAATAGCTGTATCGGCGTATCGAAGTCTGTACGCTGCCACCAGGGAAACATATTTGGACACGACAGCCTCTGACAGAATTAGGCTGTGTGTGTGGCCCTTTGGAAAGCAAGAGGGCCCTTAATGTATATCAGTACAGTGGCAAACGCAGGATTTCTAGAGGGGGGTTTCCAAATGCAATTCACAATCTTCCACTCTGCGGAACATTAGCGCCAGTGCAGGAGACTGGGGGAGCGGTAGAAGAACCTAGTAACAACCCTGGACATTAATGTACACATTGGTCTTTTTATACACTGGATACTGTATGGAATACGGAATTAATATTTAACACTATAGATGGTCTATAGTATAAGCTGTATCAAACATATTTAAATACTATAAATACCATAATAAATAAATACACAAATATAATAGAACCAGTGCTGCACTTTCTAAGCACACATTCTCCCACCTCATGGTAAGGCTCCTGTCTCTTCTTCCTGGTAGCTGCTCTCTAGTTCCAGTGCAATGACTGAGGACTCAGATCCACACACAGCAAACTTGGCAGAAGAAGCTGCTACCACTGGGCATGTGCAGCAGCTCTGCTCTGTCCCTTGCACTGCATGTTGTGGCAGCGGCTCTCAGACTGCTATTGGGGGTCATTCCGAGTTGTTCGCTCGTTATTTTTTTGTCGTACCGGAGCGAATAGTCGCTAATGCGCATGCGCAATGTCCGCAGTGCGACTGCGCCAAGTAAATTTGCTATGCAGTTAGGAATTTTACTCACGGCATTACGAGGTTTTTTCTTCGTTCTGGTGATCGTAATGTGATTGACAGGAAGTGGGTGTTTCTGGGCGGAAACTGGCCATTTTATGGGTGTGTGTGAAAAAACGCTACCGTTTCCGGAAAAAATGCGGGAGTGGCTGGAGAAACGGAGGAGTGTCTGGGCGAACGCTGGGTGTGTTTGTGACGTCAAACCAGGAACGACAAGCACTGAACTGATCGCAGATGCCGAGTAAGTTTGGAGCTACTCAGAAACTGCTAAGAAGTGTCTATTCGCAATTCTGCTAATCTTTCGTTCGCAATTTTGATAAGCTAAGATTCACTCCCAGTAGGCGGCGGCTTAGCGTGTGCAATGCTGCTAAAAGCAGCTTGCGAGCGAACAACTCGGAATGACCACCATTGTTGTCAGAATTTGAGCAACTTGCCAAGTGGAGGGGGTTTCTGGGCAACCAGAACCCCCCCCCCCCTGCGTTTGCCTATGCAGTATGAGTGTCACTCGTCATGTACCAAACATAGCAATAGATCATTATTAAAAACACTATACAAATATTCCCTACAGTGTAGATAGGAAACTACAGATGAAGCATACTTTAGTGCACTATTTAACTCTCCAATTACTTCATACATTCCTACTCTCCCGCAAGTTACAGGAAACTCCTGATTTTTCGGGTAGTCTCCCGCACCCAAGAATGGCCTGATCTCCCGCATCCCGCCCACTTCCAAGTGAAGCGGGCAGGATGAGGAGAATATTCCTGGGATTAGTGGCTTTGTATGGAGGGGGTGGGACTACATGATGCAAATTCAGGTAATTTGGCCCAGCCCCTAACTGGGAACCCACGAATCGCAGCATTTTCCCTGTGATGGGGCGGGGCCTATTGATGCATCCTTATAACGCTTTTCCTTTGAACGGAAAGGATATCGGGCTATGACATCTATGGTGATGACCCACAGTGCACTGAAGTCTACTCATGCTGTACCTGCTTATGTAAATAAGCGTTTCCATACTTCTTACTTGGCCTCTAAATTGATAGGGCACCAGGCAGAGAAATATACAGCTCCCCTGGGACATATGTGTAAATCTCTTGCAAATTTTATATTTACATTGATATTGCACCCGATCTGTTCTATATAATTTATATAAAAAAAGTTTGTAGGCAAATTTACAATAGGGAAATCAAATTAACCTAATTCAAAGTTCTATGACGCTCCCGGCAGAGGCCATATTGCCATAAGCAGGAAAGTTATTTTTCTTTTACGTAATTTTTAAATAAACCTTCAGACTTTTTTGCTTTATTATGCAAGGAGAAGTATAGTGACTGTAAATAATAATCTGTGTCCATTAGAGTCCTGGCTGCTCCAGCAGACAGGAATCCGGCCATTCGCTTGTGTACAGCACGCCGCGAACATCAGCCCTTTCCCAGAGAGGGGGCCCCACAGTCCGGATAACAGATAAAAATACACTGACAGACCTGATACTTTGTGATGAATCATCAGGGTTTAGCGCTATTTTCAGAGTAACAATAACAAAGGTTAAAAATAATAGTAGATTATAATAATACAATTAGAGTCAAATGTTGGTTTTGGTTTTCCCCAAATAGTTTGAATGAATGTTTGAGCTACAGAAAGTCTGACGTACTGTACACATCTCACGCTGCATTACTCTGTCCACCTGAATATAGCGCCTGCAGTGGCAGCAAGGGGGAAAGTTTGTTTCAAATGTGTGTGTGTGTGTGTGTGTGTGTAGATAGATACAGTGCGTGCGTGCGTGTGTATATAGATAGATAGTGATACAGTGTGTGTGTCGATAGATACAGTGCGTGTGTTTGTTTGTTTGTGTGTGTGTATAGATAGATACAGTAGATAGATAGATAGATAGATAGATAGATAGATAGATAGATAGATAGATAGATAGATAGATAGACACATTAGATCAGTGATTTTCAATCTTTTTTTACTCGCGGCACACCGAACAATATTTTAAAATTGCCAAGGTACACCATCAGCTCCCCACAGAAAAAAAAAAAAAACACACACATTGGCCCTCACAGTAAAAAAAAATCCACACACATCGGCCTACACAGAAAAAACAATCACATTTCTCCGCACATAGGAGGTCATTCCGAGTTGTTCGCTCGCAAGCGGATTTTAGCAGATTTGCTCATGCTAAGCCGCCGCCTACTGGGAGTGAATCTTAGCATCTTAAAATTGCGAACGAAGTAATCGCAATATTGCGATTACACACCTCGTAGCAGTTTCTGAGTAGCTTCAGACTTACTCGGCATCTGCGATCATTTCAGTGCTTGTCGTTCCTGGTTTGACGTCACAAACACACCCAGCGTTCGCCCAGACACTCCTCCGTTTCTCCGGCCACTCCTGCGTTTTTTCCGGAAACGGTAGCGTTTTTTCCCACACGCCCATAAAACGGCCTGTTTCCCCCCAGTAACACCCATTTCCTGTCAATCACATTACGATCGCCAGAACGATGAAAAAGCCGTGAGTAAAAATCCTAACTGCATAGCAAATTTACTTGGCGCAGTCGCAGTGCGGACATTGCGCATGC
This sequence comes from Pseudophryne corroboree, assembly GCF_028390025.1. Taxonomy (NCBI): domain Eukaryota; kingdom Metazoa; phylum Chordata; class Amphibia; order Anura; family Myobatrachidae; genus Pseudophryne; species Pseudophryne corroboree. The sequence goes on from NC_086445.1 coordinate 1,024,831,616, forward strand.
GCATTAAGCGGAAAATCGCTGCGATGCGAAGATTTTTACCGAGCGAACAACTCGGAATGACCTCCATAAATCATATTGCTCCCCACATAAATCCTGTTGCTCCCCACATGAATTATTCACATTGTTCCCCCCATAAATCCTTATTCTCCCCACATAAATCCTATTGTTCCCGACAGGAGAACTAAAATAACAAATATTAGCCCCTACCGGTCAGCTGTCCTCCTCCCTGTCCCTCAGTAGCGGGGGTTGTTCATAGTGGAGTGCTGCAAATACTGAGCAGCGGGCGGTGGGCAGGTGTGGATGTGGGTGGGCAAGGAAAGCTGTGTATGCAGGCGGGAACTGGAATATGTGAATGCAGGTGGGTGGGCTGGCTGGGTGGTGAGAAGCGGCGGCCGTGACCTATGCTATCACACCGCCGCGTCTTCAAGGCATAGGTCATGGCCGGAGCACGACTGATCCTCTAAGAAGAGCCCAGGCCAACAGGTCACTCTGAAGGTGCAGGAAGCTGCTCTGGCTCTGCGGCACACCTTGCAACTGGTCGAGGCACACTAGTGTGCCATGGCACACTGGTTGAAAAAGCCTGGATTAGATAGATCAGCGGTGGCCAACCTGTGGCTCTTGAGCCACATGTGGCTCTTTCTTTCTTCAAATGTGGCTCCTAACACACAAAGTCACATGACCACAACAGATCCGGTAACCACTGCTCTCCAGAAAAACACGTAGCAGCACTACGGGGACTTAGAACTGAGGGAGCCAAATACTAGAGATGAGACACCCACCAGCCAACAGAGGACACATAAGGGGTTGCTGCAGTGGCATGAATTGGGGGAAGCTGAAGTGACACATGAGGGTGCTGGCTGAAGTGACAGCAGGGTGCTGGCTGAAGTGACAAGAGGGTGCTGGTTGGAGTGACAAGAGGGGGCTGGTTGGAGTGACACATGGGGGAGCTGAAGTGTATTATGTGAATCTGGATCTTTTATATATATATATTATGTGGATCTGGCTTTTACAATTATTTTATGTGGAAGTGGCTTTTGTTCAATGTATTTTATGTTGTATCTGGCTTTTTCAATGTATTTTATACCAGGGGCGTGGCCTAGAAGGCACAAGGCCACACCCCATTTTTGCATGTGCGCTTTCGGCTCGAAGTCGGCTCTTTGACGCACCTAACACATTTTTTGGGGCTCTTTGTCTCTGACTGGTTGGCCACCCCTGAGATAGATAATAGAAAATAGATAATAGACACATAGGGGGTAATTCCAAGTTGATCGCAGCAGGATTTTTGTTAGCAATTGGGCAAAACCATGTGCACTGCAGGGGGGGGCAGATGTAACATGTGCAGAGAGAGTTAGATTTGGGTGTGGTGTGTTCAATCTGCAATCTAATTTGCAGTGTAAAAATAAAGCAGCCAGTATTTACCCTGCACAGAAATAAAATAACCCACCCAAATCTAACTCTCTCTGCAAATGTTATATCTGCTCCCCTGCAGTGCACATGGTTTTGCCCAATTGCTGTCAAAAATCCTGCTGCGATCAACTTGGAATTACTCAGATAGATAGATAGATAGATAGATAGATAGATAGATAGATAGATAGATAGATAGATAGATAGATAGATAGATGATAGGTAGATAGATAGATAGATAGATAGATAGATAGATAGATAGATAGATGGATGCTAGGTAGATAGATAGATAGATAGATAGATAGATAGATAGATAGATAGTTAGATAGATGATAGGTAGATAGATAGATAGATAGATAGATAAATAGATAAATATATGATAGATAGATAGATAGATAGATAGATAGATAGATAGATAGATAGATAGATAGATAGTTAGATAGATTAGATATATGATAGATAGATAAATAGATAGATAGGATAAGATATATAGATTGATAATAGATAAATAGTTAATAGATAGATCGATCGATAGATAGATAGATAGATAGATAGATAGATAGATAGATAGATAGATAGATGATAGGTAGATAGATAGATAGATAGATAGATAGATAGATAGATGGATGCTAGGTAGATAGATAGATAGATAGATAGATAGTTAGATAGATGATAGGTAGATAGATAGATAGATAGATAGATAGATAAATAGATAAATATATGATAGATAGATAGATAGATAGATAGATAGATAGTTAGATAGATTAGATATATGATAGATAGATAAATAGATAGATAGGATAAGATATATAGATTGATAATAGATAAATAGTTAATAGATAGATCGATAGATCGATAGATAGATAGATAGATAGATAGATAGATAGATAGATTAGATAGATACTAGATAAATAGATTAGATAGATAATAGGTAAATAGATAATATATAGATTAGATAGATGATTGGTAGATAGATAGATAGATAGATAATAGATAAATAGTTAATAGATCGATCGATAGATAATAAATAGATTAGATAGATAACAGATAAATATATAATAGATAGATAGATAGGCAGATTAGATAAATAATAGGTAGGTAGATAGATAGATAGATAGATAGATAGATAGATAGATGGATAGATAATAAATAGATTAGATAAATAGATAGATAGATAGATAGATAGAGAGATAGATAGATAGATAGATAGATAGATAGATAGATAGATAGATAGATAGATAGATAGATAGGCAGATTATATAAATAATAGATAGATAGATAGATAGATAGATAGATAGATAGATCGATAGATAGATATTGGGCCACACCCCCTTTTCTGGAGCGAGCGCGCTCGGCTTCGCCGCGCATGTGTCCCTCTTTGAAGGATTTAAAAGTTGGGAGGTATGCATTGAGGACATGGGATTCCTCCTCATAGTGCCTGATTCTAAGTTGGATGCAGTTGCGGCCTTTCTTGCATGTTTTGTTGCAGTTGTGTCTGCAACTTTATGCTAGTGTTACTACAAAACCCTTCCCTGGTGCACATCCATGCATCCTTATATGTGCCCACTGTCAGTGTCTACAGGCACTGCAATCATGCTTGGTGCATCTTTAGACGCCACAATCGGTGGCGCGATTGACATTGTCACCAGCCCTATGCTATCTGCAGATCATCCGAGTGTGGCCTCCAATGTGAGCAACTCACCATCTCTATAGCCAACCGCCTGGGAACACCTAACACATTTCTAATACACTCTTGGTGCATGCATCCGAATCAATACTGCAACTGTACAAGCACCATCAGTACGCATGCGCAGTGCAACTCAGACAAAAACATTGCACAAGAAAAAATAAACACATTGTCCCCGACAAGATAAAAGACACATATTGTCCCCCAGAGAAAAGAAACACAGTGGTCCCCCACAGAAAAAAAGTAATTGGCTTCTACATAAAACAATAAAACTCATTGGGCCTTACAGTATAAAACCACATTGGCTTCAATAGGAAAAAAATAAAAACTCATTAGTCTGCACAAGACAAAAATAGGGCTAATAGGTATACGGGTGGTCTTCAGTATGCCGGCGGTCGGGCTCCCGGCGACCAGCATGCCGGCGCCGGGAGCACGACAGCCGGCATACCGACACTTATTCTCCCTCGTGGGGGTTCACGACCCCCATGGAGGGAGAATAAAATAGTGTGACGCGCGTAGAGCGCCACCGTGCCCGTAGCATGGCGAGCGCATGGCATGTGCAGAGAGAGTTAGATTTGGGTGTGGTGTGTTCAATCTGCAATCTAATTTGCAGTGTAAAAATAAAGCAGCCAGTATTTACCCTGCACAGAAATAAAATAACCCACCCAAATCTAACTCTCTCTGCAAATGTTATATCTGCTCCCCTGCAGTGCACATGGTTTTGCCCAATTGCTGTCAAAAATCCTGCTGCGATCAACTTGGAATTACTCAGATAGATAGATAGATAGATAGATAGATAGATAGATAGATAGATAGATAGATAGATAGATAGATAGATGATAGGTAGATAGATAGATAGATAGATAGATAGATAGATAGATAGATAGATGGATGCTAGGTAGATAGATAGATAGATAGATAGATAGATAGATAGATAGATAGATAGTTAGATAGATGATAGGTAGATAGATAGATAGATAGATAGATAAATAGATAAATATATGATAGATAGATAGATAGATAGATAGATAGATAGATAGATAGATAGATAGATAGTTAGATAGATTAGATATATGATAGATAGATAAATAGATAGATAGGATAAGATATATAGATTGATAATAGATAAATAGTTAATAGATAGATCGATCGATAGATAGATAGATAGATAGATAGATAGATAGATAGATAGATAGATAGATAGATAGATAGATGATAGGTAGATAGATAGATAGATAGATAGATAGATAGATAGATGGATGCTAGGTAGATAGATAGATAGATAGATAGATAGATAGATAGATAGATAGATAGATAGTTAGATAGATGATAGGTAGATAGATAGATAGATAGATAGATAAATAGATAAATATATGATAGATAGATAGATAGATAGATAGATAGATAGATAGATAGATAGTTAGATAGATTAGATATATGATAGATAGATAAATAGATAGATAGGATAAGATATATAGATTGATAATAGATAAATAGTTAATAGATAGATCGATCGATAGATAGATAGATAGATAGATAGATAGATAGATAGATAGATAGATAGATAGATAGATAGATAGATGATAGGTAGATAGATAGATAGATAGATAGATAGATAGATAGATGGATGCTAGGTAGATAGATAGATAGATAGATAGATAGTTAGATAGATGATAGGTAGATAGATAGATAGATAGATAGATAGATAGATAAATAGATAAATATATGATAGATAGATAGATAGATAGATAGATAGTTAGATAGATTAGATATATGATAGATAGATAAATAGATAGATAGGATAAGATATATAGATTGATAATAGATAAATAGTTAATAGATAGATCGATAGATCGATAGATAGATAGATAGATAGATAGATAGATAGATAGATTAGATAGATACTAGATAAATAGATTAGATAGATAATAGGTAAATAGATAATATATAGATTAGATAGATGATTGGTAGATAGATAGATAGATAGATAATAGATAAATAGTTAATAGATCGATCGATAGATAATAAATAGATTAGATAGATAACAGATAAATATATAATAGATAGATAGATAGGCAGATTAGATAAATAATAGGTAGGTAGATAGATAGATAGATAGATAGATAGATAGATGGATAGATAATAAATAGATTAGATAAATAGATAGATAGATAGATAGATAGAGAGATAGATAGATAGATAGATAGATAGATAGATAGATAGATAGATAGATAGATAGATAGATAGATAGATAGATAGATAGATAGATAGGCAGATTATATAAATAATAGATAGATAGATAGATAGATAGATAGATAGATAGATAGATAGATAGATAGATCGATAGATAGATATTGGGCCACAACCCCTTTTCTGGAGCGAGCGCGCTCGGCTTCGCCGCGCATGTGTCCCTCTTTGAAGGATTTAAAAGTTGGGAGGTATGCATTGAGGACATGGGATTCCTCCTCATAGTGCCTGATTCTAAGTTGGATGCAGTTGCGGCCTTTCTTGCATGTTTTGTTGCAGTTGTGTCTGCAACTTTATGCTAGTGTTACTACAAAACCCTTCCCTGGTGCACATCCATGCATCCTTATATGTGCCCACTGTCAGTGTCTACAGGCACTGCAATCATGCTTGGTGCATCTTTAGACGCCACAATCGGTGGCGCGATTGACATTGTCACCAGCCCTATGCTATCTGCAGATCATCCGAGTGTGGCCTCCAATGTGAGCAACTCACCATCTCTATAGCCAACCGCCTGGGAACACCTAACACATTTCTAATACACTCTTGGTGCATGCATCCGAATCAATACTGCAACTGTACAAGCACCATCAGTACGCATGCGCAGTGCAACTCAGACAAAAACATTGCACAAGAAAAAATAAACACATTGTCCCCGACAAGATAAAAGACACATATTGTCCCCCAGAGAAAAGAAACACAGTGGTCCCCCACAGAAAAAAAGTAATTGGCTTCTACATAAAACAATAAAACTCATTGGGCCTTACAGTATAAAACCACATTGGCTTCAATAGGAAAAAAATAAAAACTCATTAGTCTGCACAAGACAAAAATAGGGCTAATAGGTATACGGGTGGTCTTCAGTATGCCGGCGGTCGGGCTCCCGGCGACCAGCATGCCGGCGCCGGGAGCACGACAGCCGGCATACCGACACTTATTCTCCCTCGTGGGGGTTCACGACCCCCATGGAGGGAGAATAAAATAGTGTGACGCGCGTAGAGCGCCACCGTGCCCGTAGCATGGCGAGCGCAGCGAGCCCGCAAGGGGCTCATTTGCGCTCGCCACACTGTCGGTAAGCCAGCGGTCGGGCTCCCTGCGCCGGTATGCTGGTCGCCGGGAGCCCGACCGCCGGCATATCGTAGTGAACCCTAGGTATACAGATCATACATTTGAGTATGGCCTCCAATGTTTCCCCATCTCTGTACCCAACCCCAGTAACTGCCTAGCAACGCCCAAAACATTTCTAATACTGGTAG